>NC_090652.1:65471934-66202767 GCF_040937935.1 Hyperolius riggenbachi
TGTCCTTGACCTTTTGCAGCGCTGGTACCGGGTCCCTGCATTCCGTGAGTCTGAGCTAGTCTCACGTAAGAGAAGTTCGCCCTTTACGTATCTCTCCAGCAACTGCTGGAGAGATACGCAAAGAGCGCACATCTCCTGCATAGACTGGAGCCGACTGACGGTAGAGCGGGGAACCAGTGCCGGCGCTGCAGAAGGTCGAGGACAGTGGCGTGGGAGCGTTTGGAGCGTATGGGGCCTGGAGGAAGCCCCAGGTATGTATACACTTTTGCCTTTTACTGAGCTCTGAGTCCCTTTAAGTAGCCATGGCTATAGGCTGATTAGGATGCCCTGACCTGTGTGATAGTGTAAAAAGCTAAAGGCCCGTATCCACTACACTATTTTTCCGACAACTGGCAATTTTTTTGAGCGACTAGTGATCATTTTGGTATCACGACATGGGTACAGGAGCACGATTACATAAACGTTTGAGATGCGCAGCGACAATGTCTGTCACGGAGGATCAGATCTTTAAGCTTCAACAACTCCTGCGCAAAGTACAAAGATCTATTGAATTCTTGTTCGCGTTCGTGTGCCGTCGTCGCATGTACCAGCCGGCAGGAAGATGGATTGTAGAATGCTCGTGGACGTCTTTGTGAGCCATCTTCCTACCTAGTTAGGTGAGTATTCAGCTTAAGATCAGCAGTGGAAGGGTTACAAGACAAGGAGGGATGCAGCTGGTGGGAGCAGAGATAAGAGCAGCAGAGATCAAAGCTGGTCAGTGAGAAAATGACAAGTGGAAGCGAGGGGGGAGGAAGAGGGGGCCGTTTACCTGGCATACCGCTGGTGTCTGCAGGATGTGGATGTCACTTGCCCCTGTTATAGCGTGTGCTTCCGAGAGGGAAAGGCAGACTGCAGCTGTTGCTGATAACCAGAGATGGAGCCTGGGAGTGAAAGGGTGATTGGAGCTTCTGCACAGCCCACTACATAATAGACTGTCATACAGCTAGCTACAGTCTGAATCTGGCGCCGGGGAAAAGGGGGAGGGCACTCACGGAGACAGCACCAATATGCCCTAATTGTGTGTACAAGCACACTGAAAATGCTGAAAATATACAGGCACATTTGCCATGACTCACCTGATCACCTTATGCTGTATGATGATAGCAGCTTCCCTGGGTCTGCTGCCCCGCTCGCTGGTGGCTGTCCACTTCCTTCTCTCCCGCATCTTGGTGTATTAACTGGTGCTGTTACTGCCGGCTTACTCCCTGCTTTCACCTCCACTTCTCTGCCTTTAATTAAGACCCAAACTTCCCCTTGCTCGCTGCCCGGGCTTTCCTCTCTCAGACCTGCACCAATCAGCGTGGCCCCCAGTGATGAGTCAGGCGAGTGGTGACCAATGAGGGCGCTGCATACTTCACATAAAGAAAGTGTGAAGTATACAGTGCTGTGATTGGTCATCACTCGCCTGACTCATCACTGGGGGCCACGCTGGTTGCTGCAGGTCTTGTAGCGGCAGCGGAGTAAGGGAAAGTTGCATCTCACACATAGACAGACAAGCGGGGGTGAAAGTGGGGAGCAAGCGGGCAGTAACGGTACATAGCTAGGTTGCATAACAGGCGCCCCAGCTGCCCCTTCCGCCCTAGGCCTCTGCCTAGGAGGCCTTTCCACAAATCCGGCCCTGAATATGTGCAGATTACACAACACTCAGCATTCAAAATGATTCTTTCAGAGCAGTCTGTGAAGTAATGAACTCTCATCTAGCAGAGGAAAAGTAAACAGTTCAATTACAGTTGAGATAATAAAAGTCAGATAACAGCCCTCTCCACGACTAAAGGCCCATACACACGTCGGATTTTTCTGAACGACCCGTCGTTTGAACGTTCCGTCGTTCAGTCGTTCACACGTCAAATCCCACGTGTGTACAGACTATCGTTCGGGTGATAAGACTGGTTTCCAGCGATCCGCCAACCAGTCTTATCATGCGAACGATAGTCCGTACACACGTCTGATTCCGTGTGCGAACGACTGAACGACGGGACGTTCAAACGACCCGTCGTTCAGAAAAATCCGACGTGTGTATGGGCCTTAAGTTAGTCAGAGAGCTTAATAGCTTTTTTGCATAGAGATAACAACTGGAGTTTCTCAACTCTTCCTGATCTGGAAACAATTAGACTGATGTATCTGATCTTAATGTTTTTTTTCTTAGCTGTACTACACATACAAATCATAATATCATCATTTTTTTTCCGCTTCAGTGTCTCTTTTAGTGCAAATAAAAAAAAAATAAAAAAAAGATTTTGAACTTACTTGAAGCTTCTTTCAGCCCCATGGACTCCTACGGTGCCCATGACGTCCTCGTGGTCCCCTCCATGCAGCGGCCGTGACCCCTGCAAAGCTGGGCTGCTGGGGGCTATTGCACACATGTGGCTCTGAGCAGTGCACACCATGGCCATGCTACTGGCGCCAGGAGCACACTGCACATGTGCAGTAGTGAATTACGTTACTGTGCATACGTAGAATGCTCCCGGCCACGGGATCACAACCAGGAAACAATGTGGCTAGGGGCCATGTATGCTCAGTAGCCACCGACTGGCGGTGACAGCCCAGCTTTTTGGGAGTCGCCACCGATGCCTGGAGGGGATCAGGAGGATGTTGTGGGCACAGTAGGAGTCCATGAAGCTGGAAGAATCTTTTTTGTTTCACTTAAGTATTGCTTTAATCACTACAGGACTGAATGGCTCTGGTCCCTTAAAGTGAACCTCCAGACTAAAAATCGACTCAGCAGCACTGAAAAGGCCTGCAGTTTCTTTAACAGTTTCACAGCATCAGAACTTTGTTTCTCTTATACAAGTGTCATTTTTAGCTGCACAGAAGAAAACTGCCCGGGCATTTTTCCCCTGATGCTGTGCAAAGCATGATGGGATTTCTGATGATGTTGTTCTCGTTCTGCTGTTTTGGTGCAATTTTATTTTTTGACATTTTGAATTTGACATTTGAAGCCGGGATGGGTTAGGGAGACATGTGCAGCTGGGAGGGGTTGTCAGGAAACAGGACAGTTGGAACTGTGTCTCCTGCTCCCTGTCACCTCCTTTCAACCAAAAAGATGGCTGCCCCCATGACAAAGATGGCAGCCCCTGTGAATCACAAACATTTGCCTGTTCTTTTAAAACAAGGTGGGTAAAAAATTATATTACTTATCTATTCTGATTAAAATAACTAATGTAACTTAATGACAGTATGTTTGTTTAGGTGGAAGTTCCCCTTTAGGGACCAGAGCCATTCTTTCCCTTTAACACACAGTGAATACTGTGATTGGCTCACAGTAGTCACAAAGTCAGGAGCCAATGAAATCCTGAGGGAACTGCCTGTTTTCTGTGAATTGCATTTGCATGGCTGCAATGCTACAGTTTCATCCAGGCTGCACAGAAATTTGAATATCAAGATGTTAACTTGGGAGGATTTTACAACAAAAGTTTATTAGCAGTGGCGTAACTAAGGAGCCTGGGGTGCCAGTGCAAGTTTTACATTGGCCCCAAGCACTCTATTGATGCGGAATTCCAATAACCTACCATGCACAGCTGTCGTGTCAGAGAGGCGTAATCAGAGTAAGGAAACAGTTTGTTAATGATTATCACTATGCAATGCACATATAGAGGTGATCATTACCAGCATAGCACCAATTAAAAGCTAATAAGATGAATGAAGGAGGACCCCTAATGGACCCCCCGTGTGAATGAACGCCACTGGCGCCACCATTCACGAAAACCTATACTTATTTATTTATTTGTTGTGTTTATAAAGCGCCAACATATTACGCAGCGCTGGGGTGCTTACACATCCATGCATAGCTTCCTGTTTGCGCTATAATACTACGAATAGCAAACGTATGCGAGAGGACATATTGCGGTCAAATAGTAAAATGACATCTAAAACCTTTTTTTTTTTGCCATTAACAAACTTCTTTTTACATTTAGAATTGACCCCTTACATTCCACACTCTCCAAAAGTTACCCAAACATTCATTTTGTAAGAAAAAAATAAATAAATAAATATATATATATATATATATATATATATATATATATATATATAAAACATATACAGTTAAAAAAAACATAAATAGTTTTCTCGGGGACTAAACTTTTTTAATAAAAGGTCACAATAAGCGCCTCTTGGAATTTAAATATGGTTAATATGGCACCCAAAGAAAAGTGCTCCCGTGAGTTCCAGGCCTAAAAGCAGTCCAAAAACATAGTTTATGCTAAATGTCCAAATCTAAAGTTGGCTGAAAGTAAACCATTTAGCCACGTTTAACACAGGACTCCGCTTACAAAAAATTCAACTTACAAACAATCTCCAGGAATGGAAGCTGTTTTCGTAAGTCATCTTTTGCAATCAGTTGCAAATTTTTAGCCGTTTTTAACAGAAATCAGAGGACATAATCGCCTATTTGCAATTTACTTTTTCTCCTGAGTTTCCTGCTAGGTGATATGTTCACAACACATCATAAAATGCCTTTTAAACCACCAGCAAGCAAAGCAATGCTCAAAATAAATTTGATGGCACTTTTTTCACCAACTTTTGGCCACTTTTTCAATTGTAAAATGCTGAAAAGTTAGTTTAAAGAGAAGATAAAAGTTATCTCCTAGGGGGTAACTCGGGTGAAAAAGTTAAATTGCTTAAGGCCCATATGCAATTCACTTTTTCACCTGAGTTTTCTCTTAGGTGATATTTTTGCAACTTCTAAATAAAATGCTTTTTAAATCACCAGCAAGCAAACAAATGCTGTAAATAATTTTGATAGTACTTTTTCACCTACGTTTTGGTACTTTTTCCATTGCAAAATGCTAAAAAGTTAGTTTAAATCAAAGATGAAAGAATATCTACAAGGTGAAAAGTCAGGAGAAAAAATGAATTGCATTTGGCCCAATGTATCGATTATTTCGCATCACTTCACAATTCTTGTTACGTCTCTAAGAAGGAAAAAGAGTCGGCACTCCAGTGAACACTGCTGACAGCGGGGAGGGAATGTTGCATAAGCATGCACTCTCTCCTATCACTCTGGTGTCCTGAGCGGGCTCTGATGCAAGCAAGACACTGTAGTACAATTCAAGAAAAGGGAGAGGAGATCGTCACTGCTGATAAGACTTTTAATCCAGAGTGGTGTACATAAATGCTTCAGCATGTAAACATAACATATCAAAAAGGACACTTCAAGTCATCATGGAAGCAATAACGTACCAAATCTTGGAGAGTGGTGCGGTGCGGTGGGTGCTGGGCACAGGTGCCAAAGGCACTCTGGATTAAAAGTCTTAGCAGTGCCGATCTCCTCTCCCTTTTCTTGAATTGTACTACAAGTCTTGTTACTGCTATTTAAAATCATTCTTACTTCTAGTTATGGCACTTCTATTTACGATCGTGTTTCCTTATTGAACGTGCAAGTTTCGCCAAACTGGTTTGTGAGACTCTTGCGGACTAATAGGAAGATCAATGAAAATCTCCTTAAACTGCCAGCAACGATTATGTTCTAATGTTTTAAAGGAACCTGAGGTGAGAGGGGTATGAAGGCTGCTATATGTATTTCCCTTTAAACAATACCAGTTGTCTGGCATCCTTCTGATCTCTCTGGCTGCAGTAGTGTCTGCATCACACAGCTGTAACAAGCATGTAACCACTATTGTCAGATTTTCTCAGAAACACCTGATCTGCTACATGCTTGATGCTTGTTCAGGGTCTATGGCTAAAAGTACTAGAGACAGTGGGAAAACAAGACAGCTGGGTAATATGCATTGTTTAAAGGGAAATAAATATGTTAGTCTCGATATCCCTCTCACCTTGGGTTCCCATTAAGTACAGTGGCATAGTGGTTAGGGCTCTCGCCTTGTAGCGATGGGTCCCTGGATCAAATTCCAGCCAGGGCACTATCTGCAAGGAGTTTGTATGTTCTCCCCATGTTCGGTTTCCCAAAAACCTACATATGAGTTAATTGGCTTCCCCCTAAAAATTGGCTCTAGACTAAAGGTGCATACACACATCAGATAAAAGTCTTTGGAAAATAAAAGATCACAGACCAATTTTACCCCCTTCCATGTAGTATGAGAGCCATACCTACACAGTCTATTCTATGGAGCTGAACTCCACATCAGACAGAAATCTTTGCAAGATGCTGCACACACAGATGCTGTACAGACACAAAAGATCATTATCTGCAAAAGATCTGTTCCTGCCAAAGATCCGTTCCTGCAAAATGCATTCATAGTCTATGATATCTGCAGATCCTCATACACACCTTGTTTAACAGACATTCATCTGCAGATCAGACAATCATCTGCAGATCTGAAAATCCATCCTGGTGGATCTGATCTGCAGATGAATGTCTGTTAAACAAGGTGTGTATGAGATCTGCAAAAATCATAGACTATGAATGCATTTTGCAGGAACAGATCTTTTGCAGCTACAGATCTTTTGAATGTGTACAGCATCTTTGTGTGCAGCATCTTGCAAAGATTTCTGTCTGATGGGGAGTTCAGCACAATAGAATAGACTGTGTAGAGTATGGCTCTCATACTGCATGGAAGGGGGTAACATTGGTCTGTGATCTTTCATTTTCCAAAGATTATGGTCTGATGTGTGTATGCACCCTAAGATACATACACTACAGAATACGTACATAGAGGTATGACTATGGTAGGGATTACATTGTGAGCTCCTCTGAAGGACAGTTAGGGCCCATTTACACTTAATCAGTTGGTATGCATTAGTGTGCGTTGGTACGCTTTTTTTCCATAGCAGTGAATTGTGAAAAAGGTTTCAGTTAAAACACGTTAAGTGTGAACTGTGCTATAGGAGAACATGGGCATTACTTTGAAAATCAGTTTTCTTTCAGTTTGAAAGCAACTGATTAAGTGTAAAAGGGCCCTTAGTGACAAGACAATATACTTACAATATGTACAAGACAAGACAATACGTACAGCGCTGTGGAAAATGTTGGTGCTATAAAAATACTAAATAATAATAATAATAATTGATGAACAAATTGAAATTTGCAATGTTCCCAGTTCCCAGTGTTGAGAGTAACCTCACCTTCAGTGATTGTAGGTCCCCCTCTCTCTATCCAGGTTAATCCATTAATCCAATGTCATTCTTGACTATCCCTTTACCTTCCTTTCATTTATCAGGCTTGGGGAACTTTGTGACTGTTGTCAGAGCTTATTTCTCTTTAGCTGTTCTTATCTACCTTACATCACTCTCAGAGAATTATTAACACAAGTTCTCCTTTTCTCTATCGTCGCCCAACCCAGATATTTCTTATAAGTGGCATGAAGTACAAATGTGACTACAAATCCCTAAGATGCAAAACAAAAGTTTGCCTTCTTAAAACAGAAGGTATATGCGATTATTCAGGTTGAAGTGAGCATATGATGTCTCCCGCGAAGCATCACTGCTGAATATGTAAACTATCTTTTGTTGTCCCTATTTTTTTTTTACTTTTTTTTATATTCAGAGGGTGGGAAATAAAAAAAAAATGACACGGGGTCCCCCATCCCAAGCATCTTCAACCCCTGGTCTCCCATGCAGACTGGGATAGCCAGAATGCCGAGCCCGGGCCGAGTGCCAAGCCCGCATGGTCCATGGTATGGAAGGGGCTACGGGGGGCGGCGGTCAAGCACCCTTTTAAATTTCCCACGGTCTGAACATAAAAAAATAGTTTAAAAAAATAGGAGAAGATGCCAGGAATCTTATACAGCCATATTGCGGCTGTATAGCGATCTCTGGCCAAAGTGTTGCAGCTCTGGAGGGGTTTTCATGGGGGGTCACACTGTGTACACCGGAAACCCCGCCAGGAAATTCATTGCTCTTTCTTGTGTAGTAAAATATGTAAATGTACACTACCATTAGGTTTGCTACATTGGGCCTGATGCTATTCCAGGTGATAAGTAGCTTGCAGATGTGAGCTACTTATCACCTTGCCATCGCACGAGGATTACCGGCACATCCTATTGCCAGTTTCACTCGTGCGATGGTCGATTGTTAGGGAGCATTACTCAGGCAAAAGCCTGAGCGATGCTCCCTATTCCCGGGCGATGGGGAGCAAGGTTTACCCTGTGGTGCTGTCCATCAGCACCACGGCCTCGCTCCCCACACATGCGCACAACCCGCCGAACATCCGCCGCCATCTTCCACCGCTGCATCTGGGGGTCTCCTTTAATAAGGAGACCCCCCAGAGCTCCCCGCCGGCCGCCACTCGCCTCCGCAACCCCCCACAAAGCTAAATGCTTAAATTCCTTACCGCCGCTTTACACCCATCGGCCGCCGCATCTCGCCGCAAGTCCCCGCTGTGTAATTACAGTGTACGAGTTACTGTAATTACAGTCACTAATAACAGAGTCCCGGCAAAGCATCTTTGAATCAGCCGCCGGGGCTCCCCATTGGTTCACAGGCTGGACCATTTTCATTGGTCCAGCCTGTGAACCAATGGGGAGCCCCGGCGGCTGATTCAAATATGCTTTGCCGGGACTCTGTTATTAGTGACTGTAATTACAGTAACTCGTACACTGTAATTACACAGCGGGGACTTGCGGCGAGATGCGGCGGCCGATGGGTGTAAAGCGGCGGTAAGGAATTTAAGCATTTAGCTTTGTGGGGGGTTGCGGAGATGACCAGCGGCCGGCGGGGAGCTCTGGGGGTCTCCTTATTAAAGGAGACCCCCAGATGCAGCGGCGATGTCGTGCGTTAGCATGTTTAGACCTGCTTTTTGCAGGTCTAAGCTAACGCTCATGTCTGCCGGGAAGCATCGCTTCCCAGAGGCATGAAAAGTGTAATAGGATAGGGTGTAAGTAACTTGCTGGGTGATAATATCGCCCAAGCGAGTTCTTTTAGCACCCTGCCTAGGGCTAAATGCAATTGGATCAGGCGACTTTATGGTCGCCTGATTATCGGACTCACCAGCGTTTAACACTGGCAAGTCTGACAATTGCATCAGGCCCATTATCTGTCATTTACCACATTTAACCCTCTGGGCGATACAATTGCATCGCCCAGGAGGGGGCGCAGCACTTTTTTAAATTTTTTATTATTTTTTAAATCATGTAGCGAGCCCTGGGCTCGCTACATGATAGCCGCTGCGCAGCGGTATCCCCCCACCCACTCCGATCGCCTTCGGCGATCAGAGTAAGCAGGAAATTCGGGGATTTCCTGCTGGGCTTCCCCGGTCGCCATGGCGATGGGGCGGGATGACGTCACCGACGTCATGGACGTCGTGACATCAGAGGGAGTCCCGATCCACCCCTCAGCACTGCCTGGCACTGATTGGCCAGGCTGCGCAAGGGGTCGGGGGGGGGGGCTGCGCGGCACGGCGGGTAGCGGCGGATCGGGATCGAGCGCCGGCGATCGGAAGATACACGCAGCTAGCAAAGTGCTAGCTGCGTGTAACAAAAAAAAATTATGCAAATCGGCCCGCCCACCAGGGCCTGAGAAATCCTCCTGCGCGATATACCCCGAGCTCAGCTCGGGATTATCGCCCAGGAGGTTAAGGCCTCATTCACATTGCGCTCAGTCCGCTTTGGGCGGGTTTTGTAGAGTTTCTTTCTTTTCCGATTCCCAGCGATTATCTGTGCTCTGTTTTTTTTTTTTTTATTGCTTTTCTAAGTGGTTTTGCCAAGCGATTGCTTTTTTTTTCCGAACTCTTTGATCCAGAAAAGGATAAATACAATGTATTTATTCTTAAAAACTTTTTTCCTTTGAAACTTTAACATCGATTTTTTCAAAAACTATAAAGGTCTTTTTGATTTTTTTTACTCTTGTATCCACTGTCCCTGTCCACATCCCTTTTAAATTTGGTGTTTCTAGCATGTAACAGGGCTTTGCTATTAACCGTTAAAGTGTGCGGCCGCTCGCCTTCCATTAAAGTCCATGGAAAAAATGCGAACGCAAATTTAAAAAATGTGTGTTCTACGCAAACAGCGAACAGGCCTTTGTTTGCAGAATACTGTGTGGCATCTGAAGCCCCGAACTAGAGACTATTTGTGTCTCCAGTACAGGGCTTTAGGTGCCATCTTCCCGTAGCCCTGTTCTGCCTGTCAGCTCGGGAGTTGTGCAGCAGGACCTGTTGAACAGAAGATGATCAGGAAGCTGCATGCTGGGAGAGGAGTCTTCTGTCAGGTGTGTAAATGTTTTTATTCATTTTTTTATAAGTGCGGCACCAAGGCTATTGGGTGGGGAGGAGCCCTGCCTAGGAGTATTTTCTGGTGAAACATTGCTGCAATAAGTGTAATTTCTGGTGAAACATTGCCATATTACGATTATTTTCTGGTGAAACATTGCCACATTGCGATTATTTTCTGGTGAAGTGTTGCTGCATTACGATGGTTTTGTGGTGAAACGCCTCCGCAATACGATTGTTTTCATGGGGTGCACCATGGGGGTGGGTGTTTTCACTGGGGAGGGGACGACAGGTTTTCTCCCCTGGAGTGACAAAATGGCTAGAGGCACCCCTGGTGCATGGCATGGATTAATGTGACTCTATGCGGTAGGACTTGTAACACCAAGAGCTACAGATTACCCAGCAAGCTCATGGTGAACCAGAACTTCTAGGAGTGTGTAAGGAGCTACAAAGGATCAAAAAGCCCTCTTACTAAAATGTTATGCAAAACAAAAATCTGCCTTCTTAACCAGCTGAGCGGTCTGGACGAGCTCAGCTCGTCCAACACCGCCAGCGGCTGCCGCTCAGGCCCTGCTGGGCCGATTTTAATGAAATAAAAAGCAGCACACGCAGCCGGCACTTTGCCAGCCGCGTGTGCTGCCTGATCGCCGCC
The DNA here is from genome assembly GCF_040937935.1 of Hyperolius riggenbachi. Lineage (NCBI taxonomy): Eukaryota > Metazoa > Chordata > Amphibia > Anura > Hyperoliidae > Hyperolius > Hyperolius riggenbachi. Next base: position 65,482,728 of record NC_090652.1, read on the forward strand.
GCTCTGCGGCGATTCGCCGCGAGCAGCGGCGAAAGAGGGCCCCCCTAGCCGCCTGAGCCCTGCGCAGCCGGAACAAAAAGTTCCGGCCAGCGGTAAGGGCTGGATCGGAGGCGGCTGACGTCAGGACGTCGGCTGACGTCGATGACGTCACTCCGCTCGTCGCTATGGCGACGATATAAGCAAAACAAGGAAGGCCGCTCATTGCGGCCTTCCTTGTTTATTATGGGCGCCGGAGGCGATCGGAAGAACGCCTCCGGAGCGCCCTCTAGTGGGCTTTCATGCAGCCAACTTTCAGTTGGCTGCATGAAATAGTTTTTTTTTTATTTAAAAAAAACCCTCCCGCAGCCACCCTGGCGATTTAATCAGAACGCCAGGGTGGTTAAACAACATTGCATTCTAGCAGTTCTGGGGTGTGGTTACCTTAGAGAGACAACAAAGGATGATTTGCATTTTCAGCAGTGATGCATTGTGGGAGAACTCATATGCTCACTCCAACCTGAATAATCTCAAATACCTTCTGTTTTATGAAGGCAAACTCTTGTTTGCATAACATTTTAGTAGCGCCTTACACACTCTTAGGAGTTCTGGTTTACCACGACCTTGCTGGATACTGTAATCTCTAATCCCTAACATGACTCACATCTATTCATCATTTAGTACAGGAAGACAAAATGTACGAGTTGAAACAATTTGCATAATTATGTGTTATAAGGAAATATCTTATTGTTGAAATGTAATGTAGACTTTGTACACTTTTATGAGATGTAACTGATTTTTAAACAATGTATTGATCCTGCCCTTGTCACCATCCCTGACACGGCAATAAGAGTAAAGCTATGAACATCCTTTCGATTCTCTTTAGTAGTCATTTCGCAGTGAAATGTTCAATAGCAGAGGAAAAATTCAAACATTTGGTAATTTCACACATACCGTATTTTACGGACTATGAGACGCACTTTTGGAGAAATGCTTGTCCGTCTTAGGAGGCCCAGCGGAGGAAATTATCATTAGAGATGGCCGGAACTGTTTGCCGTCGAGCAGTATTCAGCGAACTTCCGCTGGTCGCCTTCACGGTGAATAGCGAACATTTGGCGTGTTCTACCCACCCCCTATACATCATCATTGAGCTAAACTTTGACCCCTTACCTCACAGTCAGCAGACACATGGCAGCCAACCAGCTAGCACCACCTCCTGGACCCCCCACCCCCTATCAAAAAGCAGTTGCGGTGGCCATATTGGATTCATTCTCTGCTGGCTGCTGACTGTTAGTGAGAGCAGGGTCAGACTTACTGCAGATAGGTAGGGAAAGCATTAGCTAGTGGGACACCACACCACACTTTGGATCTGGTGAGTAGTTTACCTTAGGGGTGGGCACATGGTGTAAGAATCACCCAGGTGGTGAACTGTATTGTACCTCAGTGCCTTTTGTTGAATGTGAGGCATGATTTATGCACTTGAGAAGTCATTCCAGCATTGAGCGCTACTCATAATGTTTTATAATAATTCACCTGAACTGTGATAAGAACTGAGAGCGCCCCACCAATTGGTGTGATCTAGCCCTACTCCCCGCAGATTACAATTGTGGACAGGGGAGGATTTTTCCATCATTTTTTATTTATGTTCGATGTTTTATGTTCTCTGTGTGCTCTAGGTCAGAATCCATTATTGTGCAAGCGCTTTTACATCATTCCTCTTGATTGGTCCACAGAAATGCTTACAATATAAAGAAAATGCTTTAGAAAAATGGTACCGCTTTTAGTATAAAAACTGAAGGAAATGAAAAGTGTTCGTGTGTGTGTGTGTGTGTGTGGGGGGGGGGGGGGGTGGGGGAGTGTTGTTAAATGTCTTAGGTGATATTTGCTGCCTAGAAGAAGTGAGTTTTCAAATTGCACTTGAAGACATTAAAGGTGGCCATACATCAGATGACTTGGCGGCCGCTTGACCATCCAATTCGATTATTATAATCAAATTGGATAAAAATTGGTGCTGTCAAGTGCATGCCCGATTGACAAAGCGTCCAATTTCGGGCCGGAAATTGGTTGCATGGTTGATCACGCATGCCACAAAATGTCGGGCCGAAGTTGGTTGGTCAGGTGTGCGGCGGTAATTTCTGGAAAGAGCGATGAGACGATGAAACCCTCACTGCTACCACCGCAATTTATAAATGTGCACGGTGTAAACATTTATACATACCTGTCCTGTAGCAGCCTCCGTGCAGTGTCCATAACCTCTGGGTGGCTCTCCGTTAGGGATGGTCGCTGCATTCCACGGAATTTAAAATTCCGCGATTCCGGCCGGAATTTGGTGATACCGGTTCAGAAGCGACGGAACGGAATTGCTACAGCCGTTTTTTGGAATTCCGCGGAACAGAACGGATTTCCGTGGAATTTTACGGAATTCAAATTTTTTCCCCCTAACTGATTTCTGCCTAATAAGAAGTATTTCTACTCAGTAGACTCCTCCCTTACTACCTCCTCCCGGAGAGAGGAAGATCTCGTCTTCCAGGCAATTGTAGAGTTTTAAGTTGGCTTTTAAAATCCTACAAATCCCTAAGCAAGCTCATTTTTCTCTTGGATATATCATAACGGTACATGCTAGGCTGGCTTCAGCATGTAGCATTGTAGTGTGTTGTGTTGGTGGTATAATGGTTAGGATAGCAGCCTACAGAGCGGTAGGCCTGGGTTCAATTCCTGGCCAATGCATGTGAGTTGGCTTTTGAAATCCTACAAATCCCTAAGCAAGCTCATTTTTCTCTTGGATACAAAATCCTATAAACGTGGTAGGCCTGGGCTTTTAAAATCCTATAAACGTGGTAGGCCTGGGTTCAATTCCTGGCCTGGGTTCAATTCCTGGCCAATGCATGTGAGTTGGCTTTTGAAATCCTACAAATCCCTAAGCAAGCTCATTTTTCTCTTGGATATATCATAATGGTACACGCTAGGCTGGCTTCAGCATGCAGCGTTGTAGTGTGTTGTGTTGGAGGTATAATGGTTAGGCTAGCAGCCTACCACGTGGTAGGCCTGGGTTCAATTCCTGGCCAATGTATGTGAGCTGGCTTTTAAAATCCTATAAACGTGGTAGGCCTGGGCTTTTAAAATCCTATAAACGTGGTAGGCCTGGGCTTTTAAAATCCTATAAACGTGGTAGGCCTGGGTTCAATTCCTGGCCAATGTATGTGAGCTGGCTTTTAAAATCCTATAAATTCCTAAGCAAGCTCATTTTTCTCTTGGATATATCATAATGGTACATGCTAGGCTGGCTTCAGCATGTACTGTTGGTGGTGGTATAGTGGTGAAGAGAGCTACCTACCGAGCACTAGACCTGTGTTCAATTCCTGGCCAAGGTATGTAAGCTGGCTTTTGAAGACGAGACCTCCTCCCTCCGGGAGGGAGGAAAGGAAGAGGGAGGAAGCGACAAAGGGAACAGTGTATAGGGGCTACCATATAGCATAAACAAGGTTCCATTTGCAATTATTTTAATTTTTCCATCGGAATCCAGAATTCCGTGAAATTTCGTAAAAAGTCGGCGGAATTTTAATAGCGACGGAATTTAGACCTGGCGGAATCTGCGAATTCCGGCGGAACGGAATTTGTTCGTTCCGATCATTCCTACTCTCCGTACACACTACTGGCGCATAGTGTCTGATGTAAGCGCATAGTGTCTGATGTAAGTGCATAGTGTCTGATGTAGGCGCATCGTGTCGGTGCTATGTGCCAGTGGGGTGTATGGATAGCCGCCAGAAAGATTACAGACACCACACGGACAGGTAATGTATACAGTACATGCACACACTGGGCACATTATAAATTGGGAGTAGCAGCGGTGCGGACTGAAGATTTCATGATGAAATTGGACGGTAATCGGCCTGTAGTGTATGGGCAGAATCCACACAAAACAAATATATCTCGAATCAGATTAGATTAGAGATAAATTTGTCTCTTTGTTGATTCTGCCCATAAGAGTCAGGTCTATGGGCACCTTAAGAATGGGTGAGCGAGAGACAGATTTTGGAAGGGAGTTCTATTGTTGTAGTATGTAGAGTGGAGCAGGGTGGTATCCAGAGACAAGTGCAGCTATAGGTGGAGCAAGAGTGTAGAGTGCTTTGTAGGCAAGAGTAAGGACCTTGAATTGTATCCTTTGCATGACAGGAAGCCAATAGAGGGACTGACAGAGCAGGTTATCAGTGAGACAAGAAGTGGATGAGTCATGCAGCAGAGTTCATGTTGGCCTTGAATGAAGCCAGATGGCTACACAGGAGGAAGTTTCAATAATCAAGACATGATGCAATCATAACAAGTACAAGAAGGGGTGTTGTGCTCTGGGTCATACTTCTATCATTTACCAATATGTGTGCAAAGAACTAGGGGTTAGCCAGTGGGCATTTCATGCTTGATCTTCGGCAAATTGGACCTATCATTGGGCTTTTCTCACGTGCCATGGATTTCCATCGGCATTGGCGGAAATAAGAATTTCTGTGGAATCGGAAATCATCATTTTCGACTCTCCCTACTGGAAAACTATTTATCTTCAGAGATCAGAGCATGAGACTCTGTTCTCTAATTTCATTTTTCCCAGTTTTCTGAGGACTTTGACCTGACCAAAGAAGTCTTTACACAATCAATGGAAGAAACAAAATAAGCTGTCTATGTTGAGATAAGTTCTACAAGAAAATATTTCCTCATTACATCTAAGCACAAAGTTCTTCTCCACATAGATGTTATCTAAACTAAATGCACAGAAAATGTCTGCATTAGCTTCTCCCTTAAGTGCAAAAAACACAATCTGCTTCTATTACCAATACATGACTGTCTGGGCCACTTTAAAGAGAACCTGAGATTAAAGGACTTACGATGCGAAAGGCCTAAAAATAGTTATGCACTTCATTGCAATTGCAGACCTTGGGGCAGAAGATCAACGGCTTCCTTTTCACTTTGCTGTGCTCTGTTATCTAAATCCAGCTTTCATTGCAGTCCCCTCCCCAGGCTCACCTTATCTGATGACGTAGACCAGCGTGCTGGGAGAGAGGATGGCCCATGGATAGGTATGTCCCAGCCTAAGAGAATTCATGGAGAAGCATGTGAGCAGTCTGATCAGCTGATGGATTTGTAAGCCTCTGGTTTGCTGTGATGACTTCTTGATTTAGCACATGATCAGGACCAGCAAATCAGAGCCTTACAAATCTTTCAGCTGATCAAACTGATCACATGCTTCTCTATGAGTTCTCCTAGGCTGGGCCGTTCCTACCCACGGACAGGGCTGAAAACCTGCGCAGCTGCACTAGTGGCTCGGCGAACTGTGCAGGCGCTGGATTTTTAAAGCGGCGATTCTAATCGCTATCAGATAACGCAACCCTGGGGAGGGTTGGGGACTTCAATGAAAGCTGATTTTAGATAACAGAGCACAGAAAAGTGAAAAGGAAGCCATTGAGCGTCTGCCCTGAAGTCTGCAATTGCAATGAGGTATATAACTTGTTTTAGGTCCTTTGCATCATAAGTCCTTTAAGTAAAAATGTTTACATACCTAGGGCTTCCTCCAGCCCCCCTTCGGTCTGATCTGTCCCTCCCCATCCTCCTCCATTGCCTTGTTCCTCCGCTATGGCTCTTGGTCAGGGGTGCAAAAAGCCCACAGCATACCCCTGTGCAGAATAAATTATGAACCCCTATGTGAGGGGCCATACTCATATCAGATTATGTCTGGATCCAAATTATGTCTATACCATAAAAGTGCATGAATCCAGGTTACATTCTGTATGCTCTGTGTTAATGGAGCACACATTTCATACTTGTGTATGAGGACAGGGCCACAAGCAAGCACTGTTCCCTTGGGCTTTAGAGAGAAATACACAGAGAAGAGCCTACAGAATATATCATGCCCTAACCTTGGCACAGCTGCATGGGCCCTAGAGGGCATGGGGTCCCTGTGCAGCTGCATGGCCTGCATGGGCCTATGTCCGCCTCTGCCTTTGGTAGAGTGACCAGACGTCCCGGATTGCCCGGGACGCGTCCCGGATTCGGGGTCCACTGTCCCAGGCAGCATGAGGTCCCGGGAAACGTCTCGCCTTCAGCAGCCTCGGGACTCTGGCCACTCTCTCCTCGTGAACTGGCAGCGGCGTCTATAGACGCCGTGCCAGTTCATTGCCCGCAGCCCCGCTCCAGCCTCCTGCTTCTTCCGGTGTTTTGACACCGCCAGGCGAGCAGGGCTACGGCAAGATGGCTGCCGAAGCCCTGTACTGGAGACCTATTTGTGTCTCCAGTACTGGGCTTCGGGCGCCATCTTGCCATAGCCCTGTCAGCGCGGGAGACCAGAGAGAGCAGGAGGAACAAGATGGTCCCGGGACGGAGCAGCGCGCCAGAGGAAGACTTCTGCCAGGTGTACTTTGCCCGCATTGCGTTTCATTTGTGGTGAAATGTTTGCCCACATTATGTTTCATTCCTGGTGAAATGTTTGCCCCCATTGCGTTTCATTCCTGGTGAAATGTTTGCCCGCATTGCAGTTCATTCCTGGTGAAATGTTTGCCTGTATTGCGTTTATCTTCTGGTGAAACGTTTGCCCGCATTGCGTTTCTTGTCTGGTGAAATGTTTGCCCGCAGTACGTTTCTTGTCTGGTGAAATGTTTGCCCGCAGTGCGTTTCTTGTCTGGTGAAATGTTTGCCCGCAGTGCGTTTCTTGTCTGGTAAAATGTTTGCCTGCAGTGCGTTTCTTTTCTGGTGAAATGTTTGCCTGTATTGCGTTTATCTTCTGGTGAAATGTTTGCCCGCAGTGCGTTTCTTGTCTGGTGAAATGTTTGCCCGCAGTGCGTTTCTTGTCTGGTTAAATGTTTGCCCGCAGTGCGTTTCTTTTCTGGTGAAATGTTTGCCCGCAGTGCGTTTCTTTTCTGGTGAAATGATTGCCCGCATTGCGTTTATTTTCTGGTGAAATGTTTGCCCGCATTGCGTTTCTTTTCTGGTGAAATGTTTGCCCGCATTGCGTTTATTTTGTACTGACATGTTGCCCGCATTGCGTTTATTTTGTACTGAAATGTTTGCCCGCATTGCGTTTATTTTGTAGTGACATGTTGCCCGCATTGCGTTTATTTTGTACTGAAATGTTTGCCCGCATTGCGTTTATTTTGTACTGACATGTTGCCCGCATTGCGGTTATTTTGTACTGACATGTTTGCCCGCATTGCGTTTATTTTGTACTGACATGTTGCCCGCATTGCGGTTATTTTGTGCTGACATGTTGCCTATTGCGTTTATTTTCTGGTGTCTGGGGTAACTGTTACTGCACTTATTATTTAATGGTCATAGATGGCTATGTTTGCTGTTTTGTGGTTACGGTATACTATTAGCATCACACAGTTTCTGCACACCCATGATGCAAAGTCTCGTTTGTCCACATCATGGTGTAAACACTGCTTTCTTATGCCTCGCTGTTACATCATTACGTTAGCTCCGCCCATACAATGTCATGGCCACGCCCATTTTTTGCCACGGGCCCCTCTCCCAGTCTTCGTCGCTGCGCGCTCCTCAGTCCTCCCCACTTTTCGCCGCGGCGCCGCGTGCCGCCCCCCCCCCCCCACGCCCCCCTCCCCGTCCCAGGTTGGACCCACAAAAATATGGTCACTCTAGCCTTTGGTGCCCCACGACGCTTCCATGGCCGGGATCATCCTGTGCAGTAGTATTACGCAGGAACAGAACGTAGTGGAGCGCACATGGCCGCACTGTGCCTGTGCCGACTGGCCACCTGACTGCCCAAGGTTACCGGGATGATTGCCGAGGATTAAGGAGGCAGAGGATGGCGGCAAGGGAACGATCAGGCCGAAGTGGGCTGGCGGAAGCCTCAGGTATGTATGAGTTTTTGCTTTTACTTAATCTCAGGTACACTTTAAGGCCCTCTTGACAAGGACACCTGAGGGCAGCAGCAGCTGCGCATCATTTAATGCCAAATTCTCCCGAGCAGGAAACCTTTTGGCAAGCGGTGGTTCCTGGCGTTTTGTCATCATGTTGTGTTTCGACCCATGTTGGGGGATATGAAACTGCCAAACATATTAAATCACGGGAGTTAGGTAATGGCGAGGAAGAGACAAGACGACGGGATTTATGGCGGCATGTACACAAACTATGGGAACCTCTGGTATCGTCGTTAAAAACAACTGTTTCTATTACCATGAATGGAAAGGGTGGTTGATCCCTTTTAAGCATCACTTTTATTGCCCACCTGAAAGTGGCGTGATTCATTACCAGCGCTAACAGAAAGGCAAAATGGTCACAAGTCTTGGATTAAAGAGAGTCTGAAGCCTTATAAAATAATTATTTTTACCTGCTACTTATGTAAAGCAATATTACCAGTGCAGGTAAAAATAATTATTTTATTAGGCTTCAGACTCTCTTTAACCAAAGCAGTAGGCTTATCAATTGACTTGTGAATAGCAGAGCAGCAATCAGTGGTATAGGAATAATGGTCACAGGAGTCATGACCTTAATAATTATAATAATAATAATAATAATAATAATAATATTAATTGAGCTCTTGATATGGAATGCCTAGCTGGGGTCTTTCCTCAGCTGCCAAATGTAGGTGATGTAGTGACCAATATTAGCTGCATCTCTCTGTAGAGGACTAGCGCTCTGCATCACATGACTGCTCTGACAGTGCTCTGATTGACACATGATTATCCAGTGGCATAACTGAGGAGCTTGGGGTCAGTGCAAGTTTTACATGGGGCCCCAAACACTATAATGATGTGAATCCCAAAACCTACCAAGGACAATTTTCAGAGAGGTGCAATCAGAGTAATGAAACAGCTAAGGCTTACTACCATTCATTGCACATATAGAGGTTTCAGCATAGTACCAATTAAAAGCTAATAAGATGGACAGGGGCATAACTAGACTTAATAGGGCATCCCTGCAAAAATGATAGCATGTGGCCCCCTTGGTCCATGAACCCCATGCGGGTCACGTGATCGGGAGCCAGCAAATGGTAGCAGAGAGTGTTCTGCTATGAAGCAGCGTCTGGAAGCAGGAAAAAATTACACACGCTCATGGTACTCGCATGCTATGCATGGTGTAAGAAGGTGGCGGGGATGTTTTTTGTGAGCAAAGGGGAGGTATTTTTTGCTAATTGGCTGCATTTGCAGTTGGGAAGATGGATGGCTCCCAAGTCTCTGGGCCCCCTGCATTGGCATGGTTCGCAGGGGTGATTGTTACGCCCATGAAGATGGATGAAGCTGGGCCCCTAATGGGCACCTCTGCTCTAGGGTCCTCGATGTAGTCACAACCTTTCTATAGAGAGTGACTTCTTAATCCTGAGTGGGGACAGGTCTAATCACCCCACCTGCATCTACAGTGGTTGCCTCAGTGGTAACCCTTGTTTTTTAGTATAATGTATTATACTTACCCTATCAATATTTACACCATTCCAGTACATGCTACACTATATCAGGCTCTCGGTGTTCTCTCTTCTTTTTCATTTCATTGCAAGGGGGGGGGGGGGTAAAGGGTTAGGCACCACCAAGAGAGCCTTAAGGGTTAGGCACTACCGGAGGAGGGGGGTTAAGGGTTACACACCAAAAAGGGAGGGTAATGTGTGAGAGTAGAGAGAGGTTAGGTCAAGGTCATAGTAAAGTATCGGTTTTTTCAAATGCATCTTATTGGTATGCCACAGTGATTTTTACAAAAGTGTCAACTCCAGACCCATGGGAGATAATATGCATCTGGTCCAGATAATAAAGAGAAGTTGGCGGGCACTATTACTAAAGGACCACGGTGGCTAAATTTGTACTTTTCGTATACCCTTGTAGGCAGCAGTCTTGGAATAGGGCAAGGATAAACTTCCTAGAATGCTTTGGGTTCAAAATATGTCCAACACAGTAAGGCAGGTAACAAACTTGAGGGGGTATTCACTCCCTGTGGCATACAACAGACAGGAAGCTTCGTATGTGTGTGTGCGGATCTCATCTCTCTGGCTCTGCAATCCCATGTGATTGGAACAGTATACTGTCATTATCTGCTCAGCTGTCTGCACAGACAGACAGCTGTTTGACCATTCCTTAAGTCTGAAGGCTGCAGGTCTCTGGAAAAGAGACCTGTCTTTGTTTTGCAGGTTTCAGACCTGTTCTGCTGCTGATGAATTTGCATACATTCGTTATGCAAATCGCCTACCTGCCTCCTTTGAAGGCTGGCAGTATAAAAGCCATGTTCTCCCAGAATCCTTTGCTGGTCATCCTTCATGGTTCGTTTCTGATGAACTCTCCTAGAGTATCAGCCCTGTTTGTTTGCTAAAGTTATCTTAGAGTAATTCTTGGGACTGCACTAGGCAGCTCCTCTAGTGCAGTCAGGTTACTTTATCTGTTTTGTCTGTGTTGCCTCTCTGCTGCGATTGTCCTGTCGCCAGCGGTGGTCGACAGGAAATCGTTCTGTATGTCTGGGGGTGATAACCAGAGCAGCGGTTGCTACTGGTAGCCCCTTCTGTTCATCTTTCTTGTTTGGATCGCACTAGCCTCTAGCGGTAGCGGCTGTGGATCCTTCTGGTCTGTATTCTTGGAGTGTAAGCTGGAGCAGCGGTTGCTACTGGCTACCTCATCTGTCTGTCTTGCTTGGATCGCACTAGCCTCTAGCGGTAGCGGCTGTGGATCCTTCTGATCTGTGTTCCTGCTTGTACTTGGATCACACTTGCTCTGGCGGAAGAGCGGTGGATCCTATCTACCTTATTCCTGTTTTCCATTTGTCTGTCTTGTCTGATATGAACGCTTGCTGTAGGCTCGGTGAGGTAACCGTTAAGCAAGCGTTCGCGTTCTCTATTTCGTGTTTGTGTGTCATTGATTAGTTAGGGTGGCGTGCTTGTCTCTGTTGCGCTTATCGTGCGGAGACCGCGCCGTAAACGTGTTCGCTGTTGCGAATGAGTGCGGTGTTCGCGTTTAGCTAGCGTTTGTTATTTTCCTTTATGTTCTAATCATTGTTGTTTGCTGTGCCTTTGCTACTCTCGTGCTCTGTCCTTCTCTGTCTGGTGTCTGTTGGCAATCGCCATTCTTTGCGATTGCGTTCTTGCTTTTGTTTCTGCTGATGTGTGTTCACAGTCGCTGGGTGGCAACTAGATTGGTGGACACACATTCATTCTGTATCTGTGCTCTTTCTCTTTAAGGGCTGTTCAGCCCTGCCTTGCCTTTATCCGTACAATTCCCATCTGACATCTGTGGCCGTGCAGAGGCTGTGCGTCTGCACTCCACAACTCCATCGGCCGGTGGGAATTGCCCTCTGCTGGTGCAGTGCACCTAACCTGGGTTCTCCCAATTACACGTTTGTTGAAGTTTTCCGCAGTGTCAGCGCGCGTTCTGTGTGCTGACCACGGAAACGATTCTGCAAACGTTACATATACACTGCTAATACTGCTGCTCCATGTGGCATACTATAAGCGTGGTTCTATGCTATAATTTTAACCACTTTACCACTGAAGAGTTTTTCTCCTTGTGGACCAGAGCAATTTTCACCTGTCAGCTCTCCTATTCATTCCCAAATAACTTTATAGCTGCTTATCACAACAAAATGATCCATATCTTGTTTTTTTTTCCACCAATCTGGCTTTATTTGGGTGGTACCTTTTGCTAAGAATTATTGTATTCTAAATGCATTTTAATGGGAATAATGAGACAAGAATGTTTAAAAAAATCATTATTTCTCAGTTTTCAGCCATTATAGTTTTAAAATAGAACATTCTACTGTGGATAAAATCCACAAAATGTATTTTCCCATGTGTCCCTGTTATAACAACACATAAAATATTTGCCTAGTAAAATGTATGTCGACAATATTTTATTTGGAAATAAAGCCATTTTTTTCTGTTCTGTGTCTATCAATAATTACAAGCCCATATTTGCAAGAATAACATACTTTTTTTTCTTAAAGTGAACCTCCGGACTAAAAATCTACTCAGCAGCACTGAAAAGGCTTGGTGTTTCTTTAACAGTTTCACAGCATCAGAACTTTGTTTTTCTTACCAAAGCATCATTTTTAGCTGCATTTTTAACTAAGCTCCACCCATCAAAGAAAAAAAGCCCGGGCTTTTTTCCCCTGATGCTGTGCAGAGCATGATAGGATTTCCTATGTTATTAATCACATTGCCTAGCAACTGGGAGGGGTGATCAGCACACAGGACAGTTGGAACTGTGTCTCATGCTCCCTGTCACCTCCTTTCAACCAAAAAGATGGCTGCCCTCATGAAATCAAACATTTGCCTGTTCTTTTAAAACAGGGTGGGTAAGAGATTATATTACCTATCTATTTTAATTAACATAACTAATGTAACTTAATGACAGTATGTTTGTTTAGGCTGGAGTTCCTCTTTAAACTTGTATATGGGTTACTTTCATCGTATCAATGACCACAATCTCCATGGTCATTGATCTCAATAATAATAAGACGTACAACTGAAGAAGGGAGGGATATGGAAGCTGCCATATTTATCTCCTTTTAAACAATCCCAGTTGCCTGGCAGCCCTGCTGATCTATTTGGCTGCAGTTATGTCTGAGGTACACCAGAAACAAGCATGCAGCTAATCTTATCAGATCTGACAATAATGTCAGAAACACCTGATCTGCTGCATGCTTGTTCAGGGGCTATGGCTAATAGTATTAGAGGCAAAGGATCAGCAGGAGAGCCAAGCAACTAGTATTGTTTAAAAGGAAATAAATATGGCAGACTCCATATCCCTCTTGCTTCAGTTGTCCTATAAAGTATACCAAAGATGAAAAGAGTAGGGGAAACGGGAGGAGCAGGCATGTATGGGGAGCTGTCCTGATGGCCACCGCTCCCCCCTTCTACTCTGCCCCCCTCCTTTTCTCCCCAAATGCCCCCCAGCAGCCTCTTCCGGGTCGCCTGGATCGGGCATCAGTGCACAGGCGCTGGCCTGGCTTTGCACGTCCTACAACGTGCAATCATGGCCAGGAGAGCTCTGCGCATGAGCATGATGTCACAATGAATTGAAAGGGGAATATTTAAATTGCTGCCATTCTTATACTGTTAATGGCAGAGGACTCAAACCTGATACAGTGGATTTTTGGGTAACTGGGGTTCAAATAAAAAAGGTGTGGAGCCACAAACAGCCAATCAGATTTGATTGATTTCAATAGAAAAATGTAAACAGCGTCCATTCTCACATTATTGATGCCAAGGACCCTAAAGCTCACAAATCTTGTCATTGAGTGACTATGTGTAAAGGTTAGAATAAGTGGCTGGACCTAACAACAACCAAATACATACCCGAGCAACGCCGGGCCCTCATCTAGTATCTATCTATCTCAGTATACATAGAGCCCAGAAAATTATTTCATCAGAGAAATTCACGAAAACTTGGCTGCTCATGTCATTGTCACAGAGCTCATGGAGACAGTGAGAGCATGATTTCCTTCTCAGCACATTGTTACTTTGTCGGGCACAAGAGGATATTCTGGGCATGCTGCCAGTGTTGTGTCACGCTGCCCTACAGATTACGCTGCCACGCATGCGCAGTAGCAAAATCTCATAAAAATGCGCAAAATCATGCGACTTCTATGGTTGTTTCACACATGCGCAGATGCAGTAATTTTAACCTGCCTGGTACTGCACACGCCCAGGGATCCAAAGTGTGTGTCATCTGCGGCGTTATCTCCATAATACACAATGCTGCCTGCAACTGGATGTCATGTGTGACTGCAGCTAGCCATTTCATAGCATTCCTCCTTCATTACACCATATTTACATGTTTATGTCAGTAATGTGTGTGTATTATGTTACAGTGACCAGATTTTATGGGCCCAACCTGGGATGGGGAGGAAGTGTGGGTGTGTTACGTCAGTGTGGCACAAAATGGGTGTGGCCATGACATCACACGCCCAAAAATGGTGGGCTGCGCCTCACCGAAAAATGGGCGTGGTCATGACATTGTATGGGCGGAGCTAGCATAATGATGTAGCAGCGAGGCATAAGAAAGCAGTGTTTACGCCATGGAGGATTCGCTTTATGGGTGTGCAGAAACTGTGTGATGCTATTTAATAGTATACCATAACCCCAAAGCATCAAACATACCCAACTATGAACATTAAATAATAAATGCAGCAACAGTTACCCAAGACACCAGAAAATAAACGCAATGTGAGCAACATGTCAGCACAAAATAAACGCAATGGGCAACATGTCAGCACAAAATAAAACGCAATGTGGGCATCATGTCAGCACAAAGTAAACGCAATGTGTGCAACATGTCAGCACAAAGTAAACGCAATGTGTGCAACATGTCAGCACAAAATAAACGTGATGTGAGCAACATGTCAACAAAAAATAAATGCAATGTGAGCAACATTTCAGCACAAAATAAACGCAATGTGAGCAACATGTCAGTACAAAATAAACGCAATGTGAGCTACATGTCAGCACAAAATAAACGCAATGTGGGCAACATGTCAGCACAAAATAAATGCAATGTTGGCAACATTTCAGCACAAAATAAATGCAATGTGAGCAACATTTCAGCACAAAAACGCAATGTGAGCAACATTTCAGCATAAAATAAACGCAATGTGTGCAACATGTCAGCACAAAATAAACGCAATGTGAGCAACATGTCAGCACAAAATAAACGCAATGTGAGCAACATGTCACCACAAAATAAATGCAATGTAAGCAACATGTCAGCACAAAATAAACGCAATGTGAGAAACATGTTAGCACAAAATAAATGCAATGTGAGAAACATGTCAGCTCAAAATAAACGCAATGTGAGAAACATGTCAGCACAAAATAAACGCAATGTGAGAAACATGTCAGCACAAAATAAACGCAATGTGAGCAACATGTCAGCACAAAATAAACGCAATGTGAGCAACATGTCAGCACAAAATAAACGCAATGTGAGAAACATGTCAGCACAAAATAAACGCAATGTGAGAAACATGTCAGCTCAAAATAAACGCAATGCGAGAAACATGTCAGCACAAAATAAACGCAATGTGAGAAACATGTCAGCACAAAATAAACGCAATGTGAGAAACATGTCAGCACAAAATAAACGCAATTTGGGCAGCATTTCACCTGGAAAAAAAGCATTTACTCACCTGACAAAAGTCTCTTCTCGCTCCTGGCCGGCCTCTGGCATGCTGCTTCCGGGATCATCTTCCTCCTCCTGCAGTCTACCGCACTGACAGGCAGAGCAGGGCTATGGCAAGATGGTGCCCGAAGCCCTGTACTGGAGACACAAATTGTCTCCAGTACAGGGCTTCGGCAGCCATCTTCCCATAGCCCTGCTCTGCCTGCCAGAGACTATGCAGGCTGGAGCACGGCTGCGGGCAATGAACTGGCACAGCATCTATAGACGCCGCAGCCAGTTCATACAGATACGGTGGCCAGAGTCCCGAGGCCGGGACGTCCCGCTGTTAAAAGTGGGATGCATCCCGGGACCTCATGCAGCCTGGGACAGCACCACTGAAGGCGGGACCTGTCCCGGGTAAAGCGGGACGTATGGTCACCATTCCAAAATGCCAAATGCTGCAACAATAACCCCAAAGTAGCAAATGCAGCCAAATAAGACCATTAAGTAATACAGTAACAGTTACCTCCAGCATATAAAATGCAACAATAGTTTCCTCCGACACATGAAATACAACAACCATGATCTCAGACACATGATATGCAACAGCTGTTACCTCCGTCAAATGAAATGCAGCAAACTATTCCCCCGACACCTGCAATAAGGCAAACGTTACTTCTGACACTTGAAATTCAGTAAATGGTAAATGAGACAAACATTACCTCCCACACATGTTAAAATTCAGTAAATGTTACCAGCCACACATGGAATGAAGGAATGAGAGTGGCGCTGTAACGATCGGTGAAGCACAGAGAGGATCTGATTACCAGTGATCTGCAGAACCACTGGGAATACAGATGTATACCAGATTATACGTGATCTGCAGTATCACTGATAATCCGATATACTAGCTAACCTCTGTTCACCTGAGTAGAGTGTAGTGTTTTGGTGTAACAGTAACACTTAGAGGACAGGGCCTCAGTACAGTAAGGCGTACTGTACAGA
Source organism: Hyperolius riggenbachi (assembly GCF_040937935.1). Classification (NCBI taxonomy): domain Eukaryota; kingdom Metazoa; phylum Chordata; class Amphibia; order Anura; family Hyperoliidae; genus Hyperolius; species Hyperolius riggenbachi. The sequence continues at coordinate 65,498,774 of NC_090652.1, forward strand.
TTCCTTCCGCAAACCTGAGCTCTCCAAGGCGGGAGGAGTCAGGCTGCCAGCGGGAAGGATATACTGAAAGTAACCCTCTGGCGGAAGGGTCACTTAACAGAACGAGGAACCGCCTCTAACAGTAAGGTCGGTTCTCGAGGTCGGACAAGCCAGGTCGTACACACACGGACAGATAAAGTACAAGATCAGGAGGCAAAGGCGGAGTCAAAGTACAGGCAGGGTTCAGCAACGGGGTATCAGAAATATCGGGGTACAAAATCAGGAGGCAGAAGCAGAGTCAAGGAACGAGCCAGGGTTCGGCAACAGAGTATCAGAAATATCGAGGTACAAGATCAGAGTTCAAAAGGGTAGTCAAGGCAGGCAAAAGTCATAACAAATAAATACAATCAAACTAGTACTTTAGCTATCAACAGAATCTAGCTAAGTGTAGGATTACAGCTCCAGCTGGTCCCGGCACACTTGCGGATCTGACTACGGATCTGGGTGCTCCCACATATGTGATCGCACGCCAGACAAAGAGCAAGTGAACAACCAGCAGTATATATACTCTAGGACCTTTCCAGGACCTCCCTAATTGCTGGTCCAATGAGAGCAGTGGAATTTGTCAGCTGACCCAGCTGGTCAGCCGACACCCTTCTAACTGCTATTTAAACTCTGCCTCTGTGCTCGCGCGCGTGTAAGTCTGAATCTTGGTGGACTATCAGTCCCAGCCACACCAGTACTGTCATGCAATGTATCTAGTGCGGGGGCCGCCTCTGATGCGGATTCCGCCGTTACCAATGCGGATTCCGCCGCTCTGCCTAAGCGGCATGCGGCGGTTTTTCCGCGTTGTGACGCGCTGCTGAACGCGGAAACAGCCGCCTCATTGTGAGAGACGGCGGCTCTTCCGCGTTTCCTCACAGTACCCCCCCCCCCCCGAGGAGTGGACTCCGGACAACTCCCACCAGGTTTCTCTGGATGTGAGGCATGAAATTCTCTCCTTAATTCGTCTGCATGCATGCGCGTCCCCGGTACCCATTGCCTCTCCTCAATGCCAACTTAATAGCCAGAAGTTCCCGGTTGCCTATATCATAATTTTTTTCTGCAGGTGAAAACCTGCGGGAAAAATAAGCACATGGGTGTAATCTGCCCTGCAACCCAGACCGTTGCGACAGCACCGCCCCCACCTCAACTTCTGAGGCATCAACCTCCACAATGAAGGGAAAGGACGTGTCAACATGCCTCAAAATTGGTGCTGAGCAAAATAATTTTTTCAATAAAGCAAATGCCGCCACGGCTTCAGGAGACCAGTGGTTGGTATCCGCCCCTTTTTTCGTGAGACTGGTAAGGGGGGCAACTAAAGTGGAGTATCCCTTAACCTCCTGAGCGATAACCCCGAGCTGAGCTCAGGGTATCATTGCACAAACACTAAACAAGCAAACATATTAAGGCAAAAAATATGCCTAATAACAAACACAAAAAAGGTTAATGAGAGGGAGGGCAGGTCATCGACCTGGTAGGTAATTCTCAGTAACTAAAAAAGAAAAAGGGGCACCTCCCTACATACAATAATATGATGGATATGAAGAAACTGGTGCATGAGGCCAGAAGTAAATGCAAAAACTCACTTTATTACAGCCAATGTGAAAACAATAAAATCAATTAAAACCAAGGCAAAGAAATGCCCAGCCCAAAGCTGAGCTCGGGGTATATCGCGCAGGAGGATTTCTCAGGCCCTGGTGGGCCGATTTGCATAATTTTTTTTTTGTTACACGCAGCTAGCACTTTGCTAGCTGCGTGTAACTTCCGATCGCCGCCGCTCGCCGCCGATCCGCCGCCGCTCGCCGTGCCGCGCAGCCCCCCCCTACCCGACCCCTTGCGCAGCCGGGCCAATCAGTGCCAGGCAGCGCTGAGGGGTGGATCGGGACTCCCTCTGACGTCACGACGTCCATGACGTCGGTGACGTCATCCCGCCCCGTCGCCATGGCGACCGGGGAAACCCAGCAGGAAATACCGTTCCTTAACGGGATTTCCTGCTTACTCTGATCGCCGAAGGCGATCGGAGTGGGTGGGGGGATGCCGCTGCGCTGCGGCTATCATGTAGCGAGCCCTGGGCTCGCTACATGATTTAAAAAATAAAAAATTTAAAAAAAATAGTGCTGCGCCACCTCCTGGGCGATATAATTGTATCGCCTAGAGGGTTAATGAACCTCCTGTAATAGTTCGCGAACCCCAAAAATCTCTGCAGGGCCTTCAACCCCACTGGCTGTGGCCACTCCAACACGGCTGTGACCTTGGCAGGATCCATTGAGAGGCCCGAGGTGGAAATTACGTATCCCAGAAACGTGACCGTGGTCACTTCAAATATACACTTTTCCACCTTCGCGTAGAGCCTATTCTGTCTTAATTTGTTTAGGACAAATTTTACGTGCACCCTGTGTTCGGAGAGGTTATTGGAATAAATTAGTATGTCATCGAGGTATACCAACACGAATCTACCCAAAACCTCCCGGAATACCTCATTGATTAATTCTTGGAAGACGGCTGGCGCATTGCACAACCCGAAGGGCATCACTAGGTACTCGTAATGCCCGTCGGGTGTGTTGAAGGCCGTCTTCCACTCATCACCCTCTCTGATGCGGATTAGATTGTATGCCCCCCTCAGATCCAATTTAGAGAAGATCTTTGCGGCTGTGACTTGCGTAAATAAATCGTCTATCAAGGGTAACGGATAGCGATTTTTTATCGTGATCTTATTGAGGCCCCGATAATCAATACAAGGTCGGAGACCCCCGTCTTTCTTTTTAACGAAAAAGAAACCGGCCCCAGCAGGAGACCGGGAGGGCCGGATGAACCCCTTGGCTAAGTTATCACGAATGTATTCCTGCATAGCCATCTTCTCTGGACCGGACAAGTTATACAGGTGACCCCTAGGAGGCATACAACCAGCACGGAGATCAATGGGGCAATCGAACGGGCGATGAGGGGGTAACTGATCAGCAGACTTAGGACAAAATACATCAGAGAACTCTGCATACTCTTCGGGAACCCCCTCCACAAGAATCTTGGTCCGACCCAATGTCACCTTCCCTAAACACCGTTGGTGACAATGATCTGACCATCTGGTTACCTGACCCATAGCCCAGTCTATGTGCGGAGAATGGATTTGCAGCCACGGCATGCCTAAGATAATAGTGGAGGTAGACATGCGTAACACAAAAAATCGTACCTGTTCCCCATGCAGTACCCCTATGGCGACCTTCACCTCCGGGGTCTGTGACAGTGGGCGATCCCGTTGCAGAGGGGAATCGTCTACTGCCGTGACCTGAATGGGGGGACTCACTGGAGTGAGGGGAATACCCAACTCCTGAGCAAATTCAAGATCCATAAAATTAGCCGCTGAGCCAGAATCAACAAACGCTTCAGTGGCTACGGACTTATTCTCCCATGTGATAGTACAGGGGAGAAGCAATTTTTGGGTGTCACCCCCCACTATTCCTAGGCAAACTCGTTTCCCGACTTGTTAGGGCAGTTTCGCACCCTATGCCCTGCTGCTGCACAATACAGGCACAGCTGTTCCGTCATTCTCCGCCGTCGCTCCACCTGGGTCAACTTCGAACGACCAATCTGCATTGGTTCGGGCGGAGGCAAGGCCGGAGAGGGTGAGACAGGCGGAGAAGGTGTTACTAGGGGTGTAGCGGATGGTGCCGCGTAAGATGTCACCCTGACGCGGTGACTACGACTAACCTGCTTCTGATGGTGTAACCTACGATCAACTCGAATGGCCGATGATATGGCCTCATCGACTGTCTTGGGCTCGGGTACAGTTAACATTAGATCAGAGACTTCCTCCGACAACCCAGACAGGAAGTAATCCATCAGAGCAAAGTTATCGAATCTAGCGGTGACTGACCACCTACGGAACTCTGCCGCATAATCCTCGACCGAGCCTCTGCCTTGCCGCAAAAGTTTGAGCTTCCGCTCAGAGGACGCGGCAAGGTCAGGGTCGTCATAAATTATGGCCATGGCCTTAAAGAATTCCTCCACCGAGGTCAGGGCAATATTGGTAGAAGGCAGGTTGTATGCCCATGACTGGGAGTCACCAGCCAGCAAAGTTTTAATAAAGGTGACCCGTTGGGTCTCAGTCCCCGAGGATCGGGGTCTCAATTCGAAATACGATAACACTCTACTCCTGAAATTTCGAAAGTCAGATTTGTGGCCGGAAAATTTATCAGGTACAGGCATGCGAATGTCGTCACTAGGAGGGGATCGCACTGAATCAACTGACGTCTGGAGGGTTCGCACTGAGCCTGATAGGGCATCGATTAAGGCTTTGTGCTGGCCCAGTGCTTGATGGATACTGTCCACCGAAGTGGCAAGCACAGTCAGAGGATCAGCGCGTGATTCCATCTGTTTTTTGGTCTGGCGTTCTGTAACGATCGGTGAAGCACAGAGAGGATCTGATTACCAGTGATCTGCAGAACCACTGGGAATACAGATGTATACCAGATTATACGTGATCTGCAGTATCACTGATAATCCGATATACTAGCTAACCTCTGTTCACCTGAGTAGAGTGTAGTGTTTTGGTGTAACAGTAACACTTAGAGGACAGGGCCTCAGTACAGTAAGGCGTACTGTACAGATTCCTTCCGCAAACCTGAGCTCTCCAAGGCGGGAGGAGTCAGGCTGCCAGCGGGAAGGATATACTGAAAGTAACCCTCTGGCGGAAGGGTCACTTAACAGAACGAGGAACCGCCTCTAACAGTAAGGTCGGTTCTCGAGGTCGGACAAGCCAGGTCGTACACACACGGACAGATAAAGTACAAGATCAGGAGGCAAAGGCGGAGTCAAAGTACAGGCAGGGTTCAGCAACGGGGTATCAGAAATATCGGGGTACAAAATCAGGAGGCAGAAGCAGAGTCAAGGAACGAGCCGGGGTTCGGCAACAGAGTATCAGAAATATCGAGGTACAAGATCAGAGTTCAAAAGGGTAGTCAAGGCAGGCAAAAGTCATAACAAATAAATACAATCAAACTAGTACTTTAGCTATCAACAGAATCTAGCTAAGTGTAGGATTACAGCTCCAGCTGGTCCCGGCACACTTGCGGATCTGACTACGGATCTGGGTGCTCCCACATATGTGATCGCACGCCAGACAAAGAGCAAGTGAACAACCAGCAGTATATATACTCTAGGACCTTTCCAGGACCTCCCTAATTGCTGGTCCAATGAGAGCAGTGGAATTTGTCAGCTGACCCAGCTGGTCAGCCGACACCCTTCTAACTGCTATTTAAACTCTGCCTCTGTGCTCGCGCGCGTGTAAGTCTGAATCTTGGTGGACTATCAGTCCCAGCCACACCAGTACTGTCATGCAATGTATCTAGTGCGGGGGCCGCCTCTGATGCGGATTCCGCCGTTACCAATGCGGATTCCACCGCTCTGCCTAAGCGGCATGCGGCGGTTTTTCCGCGTTGTGACGCGCTGCTGAACGCGGAAACAGCCGCCTCATTGTGAGAGACGGCGGCTCTTCCGCGTTTCCTCACAGGCGCAGACAGAGTGAGGGTGGCTGAGAAGGAATGAGAGTGGTTGAGAAGGAATGAGAGTGGCTGAGAAGGAATGAGGGTGGCTGAGAAGGAATGAGGGTGGCTGAGAAGGAATGACAGTGGTTTAGACAGAGTGAGAGTGGCTGAGAAGGATGAAAGTGGCTTAGAAGAATGAGAGTGGCTGAGACAGAGTGAGGGTGGCTGAGATGGATGAGAGTGGCTCAGACAGAATGAGGGTGGCTAAGAAGGAATGGAAGTGGCAACTCTTTAAAGGCTGGTCCTTTACTGAGTTAGCAATCATGAAAAAGGCAAGACATGTGCAGGTTTTTGACAACACCTATACCTACCTGGCCTGGGGGACACCTGTACCTACCTAGCTTGGGGGACACCTTCACCTACCTAGTCTGGGGGATGCCTGTACCTACCTAGCTTGGGGGACACCTGCACCTTCCTAGCCTGGGGTTGCCTGTTCCTTCCTAGCCTGGGGGGACGCCTGTTCCTACCTAGCCAGGGGGACGCCGGTTCCTACCTAGCCTGGGGGACACCTGCACCTATCTAGCCTGGGGACACCTGCACCTATCTAACCTGGGGATGCTTGCACCTATCTAGCCTGGGGGACGCCTGCACCTATCTAGACTGGGGGACGCCTGCACCTACCTAGCCTGGGGGACGCCTGTACCTACCTAGCCTATACTGGGGGACACCTGTACCTACCTAGCCTATATTGGCGGACACCTGTACCTTGCTAACCTATATTGGGGGACACTTGTACCTAGCTAACCTATATTGGGGGACACCTGTACCTAGCTAACCTATATTGGGGGACACCTGTACCTAGCTAACCTATATTGGGGGACACCTGTACCTAGCTAACCTATATTGGGGGACACCTGTACCTAGCTAACCTATATTGGGGGACACCTGTACCTAGCTAACCTATATTGTGGACACCTAAACCTGGCTATCTACCTACAATAATCTGCGGGGGATTCTGAAGACAGATGCAAGGCTGTAGAGTCGGTACAAAAATCATCCAACTCCTCATTTTATGAACCACCGACTCCAGGTACCTACTGAAGGACACCTGAACCTACCTAGCCTATACTGGGGACGCCTGCACCTACCTAGCCTGCTGGATGCCTGCACCTACCTAGCCTGGGGGATGCCTGCACCTACCTAGCCTGGGGGATGCCTGTACCTATTTAGCTTATCCTGGGAGATACCTGTACCTACATAGCCTGGGGGACACCTGTACCTTCCTAGCCTATGCTGAAAGAAACCTCTACCTACCTAGCCTATACTGGGGGGCACCTCTACCTACCTAGCCTATATTGGGGACACCTGTACCTAGCTAAACTATACTGGGGACACATAAACCTGGCTACCTACCTACCTACAATAATCTGCAGGGGATTCTGAAGACAGATGCAAGGGTGTGGAGTCAGTCCTGGACAGATGGGCACCCTGCAGTGTGTGACACAGGACAGCTAATGTATAAATGCACAAGGGGGTACATTTATACACCAGGGGGCAGTGGCGTAGCTAAGAAGTTGTGGGCCCCAGTGCAAGTTGTACATTGGGTCCCCCCCAAGCACTCTATACACAACAGTTGATACAGCGCACCAAAACCTGCCAAGAACAGCCAGTGTCAGAGGTGCAGGAATGGGGGGGGGGGGGAGTTTGTTAATGATTACTACTATTCAAAGCATCTATAGAAGTAATTATTATTAGCACAGGACCAAGAAAGAGCTAATACTGCAGTTGATGGAAGGACCCTTGGGGCCCCTCTGGTACAAGGGCCCCAGTGTGATTGCAACCTCTGCACCCCCTATTTCTATGCCACTGCTAGGCTCGTCAGCGGTGAGGCAACGAACGCAGCTGAATCCTGAACGATTTCATGTTGAAGTCAATTGTGGAACAGCCTGCGGTATATGGGCAGCCGATAGATCTTTCTCTAATCTCAATTTGAGAGAGTAGTACACTGAAGGAACAAATTACTCAGCACTCAGCAGGTATTAAAAGTAATACCTTTTATGCATTTAGATAATAGGTGAATAATCCGTTGCCATAGTTACGTTACAGCAATACAAACTTTCAAGTTGCATGTTTATATGCATTTCACTAGTATTAAGTTGTCTATTCATTTGCACTAATAATATTTTGCACCGTATTTTGTTTGTAATATTTTGAAACTAAGTTTGTTGTGATGTCACTTAGTATAAGTTTGCACAGGAAGTGCTAGACAGCCTGTTGTGATGTCACTTAGGATAAGTCTGCACGGGATGCGCTAGGCAGCTTCACACATATTCTCGACGCTGGATGGCGACTCTCCGCCCCTTCACCCCCGACCTCTATGACACTAACTCCTTAGACCAATGGCACGCACTGTGGGCAGGGCCTGTGAGCCTCATCTTGGAAGCCCGAATGCACCACCATTGCCAAGGACACAAGCATGTGAGCAAGCGCCAGACCGGCACAAAATGGCTGTTGTGTCGTCCAACCACTCCCTGGTCACCCGCTCCCTCTTCACCCCACCACGATCGTCAATTCCAGGTTTGATGTATATGCATGTGATGGATATGTTATTATCATAAGCGTGGCTCAAGTAAGGATTAAAGCATTTATAGAGAAAACTGCCCGGTCTACCTTTATGTACTGTTCAATTCAAGAGAGATTTGTCTCTAGGTCTAATCTGCCCATCATCGCTAGATGTATGGACAACTTTACATTCGTATTCGTTTTTGGGGAGAGGTTTTGGGAGTAATTTTGATATTTAGTTTAGATGTTGTGTTTCGAGATTTTATTAAACTCAAGATGTATACTAGACCTTTGCTTGACACATTTTGGTAAGTTACAGGAAAAAAAGTTTATGAAAATTAATTGGATCACTTTTTGCACAGAAATCCAGCAGAACCTGAACGCCAGGGAGGTTAATAAATTATACAAAACTAATGGGCACAACTGCAACAGCGCTTTGCCAGTCACGCGCTATTACCTAGCTCTGAGGAAAGAGAAAAAAACACAAATATAGAAGTAAGTCAGAAAAACAAAAATAACACCATATCATTTTTGTAATTGCAGTGCCTTTAATACATAAAAGTAGCTGAGTATACAGAGAAGTTTAAAAATTCATACATAAGCACATAGCCATCCAGAGCCTGCAATGATCATATATTAGGAAAGATTCAAAATGTTTTAAAGAAGTATCACAGTTAATTCACAATTAATCTCACCTTGTGCCTTATTCAATTAACAATTTCTCTAGAGTTTTCCCCTTGGAGATCATTTTTCATTTTTTAAAATAAGTTTTTAGCACTTTGCAATTGAAAAAGTACTAAAACGTAGATGAAAAAAGTACTATAAAATTATTTGGCATATGTCCTTGCTTGCTGGTGGTTTAAAGGGCATTTAATTGCATGGGGGCCCTTATCTGTCTTAGCTCATGATGTATCTCACTTTGGGGTATATTCACTAAACTGCAATAAAGTGAATAACATGCGTAAGGTCTTACACATGATGAGTAGAGCCTAATGCATTGCTTGTAATGTATACATTTAGGATCTACTCATGCGTAAGACATTAGACACGTTATTTTGATTACCGCAGTTTACTGAATATTTTCCCTTTATTTATTTCATGATGCACCTCTTCCTTGGTCCATATTTAACTAGTACATGTTCCAATGTTTTTGGTTCCTGACATGTTTGGCACGTCAGGTGTATTTACAAGTTAGCTGTATCGCTTTTGATACTGCAGTACTTATTTATACCCTCTTAGTGATTTTATATTTTGTTTTTGTTTTTTTCACTACAATCTAGGATTTTTCTGGGTAATATTTTTTGTCCAAGAACTGTTTTATTTTATAGTCATTTTATGGGGGAAAAATAGTAAATGCAGAAAATACCAAGTTTTTCATTTTTCACCCATTTATAATTCTCAATTGACAAGTTCTATAGTTATAAAACACATAAAAACATAATATTTCGCCCTCTCCGGTCAAAATTATACCACATATGCCATATTCAATTACTAGCTGGGCAGGTGGCTGACTGCTATGTCTAGCCTGTGCGTCTGTAGTGATTGGATGCATTTGCTAGGACAAGAGTTCAGGGATGTTCAGAGGCATCACGAGGCAACATCAGAACAATGCATCTGTAGAACATTGGGGCCCCAAACTCTTGCCACAGTGTTTTAATCTGACTGCTATAGGCATCAGTCATTAAAGGACAAAGGCGCAGAGGGCACGTCGGATGTAGGATCCACCTAACCACTCTGCCGCTGATTGTTTCACCAACGTACACCACGCTGCTGGCCACAGTTCGGTTGTATCTGCTGCATTGATGAGCAGGGATCCAGTCCCCACCAATGTTATATGCCATTATCAAGTAATCATCTTGTATGTAGTTTTCTTATTGTGCAGTAATGTCCCCCTATGCTTTTACGCCGCCATGGAGCTCTCAATTTTTCCCTATTAAAAGGTGTATAAACATGTATAGGTATTACAAGGATTAACAAGGTCTTAATAGGCTACACTAGGTACTAGTAGCAGTTAAAACTTAACTGGAAAAAAATATTTAGACCTTGGCCTCGATTCATAAACAGCAGTGCGATAACAAAAATCTTGTCGGGAAAATACCGCACTCGGTATTTTCCCGGTCTGTGTGCTAATTCATAAAGATTTCCCCAGCTGCCCTTGGAGGTCGGTAAATTACCGCAGCCCATTGAGCGGTAGAGTAGAGCAGTGTCCCGATTCCCTCTTTGCTCTGCAGAAATGAATCACAGAGACGGCTCTCTCTGGCTCTCCCACTGATGACTCAGACAGATGAGTCACACAGTCTTTCCCTGCCTGCAGAGATTACTCACACAGCCGGCTCTTACCACTGATGACTCAGACAGATGAGTCACACAGTCTTTCCCTGCCTGCTGAAATGATTCACACAGAGGGCTTTCTTGCTCTCTCCACAGATGAATCAAACAGACTTTCGGATCTCTGCACTTTGCATTAATCAGAGCTGTCAGAGCTGTCGGTAACTTGTTAAGACCTCACCAGAGGTGTCGGTAACTACCGCCAGGCTTAACGCATGTTGAAGGCTTTATGAATTGACATTTGCTGACAATTTACTGACATGTGTTGTCGGTAACTGCAGCCAAGTCGGTAATTTAGCTCCCTGGTCGGTAATGTCAGCTTTTCATGCGGTAACAGCCTTTATGAATTGACATTTTGCTAAGTGGTCGGTAAAGTCTGCTGTTTTCAGCATTACCGCATGAGGTAATGCTTTATGAATCGAGGCCCTTGTCACTTATTTTTTTAAACTTATAAACTTTTTTTTGCCTAACTTTATTGAATAATTGTTGCTAATTGCTACACCAGCGATCATTCACTTTTACACTGGAACATGCAAGTGCACCGGAGTGCAGCATGAGCTTGCATGCGCATGTGCATGAATACGTGCATGTGTGGCCGAGCGCACATGCAGCTGATGGTGGCTTTTAATCTTGAATGTTGATTCTATGTCCAAGAAGTTACAGCAGCTCTTTTTAGGAGGTAGGATCTACATCCAAAAATGACAACACTTGTTAATTTCACCCTAGTTTTCTCCCAGAAGATGCATTTATATCTTGTCTACAAAAAACCCCCCAAAAACTAACAATCGAAGAGAACCTTAAAATCGGGTACAGAAGTACTTTCAAACTTTGACTATTTGCTTGCTAGTGGCCTACATGTTATTTTCTTGATTAAATGTGTGGAAACCTCTCCTGAGAGAAAACTCAGGAGAAAAGGTAATTGGATAATGTTAAGGACCCTTCTCTGTTTACATCTTGAATTAGCTCTCTTTATAGTTGTGGTAAAAATAAATAGGATTAGGATAGATAATTCAGGACACAAGCTTTGTTAATCATCCTCATTGGGGGTAGTTACTAAAATGGTTAACTCAACTAATTCAACAGCAATCTTTGTCTTGCAATAAGAAATACTTTTGAAAAAGATTTAGTTCAGGATTTCTAGAGCTCTCTTGTGTTCCTCAGCTCAACATTTCTCACCCACAGTGATAATATCCAGGTTACTGATATAAACATTCTTGTAGCTTTTATCATGGCAATATAGGTTACCACTTACCAGGAGCTCCGGACATTGCAGAGCTGAGTTCAGCCACTTGTACACCCAATAGTCAACAATGACATGTCCTAGTTAAAGGCCTTCTACACCTCAGACACATTTTTGCAACTTGCTGAGTGGTCAATGCAGTTTTCTTTAATAACTTTAAGCCTGCCTATACACTTCTCTCACCCCTCTGTGACTGGCCAGTGGTCACTGGTCAATGCAGTCTCTTTGCCTCTGTGAGTACAGCCATCAGCCAGTACTGAATGGTGGATGAACAACATTCCAAAAACTAGGACACGCTATCAAAATAACAAAACTGAAAGGAACTGTTTTAAGTCATTGCCCTTGGTAACTACCATTCGGCACCAGCAGCAGCCAAATGACTGCAAATAGCAACTTGACATTCTCACAGCTGCAGCAGATATCAATATGGCCATAGATGTCTTTAAGCATTTAAAGAAACATATTGGTGTCAGTCAGAAATACAAGGTAGGTGCATATTGTCAGCATTCTTTGTTACATTAGCAAAGCAAGACTATGAATATCATTACATGCATTCATAAGTCAGCACTATGAACTGACCTAGGTTCAGCCTTAGGAAAATTAGTTAGGCTACATAAATAGAGAACCTACAGCAAAGCTAAAATTACCTTAAGATGGAAAGAAAGAAAAAGAGTGAGTGCCCCAGAAACAAAAAGTTTCACTTATATCCAAAGAAACTTCCAGTTTATTAAAGGCTACTCTGTGACTTCACACTGTGGGTGTGCCTTGGGTGTGTTGTGCATGTCAGTCACATTAGGAGCTTTCTACTGGCTTGCATGAGCATGTGATTGACAGGACACGCTGCATGGCTGTGAAGACGCCGGACCAAAGTGGGAGCTTTCGGTGACTTGTCTATTGGATTCCAGGAATCAATGTGTTTCGGAATTGAGGCAATTTGTTTATACTTTGCCAGTCACAGAGCCTGAGCATGTGAGCAGATAAAGCTCAATGGCCTTCCCTAAAATGATCAGAATTATGTTCTCTAGAGTATCTTAAGGGAGAACTCTGAATATAGTCTTCTTGCGGAAACAGTGGTTCTCTGAAGTAAATGAGGGATATACATTGCAAGAACCTGACTGCTTCTTACAGAAAGCACCTTTCTTATAGAGAATAATAAATGCCTTTCACCCCACCACCATCACCGGGTATACAGTATACTAATACTGATATCGATCTATATATGTGATATCAGATAACCGTTATGAGAACATCTAATGCCACAAGAGCAGCATTAGAAAGACAATGGTGGAGATGAGGATTGCTCCAGCAGCCACAGCAGAACCTGGAAGACAGAAGGATAATCACTAGTTTGCATCTTATAATACAAAATACACACTCACATACAATTTTACATTATCATGTATCTAAGTGATGAGATTTTAAAGGACCATTATCGTGAAAATCATAAAATGTAAAATATATGTAAACACATGCAAATACGAAGTACATTTCTTCCCGAGTTAAATGAGCCATAAATTACTTTTCTCCTATGTTGCTGTCACTTATAATAGGTAATAGAAATCTGACAGAACCTACAGGTTTTGGACTAGCCCATCTCCTCATGGGGGATTCTCAGGGTTTCAGTTATTTACAAAAGCACTTTGTGAATGGCAGTTGCTCCATCCAACTGCTAAAAAAGTGTACAGGCATCAGGGAATAGCTTATGTTGATGGTTCCTGTGATTATAACAACCTCAGGTTCATCTAAAAGACAAAATGAGACCAGGAGCCCAATGGTGCAGAATTGTGTAAGAGTCAGGAAAGCAAATTGCTAAGGATGTGTATACTCACTAAGGCCTAGTGCACACCAGAGCGGTTCCGTTGCGTTTTTAGGAACACTTGCGGCTGAGGAAACGCTTGGGTAATGTATTTCAACGGGCTGGTGCACACCAGAGAGGGTCGGTTTTAGCAGAAACGCAAACTCCCGGGCTGTAGCATTTTTTGGATTTCTGAGGCGTTTCTGCCTCCAATGTAAAGTATAGGAAAAACGTAAAACGCTTGATAAAACGCCAGATCAGAGCGGTTTTCCAGGCGTTTTTGTTACAGTAGCTGTTCAGTAACAGCTTTACTGTAACAATATCTGTAATCTGCTGCACAAAAACACTACCAAAAATGCTACACAAAACGCTTGCAAAACGCTTCATAATAATAGGAAAAAACGCTTCAAAAACCACTAGCATTTTGCGGATCTGCTAGGGTTTTTTGGTGTGCACTAGGCCAAAGGCGGGTTGCAAATCCTTGCAACCACCGTCAGAGCAGGCGGGAAATTAACCGTCCCCACACGGTTTCCCAGGTCTGTTGACAGGAACTGGGTGGTCTCACTCCGGAAGTTCTTTAGGACAACTAAAAGACACTTAAAACAGGGTGGAGGCGCCAAATGCATAAAATATAAGCTAATAAGTTATTAATCTTATAGACAGAGAGAAAAACTTTCCTCTCTTGAAAAATTTGGACCAGTTTATTGAAAAAAATGTCTTTTATTCAAGCACATAAAATTGACAATGTGTTTCACGGGTACTTGCCTGCTTCCTCAGATCAGTGAAAAAAAAAAACAAGTGTGCCTTCACTGCTATTGCTGTGTATCAAGTATGAGCACCTCTCTGAGAGGCGCTTATGCTTGCTACACAGCCATAGTAGTGAGTTAAGGCACCTGCTTTTTTTCACTGATCTGAGGAAGCGGGCAAGTACTCAGGAAACGCATTGTCAATTTTATGTGCTTGAATAAAAGACCTATTTTTTCAATAAACTGGTCCAAATTCTTCAAGAGAGGTAAGATTCCCTCTCTGTTTATAAGATTAATATCTCATTAGCCTATCTTTTATGCACTGGGCGCCTCCACCCCTGTTTTAAGTGTTTTAGGCATCAGGGAGGCTGGCCAGCATCTTACCTAATAAAGCCTAAGTGTCTCTGCGTCCCATGTCCTTGTAAGTGTGTTTTTTTTTTTTTGCTCTGCGCATGTGCAGGGACACAGAGACACTGACGCATGGCTTGCAGGGGAGGACGGGGCCAGGAGGGGCGAACGTGTGCGCGCAGTGGTGGCCGCACGTGATGCAGATTTGTGTGCGCGCAGTGGGCGTGTGCGAGCGGTGGGCACATGCGCGCTGACAGACCTAGAACCCCTTATTAAACGGGCTAAGGTCCCTAGTATTTGTATAAATCCTTTTCAGAGAGTGACTTTGTAAAGAATAAGGTCATTCTGAGAATCCTCATGAAGAGATGGCCTAGCCCAAAACCTGTCAGTTCTGTTAGATTTTGCCACTCCTATAAGATTAAGTATAGAACTTATTTCAATCCAAAACGTCAAAAAGTCACATTAAAAAACAAAAAAACAAAAAAAAAACGCTGTCTCTGCGGGTGTCTTTGCTGATCCCCCCCCCCCCACACACACACACACATACACATACAATCAATATCTTTCGAACAGGGCTTGATTCACAAAAGCATGATAACTCAGTTATCATGCCTAAAAGCTTTGCACGTGCAAACTACTTAGCACCCTAGTTAGCACATGCAAATTACTTAGCACCCTAGTTTGCACTTGCAAAGCCTTTACACTCGAGTATGCTCTTGCAAGCTTTTAGGCGTGATAACTGAGTTATGTGAATCAAGCCCTGAGTGTCCACCTGGCCAGTAGAGTACTAAGTGGCTGATTAGCAGTGCACCATACACCTCAATTGTTTCATTAAAATGTGAGGAACTAGTTACTTGACAAACCACTGTCTATCAGGGGTGCTTGGATACCACTTTTCACTATCTGGAACTAATTTGGATCCGGATATCCAGATATCCGACCCCAGTATCCGTCCGGATTCGGATATCTGAATTGAATCACAGGAGGAAATAATCATATACTGTTGAAGTTGTTTGCAGCTAGATTTGCTGTGCAAACTATCTAAATTTTAGATAAGATACATAGACAAGTAACTTGTTATAGTTAGTTTTTCATCTCGGATCCGCTTTAAGTTCTGACAACCATACATTCTAACTAAGGCCCTTGTCCTGGCCATGTTGTACTTCTTACTAAATATAACCTAACAATGCACAGGGCCGGCGCTACCATAGAGGCAGAGTAGGCAGCTGCCCCAGGGCCCCAGAGCTTGTAGGGGCCCCCAGTGGCTACAAGAGGAAAAAAAATTCAAATCGACCTTATAGTTTTTGAGAAAATCGATTTTAAAGTTTCAAAGGAAAAAAAATACACATTTAAAAACCAGCCGACTTTAATGGTTAATAGCAAATCCACCTTACATTCTAGAAACCCTAAATTTGCAGGATATGTTAAGGAGATCATTGGGAATAAGAGGAAAAATGCGGTAAATGTCACTTTTAGTACCGAACGGTAGTGTAATTTTAAATGTATCAAAAGAAAGAGCAATAAATTTCCTGACGGGGTTTCCAGGGGGTCCATACGCAGCCGCAGCGCTCTGGCCTGGGATCGCTATACAGATGCACTATGGCTGTATGAAGATCCCTGGCATTTTTTTCCTATTTTCCCAATTTTTTTTTTATGTTTAGAGTGTGGGAACTTTTTTTTTTAAATTATGTGGGGTCCCCCCTCCTGAAAATTTTTAACCCCTTGTCCCCCCTGCAGGCTGGAGTAGCCAGAATGTGGAGCTCCGACCGATTGGGGCTTCAAACCCTGACTATACCAGCTGCAAAAAAGGTCCCTTAATGCCAATTTTTGCTCCGGGGTATCTGTTGGGGGGGGGGGGGCAGGTTTATTTTGCCCTGGGGCCCCATTGTTGCTTAAACCGGCCCTGACAATGCACTGCCTCTAGGTATACATATTGTATACTACACATTGTACACTACCTCCCTATTCTTTTAGCTTGTAAGCGCACAAGAGCAGGACTCTCTCACTGTTTTGTGTCCTGGAATTTGCTATACATTTTGTTCATCCTCACGCTAAATTTGTGGCTGTAATTACTATGTCTGCCAATTTTGTGTTATGTAAGAGTGTCCATATTATATTTTTACCATTATATATAGTATTATGTACCCCATGTTTGTTTCCTACTCTTATAAAGTGCCACAATGTTTTGCGGCGCTTTGCAATACAAATAAAATAATAATAATAATTAGCAACCTCAGTTCAAAGGATTTCTGTTCCTGCACTCATCCAAAGTTGCCACTCAGAATCATTACATTCAAAATGTTCAGCGCTGTGTGCACTTCCTGGAGATACCAATGGCCAATTGCCATACAGTGCTTATCTTCCCTGTGTCCTTTTATTGTTTGTCTATGCGGGATCATTCTTTTCTTTTTGTTATTTCTAGGATGTTTACCCCATGTAGCATCTATAGCCACATTCAGTGTGCTTTATGAAGTACACCACATTGCTGGAAGAGCAACCGTACAACCCTGTTATATAAAAGGCCTCTGTCGCATATGTGACTTGTGGTGATTGGTTAAGGTAATTGCACAATTTGAACTAAAGTGCCTGTGCAGTACACTCCGGACAATGTAGTCCTGGATTTACAGCTGCACTTGCGCAGGTGCAGTAGAGGATGACCTCGCAAGGTCAGCCTTTGCACCGTTGGGGACCCAGGGCTGGCGGCTGAGAGTGGAGCTGAGTGGAACATTATTATTATTTTTGTTGTTGATTTATATAGTGCCTGCATCTTCTGTGGCGGTGTGCAATAGCATACAAGGTATAACAATACAGAGTACACAAATCAACACTTGATACAGGACAAGAGGGTATAACAGCTAATACAGTGAACAAATTAACTACAGGTTTTACAAAAGGTGGGGGGTATTTACACCCATTACACAACATTGTGAGACAAAAGGGGAAGAGAGCCCTGGCCAAAAGGCCTTACAGTCTCAACATTTAAGGTATAGGACAATAGGTAAAGGGAAGCTGTGTGTGGAGTGGTAGAAATGGTGGTTAGTGGGCAGGGTCCTAGGTAGGAGAGTCAGCTGGAGGGGCTGGAGGAAGCCCCGGGTAAATAGATTTTTTTTTATAAGTTCGGACATTCCCTTTACGAGCATTCAGTATTAGATCAAGATCAACAGATAGATAGCATTGCTTAAAGAAAATAAATATGGTAGTCTCCCTATATCTGTAGATACATAGTCCCCTAGATATAAAGAATAATAATGTAAGCACTCTCGTTTCCTTCGACATCCTGAAAGTCATGCTGAAAGATTCTGTGGTTTCCCTTTAAGCAGCTTTAAAGGAATCATTTCGCTTGAAATAAGTGCACTGCTTTTGACTGCTCAGCCGGCAGAACTCGTTGTGCTGTAAAATCTTGGAATGCTTTTATGTCTTTCTGCTAGCAGAGAATATAGACACTGAAAGCAGAAGTGTCTGTTATTGTCTCACACTGCCCCCTAGTGACAAATGGCGATACATACACATTACAGCAGTACTAACTGTAGCAGTGAAATGTAACAAATAAGAAATACAAACATCTGTTAAAATAAATTGGCCTGGAGCACATGCAGGCCACTAAATAAATTGACTGCTTAAGGGTTAAACTGACTGTTTGGAACATAAAAGTGACAGTCCGCCTGAGGGACAGTTAGTGACAAGGATTATTGAAATTACTCTGTAAAGCTCAGCCCAAAATGTCATGGATAAACAACAACAAGAACAACTATCATTACTATAATAATGATGATCTCAATGCGTATGTCAGTGTGCAGTCAGATTGCAAAGTGATTCCTTACACAATACCTCATGGACTGATCACTGTTGCTGTATAAATCTCAAATCCATATAGTCATTCCTCCAAGTTAATCTTATTTGGGACCCAGCAGCATGCTACTTACGCATGTAACATGCCTCCTGGTCACTGAGAAAAGGTGTTCATGAGGATGAAGATGGAAGGACACAGATTTGAGGGAATGCACCTGCTGGACAGGTGAGCTTGCCCCGCTGTGAATAGGCTGCAAGGGCCCAGAGAGACCACACTATTCACTTGGGGGTAGAATGTGGGGGGTCATCATCTGGCTCTGGGGCCCTCAGCAATTGCCCAGTTTCCTCTGTGAAAGTGCTGGACCTGGCTTTGGCATAATTGCTCATTACAATTTTGAGGATACTTTTCATGAGTGTACTCATTTCATTACAATGCAACTATCAAGAATATTTCATTTGATTCTTACTTCCGTCAGGTGGCACGTAATCTGTAAAACAGAAATAAAGTGCTCAGATATTTTTCATAAAAAAATAAAATAAAATATTCTGTTCTCGAAATTGTGTTACCATTACCAACATATGCAGAATAATTAAAGGACACCTATAATCGGGTAAAAATAAAAAGTCACTTCAGTATGGAGAAACCTCTGGATCATCCAGAGACTTCCACCATCTTCGTACACCCCTCCTGCGCTGAGATGGAACCCTCTAAACAATCGTTGACCTTAATGTGAAAGATTGCTTGCGGCTGCATTCCTCTCCATGTACAAGCACGGCCACACTGTGCAGACATGGAGTACAGCTCGTTACCTGAGTACAAATTGGTTGCTCATTGAAATTTCATAACAAATTCCTTTATTATACCAAAATGTTTTGAATCAGGATGATGCCATTTATTTGCTAACTTAGAATAGAAATGGTATCATCTTGATTCAAAACGTCTTGCTTTTACTGATGGCTAACATGGTACAAAACTCTACTGATTTTATTATACCAAAAAAAAACATGATTGTAAAAACAATTACAAACATCAGACAGAAGGACACAGATTGAAGAGAGCACACCAACTGGACAGGTGAGTTTGCTCTGCTGCGAATATTGTGCAAGGGCCCCAAGTGACCTCTGTTCACTTGTAGGGAGAATCGATGGGGCATCAGCTAGCTCTGTTGCCTGGGCAATTGCCCTGTTTCCTCTATGGAAGAGCTCTCTACTATTATGTGGATACTTTTCATGAGTACTCATTTCCTTACAATGCAACTATCAGGAATATTTCATTTGGTTCTTACCTCCGCTACCGCCAGGGGAAGTAGATCCTGTAAAACAGAAATAAAGTACTCAGATCTTTTTCATTTAATACATTTAAGGCACTTTTTTTCCAGTTCTACAAACATTAGGTCGGGATAGACACACAGTCACTCAATGACCAAGTTTATGAGCTTTGGGGTCCTTGGTATCAATAATTTGTATATCCCATAGAAATTAAACAAATCAGATTGGCTGTTTGACTCCACCCCTTTCCAAAATTTGAACCCCACTCACCCAGTGACCGACTGTAACAGGTTTGAGGCATCTAGATTGTAAGCCTTTGGGCAGGGTCCTGCTCCTTTTGTGTCTTACCTGATCATGCACCTCCATTACTGTGAACCCATGCTATGCATCTGAGTGAACCTAACTTGCCTAATCTCCATGCTCCCATCCAGTGACTAAGCATTACCTTGTACTCATACTGTGGTCTTTCTTGTATTCATGTAATGTCATTTTGCTGTATGTCACCCCTAAATATTGTCTGTAACCTAAACTAATATCCAGCGCTGCATAATATGTTGGCGCTTAATAAATACAATAAATAAATAATAAATACAATTAATAAATAAATAAAATAAATCTGCTATTAACAGTGTAAAAATGGCAGCAGTTTAAATATTCCCCTTGAAAATCAACAGGTGAATTTTAATTGGCTATTGTAGGCTCCACCCACTTCCCTGAATATTAATCTCAGTGACACAATGACCAAGTGGGCAAAGTTTGAGAATCCTGCCATTATCAATCAGTGTAAGAATGGCTGCAGTTTATATTTTCCCACTGAATTTTTTTTTTAGCTTTGCCCACTTTTTGTAACAAAGGGTTTGATTCACAAAAGGGTTCTAACTTAGTTAGCACGCTTAAAAGCCCCTTAGCATGCCTAAAGTCCTTTAGGACGTGCAAAGTTTAGCAAAGTTTAGCGCTGCGCGGTGCATGCGAAATGTTGCACCGGGTGCGATTAAACCGTCGCACCGGGTGCATCAAAACCGACGGTTCAAGTGCACTGCACAGTGCTAAACTGTGCACGCAATCAATAAAAGCTTTGGGCACGCTAACTGCTTAGCACCCTAGTTAACACGCCCAAAGCTTTTAGGAGTGCTAACTGAATTAGCACCCTTTTGTGAATCGAGCCCAATGATTGGCTGGTTGTGGCTCCGCCTATTTAATGAATTTAAGCCCCAGTCACCCAATGACCGACTGGTGCAAGTTTGAAGTCTCTGCCATTAACAGTGTAAAAATAGCAACTTTGGTGCTCGGGCCTTTTCCTATGTAGCCCCTACTTTATGGAACTCACTTCCACAATCAGTACGAGAGGCTCATTCTCTGGACAGCTTTAAAAAAAGGCTAAAAACTCACCTCTTTTCCCGAGCCTTTGAGACTGCATAATGCAGGGTCACAGCACTTTGAGTCTCCAGGGAGAAAAGCGCATAAAAATATTATTGTTATTGTTAAATATTCCCCTTGAAAATCAATAGGTGAATTTTGATTGGCTCTTGTAGGCTCCACCCACTTTCCTGAATCTTAATCTCATTCACCCAGTGACCAAGTGTGCCAAGTTTGAAAACCCTGCGATTAACAGTGAATGGCTGCAGTTTACATCTTCCCAATGAATGGTTAAAATTTGATTTGCTGTTTAACGCTCCGCCCACTTTTCCTGGATTTGTAACCTCAGTCACCAAGTGACTAATTGTGCCAAGTTTGGGGACTATGGCTTGATTACTGTGAGAATGGGAACCTTTTCCATTTTTTCCATTGACATGAATGGGTGAAATCTGATTTGCTGTTTGTAGCTCCACCCGGATGGGGAGGGGGCACACGAGACACCCAGAACATATCATCCCAGATAATATGGGATTTGTATTCCAAGTTTTGTTGAGATCGGTCAAAGCGTTTTTGAGTGATCGCGGCACATACATACATACATACGGACAAACATACATCCGATTTTATATATATACTGTAGATATTGGGAGGGCTGCAATCTCACTGTATATTGGTGGATAATATAATACAATACAACTTACCTAGCTTTATAGGTCCTGATGTGACATCTGCTAAACCTATTGTATTTCTTGAAATGCCCATTCTCAGAACCTCAGGTAGCCAGAGGGATGAATCAATGCCTATTCTTGCCATAGGACAGATCTGTGTATGGACAACAAAAACTATACTTACATTTTGATATTTTGACCTAAAACAAATGTACTGTACTTGGTTCTTTATAACTGTTACTAATGTATTTTGTTCACTGTATTTCATTTAGCTCTTTTGTCTTAATAAGATAATTATCAAATGTCCCAAATGAATATTTTGTGTTTAGTAGGATGTTGGGCATGTTAGCAGCTTTGTACAGTCCCTTACAAGTCACCTTCTGCTTTAAAATTAACTGAAAGAGGAGACAAAGCATGTAAAAAAACACAGCAGACTGACTCACAGAGTAGGAACAAATGTGTACAGAGCTGAAATCTATTGCAACGCTGTACATGGGACAGCATTGCCCCCAGCTGTCCCCAGTAGTGGCTCACAATCTAATCCCTCTCATAGGTATCAGCCCATGAGAAGTGATCTGATGTATGGATCGCAGTCCAGGGCCAATTTAGGGGGGAGGGAGGGAAATAAAACAAATAGTTTTTTGTTTTTTTTTTAATTAGAAAAAAAAGTTTTAAATGAATTTAAAAAAATGCAGTAGCAATCAGAGACCACCATAAGGAAGCTCTATTAGTGACAAGAAAAGGAGGCAAGATGAATTTGGGAGCCAACTTAGTTGTATGGCCCGCAAAGGGGCGTAACAATAGGGGATGCAGCCCTTGCACCTGAGGGGGGCCCAGGGGCCCCCCTCTGGTGCGCTCAGGGCCGTTTTGGGGGACAGCAGGGGAAGCAACATGAAAGGAAAGCTGGCCACACATCGGCGGGGAGGGGGGGCAGTCCCTCCCCCCTCACCTCGGGCTGACCTCTCTGAGCTCCCCTCCTGCATCAATAATCAATGGCTGGCAGCGGCAGGTACACATACCTCCATCCACACACTGGAGGTTCCGATCTCTAAGTGTCTGACTTTACTTCCTGTTTAAACAGAGACTATTAGATGGGAGTGTCGGCATTTTCTGCCAGGTTCCTACACTGATCCAAGTATTGATCAATGATAATGAGTTATCTACAGTGGGATGTGAAAGTTTGGGCAACCTTGTTAATCGTCATGATTTTCCTGTATAAATCGTTGGTTGTTACGATAAAAAATGTCAGTTAAATATATCATATCGGAGAATAAACAAACACAGAACATTTGTATTGTGCTTTTCTCCTGGCAGACTCAAAGTGTCAGAGCTGCAGCAGCCACTAGGATGCGCTCTATATGCAGTAGCAGTGTTAGGGAGACTTGCCTAAGGTGTCCTACTGAATAGGTGCTGGCTTACTGAACAGGCAGAGCAAAGATTCAATTTCAAACCCAGGTCTCCTGTGTCAGAGGCAGAGCCCTTAAAGGAATACACTATCCAGCCACTGGAGATGGCCCTAACATTTCGCCGGCGAGCAGTGGTCTGCGAACATTGGTTGTTCGCCATCCCCCTTGAATGCAATTTTTTTTTAAGTTCGCATTTACATTTTTCCCATACACATTAATGGCAGGCGAGTGCCTGCCAAATTTACTGGTTAATAGCTAAGCCCCCTTACATGCTAGAAACACCAAATTTGCAGGGTATGTGGAGGGGGACAGTGAGTACAAGAGGAAAACAATTTCAAAAAGACCTTATAGTTCTTCAGAAAATCTATTTTAAAGTTCTCCTTCTGACCGTGGGAAAATTAAACGCCTGCCGACTTTAGCGGCTAATAGCAAAGCTCCCTTAGGGCTAAAAAAACCAAATTTGCAGGGAATGCTAAAAAAGAATAGTAGGAACAAGAGGAAAAAAAAATTCAAAAAAAATGTACAGTTTTTGAGAAAATCGATTTTAAAATTTCAAAGGAAAAATTATACATTTAAATGCGGTAAATGACAGTTCGTCAATGAAACAAAACCCACTGACTTAAGAGGTTAAAAGCAAATCCCCCTTACATGGTAGAAACACCAAATTTGCAGAATATGTTAAAAAGATAGTGGTAAAAAATATTATTTTCCTATTTTTTAAAAAATTTTTTTTTTTTATGTGCAGAGTGTGAGAAATTAAAAAAAAAAATTGATGTGTGGTCCTCCCTACCCAGCATATTTAACCCCTTGTCCCCCATGCAGGCTGGGATAGCCAGAATGCGGAGCCCCAGCCGACTAGAGCTTCGCACCCTGAGCTATACCAGCCCACATAGTCCATGGTATGGGGGGCTCCAGGGGAGAGGAGCGGCCAAGCCTTGCCTCCCACCCGGAGCCCTTGTCCAATCCATGGACAAAGGGCTCTTCCCCACCTCTGGTGCCCCAGGAGGAGGAGGAGGGGACGATGACTCCCTGGGGGGGGGGTCATGGTGGCATCTGGTGCCCACCATCCTCCAAGGAGAAATGAGTATTGGGGTACAAAGTGCCCTTTACCCATTTCCACAAAGGGTTAAATTAAATGAAAAAACACAACGAGAAAAAGTATTTTATTAATCTTAATTAACCAGAAGTACTTACCTGTACCTTTAAGAAGAAAATGTTCCCACCCCAGTATCTTAGGTAATGTCTCACACCAATATCCTCTGTAATGTCCCATGCCAGTATCCTCTATCTTGCGATCTTCAGAATTACTTACCTGTACCTTTAAGAAAATGTTCCCATACCAATATCCTCTAATGTTACGATCTTCGCTTTAACTTGATTGAAACTCTCCGCCGTACCGGTGCCACACACCGCCGCTCCCCCGCCGCACTGACACAGACACAGCTCTAGCAATACTAAGTATAGCTAGACCTAAGGATCTTTGAATTTCCTTACAAGGCTCCCCATTGGTCTATTAACAGACCAATGGGGAGACTTGAAGCCAAAATTCAAATATGCTCTAGCTCTGCTATACAAAGTATAGCAGAGCTGTGTCTTCCTCCATCTCCCTCCACGGATTTCTGCTCTCCTCTCTACACACTGCTCCTATCGCCCCAACCTTCCCTGGCACCCTGGAGCGCCCATAGCTACTATCTGTTAATAGACCAATGGGGAGCCTTAGAAGGAAATTCAAAGATGCTTTAGCTCTAGCTATACTTAGTACAGCTAGAGCAGTGTCTGTGTGCGGCGGGGGAGTGGCGGTGTGTGGCATCGGTGCGGCGGAGAGCTTCAATCAAGTTATAGTGAAGATTGAAACATTAGAGGATATTGACATGGGAACATTTTCTTAAAGGTACAGGTAAATATTTCCGAAGATTGCAAGATAGAGAATACTGGCGTGGGACATTACAGAGGATATTGTCGTGAGACATTCTCTTCTTAAAGGTTACAGGTTTCTGGTTAAGATTAATAAAATACTTATTCTCGTTGTTGTGTTTTTATTTGATGTAACCCTTTGTGGAAATTGGTAAGGAGGTGGGGAAGATCCCCTTGTCCATGGATTGGACAAGGGCTCCAGGGGGGGAGGGGAAGGCTTGGCTGCCCCTCCCCCGCCCCCCCCGGAGGCCCCCATAACATGGACTGTTCAGGCTGGTATAGCTCAGGGTGTGAAGCCCCAGTCGGCCGGGGCTCCGCATTCTGGCTATCCCAGCCTGCATGGGGGACAAGGGGTTAAATATGCTGGGTAGGGGGGACCCCACATCAGTTTGTTTTAAATGTCCCACACTCTTCACATAAAAAAATATATTTTTTAAAAAAATAGGAAAATAATATTTTTTTCTCAATGTCTTTTTAACATATTCTGCAAATATGGTGTTTCTACCATGTAAGGGGGCTTTGCTATTAATCTCTTAAAGAGAAACTCCATCCTAAGCAAACATACTGTCATTAAGTTACATTAGTTATGTTAAATAAAATAGATAGGTAATATAATCTCTTACCCACCCTGTTTTAAAAGAACAGGCAAATGTTTGATTTCATGATGGCAGCCATCTTTTTGGTTGAAAGGAGGTGGCAGGGAGCATGAGACACAGTTCCAACTGTCCTGTGTCCTGATCACCCCTTCCAGTTGCTAAGCAATGTGAATAACAACATAGGTAATCCCATCATGCTCTGCACAGCATCAGGGAAAAAAGCCTGGGCTTTTTTTTCTTTGATGGGTGGAGCTTAGATATAAATACAGCAAAAAATGATGCTTTGGTAAGAAAAACAAAGTTCTGATGCTGTGAAACTGTTAAAGAAACACCAAGCCTTTTCAGTTCTGCTGAGTAGATTTTTAGTCCGGAGGTTCAATTTAAGTCGGCAGGTTTTGTTTCATTAAACAACTGTCATTTACAGCTTTCAAATGTATCGTTTTTTTTTCCTTTGAAATTTTAAAATCGATTTTTTCAAAAACTATAAGGTCTTTTTAAAAAAAAATGTCCTCTTGTTCCCACTATTCTTCTTAACATATCTGACAAATTTAGTGTTTCTACCATGTAAGGGGGCTTTGCTGTTAACCGCTAAACTCGGCAGGCGTTTAATTTTCCCATGGCCAGAAGGAGAACTTTAAAATCAATTTTCTCAAAAACTGAGTTTTTTTTTTATTTTTTTTCCTCTTGTATTCACTGTCCCCCTCCACATACCCTGAAAATTTGGTGTTTCTACTATGTAAAGTGGCTTTGCTATTAACCGCTAAAGTCGGCGGCCATTCACCTATAGGAGACACACATAGTGATATTTGAGAAGTGAAATTAAGTTTATTGAATTTACCGAAAGTGCACAAAAATTGTTTAAATAAAATTAGACAGGTGCATAAATTTGGGCACTGCTGTCATTTTATTGATTCCAAAACCTTTAGAACTAATTATTGGAACTCAAATTGGCTTGGTAAGCTCAGAGACTCCTGACCTACATACACAGGTGAGTTCAATTATGAGAGAGTATTTAAGGGAGTCAATTGTAAGTTTCCCTCCTCTTTTAGTTTTCTCTGAACAGTAGCAACATGGGGGTCTCAAAACCAGGGATGCTCGGATACCCCTTTTTAAAATCCGAATTGATTTGGATCCGGATAGCTAGAAATCCGGATCCGAATCGGATATCCGAATCCGAAGGTTCCGGTATCCGCATAGAATCGGATATCCGAACCCATTATCCGGGTAAATCCAAATTAATTTGGATATCTGGATAGGAAACCGGAAGTGGCCTTTAAATTGCTTCCTGTCAGGATCTCTCCTGGAGCATGTTCTGTCGCTTGCAGTGGAGCTGCAACTGGGCAGTTCTGACTTGTCTGCTTGCATTCGGTTGCACATTCGCAGTGAGTCTTGTCGTCATCTGCAATCACTGCAGTTCAGAGCACTTCAGGATGCTGTCAGGATTCCTCCTATGGTTTGCTGCAGTTGAGCTGCAGCCAGATAGCCCTGGATTTCCTACATGCATGTTATTGCATAGTACTGCATGCATTTGCCATGATAGTCTTTCAGCTAGCAAATGGTAATCAAGCCAGCTCAGGATTGAATGATTACCATTCAGCTGTGTAAAAACTTGCATACCTGCATCCATTGGCTGATGCCGGCACAAAAGTCTGACTCCCATTTCAGACTCTGCCCGACATAGCGGTCAGTACGCGGGTCTGCTGGGCACCTTGTTACTCTGTATAGTTCTGTTATTGTAGTTCAATGCAACCTTATTACTTGTGCTTTAGCTACTTTCTTGATAAGTATATATGCAGACTTGCTAATATACATTTATCCGTTAGTTGAGCCGTTTGTTATTTTTCTGTATTATTGTGTATTGACACTTTACACAAAGTGACCGCCACTCAAGGACTATAAATATACAAAACTTTATTGATCAGATTACAAAAAAAACAATTCTGGTGTCCCCTCTTAGAAAGAAAGGAGATGTGCCTTCTGTCCAAACAGAGATTGCTGCTGAAGGCCCCCATTTGAGATCATGGGATGAGAGAATGATTTTGAGAGATCTTGAAACCTTATTTGATGAGGGAGTAGGGAACAATGGGGTGGCTCCCCCTGGTGGTGGTGTTGTTCACACTGGTTTGAAGAGAATCTCCAGGTATATGCCCCCTCTCTCCATGAACAAAAACATTCAGTTTTTTTCAGACTTGGTTAACAAGGATCTGGAAAAGATGTTTTGTGATGTAGATTTGATAACTTATCTCCCCAGGAGAGAGAAGCTTTACTTGAACTTAGGGAGGTGGAAGACATCATCATCAGGGGGAGTGATAAAGGAGGTAGCATTGTCCTGTGGGGTAAAGAGGCATATTTCAAAGAGATGAGTAGGCAACTGAGTTATAGTGATACATATGTTTGGTTGAGAGAAAATCCCTTCCCGGAAATCATTAAGAAAAGAGAGAAAATCTTGGATACTGCTCTGACACAGGGGGCAATTTCAGCAGGGGAGTATGGGTTGGGTTTATGAAGTTCGACCATTATAAAATACCAGTGTTGTATCTAATTCCAAAGATACATAAAAATGAAGAGTGTCCCACTGGGCGCCCCATAGTTGCAGCGATTGATGGCCCTTAGGAAAAAAATTGGGATTTTTATTGATGAGAATTTAAAGGTGATGGTGAAGGAATTACCTTCCTTTGTGAGAGATACAAGAGAACTGTTGAACCTAATCAAAAATTTTGAAATTGAGGAATCTGACTATTTGGTTGGAATAGATATTGAGTCATTGTACACCTCCATACCTCATGAGGTAGGTTTGGAGGCGGTACAATATTTCCTGAACATCAGAATCAGAATCAAAATCAGAATCAGAATTTTATTTTCCGCCAAACACGACTGGGTCGTGCCCGGAATTGGGCTTGGCATAAGCAGGGCATAGAAACAGTAAAATGACACACACCAGAGATAGCAATACATCAAAACAAATACAATACGATACAGTAATTACATAAGCAGCCATTTCCAAAAAGAGAGTTCTGCAGTGCAGGCATGCTTAAAAGACTATTCTAGCTAGTGAAGCAAGTGGCCTAAGGAGGGGCCGCTCTTCTTTTGGTGGTGGGGGATGGGAGTGAGTCCAGTGAGTTCAGTGATTTGACAGCTGAGGGGAAGAAGCTGTTCCTGTGCCTTGAGGTCCTGGTGTAGATGGCCCGATACCTCTGGCCTGAACGGAGACGACAGAAAAAGCGGGAGCCTGGGTGCGAAGGATCATTTGCGATCCGCAAGGCTCTGGAGCGTAGTCTGGTGTTGAAGAGTAGGTCCAGTGGAGGAAGTGGTTTTCCGATGATCCTTTCCGCTGATCTGATGACTCTCTGTAACTTGTGTCTGTCACTGGCAGAGGAGCCAGCGTACCATACAAGGATAGAAGAACAGATGACGGATTCGATGGTGGCTGAGTAGAAGCTCGTCAGCAGTTTCTGGTCCATGCCGAACTTCTTCAGTTGGCGGAGGAAGAATAGTCTCTGCTGGGCTTTCCTCTGGGTGCAGGTGGTGTTGGCCTTCCACCTCAGATCGTTGGAGATGGTTGTGCCCAGGAGACGAGGGCAGGGGACCCGTACGACTTCCGTGCCGTCTATGTGGATTGGGGGTGGTGTGGGTGCACGCTTCCTGAAGTCGATGATCAACTCAACGGTTTTTGCGGTGTTGAGAACCAGCCCGTTCTCCTTGCACCAGTTGCAGATTCTTTCAACCTGATAACGGTATGCCTGCTCATCATTATTGGTGATGAGGCCCACAATGGTGGTATCATCTGCAAATTTGATAACTTTGACAGAGTTTTCAGTGGATCCGCAGTTGTTTGTGTACAGGGAGAACAGGACTGGTGACAGGACGCAGCCTTGTGGGGCCCCTGTGTTGGTGGTCCTTGGTTGGGAGAGGATAGTACCTAGCTTGACGACCTGTGATCTGTTTGTGAGGAAGTCAGCTATCCACAGGTGCAGGGTGGGGTGGACTTTGAGCTCAGCAAGGTTCTGCTGAAGTATTTGAGGGCTGATAGTGTTAAACGCTGAGCTAAAGTCAAGGAGGAGGATCCTGGCAAATGAGTTGGTCTATCCAGGTGCTCGTTGACTGTCTCCAGGCAGATGTTAATGGCATCATCCGTGGACCTATTTGCTCTGTACGCAAACTGGTGTGGGTCCAGCAGGGGCTCTGTGGAGACTTTTAGAAGAGGCATAACCATGCTTTCAAAAGCTTGCATAATGATGGATGTGAGAGCCACAGGTCTGTAGTTGTTGAGGTCGGTGATTCCCTGTTTTTTGGGGATGGGGATGATGGTCGACCTCTTGAAGCATGCTGGGACTTTACCTTCCTGGAGGGATTTGGTAAAGATGGAGGAGAGAATAGGAGCTAGCTGTTGAGCACATGTTTTTAGGCATGCTGGTGACACTCCATCTGGTCCTGAGGCTTTCCTAGCATTTAGCCTTGATAGGTGGCACAGGACATCATCCTTGTTCACAGCCAAAGAGGGTGAGATTGGACATGGAGCAGATATGGTGGAGGAGGGAGCAGGTGGCTTCGGAAGACCTGCAGGTGCTGCTTGGTTCTCAAATCTGCAATAGAATTCACTGAGGTTCTCGGCAAGCTCAGTGCTAGGAGTTGCATGTCGAGGGGGGGGGGGGGGGGCTTATAGTTGGTGATGGCCTTAAGCCCTTTCCAGACAGCTTGTGAGTCATTTGAGGAGAGCTCACTGGAAGAGGATTTTTTTCTGGAATACATGGGAGCGCAGTGTCTGGATGAACTATAGAGATTACATCATATGCTTGGTGATTTGATGCTGTGATCCATGGACACATAAATAAATTACTGGACTTGGGTTCAGGGACTTTTGAGCGACTTTATTAATGTTTTATTAATTTTATTAGTATTTAGATTGTGTTATATGTAAATCAATTCTTGTACACTTTGGTAAGTGCACATATACATAGGTTTGTTTTAAACTCTCATACTACATGGAGGTGGTAACATTAGCCAATCAATGGCGGATCAAAATTAGATGTATGTAGGCATCCTGGCTGGAAGTAAATGTAGAAATATAATTTAAAATAACAGAGAGTTTCCCCATAAACTGCAATCACAATCTGAGAACAGATATCACAATCTGCTGAGCTGCTTGGTCATTTTTACAGGACACTCTAAAGGCCTGTACACATGCTAGACTAAAGTCAGCTGAGGTTGTCTATTAGGACCACCTCTGCTGATAACCCAATGAGTGTACAGCAGCCCCTGCCACCTGGCCACTGATCCTCCAGACGGATCAATTTGGCCGAGTGACTGCGAAGAGCTTTGTACTTGATGCTCACCCTGCCCACCACGTAAAATGACATCTGCGCCACTCCATCAAACCCCCCCCCCCCCCCACATTGTTACAGAATGCATCACCAGCCTGTAGACCGACAGCCTCTGCTTAGTATTTTTTTTTAGTTTCAATAGGTTTTTATTTGAAGAAATTTTTGTTCATAAAAGACAAAAGACAAAAAAAGTGAACATTTCAGAACAGTATATTCAAGTCCATACAGCAATCAGGGTAAGATATCATACGGTAGCATTTGTAACTAGATCTTAGTTACATACTAATTGCTGATATAAAGTTACAGGGCGATAAATTGTCAATTTATTGAACTATTTCTTAACAGATTCAGGCCAAGGATAGCTTATGATAATGTTAGAACATATTTCGCATATTAGAACATTAGAACATTAGTACATGTTTAAGTAAGTTGAAACCAGTCTAACCTTGAGGAAACAGGTGAGAGCAAAAAAGACATACTTAAGAAGAAAAAAATAAAAAATAAAACTAGAAGTTGAAGAGCTAAAAAACTAAAAACTAAAAGGAACAAACACCCATGTCGAACCGAGGAATGTGCCACAGAGATTGCTATAATTTATACAGGAGTATAATGCTGATGGTACCATATGCATGAGGCCTACATTTTCCCCATTTCTAAAAGGAGTCTAATAAATCCTGGGCATCAGCAGAAGAGGTAACCTGAACCCAGGGTGTCCAGATTTTATCAAACTGATGAGTTCTGTCCAGCAGGTTGGCTTTAATTTTTTCGTTTATCATTGTAGTATGGATGCGATCAAGGACGCAGCGGAAGATCAAGGTATTTCGCTGCCATTGGGATGCAATGTAGGTTTTAACAGTGTTCATAATGTGTTGGATAAGCTTATGCTGAGCATACGGAATTTCGTCAGGATGCAGTCCCAGGAGACAAATAGCAGGATCTAATGCTAGCTGGATGGAGAGGGCTGAGTTAATTTTGCGTATAACTTTATTCCATAGTGCAGCCACCACTGGACAGGACCACCAAGTATGATACATTGAACCTGACACCAAACAGCCTCTAAAACATAACTTTGATTTGTTTTGATATATCTGATGAAGCCGCTCGGGTACCAAATAAGATCTATGTAGTATACGCAGCGAGGTCTCCATGTGCACTACACATAAACTTCCTCTAGAAAGTGTATCGAAACATTGCGACCACTGGTTGTTGTCTAAGCTGGTACTCAGATCGTCTTCCCAGTTAAGCTGGTACTGAAGTTTCGTGTCTGATGTGCCAACATTCAACATGGAGTATAATAAGGACAGTGTACCTTTGCGTAATGGATCAGTTAGGCAGAGGGTCTCAAGAGAGGTGCTTCTAAGTTCTTGACCTACTTTGGCCATAGTTAGTATATAGTGCTGAATTTGGTGCAGCCTAAAGCTCTCGTGAACTGGAACGACAAGGTTTTCTATCAAAGTTTGTTTTGTGCATAGTTTTCCCTGATGAAGGAAATGCTTAAGGCCTGTGTGATTGTTCAGGGACCACCACCTGAAGGCCTTGAGGTTTAGACCTGCCGGGAAATCCGGGTTACCCAAAAACTCCACCAGTTTTGACGGTTGCGACTGCAGTTTATATTTGTAACGCACTTTTTTCCATAAGAGGAGCGAGTGGTAGGTGAGTGGAGATAAGGATTTAATTGTACTATAGTGTTGTGATTGTGCCAATAAAATACCTTTCCAGTTTAAGGGATGAAGTAAACTATTCTCTAGAGTTACCCATCCAGGGATATGGATGCCTGCATAGAGCATAGGAATGAAGGCCAGCTGAGCAGCAAGGTAATATTTGTGCAGATTGGGTACTGATAGCCCCCCCCTCATTTTTATGAAGTAGCATAATTCTGCGCTGGATTCTGGGTTTCTTTTGGGACCAGATGAAGGTGAAAATCAATTTTTGAAGGGGCTCCAATGTTTTTTTAGATAAGAACACTGGGAGAGTGCGAAAATAGTATAGCAATTTAGGTAGAAGGGTCATCTTTATAGCCGTAATACGACCAGCCCAGGATATAGGATAGTTCATCCAAGATAATATAAGAGAGTGTAGTGATTTAAGCAGTGGTCTATAGTTCCAGTGATAGAGTTGAGAGGGGTCATTAGTTATTTTTATCCCTAGATATTTTAGGTAGTGTGGTTGGTGTTTGAGTTTGAAGATGTTAGATATATAGGCTCCCATTCCTTGTGGGAAATTACTGAACATGGCTTCAGATTTGTCCAGGTTTAGTTTGAGGGCTGACAAATTTTCAAATTTTTTAAGCTCCAATAAGAGATTTGGGATAGAGATTACAGGGTTTGTGAGAGTCAGGAGGACATCATCCGCAAACATACTTAGTTTATATTCCCTCTCACCTATTTTGTATCCTTGGATGTTAGGATTTGCCCTGATTGCAGCTGCCAATGGCTCCATTACAAGAGCGAAGATTGCCGGTGAGAGGGGGCAACCTTGGCGAGTCCCTCTCCGAACCAAAATTGGGTCCATCGTGGAGCTTGGTAGTTTAAGATATGCTTTGGGGGTTGAATATAATTGTTTAATGATGTGTATAAAGGGCCCATGAAGACCTGCCCGGGTCAAGACATTTGTCATATACGCCCAGGAGATAGTGTCAAAGGCCTTTTCAATGTCCAAGGCCAATGACACTACCTGTTGCCCCGAGTGGCTTGCGTGCTGGAGTATCCCTAATGTTTTGCGGACGTTGTCCGAGGCTTGCCGGAAGGGCACAAAACCTACTTGGTCCTTATCTACTAAGTGGGGGAGAACTTTATTTATACGTTTAGCCAGGATACTAGTTAAGATTTTGTAGTCTTGATTAAGAAGGGCAATGGGCCTATAGTTCTTCGTGTTGAGGAGGTCCCTTTCAGGCTTCGGACAAACCGTGATGTGGGCATCCAGAAATTCTGAATTTGCAAGGGGTTTGGACCTTATATAGTTATAGCATCTGGTTAAGTAAGGAGTCAAGAAAGGGGCAAATTTTTTATAATAAATGGAACTTAGGCCGTCCGGGCCGGGTGCTTTATGTAATTTTAGTTTTTTGATGACATCCTCTACTTCCTCTTCAGTAAAAGGTAGATTGATCTCCTTCACCGCAGTGGAAGTGAGACAGGGGAGGTTGAGGGAGGCCAGGAAATCAGGGATATCCATTGGTCTTTGGTGTTCTTGGCTAGTGTAGAGGTTAGTGTAATATTCGTGGAATTGTTTGTAGATCACGTCCGGGTCAACAGAGATAGGGCCATCAGGTGTTCTAATTCGGTTAATAATATTTAGTTTTTGCTCCTGACGAAGCCTTGCAGCCAGCCAGGAATCTGGTTTATTGGCGAACCTATAATAGCTTGCTTTGGTGTATCTAAGCATTTGTTCTGTTGATTTTGCTAGGATAATGTCTAGTTGCTGGCGTGTGTCGCGTATTTGTTTAAGTAGATATAAGGAGGGGGCCTGCTGATGCATACGCCTCAGACTGATCAGATTAGTTTGTAAGTTATCTAACTTTTCCAGTGAGCGTTTTTTGTTTTGTGAGGCTGTTTTAATTAAGAAACCGCGCACTACTGCCTTGTGGGCCATCCATAAAGTTACAGGAGATATTTGGTTTACGTCGTTTATGTTAAAGTATTCTGTTAAGTGCCCAGCAATCGCAGCTCGGATTGTTTGGTTTATAACTAAAGATTCGTTTAGGCGCCACCATGATCGAGAGGTCCTGTTAGTGTTAAGGCTTAGGTTCAGCAGCAATATGTCATGGTCAGATAATGGAGTAGGGATATGTCTCAAATATTGGACACTGGGGACCACAGAGGAGGTGACCAGGACATGATCTATTTTCGCATATGTATGATGTACATCAGAAAAGTGAGTGTAACCTTTCTTATCTCCATAGAGCTCTCTCCAAACATCTATCAAAAAGTTGTTTTCTAGCATCATCTGAAGGGATTCCCTCTGTGACTTAGTGAGTTTGTCTGGAGTGGACTTAGATTTATCTAGTGCATCATTTAAGGTCAAATTGAAGTCACCACACCATACAAATATGGTGTTTGGACCAATATCGAGGATTTCTTGAATGTCACTAAAGGTCTGAAAAGCTCTGTCTGGAGGAGCATAGTAATTTATTAAGTATAGAGTCTTGTCCCCAAGCAAACCCTTTAAGATAAGGTAACAGCCATCTGGGTCGACATCTACCTGATTGACCGTCAGGGGTAGGGTATTTTTAATTAAAATCATGACTCCTCTGTGTTTTTTGGAGGCATGAGCATGATAGATCGTATTATATAGCTTATGAAAGTATTTAGGGCATGAACAAATGATGTCAGGCTGGTGTCTAAGCAGGGCTACAAAGGTTTTCCTCCTCTTAACAGGTGAGTTGAGGCCTCTTATGTTAAATGAGATCAATTTTAAGGATTCCATAAAAAGTAGTTAACAGGACGTTGCAGAGGCACACTCAACGGTTCATACATGGCACGGGTGTAAAAAACAAAATAAACATATTCACAGCAGATTAACCGTAAATTAACAACTAAAGAGTAACAATCATTCATGTCCTTGAGGACAACAGCAGTGTAGGTGGAAGGGATCAAAATGCCTCCCTCCAAGACTGCTATCTGCGGGGGACAACACTGCAAGCCCGCACGGGGGAACGACTCATATGCTTGTGGCAAACTAGTTAGAGGACATTTAGCCATAAGAGTGAGATCTTAACTTGTGGATATTATAGCGTGGGCGTTGTAGCGTTAACCTAATGGGTTAAAATAGGGGTCTACCATTGCGGTCTACTACAGGACATTTCTTCCTGGGGGGGCTAGGAGGTGAGGTAGGTAAATTAGGAAGGACCTGCTGGGTGCTAAAGTATGTTTCACAATTCTATGAGCGCTGTATGGGGTAACTAGGGGCCCAAGTGCAAGTCTTGCCAGGTGATGTCTAAACAGGCAGAGTAAATATATGGTCATGTGTGCGCAACCTTGTTAGGAAAGCATATAAGTATATCAATATAACATGGTATACAGCACTTAGTAGTAGTTACGCATTTGTAGTTGGAGCTGCACCAATGGAAGGCATAAGGCGTGACCTTCTATGCTAGAGTTAATCTTAGGTTTTCACATGAGTCATGAGATTAGTGCCCCCCAACGCATGGTAGGTTCTAGATCGAGTAAAGTTGATTGACAGCACAGGGCGTAGCCCTCTATGCATTGCTATACAGTTCCGTGTTATGCATAAAGTCCAGAGCAAGAATGTTTTTAAATCGTTGGCTAAGGCCCAAAGCATATACAGGTTTCATGCTGTAGAAATAAAATGAAGCAGTAAAGTGCCTGTAATAAGTGCGCAGTCAGGTCGAGTTCTTTCCGTGTACAGGGTGCGGAAAAGGAGCGCGTATGCCATAGAAATAAAGAAGAGTTCAGTTCGCCTTGTCTTCATGGCATACACTGCATCCTTACAGGAAGACGGGTTAAGCAATGAAGATAAGCAGTTTCACAGTGGTAGAACTTGTATGTCACAAATTATGAATTCTCCATCGTAAGCAACATAAGCCCACGAGAACGTCACAAGCTTATTAAAGTGGCATAAGAGCAGGAAGAAAGAGAGGACAGTTTGGCAATATTATAAGGTAGTACTTATCTAGGGAAGGATGAAGGAGAGGATGCTGATCTTCTACCAACTGGTTGCCACACTCCCTCCGGGCGTTGTGGCTCAGGGGTGAGCGTTGATGATGGTGCAGCAGCGTTAATTTGTATGCCCGCAGCCTCCAGGGTCCTTTTACCTTCTTCTGGAGAAGTGACATTGCAACTGTTTCCTTGTAGGGTGAATTGTAAGGAACACGGAAAACCCCACTTATACCTGATGTCGTTTGTTATTAGGGCTTGTGCAATCGGTTTCAGAAGTCGTCTCTTCTGCAGAGTCAATGGAGAGAGGTCCGCATACAGCTGGACCGAGGAAGGGACTCCGGGTAGCGGGGAGAGGTTGCGAGCTGCCGCCATGATCTGCTCTTTGGTTTCATGGTAATGAAATTTTAGAACCACGTCCCGCGGTAGATCAGGGTTGCGGGGCTTACCAAGCGCTCGGTGGATTCTATCCAGACGCAGTAGAGAGTGATCAGTTTGCGGGATCAGGGCCGTGAACAGGTTAGTCGCGACGGCCTTCAGGTCTGTAAACGACTCCGGTAGCCCTCTTATTCAGATGTTTGAGCAGCGGGCTCTATTTTCCTGATCCTCCTGCCTTGCTTCCATTTGATCCATTCTCGTATCGTGGGTGTCCAGCCGCCTCTTATCCTCCTTCAGAGCGTCAGCATAGTTATCCAGTCTTGCCTCCACCGCGTGGACTCTATCCCCTATGTCCCGAATGTGTATTGATGTGTATTGATGCTCGGGACAGCCGAGTCCAGTTCCTTTTTTAGGATCTTGTGGATGGAGTTCAGGAGGGCAGAGTGATCCTGTTTGGTTAGTGGAGGTGGAGAAGCCTGGGCACTCTGTGGTGAGCTCCCCGGGGAGGGACTCGGTGGTTGCGAGGAGGAGGTGGAGGCCGCATCCGCCATCTTTGAGGCCTTCTTCTTTTGGCTCCGTGAGAACAAGTCCGGTAGGGAACCACTTAGGCTAGCTGTATCCTTGTTCTTTTTAGTCCGTCTGCGGGTGGACATGTCCCGGAAGCAGTAGCTGGCTTTAGAAGCAAGATTGCGTAGCTTAGTTGGTCGATGGGCGCCGTTTTTCCCCCGATCAGGCACGGAGCTCAGCACACAAGCATCTAGTCACGCTGGTGCCGCGCATGCGCCCCGCTTAGTATTTTTTTTTAAGCTTGGAATTAGACCAATCAGATTCACGTCCTGCATATACAAATCAACCCAATTCTAAGCTATTTATAATCTGAAAATAGATAGATAGATAGACTCACAGCTCTGCAGTTGGTGGTGGAGGTGTCACACAACCCAATCTCACAGTGCAGATAGACCTGGTTGAGGCCATTCAAGAATTGGAACACCTGGAGGGAGAAGCCAGCTTCCAGGGACACTCCGTTTTCCAGGACAGAGATTGCTGGATCAATTTTGCTGGGGCATCTAAAATGTGATGATCAGATTGGGATTAATAACATGAGTCAGATTATTAAACATCCTACAAGAATCTATAAGTAACTAAAGGACCACTACAGCAAAAAAAGTTTGGTCCAAAGCACGGAACTTGGCTGTCTTTAGATACTAGAAATCTGTGCCGTTGGGGATATGATAATGCGTCCCGTACTCAGGAGCCCCCAGCGTTAAAACTACACCGCATCAGGCTTAGGCAGCCACAAGTGTGGCATAGTTTTAACTTGGCGCTCCTGAACCGGTTAAATTGATTGCTGATGTTTCATTGGCTGTTGTAGGGTCCACCCATTTTTCCTTCATTTTAACTCCAGTCACCCAGTGACCAAGTGTGAAAGTTCGAAGACCCTGCCATAAACGGTGAAAAAATTGCATGAATTTGATTATTCACCTTGTAGCCAATAGTTTTTTTACCCTGTTAGACAAACAAATGGTGTAGGTAAAAAACAAAAAACAAAGTTTTGTAAAAGTAAAACCTTATGATGGCTAACTGATAACGTTAAATTATGCAAGTTTTCTGGGATCTAGTCATAGATCTAGGCATATGCCTGAAGAAAGGGACTATATCCCTGAAAGCTCGCATAATTTAACTTTATCAGTTAGCCTGTAATGGATTGCGGAGACACCGCCGCGCGGTCTGAAAGCGAGGCGGCTGGTTCCGCGTTCAGACCGGTGGTTTCTCTGCAGCAGCATGCATCTGGTTTGTCTGAGCCTAGTAGTGCACACAGAGAGCTACGCGCTCGCGTGCTAACAGACAGGCCCTTTATGCCAATAGGAGAGGGATCAGCTGATCAGGGCGATCAGCTGATCACAGCGCAGTAGGTGATTGGCTGAATGGGACTGGGCGGCGCTGAGGAGCGCTCTGCTATATATACTTCTTGCTTGTCAGTTGCTGGTTGTCTGCCATTGCGAATGCTTATGTGTTAGCACTCAGACCATAGTCAGATCCCTCAGTGTGTTAGAACCAGGTGGACCTGGGAATTCACACTTCAGCCAGATTACTGTGTTATTACTGTGTTATACTTTAGACCAGTTCCAGGGTGTAGAGACCACGGACCTCACACCCAAGATTAGGGATAATGTGTCATTGCTATGTTATTCTTTAGACCAGTTCCAGGGTGTAGAGACCACGGACCTCACACCCAAGATTAGGGATACTGTGTCATTGCTGTGGTATTCTTTAGACCACTTCCTGAGTGTTGAGACCACGGACCTCACACTCTAGACTAGGCCTCTGCTTGATATCTGTTATGACCTATTGCTCTCTTGACCCTTCGCCTGCTCTCTGATTTGGTACCTTCGCATATCTGATTACCTGTTGCCAACCCTGCCTGTCCCTGGTTACCGAATCAGCCTTCTGTCTCTGTACCTTATCTGCTTGTGTGTTGCCGAGCCGGCCTGGCCGACCCTTCTACCTGTGACACCCCCCCGGTGGAGTGTCCAGTAGTTGCAGGGACTCCCTGTCCCTCAGAGGGACCTCTCTGCAATCCAGTTAGGTACTCTATCCCATAGGAGTCCTTTGACTGCAGTAGAGTCTGACTCCCAGCAGTTCAGGGAATCACTGGCTCTCTGGTTATCTCCAACCCTAACTAGGAGATACTCGTTATACGGTCTAGGGTCACCTGCTCCTCAGGTGATCCAGGCTCATATACTGTTGCACCAAACACTTACACTTCATCAGGTGTCCAGAGGTTAGTTATACTTGTATTATTGGTGATGATTCTGCAGATCATCAATAATCAGGTATATATCTGTATTCTTGGTGATACTGCAGATCACCAATAATCAGATTCTCTCTGTGTGCTGACACCGATCGTTACATAGCCATTAAAAGGTATTACTTTTACAAACTTTGATTTTTCTACCTGTATTATTCACTTTGAAAATGTACCCACTTTTTCTGATTTGTAACCCCTGTCACCCAGTGACTGACTGTGCCAAGTTTGGGGACTCTGGCTTTAAAACTGTGAGTTACAGCTTTTAATGTTTCCATTGGAGCCAGTGAGTAAATGTTGATTGGCAGTTTGTGGCTCCACCCACTTTTTTGAATCCCTAAAATGTGACTGATTTTTTTTCATGTTAACCTCATGAAGAATATGTGAACTAAGTTTGGTGAGTGCAAGTGGTGGTTGTTTGAAATTTCCAATGAAAAAGTGGGGTCTTCAGTAAGCCAACCCAAGGGAATGGAGGGTGGGATCATCTAACAAAGTACTAGCAACCCACACCTCCAGTAGCATTTCTAGCCTTTTTGTCACTCCAGGCAAGAAGTCCTGTGTCACACCCCCCCCCCCCCCCTCACATGGAGACAGACGGAGGCACAAAGGGGACAGTAGGATGCACAGGGAGACAGAAGGAGGAACAGAGGGACAGAAGGACAAATGCAAACAGAGATGGCACAGGGGACTGAAGGTGGTGCAGGGAGACAGAAAGAGGCACAAAGGGGACAGAAGGAAGCACAAAGGGGAAAGAAGGATGCACAAGGTGGCAGAGGGAGGCATGGATGGGGGGAGGTGGCACAGAGGGACACAGTGGCAGCTGCCTGCAACCAGTGGTGAGCCGAAATTTCGCATATGCCAAATTTTGCATCAAAATTTGCAATTACGCATCATATGCATAATGCGAAATTTCAAAAAAAAATCGTAATTTTGTATGTAATAGTAATATTTCATAATTTTGCATAATTTTTTTGCATTTTTTGGTGTCATTTTCTGCCAACTTTGACAGTTAATAGCAAAGCCCCCATACATGTTATTGCTACCAAAATTGTTACATATATTAAAGGATACTTTAGATAAAACCTGCAATGTGTAGGGAAAGAAAAGTACATACTCACCGCTCCCCTCGCTCAATGCCGTCGGGTCCCACTCGTCAGCCACAGCTCCCGGTACTGGCCGACTCTCCTGACCCCTGACCCGGACATACTGCGCTGCGCATGCGCAGTATGTCCTGTAATCTTCGCTTCTAGCGTCGCATCATGACGCCAGAAGTACGGACACTCCCCCGCCTCCTGCGTGTGCGCTCCAGCAGCTCCACTATAAAGCTTTAAAGTGGAGCCGCTGGAGCGCACACGCAGGAGGCGGGGGAGTGTCCATACTTCTGGCGTCATGATGCGACACCAGAAGCGAAGATTACAGGACATACTGCGCATGCGCAGCACAGTATGTCCGGGTCAGGGGTCAGGAGAGTCGGCCAGTACCGGGAGCTGTGGCTGACGAGCGGGACCCGACGGCAGGGAGCGAGGGGAGCGGTGAGTATGTACTTTTCTTTCCCTACACATTGCAGGTTTTATCTCTCAGCAGCCTTTTGGCTGCAGTATCCTTTAAGGAGAATAGTGGGTACAAGTCTAAAAAATAATTTTTCAAAAACATCTTGTAGTTTTTGAGAAAACTGATTTTAAAAATGCAAAGAAAATGGTTTTTAAACTGTTAGTTTACGGAGATCCAATTTTTCTTTGCATTTTTTAAAATTGATTTTCTCAAAAACTACAAGGTATTTTTTGACTTGTACCTGCTATTCACCTTAATATACGTAGCAATTTTGTTGTCAATGGCATGAATGGGGGCTTTGTTATTCACTGCCAAAGTCTGCCCAAAATGACACAAAATTGTACGTGAAATTACGAATGACTATATGAAATCAATTAAATTTACAAATTGTAATTACATATAGGCGTAATTGGGAAAAATGTATGTGAAATTTTGCGTAATTGTAATTGGCTGATTACGCTCATCACTACCTGCAACTTACGCTACTCGGATACAGCAGAAGCAGGTGATAGAACACATGTGGGGGCGGAGCTTAAACCAGGTGCATGGCGCCTCCAGGACCAATGGGACTCCAGGCAATGGCCTGCAATGCCGATGCCTAAAAACACACCTGCACACCACTATGGGCAGAAGAGGTATGTAATGTTTCATAGCTGTGCTCCTAAAACTGTAGTAGGAGAAGTGTATACAGTTTTAGGAGCAAGTAGTAGGAGAAGTGTATAAAAAATAGCTAAGGCCCAGTGCACACCAAAACCGCTAGAGGTTTTTGGAGCTGATTTCAGAGAGATTCTAGACATGTTTAGAGATGTTTTCTAAACATGCCTAGCGTTTTTGGGAGCTTTTTTGTGTAGCAGATTATAAATATTGTCACAGTAAAGCTGTTACTGAACAGCTTCTGTAACAAAAACGCTTGGAAAACCGCTCTGATGTAGCGTTTTCCACAGCGGTTTGCGTTTTTCCTATACTTTACATTGAGGACAAAAAGCTTCTGAAAACCACAAACGTGCAGCAGGAGGCACGTTTGCGGTTTGGAAAAAACCTCAAACCGCTGGTGTGCACCATCCCATTGCAATACATTAGCCAAGCGTTTTCACTGGCGGATGCGGCTGGCGGATCGCTACTAAAACCGCTCAGTGTGCAATGGGCCTAAAAGTTGATTGGCTGGAGCTTTTTTTTTTTTTTTTTTTTTTATAGCTCCACTCACTTTTGAGCATCCCCAGTAACATCACATTTTAAGTCAGGTTGACATCAAGAATATTTGGTCCAAGTTTGGTGACTGTAGCTCCCCAACTGTATGAGTGGTGGCAATTTGAAAACTTTCCCCATCAAAGTCAATGGGGTGTATGCAGGGCATACATGAAATAAAGGTGCCTGGAAAAAAAAGGGTGTGTGATTGCCGCTAGTACAATATCACTAAAATTAGCTATTTTCTACTGCTAGATTCCAATATTGTTTGGATGGATTCCAATGGATAGATTCCAATAAACGGTACCCCAAATCATTTTCTCACTTCCCTCCAAGCTATGAGGGTGTCTCTATAGATTATGCTGTTTTAGGCATAGAGGCAGCGTAGCCCAATTGGCATGGAGAAGACCTATCAGGTCTAAAGGCTCGGCTATATGTCGCTCCAAAGCCGTGTTAGAACATTCTTCAGTACCCATGACCCAGTCTCGAGCATGTCTAAAAAGACATGCCAGGTTGTACCTTCTGACATTTGGGAGCCCTAGGCCTCCCATCTCCTTCGGGAGTTTCAGTCTGCTTAATTTGATACAAGATTGTTTATTATTCCAAATGAATTTACTAAAGGCCTTGTTTAAAGCTATTATATCTATGTGTTTTCACAGTAGGGGTAACATTTGCATCGGATAAAGTAATCTTCCAAAGCTGATCATTTTGAGTAGAGCTAATCTTCCAGCTACCCCCAGAAGGATGTTATTCCAGCCTTGTAGTTGTGTGATAACTGCTTTGACTAATGGGGAGTTGTTGCATGTATAGAGAGAGCTAGGATCTCTGCCTATGTCTATTCCCAGATATCTGATTTTGTCTTTCGACAGTTTAAGTCCCAGCCCTTTAAATTCGCATGGATCAGCATATTTAGACAAAGGCAGAATCTCACTTTTATTGGTATTTATTTTAAAATCTGAATGCTGCCCCACTTCTCATATTATGGTCAAAGCTTTGGGTAGGTCTGCACATGGGCCTGCTAGGAATAGTAGCAAATCATCAGCAAATGAGGTCTGAACAATTTTCATGTGTCCCACCTGAATTCCCCCAATTTTATTCTGTAGCAACCTGGCCAGGGTTTCCAAAGCAATGTTAAATAATAATAGAGACAGAGGTCAACCCTGTCTAATCCCACGCTGTAAGCCCACCGGTTGGGACAGAAAGCCCAGAGTAAACACACGGGCCCTCTGTTCCCTATATAAAAGAGAGAACATTTTTAAGAAAGCCCCTTGGAAAGCCATTTTTTCCAACACCTTAGTGGTCCAAATCCAATTTACTGCATCAAATGCCTTTTCTGCTTCAAAGGTAACTATGGCGTTAGATTTACAAGCCCGTGGATAAGCTTCAGTATGCTCTAAGACTGTCAGCACTTTTCTTATATTTGTTACTGCCGTCTGCCGCCATTCCCCTTATAAACCCCACCTGTTCTCTGTCAATCAATTTAGACATTATTGGTGTTAACCTATCTTCCATTATTTTTGACATCATTTTAATATCCTGGTTGATCAGGGACACAGGCCTATACGAGCCGGGGTCCTGCAGATTCTTTCCCTGCTTCAATAGCAGTTTTATGTAAGCTTCATTTCAAGAGGCTAACAGTTTCTCCCCCTTCAGGGTTTTGTTAATACCGGGGCTACCTCATTTAGCAGGATTTTATAGTATTCCCCTGGCACATGATTGGCCAGAGCCCGTATGGTCTGCTGGACCTCTTTCTCAGTAAAAGGTGAGTTTAGTTCAAGTAAGTCATCTTGAGTCAATTTGGGGAGCCCAATCTTCTCCAACAGTGTATCCATACTGGACCCATTTTCCCCAGGTGGGGCAGCATACAGGTCTCTATAAAAGCATATCTTTAGGGTGTGCACAATTAGGCAGGTGAATAAATT
This sequence comes from Hyperolius riggenbachi, assembly GCF_040937935.1. Taxonomy (NCBI): domain Eukaryota; kingdom Metazoa; phylum Chordata; class Amphibia; order Anura; family Hyperoliidae; genus Hyperolius; species Hyperolius riggenbachi. Next base: position 65,543,067 of record NC_090652.1, read on the forward strand.
TGGGCAACACAAAAAAATAAAAAGTAGATCCTCCTTTTGCAAAAAATTACAGACTCTAAACGCTTCCTGTAGGTTCCAATGTGAGTCTGGATTCTGGTTGAAGGTATTTTGGACCATTCCTCTTTACATAACATCTCTAGTTCATTCAGGTTTGATGGCTTCAGAGCATGGACAGCTCTTTTTAACTCACACCACAGATTTTCAACTATATTCAGGTCTGGGGACTGACATGGCCATTCCAGAACGTTGTACTTGTTCCTCTGCACGAATGCCGTAGTGGATTTTGAGCAGTGTTTAGGGTCGTTGTCTTGTTGAAAGATCCAGCCCTGGTGCAACTTCAGCTTTGTCACTAATTCCTGGACATTGGTCTCCAGAATCTGCTGATACTGAGTGGAATCCATGCGTCCCTCAACTTTGACAAAATTCCCAGTCCCTGCACTGGCTACACAGCCCCACAGCATGATCGAACCACCAATATATTTTACTGTAGGTAGCAGGTGTTTTTCTTGGAATATTGTGTTCTTTTTCCTTCATACATTACGCCCCTTGTTATATCCAAATAACTCATTGCCTTATTCCCAAAGAAGCTGGCTTGTCCAAATGTGTTTTAGCATACTTCAAGCGGCTCTGTTTATGCTGTGGGTGGAGAAAAGACTTCCTCTGCATCATTCTCGCATACAGCATCTCCTTGTGTAAAGTGCACCAAATGGTTGAATGACACACAGTGACTCCATCTGCAGCAAGATAATGTTGTAGGTCTTTGGTGCTGGTCTGTGGGTTGACTTTGACTGTTCTCACCAATCGTCACTTTAGTTTATCCAAGATTTTTCTTGGTCTGCCACTTTGAGCATAAACTTGAACTGAGCCCGTGGTTTTCCATTTCCTCTATATGTTCCTTACTGTGGAAACAGACAGCTGAAATCCCTGAGAAAGCTTTCTGTATCCTTCCCCTAAACCATGATGATATACAATCTTTGTCTTCAGGTCATTTGAGAGTTGTTTTGAGACCCTCAATGTTGCTACTCTTCAGAGAAAAGTAAAAGAGGAGGGGAAAACTTACAATTGACTTCCTTAAATACTCTTTCTCATAATTGGATTCACCTGTGTATGTAGGTCAGTGGTCACTGAGCTTACCAAGGCAATTCAAGTTCCAATAATTTGTTCTAATGGTTTTGGAATCAATAAAATGACAACAGTGCCCACATTTATGCACCTGCCTAATTTTGTTTAAACAATTATTGCACACTTCTTGTAAATCCAATAAACTTCATTTCACTTCTCAAATATCACTGTGTGTGTCTCCTATATGATATATGTAACTGACATTTTTTATCATAACAACCAACAATTTATACAGGAAAATCATGACGATTAACAAGGTTGCCCAAACTTTCGCATCCCACTGTACAATAATAACTGTCATTTACTGCATTTAAATGTATACTTTTTTCCTTTGAAAATATAAAATCGATTTTCTCAAAAACTATAAGGTCTTTTTGATAAAAAAGTCCTTGTTCTTGTTCCCACTGTTCTTCCTAAGGGCTCGTTTCCACTAGTGCGGTGCGAATCGCTGGGATTCCACCGCTGACGAAATCGCACGCGGATGCGATTCCGCGCGCGTTTTTGCCGCGATTTCGCATGTGATTTCGCATAGGCAGGGTATATGCGAATTTAACCATGTCACTGCCTTGTTCAATTTACATTAGTTTTCATGCGAATTCACACGCGAAATTGCGGCAAAAAACGCATGTGCTATTTCCCCTATTAAATACATTGCCTGCAAATCGCCTGCATTCCACACGCAGGCGAATTCTGCAGGCTCTACCGTGCAGAAAAATCCTGCACAGAAAAACGCACCAAAAAACTGACAAGTGGAAACAGGGCCATCCACTTGTATTGGTTATGCGAATCTGCATGCAGACAACGCATGCGAATTCGCTCTAGTGGAAACGGGCCCTTACATATCTGGCAAATTTGGTGTTTCTAGCATGCAAGGGGGCTTTGCCATTAACCGCTAAAGTCAGAGGGTTTTTAACCACTTTGTCCTCCTTGACATAGTTATACGTCAAGGAGGACATGTGCGCTCCCGCGCGCTCCCGCGGCCGTTCGCGCATGTGCATGTGCGCTCCCGGCCACGGATTTGTTAGCACAGGAATCAATGAATCGGGCTATGGTGCCTGATCACTGATTCTTCTCCCCCGCAGAAAAAGCGACAGCTTCTCTCAGAAGCTTCGCTTTTTCTGACTCCTATATCACGTAAACAAACTCAAGGTTGCTGTAATGAACAGCGGAGATGCCGCCGCGCGGTCTGGTGGCGGGGCGGCTGTCTCCGCGTTCAGACCGGCGGTTTCCGCACAGCAACATGTGTCTGATTTGCCTGGGCCTTCTAGTACACAGAGATGGAGAGCTACGCGTGCGTGCACGCCAGAAGACAGGACCTTTATGCCAACAGGAAAGGTATCAGCTGATCAGGACAATCAGCTGATCCCAGCGGAACTCCTGAGTGGCTGAGTGGCTGGGGGCGGCGCTGCGGAGCGCTGTAGTATATATAGATCTTGCTTGTCAGTTGCTGGTTGTCTGCCGTTGCGAATACTTACGTGTGAGCACTCAGACCTCAGTCAGATCCTACAGTGTGTTAGAACCAGTTGGAACTGGGAATTCACACTTAGCCAGATTCCGCTCTTGATGTTTACTTTGTCATCACTCTGTTATACTTTAGATCAGTTCCAGGGTGTTCAGACCAAGGACCTCACACCCAAGCATAGGATTACTGTGTTATTACTGTGTTATACTTTAGACCAGTTCCAGGGTGTTGAGACCAAGGACCTCACACCCAAGCATAGGATTACTGTGTCATTACTGTGTTATACTTTAGACCAGTTCCAGGTTGTTGAGACCAAGGACCTCACACCCAAGCTTAGGATACTGTGTTATTCTTTAGACTAGTTCCCGGGTGTCGAGACCAAGGACCTCTCACTAGGATTGTGCTTGATATCTGTTATGACTTCTGGCTCTGTTGACCTCTCTCTTGCTTTCTGATTCGGTACCTCTGCCTATCTGTCTACCAGTTGCCAACCTTGCCTGTACCTGGTTACCGAATCAGCCTTCTGTCTCTGTACCTTATCTGCTCGTGTGTTGCCGACCTGGCCTGTCTGACCCTTCTGACTGTCACTCATTCCTCGAGTGATCAGTCTGTCTGTACTACACGTGACACTAATCCACCAGGTGTCAGTTAGCTGCAAGGACCCCCTGCTCCTCAGAGAGTCCTTCCTGCAGTCCAGCCAGTGGCCATAGGAGTCCACTGTCTGCAGTACAGTCTGATTTCCAGTCCATCAGGGAATCACTGGCTGCAAGATTATCTCTTAAAGAGATAGTCCCTGCACAGCCAGAGGCCACCTGTACCTCAGGTGGTCACTGGCTGCAGTAGTATCTGTGTCTCTCGCTCTACGGGAGATAGCCTTACAGTCGCACCAAGCACTTACACTCATTAGGTGTCCAGAGGTTAGTCATACTTGTATTATTGGTGATTCTGCAGATCATCCATAATCAGGTATACATCTGTATTGTTGGTGATACTGCAGATCATCAATAATCAGATACTCTCTGTGGGCTGACACCAATCGTTACAGAACGGCAGACCCAAAAAACAAAATGGACGCACTCAACAGCCGTATTGATGGACTAACCACCTCAGTGGAGAATTTCATCAGGGTGTTGGATGGCCAACAGACCCAGATCACCGCTTTGTCTGGGTCCATACAAGTCCTCCAAACGGCTGTGAATGCAGTGCGATCTCCTCCTGTTACAGACTTATTTATTTATTGTATTTATAAAGCGCCAACATATTACGCAGCGCTGGACAATAAATAGGGATACATACAATATTTAGGGGTGACATACAGCAAAATGACAATACCTGAATACAAGAAAGATCAGATCATGCAGCACAGTATGAGTACAAGGTAATGCTTAGTCAGTCACTGGATGGAGCATGGAGATTAGGCAAGTTAGGTTCACTCAGATGCCTAGCATGGGTGCACAGTAATGGAGGTGCATGATCAGGTTGGACACAAAAGGAGGAGGACCCTGCCCAAAGGCTTACAATCTAAAGGGAGAGGTAGGGACACGAAAGGTAGGGGACCAGAGTTCAGCTGTGGGTTTAGAACACTTGTGAGGGGTAGTAGGCCAGAGTGAAAAGGTGAGTTTTGAGGGCTTTCTTGAAGATGTTGAAGGATGGGGGCTGCCCTAATGGGTGGAGGTAGGGAGTTCCATAGTGTTGGAGCAGCTCTTGAGAAGTCCTGGAGGCGTGCATGGGACTGGGTGATGCGGGGGGCGGTTAGGCGAAGTTCATTGGAAGAGCGGAGTGAGCGGCTAGGTGTGTACCTCTGAGTAAGATCGGAAATGTAGGTTGGACAGGTTTTGTGGACAGATTTGTAGGTCAGACACAGTATCTTGAATCTGATTCTGGACTGGATAGGAAGCCAGTGGAGGGATTCAAGGAGGGGATCCGCCATGGTGGAGCGATGGGAGCAGTGGATAATTCTGGCTGCTGCATTCATGATGGACTGCAGTGGGGCTGTTCGGGTCATAGGGAGACCAGACAGCAGGGCATTGCAGTAGTCAAGGCGGGAAATTATCGGGGCATGGATGAGGAGTTTGGTGGTGGCAGAGGTCAGGAAAGGGCGAATCTTACAGATGTTATGAAGGTGGAAGTTGCAGGACTTTGTGAGGTTTTGGATGTGGGGAGTGAAGGAGAGTGCAGAGTCCAGGGTGACACCCAGACAGCGGGCTTGAGAGGTAGGGTGAATGGTAGTGTGGTTAACAGTGACATGCACATCTGGGAGGTTTATGGATGTCCGGGGTGGGAAGATCATAAATTCCGTTTTGTCTAGGTTTAGTTTCAGGAACCTAGCGGACATCCAGGAGGAGATGGCTGATAGACAGGAGGAGACCTTGTCCATGGTAGTGATGGATATGTCAGGAGTGTGGAGGTAGATCTGGGTGTCATCTGCATACAGATGATAGTTAAAACCCATGGAGGAGATAACCTTGCCAATGGAGGATGTGTATAGGGTGAACAGTAAGGGGCCAAGGACCGAACCTTGGGGGACTCCCACCGAGAGGTGGTTGGGGGTGGATGAGGACTCATTGAAGGCGGTCGTGAAGGAGCGGTTGGAGAGGTAGGATGAAAGCCAGGACAGGGCAAGATCGTGAATGCCCATGGACTGGAGGGACTGACGGAGTAGGGGATGATCTACTGTGTCAAAAGCTGCTGAAAGGTCAAGAAGGAGGAGAATGGAGTATTTACCTTCAGCTTTAGCTAAGGCAAGGTCATTGACCACTTTGGTGAGAGCAGTTTCGGTTGAGTGGGCAGGCTAAAATCCAGATTGCAGTGGGTCTAACAGTGAGTTGGCATTGAGGAACTGGGTCAGGCATTTGTGAACCAGACGCTCAAGGAGTTTTGAGGCAAAGGGGAGGAGGGAGATAGGACGGTAGTTGGAGGGTAGCGAGAGGTCGAGAGAGGGTTTCTTGAGCAGGGGTAGTACAGTGGCCTGCTCGAAGTCTGAGGGGAAGGTGCCTGTGGATAGGGAGAGGTTGAACAGGGTAGTGAGGACTGGGGCCAATTCCGTGAAGTGAGGCTGGAGTAAATCAGAAGGGATGGGGTCAAGGGGCGAAGTAGTGGTATGGGAAGTCTGCAGTAGGTGCATGACTTCCTCGGTGGTAGTAGGAGTGAAGGATGTGAGGGGAGGATAGGGTGGAGGAGGAGCTGGTTGGGAGGGGGTGGAAGGTGAAGATTTGAGATTGGATATTTCCTGGCGGATAGAGACAATTTTGTTGGTGAAGTGGGTGGCTAAATCTGTGGCAGAGAGGGAGGAAACAGAGGGTGGGGGAGTGGGTTTAAGCAGGGAGTTGAAAGTGGCAAAGAGACGCCGGGTGTTGGAAGCTTGTGCTCCGATGAGCTTGGTAAAGTATTCCTGCTTCGCATGAGCAAGGGCAGTGTGGAACTGCAGCAGACTTGCGTATGTCTGTACCCGAAAGGTTTTCTGGGCATAGATTTGACTTTCAGAACTTTAGAAATCGAGTATTGTCTTATTTTGAGTTAAGACCTAATTTATCGGGAACTGAGGCACAGAGAATTGCTTTTATAAAGACCCTTTTGTCAGGGGACTCACAAACATGGGCATGTAGCCTTCAGGCAGGGCATGAGGCTTTGTCATCAGTTGAGGAATTTTTTAAGGCTATGGCCATAATTTATGATGATCCGGACATTGCTTCCACCAATGAGCGGAAGCTTAAGACTTTGCGTCAGGGTAAAGATCCGGTAGAAGTTTACGCAGATTGATTCAGGAAGTGGGCTGTGTCAGCTAGGTGGGGGACATTTGCATTGTTAGACTTCTTTTTGTCAGGTTTATCAGATGCAGTTTCTGATTTGATGTTGGGACATCCTGAATCGAAATCTATTGATGAGGCAATCTCTTTAGCAGTACGGGTTGATCGCCGTTTACGCTATCAAAAACAAACGCGGGGTAAGAATACTGTAAGATATGTCTCTTACGCCTCTCCTCCACCTGTGTCGCCTCCGCCAGAGCCAATGCAAATTGGACATTCAAGATTGACACAGGTGGAAAAGAATTACAGGAAAACAGAACAGCTCTGTTTGTACTGTGCAGAGGAGGATCATAAGGTACAGAATTGTCCTAAAAAGTCGGGAAACGCTGCCGCCTAGGTGTAGTCAGAGGTAATACCCTAGGCGCGCAGTCATTACCTTTAAACAGTAATTGTCTGCTCCTTCCCTGCTCTATCACATGGGAGGGTCAGACTGTTCCCACTGAAGCTTTTTTAGACTCTGGTTCAGCGGCTAACTTTATAGACTACGCGTTTGCAAAGAATTTGGGGATTCCCTTACTCTCGTTAGACCAACAGCTTTTGGCCACTGCTGTAGATGACTCTCCTCTGCAAAGTAGACAACCCCTTTCTCGAACCCCTGAGTTGATATGTAATGTTGGGGTACTACACAAAGAGAGTTTACAGTTTCTGGTCCTGTGTATGACAACCTCCACCATTATTCTTGGCATGCCATGGTTACAACTTCACTCCCCTCAGATTGACTGGGCTTCAGGTCAACTAACGAGCTGGTCTACCCATTGTCATCATCACTGTTTAGCGAAAGTAACCGTAGGAAACACCAAGATTCAGGTTAAAGGTGTGCCAACTTAGTACGCAGAATTTGCTGATGTATTCTGTCCTAAATCGGCAAATAAACTTCCCCCTCACCGTACCTTCGACTGTCCCATCGATTTAAGATCTGGTTGTATGCCTCCAAGGGGTCACCTCTATAATCTATCTGGGCCTGAGAAAGTGGCAATGCAGGAATACATCAAAGAGAACTTGGCCAAGGGTTTCATCCGTCCCTCTCGTTCACCAGCAGGGGCAGGGTTCTTTTTTGTAAAAAAAAAAGATGGAGGCCTTCGTCCCTGCATTGACTATCGAGGTTTGAACAAGATTACAGTGAAAAATCGTTATCCATTGCCCTTGATTGATGATTTGTTTACTCAGGTTACCAACGCCAAGATTTTCTCTAAACTAGATTTAAGAGGCGCATACAACCTAGTTCGAATTAGAGATGGTGACGAATGGAAGACGGCCTTCAACACACCCGACGGGCACTACGAGTATCTGGTGATGCCCTTCGGGTTGTGTAACACTCCGGCCGTCTTCCAGGAGTTGATAAATGAGGTATTCAGGGAGGTGTTGGGGAAATTCGTCTTAGTATATCTGGACGACATACTGATCCTCTCTTCCAATCTGTTGGAACATCGAAAACATGTCAAGTTTGTGTTAATGAAATTAAGACAGAATTCACTTTACGCTAAACTGGAAAAATGCTTCTTCGAGGTAACCTCCGTTGCTTTCCTGGGGTACATTATCTCTACGTCTGGCCTCTCTATGGATCCAGGAAAAGTCTCTGCTGTTTTGGAGTGGCCTCAGCCTGTGGGATTTAAGGCACTACAAAGATTTTTGGGCTTTGCCAACTACTACAGGAGATTTATAAAGGGGTACTCCTCAATGGTCTCACCTCTCACCAGTCTCACCAAGAAGGGAGCTGATACTTACCACTGGTCAGCAGAGGCACATTCTGCTTTCTCAACACTGAAAAAACTGTTCTGTTCTGCACCCATTTTAAGACATGTGGATGTCACCTTACCCTTTATTGTGGAGGTCGATGCCTCAGAGGTTGGGGTGGGGGCTGTATTGTCTCAGCGCTCTGGTTTGCAGGGCAAACTTCACCCATGCAGATCAGGACGATCAGCTGATCCCAGCGGAACTCCTGATTGGCTGAGTGGCTGGGGGCGGTGCTGCGGAGCGCTGTAGTCAGTGGTGCTCAGCAGAGCTCGAATATTCGAGTATCTCGAATATTCGAGCTCTTTTTCAGCTATTCGAGCTCGGTATTCGAGCTCCGAATAGCTGCAGCTATTCGAATGGGCTATTCGAGTAAACGCGAATAGCCCATTCATTATTCGAGCTATTCGAGCAAACGGCGCTATTCGAGCTCGGGTACCGAGCTCGAATAGCGTCATAGCCCAGATTGATGTCCTTAGAGCCAATCAGAGGGCTCCCAGGCCCTCTGACGGCAGCCAATCACAGAGGGGGACCCTGGCCAGCCCCTACCCTATAAATAGCGGCCGCCATGTTAGGTTTCTCCGTCCTTGCCTGAGACTTGCATAGAGAGAGAGTTGCTCCTTTGTGCTTTGGCTTAGCAAGAGCTCTATTGTGGTCATTTACCTAGCGTTTTTGCTCACATACACCTCCTATACACACCTATATTGTTGTTAGTTAGATAGACATTGTATTTTAGTTAGTAGCTTTTGTGTTACATAGACAGAGACAGCTGCTGCAGGCAAGCTTACAGCTTTAGGCCTTAGGGCCTGCCTGTGTGGGCAGCTGTTCTCTCCTGTCCTCTGTTAGTATATTTCTCTCATCTATACCAGTATTTCTGCTGTCCTTTACTACTGATTGATTCTGTATTTAGTATTGTAGTTATACTGTACTAGGACACTCACTGTCACTGTTCATAGGCTAAGGCTAAGGCTACTAGCTCCTGCGTGTGTGCACTCACTGTCTTGTACACACACACTCTATTTCCTTCTGATTACTGATTGATTATTGTAATTAGTTGTACTTACTGTTACTACTTACTCTTACTGTACTAGGAGTCTAGGACACTCAGTCACTGTTCATAGGCTACTAGCTCCTGCGTGTGTGCACTCACTCACTGTCTGTGTACTGTAGTGTACACACACACTCTATTTCCTTCTGATTACTGATTGATTATTGTAATTAGTTGTACTTACTGTTACTACTTACTCTTACTGTACTAGGAGTCTAGGACACTCAGTCACTGTTCATAGGCTACTAGCTCCTGCGTGTGTGCACTCACTCACTGTCTGTGTACTGTAGTGTACACACACACTCTATTTCCTTCTGATTACTGATTGATTATTGTAATTTCTAGTTGTACTTCCTGACTGTTACTACCTACTTACTGTACTAGGGACACTCACTTAGTCACTGTTCATAGGCTAGCTCCTGCGCGTGTTTGCGCGTGCGTGCACTCACTGTCTGTAGTGTACACACACTAAATTTCCTTGTGATTACTACTGATTATTGTAACTGCTAGTTGTACTTCCTAACTTTTACTACTTACTTACTGTACTAGGGACACTCACTCAGTCACTGTTCATAGGCTAGCTCCTGCGCGTGTTTGCGCGTGCGTGCACTCACTGTCTGTAGTGTTCACACACACTAAATTTCCTTGTGATTACTACTGATTATTGTAACTTCTAGTTGTACTTCCTGACTGTTACTACTTACTTACTGTACTAGGGACACTCACTCAGTCACTGTTCATAGGCTAGCTCCTGCGCGTGTTTGCGCGTGCGTGCACTCACTGTCTGTAGTGTACACACACTAAATTTCCTTGTGATTACTACTGATTATTGTAACTTCTAGTTGTACTTCCTGACTGTTACTACTTACTTACTGTACTAGGGACACTCACTCAGTCACCTCACCCACCAACCCACTCCATTAAAGTACCCCACTTTTATCCCGCCCTTTTAAAAAACTTTTGTCTTTACGCCCAAAACATCGAAGATGTCTGGAAGTGGCAGCCAGCGCGGTTTGGGCAAGGGGAAGGGCAGCAAGGGAATCAGGAGGAGAGGGAGCAGCATTGTGGCAGGCCGCGGCCGCGCCACCATGCACAGTTCCGCAGCAGCAGCAGCAGCGTCAGTGGCTAACATTCCTCCCATAGCCACTGGCCGTGGACGCCTTGGGCGCCGCCCAGCAGGAGCATCTGCAACTCACGCTGCAGAGACACAGCAGCAGCAGCGTGTAGCACCTGCTCCGATTTTCCTCCAGCCGGGTCGGAAACGTCCCATTGAGGAAAAGCATGCAGACACTGTGGTGCAACTCATGACGGAGGATGAGCAGCCCGCCATCAGCTCTGCATCCGAGGCCTCCACCCTCACCACCACCACCACCACCCCTGTTCGCAGCAGCCGCCCAGCAGGGTCTGGGGAGGAGGCCAGTTCACCGTCACAAGTTGGCGACCTGTCACTCAGCAGTATTTTTACCCCAGGCACCATCAGGGTATTGTCTGCTGTTGTTGGCGATTTGGAGGAGGAGATGCTGATGGGCACTTTGGGGGATGAGGGATTGGACAGCAAGACTGTGGCGACAGTCAAGCAGCCCATCCATGCATCAGGAGAGGAGTTTGGGGGGTCATCATCCCAGCAGGACATGTTTCAGGAGGGGGAGGATGATGATGACCCAGTGACAGACAGAGACTGGGTGCCACCACCTCCAGGGGATGTCATCCTCAGCAGCTCTGAGGAGGAGGAGGAGGATGCGCTTGTGGGCCTTGCAAGGAGGCGCATCATTGCAAGCATTGGCAGCAGTAGGCAGGTCCCACAGCCTGCTGGTGTCTCAGGCTCAGCAGCAGCAGCATCTGCCAGTACCACCACCAGCCGCACCCAAGCCCCCCCCCCCCCCCCCCAACCACCACAGGGAGACAGGCGGCAGCAGCGCTTCCATGCCGTAGGGGGATGTTTCTGTCACCAATCTGGCGATTTTTCACCATGCCCACTGTGTACAGCAAGTACGCCACTTGCAACCACTGTCAGCGGAAGTTGAGCAGAGGTGCAGACCCCTTAAAGTTCAGCACCAGCTCGCTCATCAACCACCTTGCTGCGAAACATTTCCACCAGCATGAGGAGTTCCAGAGGCTGAAGGCATCTGGTGCTGGCAGTGGCACCACACCCATCACTGCACAGCCTTCAGCTGCAGCAGCAGCAGCAACAGCAGCCACCCGCCCTCCTGCTCCTCCAGCAGCACCAGCAGGAGTGCGGAAACGCACTGCTCCTCCCCCCTCTGCAACTCCTGCCGCCGACACTGAGGCCTGTTCTGGCAGCCAGTCCTCATTGGCCTCCTCCGCTGTGTCTGCTGATTCCCGTGCCAGCAAAAGGCCACGCCAGAGCCTTTTGAGCGAGTCCTTCCAGGGGGTGGTTAGGGCTCTGCCTCCCAGCAGCCGTCGCGTGCGGCAGCTGAACGGCTTGCTGGCACGGGCCATGTGCTCCCAACTCCTGCCGTACACGCTCGTGCAGGAGGGGAGCGACATTCGTGCGCTGCTTGCTTGCGCAGCCCCAGACTGGCAGCTCCCCAGCAGACACTTCTTTGCCCGCAAGGCCATTCCTGCACTGCGCCGCTTTGTGATGGCCAATGTGGAGCGAGGGCTGGAGCACGCGGTTGGTGAAAGGGTCCACGTCACCATGGACTCCTGGAGCAGCCGCTTCGGGACAGGCTGCTACCTGTCCTTCACTGTCCACTGGGTCAGCTTGGTGGAAGGGGGTGAGGATGGGAGAGCAGCAGCGGGCACAGCAGCAGCAGCAACACAGTGGGTGGTGCCACCCCGCAGGGTCAGGGGAACTGCAGCAGGTTCCTCCGATCCTCTGCCATCCTCCGGCACACCTGGCCAAACCCCCCGCCTCAGCAGCAGCATGAAGGCCCGCCACTGCCAAGCGCTGCTGCACTTGGTCAGCCTTGGGAAGACCAAGCTGACGGCAACCCATGTGTTGGCCAAACTCCAGGAGCAGGAGAGGATTTAGCTGACCCCCAGAGGCCTCAGAGTCGGAGAGGTGGTGGCCGACAATGGGGCCAATCTGGTTGCCGCAATAGACAGGGGAATCCTGACCCACATCCCCTGTCTTGCCCACGTGCTGAACCTGGTGGTGCAGAAGTTCTTGCGCACCTACCAGGGGATGGGCGAACTGCTGGAAACGGCAAGGAACGTTGTGCGTCACTTCCGGCGCTCGGCTGCAGCCTGTGCGAGCCTGGAAGACGTGCAAAAGGAGCTGGATCTGCCACGCCATCGGCTGATCCTTGACGTTCCGACTCGCTGGAACTCCACCCTGGCGATGTTGGAGCGTCTGGTTGAACAGAAGCACGCTGTCAACCAGTACCTTGCCCTGGCCACTGTTTCCGCCGCTCAGAGAAGGGACAAGACCAGCAACATCCCGTCCATCGTCCCCGATGATGACTGGAGGCACATGCAGCAGGTGTGCTTAGTGCTGGCTTCCTTTCTGCAGGCCACTAACATGGTGAGCAGGGACCATGCTATGGTCTGCGAGTGGGTGCCGCTGGTTTGTCTGCTGAACAGGGCCCTCGATGCTTTGCTGGAACAGGGAGCGGCAGCCTTGGACCAGCAGGAGCGGCAAGCAGCTGCACAGTCCACCTCTGAGGGGGAGGAGGAGGAGGACTTGGTGGAGGTCCCTGACCTTGCTGCTGATGAGGGGGAGCAGCACAGTGCAGCTGAGTTGGTGCGGGGGTGGAGAGAGGATGAGGCTGACGAGGCAGAGGAGGAGGATGAGGACAGCAGCACTGCCGTCGATGTGCCAGCAGACGTGGCCCGCCTCTTCCCAATGGCAGCGCACATGCTGACGTGCCTGCGCAGGGATCCCAGGGTGATCCAGATGAAGCAGAGGGAGGACATCTGGATCAGCATGATGTTGGACCCACGCCTCAAGGGGAAGTTGAGCCAGTTCCTGCCGCCTGCAGGAGGAGACCCAGCGCAACAAATAAGGAGCTTGCAGCAGGCCCTTGTTGAGCGCTTGGAGGAAGCCTTCCCCCAGCCTTCCACCCCCACTGTCCAGCAGCCAGCACAGAGGCAGCAGCAGGTGCCTGCATCCAGCAGCAAGCGCCCCACAGACCTGCTGTCTCTCAGCCACGAGCTCTACAGGACTGTAGAGGCTCCGGCAGCAGTGACTAGAGAGGAGGTGCATGCAGCAGCATCCTCCTCCGGTCACAGCCAGCGCATGGGGTCCTACAGCGGGCTTGACAGCGATGCCCCTGTTGATCCCATGGAGTATTGGGTCAAGCGCCTGGAGATCTGGAGCGAGCTGGCGCAGTACGCCCTGGAAGTGCTGTCCTGCCCCCCTTCCAGCGTGCTGTCCGAGCGCTGCTTCAGTGCAGCTGGTGGTGTGGTCACCGAGAAACGCTCACGTCTGTCTCACAAGTCTGTGGACAGACTGACGTTTCTCAAGATGAACCAGGCGTGGGTGGAAGGCGAGTTCCTGGCCCCTGTTGTCGGCGAGAGGGGGACATGAACTGGCTAAGAACCATCGTTAATGTGCCTTACCACCCTTTACCACCTCCTGGCTCCTGCTCACTAAGCCAGCCTGGTTCACTTTGACTATTACGTCGCCTGCAGCCACACATTTTACACCTACAGTGGGCTGCTGTGTACTGCCCTTCTGCTGTCTGTCTGTGTTTCCCACTGCCAGGGTACACAGATTTACCTTCTGCTGCCACTCTGCCACCAGCTATTACGTCAAACAATAGCTATATATCTGTGTAATTTGTTTTACAAACAAAACCAAAAAACCATAAAAAAAAAAAAAGGTTTAATTTTTCTGAGGTGCCCGGGTTGAAAACTGTGTTGTCCCAGTTGTGTATTGGACACAATGTGGGCTGCACGACCGCTGTCTGGGACCTCCTGTTGTGTTCATTTACGGCCTGGTATCACCGCTAGGTACCAGGGCTATTATGTCACGCTGCCTGCCTGCTGCCACACTCACACTACTCCTCCATTCCTCCTGCTGCTGTCTGTCTGTGTTTCCCACTGCCAGGGTACACAGAATTACCTTCTGCTGCCACACTGCCACCAGCTATTACGTCAAACAATAGCTGCTCACATTACTCCTCCATTCCTCCTGCTGCTGCTGCTGTCGGTCTGTGTTTCCCAACGCCAGGGTACACAGATTTACCTTCTGCTGCCACTCTGCCACCAGCTATTACGTCAAAAAATAGCTATATCTGTGTAATTGGTTGTAAAACCAAAACTACAAAACCATTACAAAAAAAAAGGTTTAATTTTTCTGAGGTGCCCGGGTTGAAAACTGTGTTGTCCCAGTTGTGTATTGGACACGATGTGGGCTGCACGACCGCTGTCTGGGACCTCCTGTTGTGTTCATTTACGGCCTGGTATCACCGCTAGGTACCAGGGCTATTATGTCACGCTGCCTGCCTGCTGCCACACTCACACTACTCCTCCATTCCTCCTGCTGCTGTCTGTCTGTGTTTCCCACTGCCAGGGTACACAGAATTACCTTCTGCTGCCAGTCTGCCACCAGCTATTACGTCAAACAATAGCTGCTCACATTACTCCTCCATTCCTCCTGCTGCTGCTGCTGTCGGTCTGTGTTTCCCACTGCCAGGGTACACAGAATTACATTCTGCTGCCACTCTGCCACCAGCTATTACGTCAAACAATAGCTATATATCTGTGTAATTTGTTTTACAAACAAAACCAAAAAACCATAAAAAAAAAGGTTTAATTTTTCTGAGGTGCCCGGGTTGAAAACTGTGTTGTCCCAGTTGTGTATTGGACACGATGTGGGCTGCACGACCGCTGTCTGGGACCTCCTGTTGTGTTCATTTACAGCCTGGTATCACCGCTAGGTACCAGGGCTATTATGTCACGCTGCCTGCCTGCTGCCACACTCACACTACTCCTCCATTCCTCCTGCTGCTGTCTGTCTGTGTTTCCCACTGCCAGGGTACACAGAATTACCTTCTGCTGCCAGTCTGCCACCAGCTATTACGTCAAACAATAGCTGCACACATAATTACTCCTCCATTCCTCCTGCTGCTGCTGCTGTCTGTCTGTGTTTCCCAACGCCAGGGTACACAGATTTACCTTCTGCTGCCACTCTGCCACCAGCTATTACGTCAAAAAATAGCTATATCTGTGTAATTGGTTGTAAAACCAAAACTACAAAACCATTACAAAAAAAAAGGTTTAATTTTTCTGAGGTGCCCGGGTTGAAAACTGTGTTGTCCCAGTTGTGTATTGGACACAATGTGGGCTGCACGACCACTGTCTGGGACCTCCTGTTGTGTTTATTTACGGCCTGGTATCACCGCTAGGTACCAGGGCTATTATGTCACGCTGCCTGCCTGCTGCCACACTCACACTACTCCTCCATTCCTCCTGCTGCTGCTGTCTGTCTGTGTTTCCCACTGCCAGGGTACACAGAATTACCTTCTGCTGCCACACTGCCACCAGCTATTACGTCAAACAATAGCTGCTCACATTACTCCTCCATTCCTCCTGCTGCTGCTGCTGTCGGTCTGTGTTTCCCACTGCCAGGGTACACAGAATTACATTCTGCTGCCACTCTGCCACCAGCTATTACGTCAAACAATAGCTATATATCTGTGTAATTTGTTTTACAAACAAAACCAAAAAACCATAAAAAAAAAGGTTTAATTTTTCTGAGGTGCCCGGGTTGAAAACTGTGTTGTCCCAGTTGTGTATTGGACACGATGTGGGCTGCACGACCGCTGTCTGGGACCTCCTGCCTGCTGTGTTTATTTACGGCCTGGTATCACCGCTAGGTACCAGGGCTATTATGTCACGCTGCCTGCCTCATTGACTGCCTGCTGCCACACACTCATCCTCCTCCTCCTGCTGCTGAATTTACCTCCTGCTGTCTGTGTGTTTCCACTGCCAGGGAGCACATACAATGGCGCTTCCAACATGCGTGCGCCACCAGCTATTTGTTACGCTCAAAAATAGCTGCATTTCTTTAAAAAAAAAATTGAAAAGAGAAATAAGTGAAGAAGAAGACGATATAGAAGAAGATGAAGAAGATGAAGAAGAAGAAGAAGAAGGAGAAGAAGAAGAAGATGAAGATGAAGAAGAAGAAGATGAAGAAGATGAAGAAGATGAAGAAGAAGATGAAGAAGATGAAGAAGAAGATGAAGAAGATGAAGAAGAAGATGAAGAAGATGAAGAAGAAGAAGATGAAGAAGAAGAAGATAAAGAAGGAGAAGAAGAAGAAGAAGATGAAGAAGAAGAAGAAGAAGAAGATGAAGAAGATGAAGAAGATGAAGAAGAAGATGAAGAAGATGAAGAAGATGATGAAGAAGAAGATGAAGAAGATGAAGAAGAAGAAGATGAAGAAGAAGAAGATGAAGAAGATGAAGAAAAAGAAGATGAAGAAGAAGAAGATGATGATGAAGAAGATGAAGAAGATGAAGAAGAAGAAGACAATATAAAAGAAGAAGAAGAAGATATAGAAGAAGATATAGAAGAAGAAGATATAGAAGAAGAAGATATAGAAGAAGAAGAAGAAGATATAGAAGATAAAGAAGAAGAAGAAGAAGAAGAAGAAGAAGTATATACAGTACTGAACACAATTCTGGACACAACTTCTCTTTTCACCTTTTTTTTTTAAAGGAACATCCCCACATAATCACTTGCTGTTGTTACTTGGAAAAAAAAGATGTTTCTTGCATCATTCACCCTCAAAACAAGTGTAGGAAGCTATTTAAGGCCAATTCGAATATTCAGCTCGAATAATGAGCTCGAATACCGACTCGAATAGTGAGCTCGAAGTCCGAGGTCGAATCGAATAGTAAAATTTATTCGACTCGAATATTCGACTGACCTCGAATAATTTACTATTCGAATTCGACCAAACTCGAATTTTGAAAAGGGGTATTTGAGCACCACTAGCTGTAGTATATATAGATCTTGCTTGTCAGTTGCTGGTTGTCTGCCGTTGCGAATACTTACGTGTGAGCACTCAGACCTCAGTCAGATCCTACAGTGTTTTAGAACCAGTTGGAACTGGGAATTCACACTTAGCCAGATTCCGCTCTTGATGTTTACTTTGTCATCACTGTGTTATACTTTAGATCAGTTCCAGGGTGTTGAGACCAAGGACCTCACACCCAAGCATAGGATTACTGTGTGTGATGATCCGCTCAGCTGGCTGCACAGGCATACAGCTGTTTGACCATTCCTCTAGTCTGAAGGTTACAGGTCTCTGGAAGAGAGACCTGTCTTTCCTTTGCAAGTTTCTGGTCTGTTCTGCTGTTGAGGCATTTGCATACATTCGTTATGCAAATCCCCTACCTGCCTCCTGTGATGACTGGCGCTATATAAGCCATGTTTTTCCCAGAATGCTTTGCTGGTCATTTCCTTTCATGGTTTGTAATTGAAACACTCCTGGAGTGTCAGCCTTCCCTATGGATTTGCTAAAGTTTATCTTAGGGTAATTCTTGGAACTGCACTAGGCAGTTTCCCTAGTGCAGTTAGCTTGCATATCTGTTTTGTCTGTCTGTTGCGATTGTCCTGTCCCAACGGTGGTCGACAGGAAATCGTTCTGTCTGTCTGGGGTGCTAACCAGAGCAGCGGTTGCTACTGGTAGCCCCTTCTGATCTGTCTTGCTTGGATCGCACTAGCCCCTAGCGGTAGTGGCTGTGGATCCTTCTGATCTGTATTCTGGAGTGTAAGCTGGAGCAGCGGTTTCTACTAGCTACCTCATCTGATCTGTCTTGTCTGGACCGCACTAGCCTCTTGCGCTAGCGCTGTGGATCCTTCTGTTCTGTCTTGCCTGGATCGCATTAGCCTTGTGCTAGCGCTGTGGATCCTTCTGTTCTGTCTCTGTCTGGGGTGCTAACCAGAGCAGCGGTTGCTACTGGTAGCCCCTTCTGATCTGTCTTACTTGGATCACACTAGCCCCTAGCGGTAGTGGTTGTGGATCCCTCTGATCTGTATTCTGGAGTGTAAGCTGGAGCAGCAGTTGCTACTAGCTACCTCATCTGATCTGTCTTGTCTGGATCGCACTAGCCTCTTGCGCTAGTGCTGTGGATCCTTCTGTTCTGTCTTGCCTGGATCGCACTAGCCTTGTGCTAGCGTTGTGGATCCTTCTGTTCTGTCTTGCCTGGATCGCACTAGCCTTGTGCTAGCGCTGTGGATCCTTCTGTTCTGTCTTGCCTGGATCACACTAGCCTCTAGCGGTAGTGGCTGTGGATCCTTCTACCTTATTCCTGTTTCTCGTTTGTCTGTCTTGTCTGATACGAACGCTTGCTATATGCTCGGTGAGGTAACCGTTAAGCAAGCGTTCGCATTCTGTTTCGTGTTTGTCTGTTGATGGTTAGTTAGGCGTGCTTGTCTCTGTTGCGTGTAACGTGCGGAGATCACGTTGTAAAACACGCTTGTCACTGTTGCGCATAACGCGCGGTGATCGCGTTTAGGTAGCGTTTATTGTTTTCTTTATTGTTCTGATTCTTGGTTCTGTGTCTGTGCTAATCTTGTTCTGTTCTGCTCAATCTTGTGTCTAAACAAAACACAGAACCTGACTGGCTACTAATACACAATAATATCCCTGGCTGGGACTAAAACTTATACTTTTATTGAATACTCGTTAAAATTAGAGCACTACAAAAGATAAAAAACATGATGGCTGAATAAATGCTGAGAAGACTAATATAATTAAATGGATAAGGAGCTCCTATATGAGAGACCTCCAAGTCTTCCTAACAGATCTAAGATACATAAATAAACACTACCCCCACCAAAAACCCGACATGTTTCACCTCCCGAAGGAAGCTTTTTCAAGGGAACTATACATAAGTGCTGAGTGCAAAACGTGCTAAGGTGTAAAAATATGTACAATCATATCATTTCAGTACATCAAAATAGCGTCATGGCT
The DNA here is from genome assembly GCF_040937935.1 of Hyperolius riggenbachi. Taxonomy (NCBI): domain Eukaryota; kingdom Metazoa; phylum Chordata; class Amphibia; order Anura; family Hyperoliidae; genus Hyperolius; species Hyperolius riggenbachi. Next base: position 65,562,128 of record NC_090652.1, read on the forward strand.
ATATGATAGCAGCCAAACGGACAGCTTCCTCAAACTGATCCTTTTATACAAACACTAGGACCTAGAGGAGGAGCTGAAGTCACCTGACATACCTGCCCACCTTTGAGGAATATCCATTGGTCCATATAACCATCAGTCATTTTGCCCACCAATGAGGGGCCAGTGCCATACCTACCATATAACCAGTTTCTAGTCCACAAAAGCCTAATTCCACTCCAGAATAGCTCTTGATCAATATGCGCACATACAAATGACCAAACCGTCCCATTTGCGTAATCGCTAGCCCACCAGAAAAGGTAATTTACCCGCAGATCGTATTTGGGCGCCTCTGATTGGTCAGGCTAGGTCACCTGGGTTGGTAATCGCCGCTGGCCAATAGGAAAGGAGCGGGATGACGTCGTACAGAGACCAACTGGAGAGGCGCTGACTGGGGGCGTGGCAGAAGGTCCATCCGCATCCCCACTCAAACAGTCACATACAGGAGGCGTGAACACAGGGCGCCATGACGTCACAGGCTCAAAATAAACAAACATACAAAGATCTTTAGCACGGCGAACCTAAAGCGCCATCTTTGTTTACATGTTGCTAAGCAACTCTGCTGAGCCCAGACAGTGGTATATATATCAAGAAAACGTTATCCACAGGCGAAACCTAAACTCACCCAGCAGGTAAAAATCAATAGATGTTCTCAAAGATAAAATAGGGTAAATACCCACGGGAGAGACGCATAGCAACATGTTCTAACAGACATTCACATAGGTACGCATAGAGAAACATTGTTTTTACACATATGGACATTTGGGAAGAGATGTCCACATACAGCAAACGTCTCCAATTACAGTAGGTACAAATGATGATAGCACTGGGGTCCCCCAATGGTGAATGAACCCAATGGGTACTCAAACAGTAAAAGGTAAGTATTAACAGGGCAGTGTCATCATTTTAAATCCACAAGGGCAGTTTCTTGGACAAAACAGAACAAAAACAAAACACAAGGAAGTAGGTACCAATCTCATATAATAGACCAATAACGCAGGGAGACTCGCTATGGACCCCCTGATGGGAAAAGGAAAGATACTGCCAATCAGACATAGCTGACAAGATTCTTGAGGTCACATAAGAGCATGGTCAGACAAAGGGGGCATAAGTAAAGCCCTCATTAAGGCCATCTGGACTTAAAGTGCCCAGTCTATAAATCCACTGGGCTTCTAATTGTCACAGTTTGAGATCCAAATTTCCCCCTCGTGGGCCCAGCACCCATTGTTGGATGACCCAGAATCGCAGAGTGGAGGGATCCCCATCATGTTTGTCTAGAAAATGTCTAGCCACTGACGTATTTCTTTTGTGCTTTATGTCACCTAGATGTTCCATAATTCGTGTTTTCACAGCACGCGTGGTCTCTCCGATATATAGCAATGGGCAAGAACATTTTATGGCATAAATCACTCCCTCTGTCTCACAGTTGAAAAAATCATACAGGTCAAAACTCCTTCCATTTTTTGGTGATACAAAGTTTTTGCATTTTTCAACATGTGCACATGCCTTACATCTAGCACATCTGTGCATGCCTTTGAGGCTGGAATCGAGCCAGGTTTTCTTAAGACCCCTCGATCCACTTCCTTTCACTGGGAGATAAGAATGTGTTAATGTATCCCCTAGGTTTTTTCCTCTACGATAGGTGAGTCCTGGGCTGGTTGGGAGGTAATCTCTTAACTGTGAATCAAGCTGTAAAATCCCCCAATGTCGTTTCAAGATCTGTCTTATTCTGTTCGATTGGTTCGTGTAAGTATTTATCACTCTGGTTTTAGCCATATTCATATTCTTCTCCCTGATCTTAGGTCTTAACAGATCAGTTCTTTGAGTTAATTCGGCCTTGTGTTTGGCCTGATAAATAATTTTTTGGGGGTAGCCTCTTGCTAAAAACCTCTTTTCTAAAGTACGGCATTCCTTTTCAAATTCCATAGAGTTGGAGCAATTTCTCCTTGCTCTTAAAAATTGACCTTTTGGGATACCTCTCTTTAGGGGTTCAGGGTGATAACTTTCCCAGCTCAATAAGGAATTTGTTGCCGTAGGTTTTCTATATATTCGAGTATCGAGGCCCCCCTCACTGTTCTTTTCAATATGAACATCAAGAAAATTCAGTGAATCTTGGCCAATTTCAGAGGTAAACAGCATACCTATCTCATTGTGATTTAACTGGTCCACGAAATCCTCAAAAATTTCCCTGGGGCCGTCCCACAATATGAAGATATCATCTATGAAACGGCCCCAGTAGAGGATGTGGGAGGCATAAACTGCCAAATCTTCTCCAAAGACCACCGTATCCTCCCACCACCCCAAAAAGAGATTTGCGAAGGAGGGCGCACAGGCTGTCCCCATTGCACAGCCTTTCAGTTGTAAGTAATACTGATTCTGGAATAAGAAATAGTTTCTACTCAGAATGAATTCCAATAATTGTAACAGGAACTCAGAGTGTCCTCTAACATGTGTACTGCGAGTTCTTAAAAAGTAATCAACAGCCTTTAGGCCCAAATCATGGCGTATATTGTTATACAGGGCCTCAACATCAAGGCTTGCCATAATAACATTTTTTGTAACCTTGACGTCCTGTATTCTATTAAGCAGGTCCATGGTATCTCGCAGATACGAGGGTAGACTCTCCACAAAAGGTCTTAAAAAATAGTCAATGTATTTACTTGCACCCTCAGATAAACAGTTATTGCCAGAAACAATTGGGCGTCCCGGTGGTTGGATGATATTTTTGTGTATCTTTGGTAAGGCGTAAAATGTAGGGGTGGTGGGATGTTTTTGGAGTATACAGTCATAATCTTTTCTATCCAGGATATTTCTATCACGTGCATTATTGAGGATGGCTTCTAATTCTCCATAAAAAACCCCAGTCGGATTATTAGATAATTTTTTATATATGCATTTATCCTCCAGGAGTCTTTTACACATAATAATGTAATTCTCCCTGGTCATGACAACAATGTTGCCCCCTTTGTCGATTTTTTAATGACTAAATTGTCATTTTTCATTAGACCTATTAGGGCATAATGTTCATCTTTGGTAAGATTTGTTTCCGTTCTCAAGGTTTACTTTCTGGTATTTTTAGCCAAATCCTCTAGATCTCTTGTTACGACATCTACAAAACATTGTATAGATGGATAAGTACTGATAGGTGGACAGAACTTGCTCTTGGTGCAAAGATTACTTGTAGGCGCACCTGTCTGTATTAATCCTGTAGTACTTTCCTCCAGCAGGTTATTTAAAATTGCTAATGCCTCCACATCCCTTGCTTCTTCCATTCTCCCCACAACACTGGGAGTACTCATATATTTGTAAATTGCCAGTTTCCTCGCAAAGAGATTAACATCTTTTATGGTTTCAAATAAATCAAAATCGGGGGTAGGGACAAAGGAAAGACCTTTAGATAGGACTGAGATTTCATCTCTACTCAGAGTGTATTCAGTGAGATTTATAACCTTCATACACTTAGTAGAGTTATCTACCTCTACCACTCCTCCTCCCTCTGTTTCCTCTGGTAGGGTTTGTATCCCCATTTTTCTCGGTTCCTCAATTTGCGAGGATTTCCCGAGCCTTGGGGAGGGGGCTTTTTGGGTCGTTCTTTGGGTCTTTTTGATCTTATATCCTCCCCTGACTTGAAAGGAGTGTCACCCTCAGATTCAGTACCGGTTTCAGTATCAGTTTCAGTTGTTACATTATCAGGAGGTGGATTATTTTTTCTTTGTGGTTTTTTCCAATCATAAATTTTACCAGTTTTAAAATCTCTAATATCACGGGTATATTTTTTATGTTTTTTTGTCTTTATTGTTTCTTTGTGGTTATGAACCTTTTTTTGAAGTTTTTCCTCAAAGTCCCCAAACGCTGGGTGTGTCTTAAATGACATGACTTTTTTATGTTCTTCTGAGAGCTTTTGGTTGATACCCTCCAAGATTTTTAACTCGAAGTCTCTCAGGTAGGCCATTAGTTCTAAGGACTGTCTAGTTTTCAATTTATTCCATCCTGCCATAAAGTCATTATTCTCTGTGTGTTTATGCGGAATTACCAAATTTCTCAACCCCCGTACAGTGATTTTCTCTTTAAGATAGGTATTAAAACTGGAAATTTCCCACCAACTTTTATTGTGTTCCTTATATATTTCAAAAATCTTTTTGAATGCCTCATTGATCTCTGAATGTTCTGGTACAATATCTTGGGTAATAGGGGGGGCCTCCTCTTCACATGTGAAAACCTCTCTTGCCTCTGCTAAAAGGCTATTTACGTCTGGTGTAGAGTCCAAAAAATCTTGTGTCTACCTGGCAATCGCCATTCTTGCGATTGCCTTCTGGCTTTTGTTTCTGCTGATGTGTGTTCACCATCGCAGGGTCGTGGCTAGATTGGTGAACACACATTCCCTCTATACCTTTGCTCTGTTTTCTTTGAGGGCTGTTTAGCCCTGCCTTGCCTTTTCTGCTCGATTCCCATCTGGCATCTGTGGCTGTGCTCGCCTGCACTCCACAGCGCCACCTGCCGGTGGGAATTTCCCTCTGCTGGGGCTGTGCACCTAGCCTGGGTCTTCCCTAAATTATACGCTGGTGGAGGGTTTTCGTTGTGTCGGTGCACGTCTTGTGCGCCGACCACGAGAATGACTCCGCCAACTTTACACTGTGTTATTACTGTGTTATACTTTAGACCAGTTCCAGGGTGTTGAGACCAAGGACCTCACACCCAAGCATAGGATTACTGTGTCATTACTGTGTTATACTTTAGACCAGTTCCAGGGTGTTGAGACCAAGGACCTCACACCCAAGCTTAGGATACTGTGTTATTCTTTAGACTAGTTCCCGGGTGTCGAGACCAAGGACCTCACACCTCAGACTAGGATTGTGCTTGATATCTGTTATGACCTCTGGCTCTGTTGACCTCTCTCTTGCTTTCTGATTCAGTACCTCTGCCTATCTGTCTACCAGTTGCCAACCTTGCCTGTACCCGGTTACCGAATCAGCCTTCTGTCTCTGTACCTTATCTGCTCGTGTGTTGCCGACCTGGCCTGTCTGACCCTTCTGACTGTCACTCATCCCTCGAGTGATCAGTCTGTCTGTACTACTAATCCACCAGGTGTCAGTTAGCTGCAAGGACCTCCTGCTCCTCAGAGAGTCCTTCCTGCAGTCCAGCCAGTGGCCTCTACCCCATAGGAGTCCACTGGCTGCAGTACAGTCTGATTTCTAGTCCATCAGGGAATCACTGGCTGCAAGATTATCTCTTAAAGAGATAGTCCCTGCACAGCCAGAGGCCACCTGTACCTCAGGTGGTCACTGGCTGCAGTAGTATCTGTGTCTCTCACTCCACGGGAGATAGTCTTACAGTTGCACCAAGCACTTACATTTATTAGGTGTCCAGAGGTTAGTCATACTTGTATTATTGGTGATTCTGCAGATCATCCATAATCAGGTATACATCTGTATTGTTGTTGATACTGCAGATCATCAATAATCATATACTCTCTGTGTGCTGACACCAATCATTACAGTTGCCATCTTGTGGCCAAAAAGTAAAACTACATCTAAAAGTAAACAAAAATTAAAATGCACATGTATTTCCCCAAATAAAACACTATTTACATTCCACCCTCCCAAAAATACTCACATAAAATGTTTGAAAAAAAAAAAAAATTACAATAATAAAAAAAACAACAATATAAATATTTACCTAAGGGTCTAAACTTTTTAAATATCTATATAAAGATGAAATATTTCTCTATATATATTTTTTTTATAAGCTTGTAAATAGTGATGGATGCAAAACGGAAAAAAATGCTCTTTTATTTCCAAATAAATTATTGTCGCCATACATTGTGATAGGGACATAATTTAAATGGTGAAATAACCGGGACAAATGGGCAAATACAATACATGGGTTTTAATTATGGAGGCATGTATTATTTTAAAACTATAATGGACAAAAACTGAGAATTAATGATTTACTTTTTCCGTTGTTTTCTTATTCTTCCTGTAAAATGCATTTACAGTAAGGTAGCTCTTAGCAAAATGTACCACCCAAAGAAAGCCTAATTGGTGTCGGAAAAAACAAGATATAGATCAGTTCATTGTGATAAGTAGTGATAAAGTTATAGGCTAATGAATGGGAGGTGAATATTGCTCGGATGCATAAAGTGAAAACGACTGAGGGCTTAAAGAGACACTGAAGCGAAAAAAAAATGATGAGATTATGATTTGTATGTGTAGTACAGCTAAGAAAAAAAACATTAAGATCAGATACATCAGTCTAACTGTTTCCAGTGCAGGAAGAGTTGAGAAACTCCAGTTGTTATCTCTATGCAAAAAAGCTATTAAGCTCTCCGACTAACTTAGTCGTGGAGAGGGTTGTTATCTGACTTTTATTATCTGAACTGTAATTGAACTGTTTACTTTTTCTCTGCTAGAGGAGAGTTTATTACTTCATAGACTGCTCTGAAAGACTCATTTTGAATGCTGAGTGTTGTGTAATCTGCACATATTATAGAGTGATGCAATGTTAGAAAAAACTCTATATACCTGAAAATAAAAATATGAGAATATTTTCTTTGCTGCTAATCTTCTAGTAATTATTCATAGTACACAACCAATTCATTATATCATATATTTTTTTTCGCTTCAGTGTCTCTTTAAGTGGTTAATCATGAATACCGACTAGTGATCATGAGTAACTCATAATCACGAGTTGGGTAACGAGTGCATTTGTGATTGTCATTCATGATCAAGAGCCTATCATTAATGCTGATTACGACCTCGTGATCACAAAAAACGGCTTGTGATCACGAGTTACTCGTGATCACGAGTTCGTAATGAGCACCACTGGAACCAATCACTTTTGTTTTTAAGTTGATTTTGGAGGTTGGACTGGTACGGTAAGTTTGTTCAACATAAATGTATCACGAATGAGTAGAAGATACATGACCAAGGAAATATCTTAGAATATGGACTCAAAATTATTAAATTGAGAATGTCAGCTTCTAGACATAGTACAGTATATCCCCATCAATGTGTAATTATAGATACACTTACTGGTTTTGTATGATATAATATATTGGACCATAGGAGGTGCTGGCTGTTGTGGTAGCAAAGCAACTATTAACAACAAGGACAAAGTTGGAAGAGCTTGACACTCTAGGTGCAGCTATACCAACATACAATGTGGCTGTTGAGTTCAGTAATACTTCTGGGCCTTTAAATATTGTTGTGTAGCCAGAGTCCTGGAAAAGTCCCATCATTATTGTGTAATTTGAAATTCCACTGACATCTATAGTAGCTGAGCTGTAAAAAAAAATAATTATTGTTAAATAAATCATTGGAAATGATGTATGTTATCAAATAGCAAGAAGAGCTTCTTCAAAAAAAGGCATATTCGTGTTGGTCAAATATCTCTGTGTTTGATTTGCAGGCCATTCGATCGAACAGGCTGATATTGTTTCCGGGGGGTGGATCGTCTCATTTTAAGTAAATAGGGAAACAAAATGTGGGTTATTATTCTGGACTTTGTAGATTTTGTGCAGTCTCCAAATGCATTTAAAAGACTCCCACTGCTCTGATCAACAGTTCAAAACAAGAAAAAAAAGCAGGAAGGCTTTTTTATGCTATTGGCAAGGCCAGTAATACATTCAAATCAGGTATGTTAAAAAAATGGACAGGACTGAGTGAGTACTGAATGTGTTGTTCAATACAAAAAAGTGTTGACCTGGTACGAAAGACTTTAGGACTGAGACCTGGGTTCAATTCCTGGCCAAGGTATGTAAGCTGGCTTTTACAAAGTACAAATCCTTATGCTACTTTTTCTATTGGATTGATCATAATGGTACATGCTAGGCTGGCTTTAGCATGTAGTGTGGTTGGTGGTGTAGGGGGTAAGTCAGATACCTACTACACACGGCGACCTGGGTTCAAATCCTGGCCAAGGTATGTAAGCTGGCTTTTGAAAAATTACAAATCCTTATGCTACTTTTTCTATTGGATTGACCATAATGGTACATGCTAGGCTGGCTGAAGCATGTAGTGTGGTTGATGGTATAGGGGCTAAGTCAGATACCTACTACACACGGAGACCTGGGTTCAAATCCTGGCCTAAGTATGTAAGCTGGCTTTTAAAAAAGTACAAATCCTTATGCTACTTTTTCTATTGGATTGATCATAATGGTACATGCTAGGCTGGCTTTAGTTTGAAAAACTGCAATTCCCTACAAGATGATGGATGATACAAGAGGGTGGAGGGAGAGAGAGATTTTTTAAAAAAATTCTGACGGAATCCGGAATTCCGCGGAACTTCATACAAATCTGGCGGAATTTTCATAGAGACGGAATTTACCACTAACGGAATCCGTGAATTCCGGCGGAACGGAATTTGCTGGTTCCGATCATCCCTAATTATAAGACACACCTAGTTTTAGAGGTCAAAAACCTGGGTAAAAATACCGTGTGCATGTGTATATACAGTGGGATATGAAAATTTGGGCAACCTTGTTAATCGTCATGATTTTCCTGTATTAATCGGTTGTTACGATAAAAATTGTCAGTTAAATATATCATATAGGAGACACACACAGTGATATTTGAGAAGTCTTCGGCAGTGAAATTAAGTTTATTGTATTTACAGAAAGTGCACAATAATTGTTTAAATAAAATTAGGCAGGTGCATACATTTGAGTACAATTGTCATTTTATTGATTCCAAAACCTTTAGAACTAATCATTGGAGCTCAAATTGGCTTGGTAAGCTCAGTGACCCCTGACCTACGTACACAGGGGAATGCAATTATGAGAAAGAGTATTTAAGGGGGTCAGTTGTAAGTTTCCCTCCTCTTTTAATTTTCTCTGAAGAATAGCAACATGGGGGTTTCAAAATAACTCTCAAATGACCTGAAGACAAAGATTGTTCACCATCATGTTTTAGGGGAAGGATACAGAAAGCTGTCACAGAGATTTCAGCTGCCTGTTTCCACAGTCAGGAACATATTGAGGAAAAGGAAGACCACAGGTTCAGTTCAAGTTAAGGCTCGAAGTGGCAAACCAAGAAAAACAGAAGCAACGGATGGTGAGAACAGTCAGAGTCAACCCACAGACCAGCACCAAAGACCTACAACATCATCTTGCTGCAGATGGAGTCACTGTGCACCGATCAACCATTCGGCGTACCTTACATAAGGAAACTCTGTATGCGAGTGTAATGCAGAGGAAGTCTTTTCTCCGCCCACAGCACAAACAGAGCCGCTTGAGGTATGCTAAAGCACATTTGGACAAGCCAGCTTCATTTTGGAATAAATTGCTGTGGACTGATGAAACTAAACTTGAGTTATTTGGGCATAACAAGGGGTATTATGCATGGAGAAAAAATAACGCAGCTTTCCAAGAAAAACACCTGCTACCTACAGTAAAATATGGTGGTGGTTCCATCATGCTGTGGGGCTGTGTAGCCAGTGCAGGGACTGGGAATCTTGTCAAAGTTGAGGGATGCATGGATTCCACTCAGTATCAGCAGATTCCGGAGACCAATGTCCAGGAATCAGTAACAAAGCTAAAGCTGAAGCTGCGCCGGGGCTGGGTCTTTCAACAAAGCAAAACCCTAAACACTGCTCAAAATCCACTGAGGCATTCGTGCAGAGGAACAAGTACAACGTTCTGGAATGGCTATCTCTGTCCCCAGACCTGAATATAATTGAAAATCTGTGGTGTGAGTTAAAGAGAGCTGTCCATGCTCGGAAGCCATCAAACCTGAATGAACTAGAGATGTTTTGTAAAGAGGAATGGTCCAAAGTACTTTCAACCAGAATCCAGACTCTCATTGGAACCTACAGGAAGCGTTTAGAGGTTGCCATTTCTGCAAAAGAAGGATCTACTAAATATTGATTTAATTTATTTTTTGTGGTGCCCAAATTTATGCACCTGCCTAATTTTGTTTAAACAATTATTGCACTCTTTCTGTAAATGCAATAAACTGCATTTTACTTCTCAAATATCACTGTGTGTGTCTCCTATATGATATGATTAACTGACATTTTTTGTCGTAACAACCAACAATGTATATAGGAAAATCATGACAATTAACAAGGTTGCCCAAACTTTCGCATCACGCTGTGTGTGTGTGTATATATATATATATATATATATATATATATATATATATATATATATATATATATATATATATATATATATATATATATACTAAACCAGGTGTGTCCATATTCCAGGAGTGCCTAGTAGATGTTCTCCCCCACTGTGCCCCTGTGCCCCCATGTGTCTTTCTGTGTCCCCTTCTGTCCCTGTGTCCTCCTTTGCTCCCCATGTGTGTCCCATTCTGTCCCCCTGTGTTTCCCACTGTGTCCTCCTTTGCCCCCTTTTGTCCCCTATGTCCTTCTCCAGTCCCCCTGTGTGTCCCTCCATGTCCATGTGTGTCCCCTTCTATTCCCGTGTCCCCTCCTGTCCCCTGTGTGATACTCTTGTCCCACTGTGTACCCTCCTGTCCCTCTGTGTGGTCCTCAAATTGTCAAAAAATATCATATTATTACAGAGAAATTATGATCTCCATCATCTTGCTTTAATTTGACTATAAATGTTTAAAATGTTCTTTATTTTATTTGGGTGAATTTCAAGATTTTATGTTGTGAAATTAAGCAGAATTATTCTTTAATCAAAGCTATATTGCTAGTTAGAGTGACGCTTTATGTTTTCTCTGCCATAGCCTGTGTGTTCCCTGTACAAGGCTTTGTTTATACTAAGATAGTGCGGGCGAAATGTCTCAAGTTCACTCCAGTTCCTATAGAAAATGCAATGCATACACAAGGGCAACTAAAAGCTATAGCTTGCTCCAAGCTGATATAGGCTTAGTATATGGAATACATATGTATAATGATTATAGAACTATTAATTAAAAATCTGATCAATAAATAGACCTACAGTATATTAAGGTAAATAAGTTTGCTTTAATATATTTTAATGTGAATTAAAATAAATCACTGTTTGTTATGAATACAAAACCAAAATAAAACCATGTGACTAAACAAACAAAAAAAAACATTTTACCGTAAAATCAAAAAAAAAAAAATGTGATCATACTGATAAGGGGCAGAAAATCCATGCCAATCAATGAAGTCATAAACAACACCTGAGTTTGTTTATGTAAAATAAGCCAGTTGGCAATAAGCAAATACACAACTATTCCAATAATCTGATAATCAAAGAATATTATAACTTTGAGAACATAGAAACCACATTTAGTAGTGATTAATATGCATTACCAAAAATCCCTTAAAAAGGACACCATCTTAGAAAAATTTATTATAAAAAGGCCTAGCATGCTGCTTATCTTTATCATTGGGCCTGCAAACTCTACTGTGATCAACTGCAAACTGGCGGAGTGGTGCGGCAGCCGCACCGCCGCCAGAAACAGGCCTTCAGGGAATACGGTGTTATTACGCTGTATTTTCCATCTGGCATCTAGCCATTATAGATTTAAAGTAATACATGCTACCATAATTAAAATCCACACATTGTATTTGCCTATTTGTCCCGGTTATTGCAACGGTTTACATTTTTCCCTAGTACAATGTTTGGCGCCAATATTTTATTTGGAAACAAAGGTGTATTTTTGCAGTTTTGCAAGCCCATAAATTAAAAAGTAACAGTAATATACCTTCTTGACATACATATTAAAAAAGTTCAGTCCCTAAGGTAACTATTTATGTATTTTTTACTGTGTTTTGTTATTTTTTTTGTCACAAAAAAAAAGGGGTAACTATTGAGGAGTGTGGGAGTTAAGGGGTTAATTTTAAATGTAAAAAAAGTCTGTTAATAAGAAAAAAAATGTAGATATAATTTTACTACTTGACCACAAGATGTCCTCGTGCATAACTTCCCTATGCGTAGTATTACTACTTAAACAGGATGTACGTGAACATGTAATTATCGGGTTTTGTGAATGATGAAGCCATGTCATTGACGGCAGCGTTCATTCACATGGAGACCTAGATCAGGACTGCCAGGCAACTGGTATTGCTTAAAAGGAAATAAATATGGCAGCCTCCATATACCTCTCACTACAGTTCTCCTTTAAAGTGAACCTCCGGACTAAAAATCTACTCAGCAGAACTGAAAAGGCTTGGTGTTTCTTTAACAGTTTCACAGAATCATGACTTTGTTTTTCTTACCAAAGCATCATTTCTAGCTGCATTTTTAGCTAAGCTCCACCCATCAAAGAAAACTGCCCGGGCTTTTTTTCCCTGATACTGCGCAAAGCATGATGGGATTTCCTATGTTGTTATTCACATTGCCTAGCAACTGGGAGGGGTGATCAGCACAAAGGACAGTTGGAATGGTGTCTCATGCTCCCTGTCACCTTCTTTCAAACAAAAAGATGGCTGCCCTCATGAAATCAAACATTTGCCTGTTCTTTTAAAACAGGGTGGGTAAGAGATTATATTACCTATCTATTTTAATTAACATAACTAATGTAACTTAATGACAGTATGTTTGTTTAGGCTGAAGTTCCTCTTTCAGGTGTTCTTGAAGTGAATAAGCCAAAGGGGCTGTGAATTCTTCATTAATTTCACCTGCTCATTCTTACCTTTTGACATTTAAATTTATAGGAGGATTTGTTATATCAATTTATTCTCCCCTAGTAATTAATTGGTTTATACATCACTAAACAGTCTCTGGTACTTAGCTATTGTATTTATAGTTCCATTCTACTTTATTTAGGCATATGGAAATTAAGTTAAAACTCAAGTCAATATAAAGTCTTCATACGCTATGTAATCTGGAGTCTAGCTGAATAATTTCTCTAATGCTCAGTATCTAATTTATACTTTACTAAAGCACTCCCTGGAAAGGATCTATATAAAGAGGCAACCCGCTCCCCCTACCTGTTTGTACACTATTCTGGCATTTGGACCGACTGAGCAACTGCTGTTCACAAGTGCTTTGCAAAATAAAGTAATTCCTGAGACTACCCCATGAGGAGATGGGCTAGTCCATATCCTGTCCATTTTGTCAGATTCCTACTACCTACTGTAAGTGACAGCAACATAGGAGAAAAGTAATGTATTTGCTCTGAAAGAAACATACTTCTTATTTGTATGTGTTTACATATATTTGACATTTTAAAATGTTTCACAATATTGATCCTTTAATTAAATGGATGCAAGGGAGACCTTTTCTTTCATGTAGGACAGACACACCAACTGTAAGGTTCCTCAAGAATGACTCCCATGAGCGATCTTCTTTGCTTAGTACTCACTAAGTTAACATGCATGATCATTATATGCATGTGATAAATAAGCTTCTACAAGATTGCCCAGTAACTGGTTTGTTTACAGGTACATCAGAGTATAATCTCAGGACCTGTAGAGCTATAAGTACTGCAAGACAGCTATACAGACTAACTTACTTACCCTACAATTGTAGAGATGCCAGATATAAGGTTAGTTGTCATGTTCCGTGGATAAGCACAAGTAAAGTCAAAGGAATATTCAACACCATAGACTGCACTCAGGTAAACAGTGTTACTGTATAAAATCTCATTTCCATTATTCTGAAAAAATACAATAACAGCAAAGATTATAGTTAGAAAGAAAGGTACAACAATGTACTTTGACTAGAGATGACCGGCGAACATATGGCGTGTTCAACCCGCCCCCTATACATCATCATAGAGCCAAACTTTGACCCCTTACCTCAGTCAGCAGACACATCGGCCAATCAGCTAGCACTCCCTTCTGGACCCCCCACCCCCCTATCAAAGAGCAGTTGTGGTGGCCATATTGGATTAATTCTCTGCTGGCTGCTTACTGTTAGTGAGAGCAGGATCAGACTTGCTGCAGATAGGTAGGGAAAGCATTAGCTAGGCCTGTGTTCATGTTCCTCACTTGCTGCGAAAGCACTACAAACAGCCCTATAGCACATTGGTCTCCTGTGGTTTTTTTTCTTTCTTTTTTTGTGTGCGACACTCCACAGCCCACTGACACCCAGAGCTGTGTGCACAATACTGCTATTGCTGATGCCTCATTATATTTTGCACGCACAGAACCACTCCAGTGCGTTATTATTTCACTGTATTGTGTTTGAACTATTGCATTTCTCTGTGTGTGACACTCCACAGCCCACTGACACTCAGAGCTGTGCACAATACTGCTATTGTTGCTACATTAACTTGCAGGCACAGTACCATTCCAGTGCATTATTTGTAGGAATGTAATGTGATTGATGCCCTTCAGGGATTAAAACCTGACTCTGCGGCAACTCTGTAATTTTTGGTGTGACTTTTGGCACGGATCTCCCTCTGGCAGGCCACAGTCCAGGTGTTAGACTCCTTGGGCTCGGTTCGCTAAAGCGTGATAACGCTTATAACAGCTGTGATAAGCTGCTTTGCACGTGATTTGACGTGTGTTATTGACTTTGTGCGCAAAGGCGGGATATCACGTGATAAGTATCAGTTTCACCTGATATCACTGCAGATCACATGAACTCACATGTTTCACAGCACCGTTGCGGATTTCACAACCAAACTCTTTCTGCTTAACGCGTGAAGCGCCGTACTAATCACGTGAAAAGCGCACTTATTGTGTGAAGTGCAATGCCGTACGCGCAATAAAAATGAACACGCGATCGCTAAACTTTTCACGAGCAACACGCGTGCACAATGGTTTGCACGCGTGTTTGCGCATGCAAAGCTTTTTACACGTGATAACTGTGTTATCACGCTTTACTGAATCGAGACCCTGGTTTGCCAGAATCTTGATAGAAGCAAAAGGAAAACACAAACCTGGCTTCGAATGAGGCTGAGATTCTGAAATCAATCCACTGATGAAATGACTGGGCAGAATTTAGGGCCCTTTTCCACTACCTTGCATTTGGTGACATTGATTGATGAAATGACTGCGCAGCATTTTTAGGCTCTCAGCTGCAGGAAACAAAAGCTCATGGCACTGTACAGTGGTGTAGAGGCCGCGGTCGCAGTGGTCACCACCGCAACCTGACCCACGCTCCTCTCTCACGTTGCCCTCCTGAATAAAGCTCAGTGGGGAAGATTAGAGGCAGCACACAAACACTCACCTCTTATAGGTTCCAGTCTCTGAAGGTCCCGTTTGATCGCTCTGCACACCACTGCTCTGCACTTCTTGCTTCTTAGTTTGAGCTCTGTTGCCCAATTTGAGAAGCTGGTAGTACAGAGTGGCAGTGGTGCAGAGAAGTCAGACAGCGGGACCTCCAGCGTCTGGAACCTGTAAGAGGGTAGTGTGTGTAATGCCCTGGTGGGTAAAGGAGTGGGACACATCTGCTGTAGCTATCATACTAGGGTGGGATGGTGTGTGTTTGAGGAAGTGGGGCACATCTAGCTACCATACTAGGGTGGGGCTGAGGGAGTGGGGAACATCTAACTACCATACTGGGCTGGGGGTAATGGGGTGGGCACATCTAGCTACCATAGTGGAGATTAAGGGGGGGGGGGAGATCTGGCTTACCATATTGGGTGGGAGATTGGGGGGAGCACATCTGGCTACCATACTGGGTCAAGAGGAAAGGGGAAGCTACCATATTGGCAGGGCCGGTTCAAGGGGCCCTGTGGCCCCGGGGCAAACGTCAGTGTTGGCCCCCCCATTACCCCTTTGCTCCCCGGGGCCCTGGCGCAATTACATTAGCAGTGATAATTACCTTATCCCCTTCGGGTGAGCGAGCGGGCAGCGGCTGCACTAGGAGACATGCTGTCTCCCTCCCACTCTATGACCCGGCGCGTCATGTGTAAACACTTGCAGCAGGGCCCCGGGGAGCAGTGCGAGCGGCGGGCGGGCAGAAGAAAATATCACAGGGTCGGTGCTGCTGGGGCACGAGCAAAGGTCGGGGCTCCGGGGGAAATGCCCCTTTTGCTTCTATGGTAGCGCCGGCCCTGCATATTGGTATGGGGCAGTGGCACATCTGGCTACTGTACTGGGGTGGGAGGGAGCAAATTATTTAATGTAGAAATGGAAAGAGGTGGGTGGCGGGTTGATCTAAATTCTGCATCGGGCCCCTAGGTCTGTAGCTTTGCCATGGGCACTATACCCTTGACACCCATCTACACAGAGCATTATTACCAGTTAGAAAGATGCCAGCTCTCACAACTGCTCTGTGATTGTAAAATAAAAGCAAGAAACATATTGTATACAGGGCCACATGTCGTCATTTCTAAACATGTCAAAGGCAGAGTTTCCTGCAGCAACACATACATCTTACATTCTGCCAGTAATTCAATGCTATTAAAAGTAATGACTGCTCAGATTTCCTTGGATTCAATGCATGAAATTTGTCTTAAAGTGGACCTGCACTCTTGCACAGGACATAAGGAACCTAGGTGCTGACATCACACTGTGGGAGGGGTTTCACCACAGTATAAGCCATGCAGAGCCCCCGGGTGATCCATTTGAGAAAAGGTAAAGATTTCTCGTGGGAAAGGGGGTATCAGCTACTGATTGGGATGAAGTTCAATCCTTGCTTCCGGTTTCTCTTTAATCTGCTGGACACTTCCAACATAATATCAGCGTCAAAGTTCCAATTTACATACCCAAATTTTCCCTGAGCAATATCCATCTGTGGGCCATGTGATGAGACTGATGTAACTTATATCTTTTCTTAGAATAACTCCTCTGCATGAATTGTCTGTTAGATAGATAGATGAGGAATCATAACCCAACTCCTCCAGTAGACATCGACTGAGAAGCACCTCTATGTATTCCAGGCCGCAGGTGACTTGTGATGTAATGTAATCTGCAAAATGAAAAATACATTTCCACTACTGTCATTAAATATGCAAAAAGTCATGAATATGGGTGTCTTCAGGTAAAAACATGGGGGTTGGGAGTGGTGGAACTAGAGATGAGCGTAATGACCTAATTACGATTTCGCGAAATTTCGCGTAATTAGTGTAATTACGATTATGGCCGTAAGTACATAATCGTAATGAAGAAGGATTTCGCGAAATTTCGCGTAAGCGTAATTTGCGCGTAATTTCCGCATTATAGTCGTATCATGCCGTAATTTCGCATTAAACGCTACCGTAATTTCGCGTTAAACCGTAATGCTCCGTATAATATAAAAAAGCCGCCGACTTTAAGGGTTAATAGCAAAGCCCCCTTAAATGCTAAGAGCCTCAAATTTGGAGAATATATTAAGGAGATCAGGAAAAATAAGAGGAAAATTTTTTTTTTCAAAAAGACCTTATAGTTTTTGAGAAAATCGATGTTAAAGTTTCAAAGGAAAAATGTAAACATTTAAAAACCCGCCGACTTTAACGGTTAATAGCAAAGCCTGCTTAAAGTTTAGGAACACCAAATTCCCAGGGTATATTAAGGGGATCAGTGGGAATAAGAGGACATTTTTTTTTTTTTCAAAAAGACCTTATAGTTTTTGAGAAAATCGATTTTTAAGTTTCAAGGGCGAAAATGTCTTTTAAATGCGGAAAATTTCAGTTTTTTTTGCACAGGTAACAATAGTGTATTATTTTCATAGATTCCCCCAAGTGGGAAGAGTTTTACTTACTTCGTTCTGAGTGTGGGAAATATAAAAAAAAAACGACGTGAGGTCCCCACTCTCAGACCTCTTTAACCCCTTGTCCCCCATGCAGGCTGGGATAGCCAGAATGCGGAGCACCCTGACTATACCAGCCTGCATGGTCCATGGATTGGGGGGTCTCGGAAGGGGAGGGGCAGCCAAGCTTTCCCCTCCCCCTCCGAGCCCTTGTCCAATCCAATTCTGATTTGAAGGAACCCCATTGGTCTGCTAAGGACCAATGGGGCTCCTTGGAGCCAAAATACAAAGATGCTTTAGAGAGCTCTGAGCTATAGCTCAGAGCTCTGTCGGGTCCTGCAGCACAGACGCGGCGGCGGCGAGTGACGTCGGGTGCTGCGTAGTTACAATGTAACAAAGTTGTTACATTGTAATAACTTTGTTACATTGTAACTGATAGAACATTTCCGAGGCTATTTCGAGGGATCATTTATTTAAAGGGACAGGTAAGTATTAATGGTTAATTAAGAATATTAAAGGACTTTTTTCGTGGTTATGTTTTTTGTTCAATTAAAATACTTTTTCTAAGTGTTTGTGTGTTTATTTACTTTTAACTCTTAAAGGAAATGGGTAAGGGGTACAAGTACCTCTATACTCATTTCTCCTGGGAGGGGGGGTGGGCATCTGGGGGACCCCTTTTTAAAGGGGACTCCCAGATTCCACCATGAACCTCCCCCCCAGGAAATCGCGGCCTCCACCTCCACCGCCCATCGGAGGTGGAGAAGAGCCCCTTGTCCTTGGATTGGACAAGGGCTCGGAGGGGGAGGGGAAAGCTTGGCTGCCCCTCCCCTTCCGAGACCCCCCAATCCATGGACCATGCGGGCTGGTATAGTCAGGGTGCGGAGCCCCACGCGGCCGGTGCTCCGCATTCTGGCTATCCCAGCCTGCATGGGGGACAAGGGGTTAAAGAGGTCTGGGAGGGGGGACCCCACATCGTTTTTTTTTAATATTTCCCACACTCAGAACGAAGTAAGTAAAACTCTTCCCACTTGGGGGAATCTATGAAAATAATACACTATTGTTACCTGTGCAAAAAAAACTGACATTTTCCGCATTTAAAAGACATTTTCGCCCTTGAAACTTAAAAATCGATTTTCTCAAAAACTATAAGGTCTTTTTGAAAAAAATTTTTTTCCTCTTATTCCCACTGATCCCCTTAATATACCCTGGGAATTTGGTGTTCCTAAACTTTAAGCAGGCTTTGCTATTAACCGTTAAAGTCGGCGGGTTTTTAAATGTTTACATTTTTCCTTTGAAACTTTAACATCGATTTTCTCAAAAACTATAAGGTCTTTTTGAAAAAAAAATTTTCCTCTTATTCCTCCTGATCTCCTTAATATATTCTCCAAATTTGAGGCTCTTAGCATTTAAGGGGGCTTTGCTATTAACCCTTAAAGTCGGCGGCTTTTTTATATTATACGGAGCGTTACGGTTTAATGCGAAATTACGGTAGCGTTTAATGCGAAATTACGGCATGACCGAAACGCGAAATTACGCGTTGAAAATTACGCTTACGGTATTTTCAATTACGACTTTAATGGCAATTACGCTACTGTAATTTCGCATCGTAATCGCAAATTTCGCATGCGTAATTTTAGTAATGCGAAATTACGAAAATTTCAGCTCAACTCTAGGTGGAACACTTTCTCACCTTTGGAAGAGCAGCTACCTGCAGTCATAGCTAGTAACAACCCTTGTGTTCCTTGCTTTCAGTTATGTCACCTCAAGGGGTTTAGATGGTTTGGGGGAGAAATAGGAGGTTGAGTGAGACTAGGAGAATAGCTAAAGAGATTTGGGTCCCCATGTAGAATTTAGAGCTTTCTCTTACAAAGCTATTCCTCCTCTCCCTGAGCAGGGCCGCCGCCAGGGTACAAGTGACCCACGGCAACTTGGGGGCTCATCCTCTGCAGGGGCCTTCAACCTCCAATGCTGGGCTGCCATGTGATTCTCCATGTCCTCCCTCCTGTCTAGAAGAGTTGCAGCGAATAAAGACTCACATGTTCGCAGGTTCCAGAGCCAAATCACCTCTGCCACTTAGTATCTGTTCTCCATGGTAACCAGATGCTAAGTGGGAAAGGAGAATAGGGCAGTGCGATTTGTTGCTGGGTAGTGCCAACATGTGAGTCTCTATTCACCGCAACTCTGCAGGACAGGAGGGGGGCAACAGAGAATGTCAAGGTCATACCCATTATTCACCATGGCGCACTTTGCATGGCTACCTTGGTCGAAGGGGCTATTCTATGCACACTATACTACACAGTCTAAACCACACTGACTGTCTGACTATCAATCAAATCATTAGCTAACACAACAGGAATCAAATAGCTATATAGGCAATGTGAAAAAGAGTGAAAATGCTTTGTTTGACAGTAAAAACACACTTGTTGTCAGACACAAAACACTGGAGATGTAAAGGTCTCCAAGCAAGGAGGGCGCTTTTAAAATGACCACCTCATTATATAGCGGAGGGGAGAAGAGAAGCTCCCCTCTTCTGATTGATTGCTAGGGCTTCGGCTGGCCCGGGCTGGGGGCTCTCTGATTGGCCCAGCAATGTCATTTCCCTGGTTACAGTTACGACTCATAATTACGTCTCGTAACCAGAAATTATGTGACGGATTTGAATGCGATTACGGGTGCATTCAAAATCGCCATCTGTAATAGCGGCAGATAACAGATGATGAGTCCAATGTTTTTGAATTACTGATTACTGTAACTGTTATGGTGGGACCAGGGGCGGTCCTACCATTGAGGGGCATGGCATAGGCCTGAACGATTTATCGTTTTTAGATCGAAATCACTATCACAGAAACGGCAATTCCATGATCGTCAAAGCAGCGTTTTTTGTTAGATATTATTTTGCACCCTCCTGCTGTGCAGCAGTAACAATCACTCCCGCTCGCCGCTTCGTGTACTAGTTGCGACGGATCGGTTGGTCTCACTCTCAGCGGCAGCTCAGTTCCTCCTTCCTTCCCCCTAGTGCCTCCTCCAATCACGTCATCGGCCGGCAGACTCCGCTTGCAGGCGCTCGCACTGTTTCCCACTCCCTCCGCCTAGCATTTCATCTGCTGGGTGGGAGGCAGACTTTCGCCCACTGGCCTGTCAGACAAAAAGGAATCACAGCTCCGTCCCGCCTCCTTTGCACAGAGGACATTTGAATGAAGCACACAGCGTGGTCATCTGAGCTGCATCCTGCGCAAAGCTGTTGTGCATGCAAAGTTGTTCTGTGCTGGCCTGCTGGGCAATGTGTATTTATGCAAAGGAGCTGAGCTGACTGTGACTGACAGCCTACACTGCGGACTCTGAGAGCTAAGGGAAGGAAGTTCTTGATTTGTTGCTGCTCAAACAAACTGATCCTTGTGGCCGGGACAGTGCACAGAGGGAGAAGGACTGTCACTGGATCGTTATTGGCTGCACACAGTGGGAAAGTGCTGTGATATCTTCAAAACCGCCGCTTTGACAATCACGTAACAATATTGTTTTTTCCAAATTCACCAGCTGTTACTGCAGTTCACAGCGGGCTTCAGATGAAGGGCTGGACTGACCTGCAAGCTGCTCTCACCTCACTAAGGCCTCATCCACATCTAAAATCGCAAACGGCTGCGCAGTGCGTTTTTGTTAACAGCGCTTTTCCAGAGCGTTTTTTGCATTCACTCCAAAGGTCAGTCAGGAAGTGAACTCTTTGACCCGGAAAATAATAAATACATTGTATTTATTCTTAAAAACGTGAACGCAATCACTGCACAAATCGATTTTGTGAGAGTTTAGCAATTTTCCTATATTTTCCATTGAGGCAAAATCGCCTCAAAAATGGTACAGGCAGCGCTTTGCTGAGCGGATCAGAAATGAACCACTCAGATGTGAACTCTCTCATAGGGAATCATTGCACAAGAGTTTGTAGGGTGAATTTGAAAATCGCCTGCGCTTGAAAAAAGGCCAAAAACGCCCTTAGTGGGAACGAGCCCTGACCCATTGTTTTGATAAATTCACATAGTGCAGTAACATTTACAAACATGACAGAAAATGACATCATACTATCAATTTGATAGTATGATGTCATTTTCTGTCAGTACATGTTTGTAAATGTTACAGTGTACATTGTGTAATTAGTGCTAAAGCTTGATTTGAAGAAAATCGTGAATCGAATCGAATTCGTGCAATTCAATCTTTTCCTAAAATCGCTCAGGCCTAGCGTGGCACACCGGGTGACTGACAGCAAGGGGGGTGTCACCACGACCCCCCCCCCCCATGGTGACAGAGCAGGAGGGGAAGCAGTGCTAGAAGGAGGGGCAGAGGGGACAGCGGCGGGGAGGGGGGGAACAGATCCTCCCCTCCCTCACCTGGGTCCCTTCCTTCTGCACTTTCCCCTCCAAAATGCGGGCAGCAAATAGGCAGGCAGGGCGGACGGGAGGAGAATAACTCACCTCACTTCCGCATTCCAGCCACTGGAACTCTGCGTTGCCGTCACGTGCCATGTCTGTGCCTTCAATACCGCCCACTGTGCTTCCTTATGAGCGGAAGCACAGTAACCGTCATTGAAGGTGCAGACGTGGCACGTGACGGCGATGCAGCGTTCCAGCGGCTGAAACGCGGAAGTGAGGTGAGTTATTCTCCTCCTGCCCGCCCTGCCTGTTTGCAGAAGGAGGGGACCCGGGTGAGGGGGGGGGGGGGGTCTAACTCCTTCTTGTGCTACCCACTCCTCCTGGGGCAACTATATTACCTACTCTGGGGGCCACTATACTTGCTATACTGGGGGCCACTATACTAGTTATACTGGGAGCAGCTACACTACCTTTACTGGGGGCCACTATACTACCTACTCTGGGGGCCACTATACTATCTACACTGGGGGGCACTATACTGGGGGCCACTATACTACCCACATTGGGGACCACTATACTATCTACACTGGGGGGCACTATATTACCTGCACTGGGGGGCAGCTCTACTACCCTATACTGGGGGCCACTATACTACCTATACAGGGGCCACTATACTACCTACACTGGGGGCCACTATACTATCTACACTGGGGGTTACTATACTACCTACACCGGGGGCAGCTATACTACCTACACTGGGGGCAACTATACTACTGACACTGGGGTAACTATACTAGCTATACTGAGGGCAACTACACTACCTTCACTGGTGGCAACTATACTAGTACTTACACTGGGGGCAACTAGCTACCTTTACTGGGGGTAACTATGCTAGCTACCTATACTGGGGGCAACTTTATTACATATATTGGGGCAACTATATTACCTACACAGGGGGCACCTATACCTGGCATTAACCGCCGTGGCAAACTTAGAATGCGATACTCGCTCCTTTCCTTTTTTTTTTTTGTGGGGGGGTGTCTTATAATTAGTGTTGGGCGAACAGTGTTCGCCACTGTTCGGGTTCTGCAGAACATCACCCTGTTCGGGTGATGTTCGAGTTCGGCCGAACACCTGACGGTGCTCGGCCAAACCGTTCGGCCACATGGCCGAACTAAGAGCGCATGGCCGAACGTTCCCCGAACGTTCGGCTAGCGCTGTGATTGGCCGAACGAGTCACGTGGTTCGGGCCCGAACGCGCTCTGATTGGCCGAACGGTCACGTGGTTCGGGTAAATAAATACCCGAACCACGTCATATCTCCGCCATTTGTCTGTGGGTTTAGCTTTGGGTAGGCAGGCAGGGTAGTTCGCTCTCCAGCCACGCTAGCCAGGGTCCCCCCCAGTCATTGTGTGTCGCTGCTGGGAACAGTAGTACACCGCTCGCTCAGCCACACTATATATAGCATTGTTTACTGCCACTGTGTACCTCGCTCAGCCACGCTATATATATAGCATTGTGTTTTCTGACACTCTGTGTACACGGCTTAGCCTGACTAATATAGCATTGTGTGTACTGCCACTGTGCACCTCGCTCAGCCACGCTATATATAGCATTGTGTGTACTGCCACTGTGCACCTCGCTCAGCCACGCTATATATAGCATTGTGTGTACTGCCACTGTGCACCTCGCTCAGCCACGCTATATATAGCATTGTGTGTACTGCCACTGTGCACCTCGCTCAGCCACGCTATATATATAGCATTGTGTTTTCTGACACTCTGTGTACATGGCTTAGCCTGACTAATATAGCATTGTGTGTACTGCCACTGTGCACCTCGCTCAGCCACGCTATATATAGCATTGTGTGTACTGCCACTGTGCACCTCGCTCAGCCACGCTATATATAGCATTGTGTGTACTACCACTGTGCACCTCGCTCAGCCACGCTATATATAGCATTGTGTGTACTGCCACTGTGCACCTCGCTCAGCCACGCTATATATATAGCATTGTGTTTTCTGACACTCTGTGTACACGGCTTAGCCTGACTAATATAGCATTGTGTGTACTGCCACTGTGCACCTCGCTCAGCCACGCTATATATAGCATTGTGTGTACTGCCACTGTGCACCTCGCTCAGCCACGCTATATATAGCATTGTGTGTACTGCCACTGTGCACCTAGCTCAGCCACGCTATATATAGCATTGTGTGTACTGCCACTGTGCACCTCGCTCAGCCACGCTATATATATAGCATTGTGTTTTCTGACACTCTGTGTACACGGCTTAGCCTGACTAATATAGCATTGTGTGTACTGCCACTGTGCACCTCGCTCAGCCACGCTATATATAGCATTGTGTGTACTGCCACTGTGCACCTCGCTCAGCCACGCTATATATAGCATTGTGTGTACTGCCACTGTGCACCTCGCTCAGCCACGCTATATATATAGCATTGTGTTTTCTGACACTCTGTGTACACGGCTTAGCCTGACTAATATAGCATTGTGTGTACTGCCACTGTGCACCTCGCTCAGCCACGCTATATATAGCATTGTGTGTACTGCCACTGTGCACCTCGCTCAGCCACGCTATATATAGCATTGTGTGTACTGCCACTGTGCACCTCGCTCAGCCACGCTATATATAGCATTGTGTGTACTGCCACTGTGCACCTCGCTCAGCCACGCTATATATAGCATTGTGTTTACTGCCACTCTGTGTACACCGCTCAGCCAGACGATATACCGTTGTTTACTGACACTCTGTGTACACCGCTCAGCCAGACTATATACCATTGTTTACTGACACTCTGTGTACACGGCTTAGCCTGACTAATATAGCATTGTGTGTACTGCCACTGTGCACCTCGCTCAGCCACGCTATATATAGCATTGTGTTTTCTGACACTCTGTGTACACGGCTTAGCCAGACTATATAGCATTGTGTGTACTGCCACTCTGTGTACACCACTCAGCCAGACTATATAGCATTGTGTTTACTTCCACTCTGTGTCTGCTGGGCCTGGGAACAGTAGTACACCGCTCACCCGCCACTGTATAGCATTGTGCTCTGTGTCGCTGCTGGGAATAGTGGTACTGTATAGCATTTCTGTACTGCCACTGTACTGCTGCCAGTCAGCGTGTACTGTAAGGATAAGTGAAATGAGGAAGAAATCCGGTGAAAGAGGAAGGGGCAAGGGAAGAGGTGTTTCCCCTGACGGTTCACGTACAGGCCACAGGGGAGCACCCAAGAAAACCCACTCAATACCGCCCATGTTGTCCAGGACAACAACCCTCACAAATCCAAAAGAACAGGACCAGATAATTACTTGGATGACCTCTCAAGCGTCCAGCAGTGGGTTAAGCAGCACCAGCACATCAGGCACGAGGTCCGAGTCCTCAGCCAGTTACAAGGAGCCAGTGGGCACAAAGCTGACACAACCGGCAGCGACACCACGCACACAACTGCCAGATAACCAGTCCTATGAATTACCTCAGGACACAATGGGGTATTCGCAGGAGCTATTCCCAGCCCAACAAACTTCCACCTATGAAAGGTCAATGGAGGAACAGCCAGAAATGTTGTGCCCGGATTCACAACCATTAACTGTGGGAAATGCACCGCGCACTGAAATACAAGGCGAGTCCGAGGAGGACTCGGAAACCCAAATCCCAGAGCAAGTTGGGCAGGAGGGGTTGCAATTGCAGGAGGTCGGCCGACAAGATCTGGAAGACGACGTTGGAGTGAGCTGCGCAGAGGTTGTTCTTTGGAGCTCTACTCCACGGCGGCGGCCCCCCACAATGACATATGACGAGTTTGAGGAGATGGAAGAGGAGGGTATGGACAATGTGGACAGAGACCCAGATTTTATTTGTGAACGAGAACATCGCCGTCGTAGCAGCAGCACAGATGAGTCTGTTGAAGAACCCACTGCTGCACGAGTTCGCCTTGTGCCACAAGGTAGGCGGCGCGCAATTTCAGGCACCACAAGCGTGGAAGTTAGAGTGAGAGGCAAAAGAGGAGGAAACAGAAATCGCCAGCAAGGAGGCAGGTGCTCCAAAGTCTGGGCTTTCTTCGAAGACTGCACTGAGGATGTTACCATGGCGATGTGCAAGGTGTGCAAGACTCGCCTGAGCAGGGGGAAAAGTATTAACAACCTCTCCACCACCAGCATGAGCCGCCACATGCTATCCAAACATCCCACTCTGTGGGCAAACGCGGCAGGACAGGGTACCAGCAACACTGCCTCCCTTGGGTTCACCAGACTCACCACCAGACCCGCCTCAGCAGCAGCAGTAGCCCAGCCATTGTGTGGTTCACAACATTCACAAACATCAGACGACGCTGACACTGTCACTTTCCGGAGTAGTGCTCTTGAGGTCTCCCAGTGTTCATCAAACACAACAACCAACAGCCCTTCCGTGTGCAGCGCTACGGTTCAGTTGTCTGTGTCGGAGATGTTTGAGCGCAAGAGGAAATTGCCAGCAAATGACCCCCGGCCCGTGGCAGTAACAGCCAGCATAGCCAAGCTTCTGGCCTGCGAAATGCTGCCATATCGAGTGGTGGAGACAAACAGCTTCAAGGGCATGATGTCAGTGGCCATCCCACGTTACGTGGTTCCCAGCCGCTACCACTTTGTGCGCTCTGCAGTGCCTGAGTTGCATGAGCACGTGGTCAGCAAAATAACCCGAAGCTTGAAGAATGCCGTTGCCTGCAAGGTTCACCTCACCACTGACACTTGGACGAGTGCGTTCGGCCAGGGTCGATACATCTCCCTTACCGCGCACTGGGTGAACCTTGTGGAGCCTGGCAGCGATTCCTCACCTGCTACGGCGCGGGTGTTGCCCACGCCGCAAACAGCTGCACCGCCGTCCCTCCCACTGGATAACAACAGCAGCACCTACCTCTCTGACTCCTTCTCCTCCAACGCATCTCAAAGCTGTACCTCATCCGGAAACGCTAACCCAGCAGCAGTAGGATCGTGGAAGCAGTGCAGCACAGCTGTTGGCATGCGTCAGCAAGCGTTGCTGAAGCTGATCTGCCTTGGGGATAAGCAGCACACAGGGGAGGAAATTTGGAAGGGAATAAAGGAACAGACGGATTTGTGGCTGGCACCGCTGGACTTGAAACCGGGCATGGTTGTGTGTGATAATGGGAGTAATCTCATTCGCGCTTTAAGGTTGGCTAAGCTGACACACATCCCTTGCCTGGCGCACGTGATGAACCTAGTAGTTCAGCGGTTCCTGAGGACATACCCAGGCGTGGCCGATCTTCTGTTGAAGGTGCGTCGAGTGGCCAAACATTGTAGAAATTCCAGTACTGCTTCGGGGGCACTCGCCAAGATGCAGGAGCGCTTCAATCTCCCCCACCATCGCTTGCTGTGTGATGTCCCTACGCGCTGGAATTCTACGCTGCACATGCTAGCACGCTTTTGTGAGCAGAAGAGTGCAGTGGTCCAGTACATGACGGCACAGTACCGAGGCGCATCCGGATAGCTGCCAAGCTTCTGTGGATCCGATTGGGCCAACATGTTGGACCTCTGCCAAGTCCTCCAAAATTTTGAGCAATCCACGTTGCTTGTGAGCAGTGACAACTCTTCAGTCAGCATTACCATACCACTGCTGTGTTTACTGAAGAGGTCAATGTTGAAAATCAAGGAAACAGCTGTCATGATGCAACTGGGGGAATCTGAAGGAGAAAACGATCAGCGTGATGGTACCAACATCAGGCCATCCGCCTCAGGGAACGCTGGCCCCAGCAGCTATGACGAAGAAGAGGAGGAGGAACAGCTGGAGTTGGAGCAGGAATTTCATGCCACCACTGACGAGGGCCAGAGCGGTGCACGTTGGACTTCCACAATTCAACGCGAATGGTCAGCAGAAGCAGACCAGGAGGAAGGTGACGACTATGATGCATCACAACAACTATCACAACGCTCACAAGAGGATGATGAGGATTCTGGTAGGACTCTGGCACACATGGCTCAATTCATGCTAGACTGCATTGAACGTGACCCACGCATTGTGCGCATTCTGGACAACACCAATTACTGGGTTTATACCCTTCTGGATCCACGGTACAAACACAATGTTCCAAAACTGCTTGAAGAAAGAGTCAGACAGGTCAAAATGGAAGAATACCAGCAGGCCCTTGTGGAGACTTTAGAGAGGAGATTGACATCCTCCCCCTCCTCTAGCCAGTTGTACGCAGACAGACTGACTTCCGCAAACCCAGGACGACCAGGAGGGCAGCAAACAACGCAAGCCGCAGCTAGTGCCCAAAAGGGAACGGTATCGGCAGTGTCCTTGGAGTGGGAAAATTTTCTGACACCCATGCAGCAGCAGCCCACTGAACAGCAAGCGTGCAGATCCACCTCCAACACCGATCGCCTGGAGAAGATGGTCAAGGACTACATGTCAGATGACGTAGCTGTGTTGAACAATCCATCTGCACCCTTCAACTATTGGGTATCGAAGCTAGACACCTGGCACGAACTGGCAATGTACGCAATAGAGGTGCTGGCTTGCCCGGCAGCCAGCGTTATGTCGGAACGTTGTTTCAGTGCTGCCGGAGGCATCATCACAGATCGGCGTATCCGCCTCTCCACAGAAAATGCAGACCGTCTGACTCAAATTAAAATGAATCAATCCTGGATTGGAAATGACTACGCAACACTCCAGGACCCCAACCAAGTAACATGACCAATGAACATCTGGGATGGTGTAGCATTTCCGGTCCCTGTTTATTGAACCTCACATCTGTATTACATTTATGACTGCATGGCGGCAAAAAGCATTGCTGCTATATCCGCACGCTTTTTGTCCTCATGCAAGGCCTAGGTTGTTGTGTCTCAAAAACCGTGGCCTTCTCCTCCTGCGCCTGCTCCTGTTCCATCACGTCTGCTGCTGCTGGGTTAGCGTTGCCGCGTGGTCCCTGTTTATTGAACCACTTATCTTTATTACATTTATGACTGCATGGCGGTACAAAGCATGCTATCCGCACGCTTCTTGCCCTCATGCAAGGCCTGGGTTGTTGTGTCTCACAAAGCGTGGCCTTCTCCTCCTGCGCCTCCTCCTGTTCCATCACGTCTGCTGCTGCTGGGTTAGCGTTGCCGCGTGGTCCCTGTTTATTGAACCACTTATCTTTATTACATTTATGACTGCATGGCGGTACAAAGCATGCTATCCGCACGCTTCTTGCCCTCATGCAAGGCCTGGGTTGTTGTGTCTCACAAAGCGTGGCCTTCTCCTCCTGCGCCTCCTCCTGTTCCATCACGTCTGCTGCTGCTGGGTTAGCGTTGCCGCGTGGTCCCTGTTTATTGAACCCCCTATCTTTATTACATTTATGACTGCATGGCGGTACAAAGCATGCTATCCGCACGCTTCTTGCCCTCATGCAAGGCCTGGGTTGTTGTGTCTCACAAAGCGTGGCCTTCTCCTCCTGCGCCTCCTCCTGTTCCATCACGTCTGCTGCTGCTGGGTTAGCGTTGCCGCGTGGTCCCTGTTTATTGAACCACTTATCTTTATTACATTTATGACTGCATGGCGGTACAAAGCATGCTATCCGCACGCTTCTTGTCCTCATGCAAGGCCTGGGTTGTTGTGTCTCACAAAGCGTGGCCTTCTCCTCCTGCGCCACCCTCCTCCTGTTCCATCACGTGTGCTGCTGCTGGGTTAGCGTTACCGGTCCCTTTTCCTGGAACCTCTTATATGTATTACATTTATGACTGCTTGACGACAAAAAGCATGTTACCTGTGCAAAGAAAACAGACATTTCCCGCATTTAAAAGACAGTTTTCCCTTTGAAACTTTAAAATCGATTTTCTCAAAAACTATAACCTCTTTTTGCTAATTTTTTTTTTCCTCCTGTACCCACTCCCAAGGTGCACATACCCTGTAAATTTGGGGTATGTAGCATGTAAGGAGGCTTTACAAAGCACAAAAGTTCGGGTCCCCATTGACTTCCATTATGTTCGGAGTTCGGGTCGAACACCCGAACATCGCGGCCATGTTCGGCCTGTTCGGCCCGAACCCGAACATCTAGATGTTCGCCAAACACTACTTATAATACCCAGCACCGGGTGTAAAATGCCCTAGGTACGCCACTGGGTGGGACACAAATGTAACTTACATAATTCCTAGTATCTGTTCTGGAAGGTTATTGGAAATGGTGTTTACAGGTAACAACCTCAATTTTACAAGCACATTTTCAGAGCTTAAGTAAGTAAGTAAGGTGCACTCCATTGGGAACACAGCTGTTTCTTTCAGTAATGGTAAATCCTATAGTATTAAGCAATATATAAACTGTGGAACTAAGGGTGTGGTGTACCTTATAAACTGCAATTTGTGTGGAAAGCCGTATGACGGCTACACAACAAGACCTTTGAGGGCGAGAATTGCAGAATATTATTGTTGTGCTGCTACCCCTAACTGCCTGAATCCTGCAAATGTGGTGAAACACTTTCGTTCTTGCCATGGTGGGGATCTCAGCCAGTTACCTTTCCAAGGTTTGGAGAGGGTATATCTAGATAGCAGGGAAGTGGCGTACCTAGGGCATTTGACACCCGGTGCTGGGTATTATGAGGCAACCCCCCCCCTAAAAAGGAAAGAAGCGAGTGTGGCATACTAAGCGCGCCACAGCGGGTAATGCCAGGTATAGGTGCCCCCTGCATAGATAATATAGTTGCCTCAGTATATGTAATAAAGTTGTCCCCAGTATAGGTAGCTAGTAGCGTTGGGCGAACACCTAGATGTTCGGGTTCGCGAACGTTCGCCGAACATCGCCGCGATGTTCGGGTGTTCGCGCCGAACTCCGAACATAATGGAAGTCAATGGGGACCCGAACTTTCGTGCTTTGTAAAGCTTCCGTACATGCTACATACCCCAAATTAGCAGGGTATGTGCACCTTGGGAGTGGGTACAAGAGGAAAAAAAATATTTGAAAAAAAGCTTATAGTTTTTGAGAAAATTGATTGTAAAGTTTCAAAGGAAAAACTGTCTTTTAAATGTGGAAAATGTCATGTTTCTTTGCACAGGTAACATGCTTTTTGTCGCCATGCAGTCATACATGTAATACAGAGAAGAGGTTCCAGGGAAAGGGACCGATAACGCTAACCCAGCAGCAGCAGCACACGTGATGGAACAGGAGCAGGCGCAGGAGGAGAAGGCCATGCTTTTTGAGACACAACAACCCAGACCTTGCATGAGGACAAGAAGCGTGCGGATAGCATGCTTTTTACCGCCATGCAGTCATAAATGTAATAAAGATAAGAGGTTCAATAAACAGGGACCGGGCGTCAACGCTAACCCAGTAGCAGCAGACGTGATGGAACAGGAGGAGGCGCAGGAGGAGAAGGCCACGCTTTCAGGTGCAACTCAGGCCTTGCATGAGGACAAAAAAATGTGTGCGCAAAGCAATGCAATGAGTAGTTTTCAGGACACAATGGGCTATTCGGAGGAGCTATTCCCACCCCCACAATCTTCTACCTGTGAAAGGTCAATGGAACAGCCACAAATGTTGTGCCCGGATTCACAACCTTTTTCTGTGGAAAATGCACCTCGCACTGAAATGCAAGGCGAGGCCGAGGATGAACATGACGTCAACAACTCAACATGACGCAAAATGGGGGCGGAACAGAAAGCTGCTTTCAATGTTTTGAAGGCCTTAATTGCCTCCGGTGGCCAGTTAGATGCATCATTCATCACACCCAAATCCCAGAGCAATGTGTGCAGGAATTTGAATCGCAGGAGGTGTACCGAGATCATCTGGACAAGTGACCAAAGGACAAGTGACCAAGTGAAAAGTGACAAAGTGACCAGTGACAAAGTGACAAAATGACAAAGTGACAAAATGACAAAGTGACAAGTGACAAGTGACAAAGTGACAAGTGACAAGTGACAAAGTGACAAGTGACAAAGTGACAAAGTGACAAAGTGACAAGTGACAAAGTGACAAGTGACAAAATGACAAAGTGACAAAGTGACCAGTGACAAAGTGACAACTGAGAGGTTGTTCTGGGGAGCTCCACTGCACTCAGTCGCATATGAGGAGAGGTCTCGTCGGGACTGCTGATCCTCCTCAGCTTGCTCAAAGCCTTGAGGGTTCCTGAAGATCCTCTGCTTGGAGTTCGCCGGGGTTCAGCTTGGTGTCGGGGTCGGCGGCGTCCTACTCACTCCAACGTGGCAGATCCTCTGTTGAAGGAAAAAAAAAAAACATTGTTAAAAGTCCAGTACCGCTTCTAAAGGACTCACCAAGAGATGCAGGAGCGCTTTAATCTAGCGCACCATCGCTCGCTGGGTGATGTCCCTCCCTACGCGCTGGAATTCTACGCTGCACATGCTAGCACGCTTTTGCGCAGTGCCGAGGCGCATTCCAGCAGCTAGCTACCAAGCTTCTGTGGATCTGATTGGGCCACCATGTTGGATCTCTGCCAAGTCCTCCAAAATTTTGAGCAATCCACGTTGCGTGACTGAGCAGTGACAACTCTACAGTCAGCATTACAATACCACTGCTGTGTTTACTAAAGAAATCAATGTTGAAGATGGAAACCGCTGGCATGATGCAAGTGGGGGATTCTGAAGATGAAAACGATCAGCGTGATGATACCAACATCAGGCAACCTGCCTCAGGAAACGCTGGTCCCAGCTATGACAAAGAACAGGACGAGGAACAGCTGGAGTTGGAGCAGGAATTGGATGCCCCCACTGCCGAGGGACAGAGCGGTGCAAGTTGGACTTCCACAATTTAGCGGGAATGGACAGCAGAAGAGGAAGAAAGTGATGCTGGTGACGAATATGGTGCATCACAACAATCACAACGCTCACAAGAACATGAAGACAGAGGAGTCTGGCAGGACTCTCTGGCACACATGGCTCAATTCATGCTAGACTGCATTGAACGCACCCCGCGCATTATTCACTATTCATTATTATTCATTATTCTGGAATCTGGACAACTCCAATTACTGGGTTTATACCCAGTTTATACAAACACAATGTTAAAAAAACTGATTGAAGAAAGTGTCAGACAGGTCAAAAATGGAACAATTCTAGCAGGCCCTTGAGGATGGAGACTTTAGAGAGGAGATTGACATCCTCCTCCTTCTCTAGCCAGTTGTACGCCGACAGACTGACTTCAGCAAACCCAGGAGGACCAGGAGGGCAGCAAAGAACACAAGCTGCTGCTAGTGCCGAAAAGGGAATGGTATTGGCAGTGTCCTTGGAGTGGGAACATTTTCTGACACCCCTGCAGCAGCCCACAGAACAGCAATCGGGCAGTTCCACGTCCTCCAACACCAATCGCCTGGAGAAGATGGTCAAGGTCCAGGACTACATGTCAGATGGCGTAGCTGTGTTGAACAATCCATCTGCAGACAGACGGTGAGTGTGACAGGCAGCACAGAAGGACCATGGCAACTCACTCATAGTACCACAGTTTGATAGTGCTGCCCAAAAAATTATATGGATCCGTGGACCCGGGCACTGCGGGCAGTACTGGGAAGTGGGAACGCAGATTTTAGTACCTAAACACACGATACAACATGTTTTCCGGGGTCGGACTCTGAGGCACATACAGATGGTCCCGATCATCATCCTCATCATACAACTCTTCTCCTGAGTCTGACCCACCCACCACCTCTGCCACCCCAACATCCCCAGACACAGATCCCTCATCGTCCTCAACATTAACTTGGGATGCTGGCCTGAGCCAGACCTCCTCCTCCACATCAGGCCCCATCATCTCCTCAATGGCAGCCCTCATTAATCGCTCTGGTGACGGACCGATGGACACAACGTTCTCCTCCGGGGAGGGCTGCTGCTGACCACTGGCTGCTGGGGTGGATGTTATAGCTTGCGTGGGGTGTTGGCTGTTGCTGTTGTTGGGAGTGCTGCTCACAGCGGAGGTCTCTGAGGAACTCATGGTGAGCTCATATAGTGGTTGGCGGTGAGTGGAGTATTCCTGATCCCAGCAATATACACACTGACTGGCAGAGTACGCAATGCTATATAGTCTGGCTGAGCGGTGTACACAGAGTGGCAGTACACACAATGCTATATAGTCTGGCTGAGCGGTGTACACAGAGTGGCAGTAAACAATGCTATATAGTCTGGCTGAGCGGTGTACAAGAGTGGCAGTACACACAATGCTATATAGTCTGGCTGAGCCGTGTACACAGAGTGGCAGTACATACAATGCTATATAGTCTGGCTGAGCGGTGTACACAGAGTGGCAGTACACACAATGCTATATAGTCTGGCTGAGCCGTGTACACAGAGTGGCAGTACACACAATGCTATATAGTCTGGCTGAGCGGTGTACACAGAGTGGCAGTACACACAATGCTATATAGTCTGGCTGAGCCGTGTACACGGAGTGGCAGTACACACAATGCTATATAGTCTGGCTGAGCGGTGTACACAGAGTGGCAGTACACACAATGCTATATAGTCTGGCTGAGCCGTGTACACAGAGTGGCAGTACACACAATGCTATATAGTCTGGCTGAGTGGTGTACACAGAGTGGCAGTAAACACAATGCTATATATAGCGTGGCTGAGCGAGGTACACAGTGGCAGTACACACAATGCTATATAGTCTGGCTGAGCCGTGTACACGGAGTGGCAGTAAACACAATGCTACATATAGCGTGGCTGAGCGAGGTACACAGTGGCAGTACACACAATGCTATATAGTCTGGCTGAGCCGTGTACACAGAGTGGCAGTAAACACAATGCTATATATAGTGTGGCTGAGCGAGGTACACAGTGGCAGTAAACAATGCTATATATAGTGTGGCTGAGCGGTGTACTACTGTTCCCAGCAGCGACACACAATGACCGGGGGGGACCCTGGCTAGCGTGGCTGGAGAGCGAACTACCCTGCCTGCCTACCCAAAGCTAAACCCACAGAGAAATGGCGGAGATATGACGTGGTTCGGGTATTTATTTACCCGAACCACGTGACCCGTTCGGCCAATCACAGCGCTAGCCGAACGTTCGGGGAACGTTCGGCCATGCGCTCTTAGTTCGGCCATGAGGCCGAACGGTTTGGCCGAGCACCATCAGGTGTTCGGCCGAACTCGAACATCACCCGAACAGGGTGATGTTCTGCAGAACCCGAACAGTGGCGAACACTGTTCGCCCAACACTAGTAGCTAGTTGCCCCCAGTGAATGTAGTATAGTGGCACCCAATATAGCTGCCCCCAGTATAGCTAGTATAGTTGCCCCCAGGATAGGCAGTATAGTTGCCCCCAGGATAAGCAGTATAGTTTCCCCAGTGTAGGCAGTATAGTTGCCCCCAGTGTAGGCAGTATAGCTGCTGCCCCCAATGTAGGTAGTATTGCTGCTGCCCCCAATGTAGGTAGTGCTGCTGCCCCCAGTGTAGCTAGTATAGTGGCCTCCAGTATAGCTGCCCTCAGTATAGGTAGTATAGTGGCCCCCAGTGTAAGTAGTATAGCTTCCCCAGTGGAGCTAGTATAGTTGCCCCAAGTATAACTAGTATAGTGGACCCCAGTATAGCTAGTATAGTGGACCCCAGTTTTAGTATAGCTGCCACTAGTGTAGCTAGTATAGTGGCCCCCAGTATAGATGCCCCCAGTTTAGGTAGTATAGTGGCCTCCAGTATAGCTACTATAGTGGCCACCAGTGTAGGTAGTATAGCTGTCCCCAGTGTAGCTAGTATAGTGGGCCCTAGTGTAGCTAGTATTGTGGCCCCCAATTTAGCTAGTATAGTGGCCCCCAATGTAGCTAGTTTAGGTGTCCCCCCCCCCCAGTATAGGTAGTATAGTGGCCCCCAGTATAGCTAGTATAGGGGTTCCAGTATAGCTTCCCCCAGTGAAGGTAGTATAGTGGCCCCCAGTATAGCTAGTATAGTGGTTCCAGTATAGCTTCCCCCAGTGTAGGTAGTATAGTGGCTCCCAGTATAGCTAGTACAGTGGCCCCCAGTAAAACTAGTATAGTGGCCCCCAGTATAGCCAGTATAGTGGCCCCAGTGTAGCTAGTATAGGGGCTCCAGTGTAGCTAGTATAGTGGCCCCCCAAGTATAGCTAGAAGGAGGGGTAGTGGGGACAGCGGCGGGGCGGGGGGACAGATCCCCCCCCCTCCCTCACCTGGGTCCCCTCCTTCTGCCTCTCTTCCCATGAAAAATACGGGCAGCAAACAGGCAGGACGGGCGGGCGGGAGGAGAATAACTCACCTCACTTCCTTATTCTAGCCGCTGGAATGCTGTGTCGCCGTCACGTGCCATGTCTGTGCCTTCAATGCTGGTCACTGTGCTTCCGCTCATAAGGAAGCACAGTGGGCAGCATTGAAGGCACAGAAGAGGCACGTGATGGCGACGCAGCGTTTCAGCAGCTGGAGCATGGAAGTGAGTTGAGTTATTCTCCTCCCGCCCTGCCTGTTTGGTGCCCTCTGCCCGCATTTTGGAGGGGAAGAGAGGCAGAAGGAGGGGACCCAGGTGAGGGAGGGGGGGATCTGTCCCCCCTTTCCCGCCGCAGTCCCCGATACCCCTCCTTCTAGCAATGCTTCCCCTCCTGCTCTGCCACCATGGGGGGTCGTGGCGACACCCCCCTAGCTGTCAGTCACCCGGAGCGCCCCGACCCCCTGCCCAATGGTAGAAACGCCACTGTAGCAGGGGTGGGGACTTAGAAAATAAATTATTTGAGCATGAAGTACGATGGATTTTCAACCTGGGTACCAGGGAACCTAGGGGACTTAACCATAGATGGGATGTAAATGTATTTGTTTGAATTCTAGTGCGGTATTAAACAACAGGAACTTAGGAAGGGTCTCTCTGGTACTTTTGGTGGCTTCTTGGCACTCTATGGGTGCTTTCTTAGTATTATTTTCTTTATTCTTACATAATATAAAATTGTATACATCTATACTGTATGCCACTGCGGGTTGGATTTTGGCTTTCGGACGGTTTTCCGCTTGTATGTGATATGCAGTGTATTTGTTTCATTATTTGTGATGGCTTTATTACAATATACATAGTACTTAATGTTAATCTGCATTTACTGTTGAGATTCCATCTTCCACCCTTTTTCCTTATCTTTCCTCCCTTCCCTCTCCTCTCCCTTTTGCTCTTTTTCCCTTCTTCAATATGATTGTACATTTTGGGGCAACAATCTTAGTGGGTTAGCTCTCGTCTTATGTTTTATTGTTTATTGTTTTTTCTATTTTTTTCTATTTATCTATATGAATGTTAAGTATTGTGTAATACACTGGAGTCTACGCCTCCTTTTGGGATATTTTTCCTTTAATTCAGCTACCTCACTTTTTAGGTGTGGTGGTTAGTGGGAGTGTCCTCTGGGTATTTAAGACGGATTTGTACATGTCATTTTAGCTACAACTAAGGACCCGTTTGGGTCAGAAATGCGTCAGCTTGCATGCTGCCATGTCTTTGCTAAATTTTTCCATGATGATATTAATAAAGGATATATGATTTTAATTCACGGAGGAGTGCGGAGGACTTTTTGGAATATGTTTTCAGAGCTTGCTGGACATAAACATTGCATTGGTTATGTATCACATACCTGCTATATTGCCTGCATTTATTCCAGTGGTGGTGTACAGGGAGGAATTACAATTACAGTCAGGGACTCCATTAACCATTCCACATTGCTCATCAGAGGCACAGTGTAATCCTGAGCAGTTATAATTGGATTCTGGAAGGAAGGAGATCATGTAAGAATGCCAAATGTTTCCAAATAAAGGCAGCACTGGTCTGAGCTGATGCATTATTGGATAAAGACTTACCTGTACAATAAGCTGAGTAACATCTTGAGTAGGGTGTCCCCTCTAATTTATACACATAGAAACCACCAGGGCACATTTTCACTGATATAGTATTAGACCAATAGCAACAATCTCCATTCCAGCTGGCGCAAGCTGTGCGGTTCACAATGCCATCACTAAGCGAAGGATGGGAGCCATTCATCCACATGGGTTTCTCAGTGCCACAACTGTAGCCGGACACACAGTTCTCAGGAATTTGCTGGTCATAAGCTCCTTTAAACCGATACCAGCCTCGCAGACCAGAGTCACAA
Organism: Hyperolius riggenbachi; assembly: GCF_040937935.1. Taxonomy (NCBI): domain Eukaryota; kingdom Metazoa; phylum Chordata; class Amphibia; order Anura; family Hyperoliidae; genus Hyperolius; species Hyperolius riggenbachi. The sequence goes on from NC_090652.1 coordinate 65,600,086, forward strand.
TGCCAGTATTCACCACTAGAGGGGCTGCGCCAGGGGTCATTGAGTACAGTGTAGTTGAAACAGGGATCCACGCAGGAATAGGATCCAAGATATTTAATGCAATATTTTTCTCCACAGGGTGTCCCTTGCTGGCATTCATTGACCTCACAATATGTTCCATTTCCGTAATATCCATAGGCACAGGTACAAGTGTAAGACCCCCAATAATTCATGCAGATAGCATTTGGGGAGCAGTCATTAAGGGAGCTGTCTGCACACTCATCAATGTCCACACAGCCATAGTCTTGAGTTAACATAAATCCACTGAGACAGATGCAATAATAGGATCCGATTGTGTTCACACAGTACCCAATGCCATAATAACTGCATAAGTTGTCGTAGTAGTTTTGACATTCATTTAAATCCTCACAGTATGATCCATCACCTGCAAACCCCTCTTTACAGGTGCACTGTTGGTAGCCACCGAACTCCCCACAAGTGGCATTTGGGTGACAGTCAGAATCAGAACATTCTCCTGAAAAGAAGAATGGAGGTCATTGCTGTATATTCAATATTAAATCTATGCCTATAAATAATCCCCAGCCACCACCAACAGTGACCAAACCCCCTATCAACCAGACCAACAGTCTTTCTTAAAATGTACCTAAACTAAAAAAAAAGTTAATAGATACCAGAAACCCAAGAAAGGGGTTGCATCTGAAACCTGCTGGCCCTCCTGGCATGTACATGTAAAAAAGGCCCCTGGAAAAAAGGCAGTTGGATGTAGCCAATGAACGTGATCTCACTTATAAAAGGGTGTCTGTATGCCAATGAGCATAATACGATTTACAAAAGGTGCCAGATGTAGCCACCATCAGAATATAACCATAACTTCAACCACACTGTGCCTAACCTTAACACCTCATAGTGGTGCTTAACCCCTAACACCACCCACTCCGTTGCCTAACCTTAACCCACATGGTTGTGCCTAACCTTAACCTCTATGGTGATGCCTGACCTTAACCCTCCCGGCACCTAACCTTATCCCTGTGCGGTGCCTTACTCTTAAAACCTCCATCCAGTGCCAACTCACATGCATTGGCCATCAATTGAAGTCAGGCCTACCGCGTGCTAGGCTGCTATCCTAACCATTATACCACCAGCACAACACACTGCAATAATACATGCTGAAGTCAGCCTAGCATGTACCATTATGATATATCCAAGAGAAAAATGAGCTTGCTTAGGGATTTGTAAGATTTCAAAAGACAACTCACATGCATTGGCCGGGAACTGAACCAAGGCCTACTGTGTGGTAGGCTGCTATCCTAATCATTATACCACCAACACAACACACTACAATGCTACATGCTGAAGCCAGCCTAGCATGTATCATTATGATATATCCAAGAGAAAAATGAGCTTGCTTAGGGATTTGTAAGATTTCAAAAGCCAACTCACATGCATTGGCCAGGAACTGAACCAAGGCCTACCGTGTGGTAGGCTGCTATCCTAACCATTATACCACCAACACAACACACTACAATGCTACATGCTGAAGCCAGCCTAGCATACCGGCAGAATTTCACAGGCAATTTCGGAATTCCGCCGGATTGAAAAAGCAATTCCGTTCCGACCAAATGGAATGGAATGACCAATTTCCGCCTAAAATTGCGGAAAATACAATTCCATGGAAAGCAGTGACCATCCCTACTAGAGAGAGAGAGAGGAATCGACATGGCTATCTGGGGTTCTCTTTGGACAACTGTTGAACACAAAGGGCAAGGCCATGCCTGGGTGGGCTTGAACCACCAACCTTTCAGTTAACAGCCAATCACGCTAACCAATTGTGCCACAGAGACAGTGTACCACAAAGACTGTGCACGCAAGTGCTGTTGAATGATTTTATGGGGATGTATGTGTGTCTTTTGGAGGGAGAAACTAAGTCTGCTCCAAGAAGTTTCAGCATGTTGTGTTGGTGGTATAATGGTGTGGATAGCAGCCTACCATGTGGTAGTCCTGGGTTCGATTCCTGGCCAATGTACGTGAGTTGGGTTTTGAAATCCTACAAATCCCTAAGCAAACTCATTTTTCTCTTGGATATATCATAATGGTACATGCTAGGCTGGCTTCAGCATGTAGCGTTGGTGTTGGTATAGTGGTGAAGAGAGTTGCCTACCAAGCACTAAGACCTGGGTTCAATTCCCGGCCAAGGTATGTAAGCTGGTTTTTGAAATCCTACAATTCACTGAAAGACAAGACCCTCCGGAGGAGGAGAAGGGGGGAGTGAGGGAGGAGGGTGCAATATAAGGAATAATAATCAGCCAGGAGCAAGCCTACAAGAGCCTAACTAAGCTTTCCCTAGCAGAGTCTGTCAGCAGCTGTTCCTTAACTAATTACTGTAGGCAGACGAGTGAGTATAATGGCAGGAGAACCTCACCTTTTATAAGGGGGGGTGGGGCTACAGCAGTGAGTGTAGTCTGATTGACGACAATGTGCCTGCTGACTGTGATGTAGTGGGTCAAAGTTGTGCTCAATGGAGCATTATGGGGCGAATCGAACTTTCGCAGAAGTTCGCCTTTGCCGGCGAACGCGAACCACCCAAAGTTCGCCTGGAACCGTTCGTGGGGGACCCGTTCGGGCCATCTTAATTACAGGTATTTTCCTGCAATTATACCTATCTGTACTCTCACACAGATCTCTCCCTATCCCTAACCCCTAGACCCCCCCCCCTTTGTGGAAATATACATAATTTAATACATTGTATGTATTACAAATATTGTACTGTAACTATACCTAACCTTACTCTCACACAGAACCCTCCCTGTACCTCTCCCAAACTCCTAGACCCCCCCCCCCCTGGTGGTGCCTAACCCTAACCACCCTCCTGGTGGTGCCTAACCCTAACCACCCCCCTGGTGGTGCCTAACCATAACCACCCCCCGGTGGTGCCTAACCCTAAAACCCCCCTGGTGGTGTCTAACCCTAACCACCCCCCAGTGGTGCCTAACCCCAAACCCCCCCTGGTGGTGCCTAACCCTAAAACCCCTCTGGTGGTGTCTAAACCTAACCACCCCCCGGTGGTGCCTAACCCTAAACCCCCCCTGGTGGTGCCTAACCCTAACCACCCACCTGGTGGTGCTTAATCATAACCTTCTCCCTGGTGGTGCCTAACCCTAACCACTCCCTTATGGTGCCTAATCCTAACCATCCCCACTGCACAAACACGCTTACACACATATAAACAAAATTATATTTAATCCTTAAAATAATTCACTACAAATAACATGAATAAAATAATGTATATATTTTTAATAGAATGAATAGCCTTAAAATCACGTACACATTCATTATATTATATACTAGCTGGTCGCCCGGCGTTGCCCGGGTATGTAATTGGCTAGTGTTAGCTCTGCCCACTTTTTCTAATCCTAACACACAATTACTCAATGATGACCTAGTTTGTGAGCTTTGCGGTCTTTGGCATCAATAATTGGCATTGAAATGAAATAAATCGAATTGGCTGTGGCTCCACTCCTTTGAAAATCAATAGGTGAATTTTGATTAGCTTTTGTAGGCTCCACCCACTTTTCTGAATATTAATCCCAGTCACCCACTGTGCAAAGTTTAAGAACCCTGCCATTGACAGACAGTGTAAGAATGGCTGCAGTGAAATTTGTATTTTTCTCCACCCACTAATGTCTTAATGTTTCCCGGGTATGTATTTGGCTGCTTTTGGCTGTGGCCACTTTTTCTAACCCTAACACACAATTGTCAATAGTCAATGACCAAGTTTGTGAGATTTGTGGTCTGTGGCATGAATAATTTTAATTGAAATGAAACACATCTGATTCGCTGTTTGTGGCCCCACCCCTTTTCTAAATATTTAACCCCAGTCACCCAATGATCAACTGTACCAGGTTTGAGGCTTGTGCCATTAACAGTGCAAAAATGGCAGCAATTAAATATTTGCCTTGAAAATCAATAGGTGAATTGTGATTGTTTTTTGTAGGCTACACCCACTTTTCTGAATATTAATCCCAGTCACCCAGTGACCAACTGTGCACATTTTTAGAACCCTACCATTAACAGTGTAAGAATGGCTGCAGTTTACATTTTCCCAGTGAAATTTGTGTTTGTCTCTGCCCTCTGATGACTCGGCATTGCCCAGGTATGTATCTGGCTGGTGTTGGCTCCGCCCACTTTTTCTAACCCTAACACAAAATTACTTAATGACCAAGTTTGTGAGCTTTGCGGTTTTTGGCATCAATAATTTGCATTGAAATAAAATAAATCTGATTGGCTGTGGCTCCACCCCTTATATAAATGTAAACCCCAGTCACACAATGATCAACTGTACCAGGTTTGAGGCTTGTGCCATTAACAGTGCAAGAATGGCAGCAATGAAATATTCCCCTGAAAAATCAATAGGTAATTTTTGATTGTTTTTTGTAGGCTCCACCCACTTTTCTGAATATTAATCTCAGTCACCCAGTGACCAACTGTGCAAATGTTGAGAACCCTACCATTAATAGTGTAAGAATTGCTGCAGTTTACATTTTCTCAGTGAAATTTGTATTTGTCTCCGCCTACTGATGAGTCTGACCCAGCATTGCCCGATTATGTATTTGGCTGGTGTTGGCTGCTCCCACTTTTCCTAACCCTAACACACAATTACTCAATTACTCAATGACCAAGTTTGTGAGCTTTGTGGTCTTTGGCGTCAATAACCTGCATTAAAATAAACAAATCAGATTGGCTGTTTGGGGCTCCAACCCCTTATATAAATTTAAACCCCAGTCACGCAATGATCAACTGTACCAGGTTTGAGGCTTGTGCCATTAACAGTACAAGAATGGCAGCAATGAAATATTCCCCTGAAAAATCAATAGGTAATTTTTGATTGTTTTTTTTAGGCTCCACTCACTTTTCTGAATATTACTCCCAGTCACCTAGTAACCAACTGTGCAAAGTTTGAGAATCCTACCATTAACAGTGTAAGAATGGCTGCTGTTTACATTTTCCCAGTAAAATTTGTATTTGTCTCCGCCCACTTATGACCCTGCATTGCCCACTTAGGTATTTGGCTGGTGTTGGCTGTGCCCACTTTCCTAACCCTAACACACAATTATTCAATTACTCAAATACCAAGTTTGTGAGCTTTGCGGTGTTTGGCAACAATAATTTGCATTGGAATGAAACAAATCTGACTGGCTATTTGTGGCTCCACCCCCTTTCTGAAATTAAACCCCAGTCACCCAATGATCAACTATACCAGGTTTGAGGCTTGTGCCATTAACAGTGCAAGAATGGCAGAAATGTAAATATTCCCCTTGAAAATCAATAGGTGAATTTTGATTGGCTTTTATAGGCTCCAACCACTTTTCTGAATAATAATCCTAGTCATCCAACGACCAACTGTGCAAAGTTTGAGAACCCTACCATTAACAGTGTAAGAAAAACAAAAGTTTGCTTTCTTAAAACATAAAGAATTTGTGATAATTCAGGTTGGAGTGAGCTTGAGATGTCTCCCAGTGCATCACTGCTGAATATTTGCACATTAACCATTGTTACCCTTAGAAGCTAAACACACCTCCAGAACCGCTGGAATGCAATGATGTGTCAGCTTGTTAATTTGTACAGAGCCATAATAATCCAACATGCATACAGACTGTTTTGGATTGTTTGATCCTCATCAGTGCATGGCATGGATTAATTTGGCTCTATGCAGTAGGGCTTGTAACACCGAGAGGTACAGACTAACCAGCAAACTCATCGTGACCCAGAACTCATTGGAGTGTGTAAGGGACTACAATGGTCCTAAAAGCCCCCTTACTAAGCTGTTAAGAAAAACAAAAGTTTGCTTTCTTAAAACAGAAAGAATTTGCGATAATTCAGGTTGGAGTGAGCTTGAGATGTCTCCCAGTGCATCACTGCTGAATATATGCAAATTAACCATTGTACCCTTAGAAGCTAAACACACTTCCAGTGTAACAGTGTAAGAATGGCTGCAGTTTACATTTTCCAGTGAAATTTGTATTTGTCTCTTTTTGGTTATGGGAATAAAAAGTATCCTATACTTTATTCCAGGTAATGTACTATTGTGTGCCAAATTTCATTCAAATCCATTCAGCCGTTTTTGCGTGATCGAGTAACAAACATCCAAACATCCAAACATCTGAACTTTCCCATTTATTATATTAGTAGGATAGAAAAAGTTATATATGTATAATATAATAAATAGCCTTACAATCACGTACGCATAAAAAAATCTTCAAATAACGGTAATATTAAAAGTGATATATAAGTAAGATAATAAATCTGAAAACTATAATTGATGCAATATAATTCTGAAAACAAGGTTATTACCAAAAGTGATGTATTTCTAATACAATAAGGTTGAAAATGATATTTAAGCATTATACGTATGAAAACAAGTTTTAAAACAGTGGCCTCAATTCACGGAGCATTATCAAACGTTTATCAAACACTTTATCAAACGTTTGATAATTTACCTCATGGGTAAAAGCTCACTAAGGTGTTATATATTTGTTGAACGTTTTATTGGTAAAACATTAGATAAATATATAACACCTTAGTGAATTCAAAATTAGATTTTACCCATGAGGTAATTTATCAAACGTTTATCAAACGTTTGATTAAGTGTTTGATAAAACTCTGTGAATTGAGGCCAATGAAATAAGTGTAAACGAAAGTTTACTTGTTACACTCCAGAAAGCGAAATTCAAAAACGAAAAAATAAGTAAAACCTCCTGAAAGCAAAATTTAAAAACAAAAAAGTAAGTACAATTATTTGTAATAAACCTTATTCTGTAAATGAAAACTTTTGTTAACACGATCCCTGCAAGCGCCCTAATTTCCTGTCAGGCGCCCAATAGCCGATATTTTGCATTGCAGCCTATGGCGGCGCCCTTTTTTCCTGCTTACCAGGCAAAGACCTGCAAAGACACAACTGTGGATTTTCGGCCCTGCCTTCCTACGGAGGAGAATCTGGACACTGTTAAGTCCGGTCCCCGGACAGAGGAACACATGCACAGCGGCTGAACAATACTTTATAGGCTTGCCAGTAACTTTCTAAGATAAGATTACTCCAGGAACACGTGCATTTCCTACTTTGAGAGCACTCTATGTTTTGTCTTTATCCTAGCCAATAAATGGTATCATCCTGACGTAAAACTTCTTTATTCAAAAACAAGGCAATTTTCATAAATTGATCTCAGCTATCATCATGCTACCATTGTATTGTCTTCAACAGGGATCAGCAGAGGATTCTCCCAGCATTCAAATCTCCAGTGACCCTGGAAATAGATGCCAAGCTAGTAAATGGAAGTTACTAGCAGCTAACCAGCATGCAGTTGTGTTGATTAATCACCTTTCAAAGCTGCAGACTAATTTATAAGTATCTAGTGGCTTTCATTTGTTAACATAGAATAAATTTCCTGTATTGGCTATAATTATCTACTTAGGGCAAAGTTTTGTTTGTCCCGGTCCTCAAGAAAACACAATAAACAGCTCTTGCAGAGATTGGAGATTAGTAGTCTGTGTTAAGAACCCCAAGGGCCGATCCTTGTTTGGGGCAATCACTCAGAGTCAGAAACTCAGTCTTGCTGTCGCTTTGCGCATAGATGCCCATATGTGGATTTGCAATCTATGAACCGACTAGCCGAGAGGAGTGTACTGACTCCAAAGGATTCACCACACACAATTCAAATGCTTGCCACCACGTGCGAGTCAGCGCATGACTGTAACTATTAACACACTGAGAACACTGTAACTTAACCCTTAGCTGTATGCAGGTATCAGTGCCAGATCTGTCTATCTGTGCCAGATTCAAGCATATGGGTTGTAGTAGATGCAAAATACTATAGAACACAGGGTAACGCTGTTGGAGGAGCAAGTACGATTGTGTATGTTCAGGAACAGGTCATAATTGTTAAAACATTTTTTAAATGTTTTAATAACAAAAATGCATTACACACTTTTATATACTTATACACCAATCTATATATATAAAATTGGATGTATGTGTGTGTGTATGTGTGTATGTATGTGCCGCGATCACTCAAAAATGCCTTGACCGATTTGAACGAAACTTGGTATGTGGATCCCTTACTACCTGGGATGATATGTTCTGGGGGTCTCCTGTCCCCCCTGCACACCTGGGCGGAGCTACAAACAGCAAATCCGATTTCACCCATTAAAGTCAATGGAAAAAAATGTAAAAGGCTGCCATTCTCCCAGTAATCAAGCCAGAGTCCCCACACTTGGCACAGTTGGTCATTCGCTGACCAAGGTTATAAATTCAGGAAAAGTGGGTGGAGCATAAAACGGCCAATCAAATTTCAGCCATTCATTTTCGATGGTAAAATGTAAACTGCAGCCATTCTTAGACTATTAATGGCAGGGTTCTCAAACTTTGCACAGTTGGTTACTGGGTAACTGGAATTAATATTCAGGAAAGTGGGTGGAGCCTACAACAGCCAATCAAAATTCACCTGTTGATTTTTTAAGGGGAATATTTAAACTGCTGCTATTTTTACACTGTTAATGGCGGAGGCTTCAAACTTGCTACAGTTGGTCATTGGGTGACTGGAGCTCAAATTCACTAAAGGGGTGGAGCCACAAACAGCCAATCAGATTTCTTTGCTGGATAAACTGCTTCCATTCAAACATTTTTGATGCCAGGAACCCGAAGGCTCACAAACTTGGTCATTGGGTGACTGTGTGTCAAGGTTACAAAAAGTGGGTGGAGCCAAAAACACATTTCACTGGGAAAATATAAACTGCAGCCATTCTTATGCTGTTAATGGCAGGGTTCTCAAACTTTGCACAGTTGGTCACTGGGTGACTGGGATTAATATTCAAGACAGTGGGTGGAGCCTACAACAGCCAATCAAAATTCACCTATTGATTTTCAAGGGGAAAATTTACATTGCTGAAATTCTTACACTGTTAATGGGAGAAGCCTCAAACCTGGTACAGTTGGTCATTGGGGGATTGGGTTCAAATTCTGGAAACAGCCAATCAGATTTGTTTAATTTCTATGGGAATATACAAATTATTAATACCAAGGACCCCAAAGCTCATAAACTTGGTCATTGAGTGACTGTATGTCAAGGTCAGAAAAGTGGGCAGAGCCAATAACTAATTTTTTTACATGGGAAAATATAAACTGCAACCATTCTTACACTGGCAGGGTTCTCAAACGTGACACAGTTGGCCACTGGGTGACTGGGGTTAATATTCAGTAAAGTGGGTGAAGCCTACAACAGCTAATCAAATTTCACCTGTTGATTTTCAAGGTGAATGTTTACATTGCTGCTATTCTTACACTGTTCATGGTAGAGGCCTCAAATCTGGTACAGTCGGTCATTTGGTGACTGGGGTTCACAATCTGAAAAGTGGGTGGAGCCGCAAACAGCCAATCAGATTTGTTTAATTTCAGTGGGAAAATGTAAATTGTTGATGCTAAGGACCACAAAGCTCACACACTTTGGTATACAGTGACTGTGTGTGTCAAGGTTTAAAAAAGTCGGTGGAGCTAAATTTTTTACATGGGAAAATATATACTGCAGCCATTCTGTAAGTGGCAGGGTTCTCAAACTTGACACAGTTGGTCACAGACAGACTAGAATTAGAATTCATGAAAGTGGGTGGAGCTTACAACAGCCAATCAAAATTCGCCTATTGACTTTCAAGGGAAATATTTAAATGGTGTAAAGCATAGTGGAGATGCCGCCGCAACAGGGAGTGGCATGGCAGCTATCTACGCGTCTCAGCCGGCGGTTTCCACCATGCGGGTACATGATAGAGTTGTGCCTGGGACTATGGTTAATGCGGGGGAGGCGCCGCAGCGCTAAGCGGCATGACTGCTGTCCCCGCATCTCAGCCAGCGGCCTCCTCCACGCTGTTACATGATGGAACTTTGCCTGCTCCCTCAGTCGTACATAGACTGAGGTCTACGCGTGCGCGCGGGCGTGCACAGACAGGTCCTTTATGCAAGAAGAAGGGGAGTCAGCTGATCAGCCGGTCATCTGACTCTAACACTGATCCTGATTGGCTGAGTGACTGGGGCGGAGCTAAGGAGTGCTCCCAGTATATATAGGACATGCCTGTCAGTTGTTCCTTGTCTGCTGTTGCATATGCTATGTGTTAGCACTCAGACCCTTAGTCAGATCCGAAAGTGTGCTAGTACCAGCAGGAGCTGGGGATCCACACTTAGCCAGATTCTGTTGATAGCTTAAAGTACTAATTGAGTTGTATTATTTGTTATAACCCTCTGCTAGCCTTGACTACTCTTCTGTCTTCTGATTCTGTGCCTTTGCCTATCTGATCTAGTTGCCGACTTTGCTAATACCTCACTCTGATTCAGTCTTCTGCCTTTGTACTGTATCTGTCCGTGTGTTGCCGAACCTGCTTGTCTGACTCTTCTGCCCTCACCTGTGAACTTAGTCCTGGTGAGGGATTCTCAGTTAGTATCACCTGCTCCTCAGGTTGATAGCTGCAGTATAGTCTGAATCACATGCTCCTCAGGATGATAGCTGCAGTGCAGTCTGAATCACCTGCTCTTCAGGTTGATAGCTGCAGTACAGTCTGAATTACCTGCTCCTCAGATAGTTAGCTGCAGTACAGTCTGAATCACCTGCTCCTCAGGTAGATAGCTGCAATACAGTTTTGGTCACCTGCTCCTCAAGTGACTAGCTACTACGGTACTGTCTGGATCTCCTGCCCCTCAGGTGATCACCTACTGCAGTACAGTCTGAATCACTTGCTCCACGAGTGATCAGTTTACATTGTCTCACTGTGCATCACCCGCTCCTCGGGTGAACCTATCACTAACTCATCTGTGTCTCCAGCCTGCTGGAGTATTTATTACCGTGTTCTGTAGAGATACCTCCTTCTACCAGCTCCTCTGGGAGAGTGGGTATCTCTATCTATATCTACTGTTGCACCAAACACTTATCTTACACCTGGGTGTCCTGTGTCTTTCTATACTTGCATTATTGGTGATTCTGCAGATCACCACATAATCAGGTATAACATCTGTATTATTGGTGATACTGCAGATCACCAATAATCAGAAAATCTGTTCTTGCTGACACCAATCGTTACAGAACAGCAGACCAAAACATTATGGACGCACTACGTAGTCAAGTTGAAGTCCTGACTACCGCGGTAAACGATCTTACCGGAGTTATCAATACCCAACAGACTCAGATCACCAAACTGTCTGGGACGGTTCAGGTACTTCAAACGACTATTGATGCAGTAGTGCGATCCCCTCCAGTAACGGACCTTCGCATGCCCGTACCAGAGAAGTTTTCTGGACATAGATCTGACTTCCAGATCTTTCTTTTTGAGTTAAGGCCTAATCTGTCAGGATCTGAGAACCAGAGGGTAATCTTTATAAAGATTCTTTTGTCAGGAGATTCACAAACATGGGCATATGGTCTGCATGCAGAGCATAAGGCTTCATCCTCGGTTTGGGAGTTTTTTAAGGCCATGGCCGTTATTTACGATGATCCGGACGTGGCTATTACGGCTGAGACTCTCAGGCAGGGTCGTAATCCAGTGGAGAGTTATGCCGCAGAGTTTAGGAGATGGGCTGTGTCAGCTAGATGGGAACGTATGCCTTATTAGATTGTTTCCTGTCAGGGTTGTCCAATGCAGTTTCTGATTTGATGCTAGGGCATCCTGAGCCTAAATCCCTGGACGAGGCAATTTCATTGGCCATGCGGATTGATCGCCACATTCGCTATCAAAAACTAACCCGTGGGAAAAACGCTTTAAGATCTATTTCCTACGCCTCTTCTCCACCTCCGTCACCACAAGATGAGCCGAAGCAAATCGGTCATCCTAGGTTAACTCAAGTGGAAAAGAATCGCAGAAGGTCAGGGAGACTCTGTCTATATTGTGCTGAGGAGGGTCACATTGTTCAGAATTGTCCTAAAAAGTCAGGAAACGCTGCCGCCTAGGTGTAGTCAGAGGTAATGCCCTAGGCGAGCCGTTGGTACCTCTAAATAATAATCGTTTGCTCCTTCCCTGCTCCATTACCTGGGAGGGTCGGGCCACGCCCACAGAAGAGTTTGTAGACTCAGGTTCTGCAGCCACGTTAGACCGTCAGATTCTGATTACGGCAGTAGATGACTCTCCGTTGCAATGTAGACCGTGTCTTTCCCAGACCCCCTTGTTATTGTGTGAAATAGGGGTTCTACATAAGAAGAAACTACAGTTCTTTGTCCTGCAAATGGCAACTTCTACCATAATCCTCGGTATGCCTTGGTTGCAACTACACTCTCCTCAGATCGACTGGGCCTCAGGTCAGCTACAGAGCTGGTCAGCCCATTGTTATCATCATTGTTTAGAGAAAGTTGCTGCTTGTGCCACCAAGGTTCAGGTGAAAGGGGTGCCAGTGCAGTACGCAGAATTTTCTGACGTGTTTTGCCCCAAATCAGCAGATAAACTCCCACCACACCGGAGTTTTGACTGTCCCTTAGAGCTGAGATCAGGTTGTATGCCTCCTAGAGGTCATCTTTATAATCTGTCGGGGCCAGAGAAGCTGGCAATGCAGGAATACATTAAGGAAAACTTGGCCAAGGGCTTTATCCGTCCTTTCCAGTCACCTGCTGGGGCTGGGTTCTTTTTTGTACAGAAAAAGGACGGTGGGCTTCGACCCTGTATTGACTATCGGGGGTTGAATAGGATCACAGTAAAGAATCGTTATCCACTGCCGTTGATTGACAATTTGTTTGCCCAAGTTAACAATGCCAGTATTTTTTCTAAATTGGACTTACGTGGGGCATACAACCTTGTTCGCATTAGGGACGGTGACGAATGGAAGACGGCATTCAACACGCCCAACGGGCATTACGAGTATCTGGTCATGCCCTTCGGGTTGTGTAATGCCCCTGCCGTTTTCCAAGAGTTGATCAACGAAGTTTTTAGAGAAGTTCTAGGAAAATTTGTATTAGTGTATCTGGACAACATACTGATTTTTTTCACCCAATCTGCCAGAACATCGGAAACACGTGAAGTTTGTGTTGAGAAAATTGAGGCAGAACTGCTTGTATGCAAAATTAGAGAAGTGCCTCTTCGAAGTCACTAAAGTCCCTTTTCTGGGATATTTTATTTCCACTTCAGGTCTCTCCATAGACCCTGAAAAAGTCTATGCTGTATTGGAGTGGCCTCAACCCGTTGGTTTGAAGGCACTCCAAAGGTTTCTGGGCTTTGCCATTTACTACAGGAAGTTCATCAAAGGATTTTCTTCTGTGGTGTCACCCCTTACCAACTTCACCAGAAAAGGGGCTGACACTTACCATTAATCAGCAGAGGCACAGTCTGCCTTTGCTACATTGAAAAGGTTATTTTGTTCTACTCCCATTTTGAGACACGTAGATGTCACCTTCCCCTTCATCATTGAGGTGGATGTATCAGAGATTGGGGTTGGGGCTGTGCTGTCTCAGCGCTCTGGCCTTCAAGGCAAACTGCATCCCTGTGCCTTCTTTTTTTGCAGGTTTTCTCCAGCCGAGAGGAACTACGATATTGGCAATCGGGAGCTCTTGGCCATTAAGTTAGCCTTTAAGGAATGGCGTCATTGGCTTGAAGGGGCAGAACATACGATTACAGTTTATACTGATCACAAAAATTTGGAGTAAATCGAGAAGGCCAAAAGGCTTAGCCCCCGTCAGGCTCGCTGGTCCTTGTTCTTTTCAAGGTTCAGATTTATTATAGCGTATACTCCAGGCAGTAAGGATGTGAAAGCAGATGCATTGTCTAGGTGCTGTACAGTCTGAATCACCTGCACCTCAGGTTGATAGCTGCAGTACAGTCTGAATTACCTGCTCCTTAGATAGTTAGCTGCAGTACAGTCTGAATCACCTGGTCCTCAGGTAGATAGCTGCAATACAGTTTTGGTCACCTGCTCCTCAGGTGACTAGCTACTACGGTACTGTCTGGATCTCCTGCCCCTCAGGTGATCACCTACTGCAGTACAGTCTGAATCACTCGCTCCACGAGTGATCAGTCTCCATTGTCTCACTGTGCATCACCCGCTCCTCGGGTGAACCTATCACTAACTCATCTGTGTCTCCAGCCTGCTGGAGTATTTATTACTGTGTTCTGTAGAGATACTTCCTTCTATCAGCTCCTCTGGGAGAGTGGGTATGTCTATCTATATTTACTATTGCACCAAACACTTATCTTACACCTCGGTGTCCTGTGTCTTGCTATACTTGCATTATTGGTGATTCTGCAGTTCACCACATAATCAGGTATAACATCTGTATTATTGGTGATACTGCAGATCACCAATAATCAGAAAATCTGTTCTTGCTGACACCGATCGTTACAAATGGCTTCCACTCTTACACTATTAATTGTAGAGTTCTCAAATATGGTACAAATGGTTAAAGGGTGACTGGGGTTCAAATTTGGAAAAGGGGGCAGGGCCACAAACAGCCAGATTTGTTTAATTCCTATGGGAAAATGCAAATTATTGATGCCAAGGAACCCAAAGCTCATAAACCTTGGTCACTGAGTGACTGTATGTCAATGTTAGAGAGAGACAGCGGGCAGAGCCAAACACAGCCAACTTTTTACATGGGAAAATATAAACTGCAGCCATTCTTACACTGTTAATGACAGGGTTCTCAAACTTGACACAGTTGGCCACTGGGTGACTGGGATTAATATTCAGAAAACTGGGTGGAGCCTACAACAGCCAATCAAAACTCACCTATTGATTTTCAAGGGGAATATTTAAACTGCTCCCATTCTTCCACTGTTAATGGCAGAGGCCTCAAACCTTCTACAAACGGTCATTAAGTGACTGGGATTCAAATATAATAAAGGGGGCAGAGCCAAAAAGGGCCAATCACATCCCTTTGCTGTATAAACTGCTTCTATTCACACTATTTTGATGCCAGGAACCTGAAAGCTTACAAACTTCACTGAGTGACTGTGTGTCAAGGTCACAAAAAGTGGGCAGAGCCAAATACAAATTTCACTGGGAAAATTTAAAGCCATTCTTACACTGTTAATGCCAGGATTCTCAAACTTGACACAGTTGGCCACTTGGTGACTGAGATTAATATTCAGGAAAATGGGTGGAGCCTACAAGAGCTAATCAAAATTCACCTATTGATTTTCAAAGGGAATATTTAAATTGCTGCCATTCTTGTACTGATAATGGCACAAGACTCAAATCTGGTACAGTTGGTAATTGGGTGAATGGGGTTCAAATTCAGAAGAGGGGGTGGAGCCACAAACAGCCAATAAGAATTGTTTCATTTCAATGGGAAAATACAATTATTGATGCCAAGGACCCCAAAGCTCACAAACTTAGTTATTGAGTGTGTTTGTGTGTTAGGGTTAGAAAAAGTTGGCAGGGCCAATAGCAGCCAAATATATACCCGGGCAACGCCGGGTCATCAGCTATTTAACATATAAACACAAAGCTTAAAATAAAAAGTAATAACTGTGAAAGGTTTACTTAGCTGAATGCAGTCCTTGTAGGATTGGATGAAATAGTCTGGTTCAAATGCAGGCATTGATATCAAAAGTCCTTAGATAGCATGCGTACGGTCTCCCTAGGAACGCATGCCTGGAGAAAGTTCTTTGTCGGTGGAATTTTGGAAGTCCAAAACGGTGGCTAAGGGTCCCGATTTTTATAAAATATTACTTGGTTGGCTGTCTTTTAGTAAAAGATGGCGGGTCTAGCCCCTGAGAGGCGAGATAGGCAGAGTTTTGAACAAGCACAGAATGGTACAATTTACCAATAACCTGCGCCATTCCTGTCTGGAGTGGCGTACAGGGAATCTGAGGGCAGATTTGTAATCTGTGGCCAATGTGCGACCAAATGACACTAATTTGACCTTTAAGAACACAAGATAATTGTGTCTGCAAGTGGATGCGGACACAGTTATCATGTGTGGTCAGCGAACGCTGAATAGTTCAGTTTCCATAGCTGCTAGAAGGCTATAAGTTAACTGAGTCATTATTCTAATTTTTAGATACCGGAAAATGTATTTGTTCTCTCTCTGTGATAACCCCATCTTGTATTATTAATAAATAGAATTTCCTATTGTTCTGATTCAGCATTTGGGAGGAAACTTTTTTTAGAGGGAACTTTTTTTAGAGGGGGAATGTTATTTGATGCTGTTGCCTTCCCAGAGCAACATTTGTATGTCACTTAGGTGTGAAGGAGCTCTACTCTCATTCAGTGTAGGTGATGGGTAGGAACTAGAAAAAGAAAAAAAACAACAACTTCTAAGTCCATTTGAAAGTGAAACTGACATCAGCTTTGCTGGACTATACGGAAATCATTGGTGATTATGCACAACTTTCCGTATCATTGATAACAGTCTGTACATGAAATATGCGAACATTCCCAGTCTTTTAGTAACATACTTTTGCTAGCGCTGCAAATTAGCATTATTTACTACTAAAGAGGTCATGGCTCCATATATGGACATCTAGTGGATTTCAGTATCTTCAGTTGTCCAGCTTACCTGATGTGCTCAAATGATTACAGAGGCGCCCGAAGATTAAAATTACTACACATTAAAATCCTAAAATGGGGGGTACTGGTTGACTTACCTCCCCAATGTGAAGAAACGCGGAAAAGCCACCGCTTCTCAGGGTGAGGCGGCTGTTTCCACGTCCAGCATGGCGTCACAACGTGGAAAAACCGCCGCATAGGCAGAGCGGCGGAATCCGCATTGGGAGCGGCGGAATCCGCATTGGAGGCGGCGGACTTGCTGCATGGCAGTATCCCTGACAAGGCGACTGAGCGTAGGGAAGCCGCCGCTGGTGTAGTGAGCGGTGCGGCGGCTCCTACGCTCGGTCCGATGGATACATTGCAAGACAGTACTGGTGTGGCTGGGACTGATAGTCCACCAAGATTCAGAGTGACATGCGCGCGCGCACAGAGGCAGAGCTTATATAACAGCCAGAAGTGAGTCAGCTGACCAGGCTGGTCAGCTGACATTTTCTACAACTCTCATTGGTCCAACAATTAGGGAGGGGCCTGGAGAGTGTTCTGGTATATATACTGCTGGCTGTTCAGTTGCTGGTTGTCTGGCGTTACGATCATTACGTGGTAGCACGCAGACCTGAGTCAGATCCGAAAGTGTGCCGGGACCAGCTGGAGCTGTAATCCTACACTTAGCTAGAGTTGTTGATAGTTTAAAGTACTAGTTTGATTGTGATTATCTGTTATGACCTTCTGCCTGCCTGACCATTCTCCTGAACTCTGATCCTGTACTTTGTCATTCTGATACTCTGTTGCCGAATCCTGGCTCGTCCTTAGACTTTGCATCTGCCTTCTGATTTTGTACCTCGATATTTCTGATACCCTGTTGCCGAACCCTGCCTGTACTTTAGACTTCGCCTCTGCCTTCTCAATCTGTACTTTATCTGTCCATGTGTTTACGACCTGGCTTGTCCGATCTCGAGAACCGACCTTACTGTTAGAGGCGGTTCCCAGTCCTGATAGTGACACTCCCTCTTGAGTGTCACTCTCGTTCTGTCGTTCCTTCTCTCAGCCTGACTCCTCCCACCGAGAGAGTCCAGAAGGAATTAGGCAGTACTCCTTACTGCTCTGAGGCCCAGTCCTCTAAATATTACTGTTTGCACCAAACACTCTCACTCTACTCAGGTGTCCAGAGGTTAGCTGGTATATCGGATTATCGGTGATACTGCAGATCATCTATAATCTGGTATATATCTGTATTCCCAGTGATACTGCAGATCACCGGTAATCAGATCCTCTCTGTTACACCGATCGTTACACCCAATGAAGACAATTTACACTTGTTCAAAAATAATAATTTATTCTTACTCCACAACGTGTTTCACGGGTCTAACGCCCACTTCCTCAGGCAATGTAAAATAGGGGGAGTACTAAAAACAGAAATATATACCTACATAGTTTAACAAACCATCCATTTCCTCAAATTCCAGCATAATATTACAATATAAAAATGTAAAACAATGTATATATCGCTCGATGTGCTTCACTATATACTTTACTCTATAATAAAAAATGTAAAAAATATATATATCTCTATGTGCTTCACTATGTTCAAATGCAGTCATTAGTGTCCTTACATGGATCATATAATAACATAACGTCACATATTTGATGTTACTCTAGGTATACACACACTACCATAAAATTGCCATGCCTATAGTGCAATTAAGACCCTTGCTGGACCTTCACAACACTTTCTTGCTGGGTTATACTTCTCTTATATGCTCTAAATTTTATCTGTATGGTGGCTAGCCGCCCTTTGGTGCCTATACACAAAAGTTTAAGTTATGGCTTACCTCAAACAGTGCAGGA
This sequence comes from Hyperolius riggenbachi, assembly GCF_040937935.1. Classification (NCBI taxonomy): domain Eukaryota; kingdom Metazoa; phylum Chordata; class Amphibia; order Anura; family Hyperoliidae; genus Hyperolius; species Hyperolius riggenbachi. The sequence continues at coordinate 65,618,429 of NC_090652.1, forward strand.
GCGGGTTTAGCGCCTCTGTAGATCGTCTGCGCACAACCTCGCTCCTTAAATTCATTATGGGACTGCGGGGATGATCCATAGGGCGCGCATATTCACGAGCCGAACGGGCTCTTCCGGCGGATGTGACGCATGCGCCTCAAGCGTATCGTCACTTGTTCATCTGGCGCCGCTCGTCATGACCATTTTGCTGCGCTCCAATGCCCGGAAGTGATGATTGGAGCGCAGACGTACATCAGCCCCACGCCATGGGAGTAGACTCAGCGTCAAAGGACGCGTGTGTCATGTTATCATGTATCAAAGATATATAGATGATTTGATCTTTATATGGAAGGGGGATGTAGACACCATTCCCCATTTCATAAATCATTTAAATGATAATACAGCAGGGTTATCCTTTACATATAAATTTGATAAAGAATCAATCGAGTTTCTGGATCTATTATTGTCCCACGTGGATGGAGGTATAAAAACCAAAACATTTTTTAAATCAGTGGACGACAATGGATATATACATTTTAAAAGTTTCCATCATAAGCCTTGGACACTCAACACACCGTTCAATCAGTTTAAACATATTTTCAAAAATTGCACGAGTGTAGGGGATTACGATGTACAGGCAAAACTCTTAACAAATAAGTTTCGTGAAAGAAAATACCCCAAAACCTTGATAGAGGACGCAAGATCCAAAGCCAGATTTGAAAAAACCAAACAAGAGTCCCATACTGAAACATCTGAAAACTTAGGGAATACAGTAAGATTCATATCCAAATATAGTGTACAATATAAGTACATCAAAAACATTTTGAACAACAGATGGGAGATTCTGAAACAGAACCCATACTTGAAAGGGAATATTCCAGAAAAACTTATGGTCACTTTTGGCCCCCAGCAAATTAAAAAACACTCCCATGTCTAACAGATCCACACAACCCGCAGGTGTCTATAGGTGTCACAAGAAACGTTGCCTAGCCTGCAAATTTCTAGTAGAAACTAATCAGGTCACGTCATATATCAACCACATCAAATATCCTATAACATGACATATCAGTTGCGAGTCTAGATTTGTAATCTATGTAGCCTCCTGTCCATGTGGCATGCAATATGTGGGACGTACTACCCAGATGTTCCGCGAAAGAATAGGCCAGCATAAGCGGAATATTAAGGGTTTACTCACACATGGGTTGTCCAGACATTTCTCACATACTCACAATAGTGACCCGGCATTGGTATCATTTCAAGCCCTAGAAACAATTAATCCAATGGGACATAATGCAGTGAATCAATTAAAAAATAGAGAAATATTTTGGATTCAAACTCTGAAAACTCTAACACCTAATGGTTTAAATGAAGTGCTAGAGAAACCTTATTAAATGTCGCTGATCCTCTGCATCATCCCTTGAGAGAGGAACGTGCTCATAGTCGCTCTTTTTTATATACATCTTGATATTGTGTGTTGTTATTATAGTTGTATAATCACTAGGATTTATCCTAGAGTTTTAGCTCACTTTATCATGTCCTTGGCCTTTTCCACACCGACCCCCCCAGTGTTTTTTCCCTCCCCTTCCCTAACCCCCCCCCCCAGTATTATTCCCGGTTGTTCACTCTGAAACCCCCCTCCCCCCCCCTCCCTACCCCCATTCCCCTGTTTGTGTCTCAAACACATCTATGTAGATGAATATCAAAATCAATATGCAGTAATGGTTTAAACAATAGATGAGAAGGTAGAGATATGGGGGTGTGGTGAACCATTTGTATAGGTATATACACCGGCTGAATTATGATTTGTCTCTATGCGATTGTGCACATAAGCACAGTATAGACAAGAAGATTCACTTAGTTTGATGAATGATATGTTCTGAGAAATCATGCCTCCTATTATATGGATTTAATACAAAATATGCAGGTCCGTTTTATTATGATCATGATCATTGTTGTAATGTTTTAAAGTTCACTCCCTTTCCAGTTCTACAAGTTAAATTTAATATGGATAGGTAGAGGACGAAAATTGTTTTATTATCAAGCAGCTCCCCGCATAGGGTCACCGTAATTCAGCGTTCCAGATGACAGTGGTGGACTCTGGAGCAGGGGCGCCGCGAGGCATAAAGCGAACCAAGCGGCCGCTTGGGGCCTCAAGATCGTAGGGGCCTCGGCGGCTCAGTGATGTCGGTGTGACGTCACTGTTTTCCCGCAGCCCCGCGGGGCTGGCAGAGCAGGGCAGGGCTACGAGAAGTTGGCCGCCACCTAAGCCCTGCTCTGGAGACTATTTATGCCTCCAGTACAGGGCTTCGGGTGGCCATCTTCCCGTAGCCCTGATTCAATCAGTGCGGGAGATTGGAGGAGGGAGGGAGCTCCGTGGGAACTGCGCGCCTGAGGAGCCGGCCAGGAGAGGAGACGGGGAGAGAAGACTTCTGCCAGTGGTACACTATAGTAAACAGTATTAGAAGTGTGAGTTCCACTGCCCCTGTCGGGGTTCATTTCAGGCAGCATCACAATGGTGATCTTAGTGGACTTAAATTTATCGGTTTAGACCGTATTCATACATCAATTAGGGGTGGTAACCCGGATAGATTGTTGCTCCAGAAGGAGTGCCGCTGGATTTTCACTTTGAAAGCCACCTGCCCCCCAGGTTTGAATGAGGTGGAGGGCTTTGCCGCCTTCTTGCCAGTTTAATCAAATTTTCCCCCTTCCCTCTCCTTTTCTGTGTGCTCAGGGTATCTACCTGTCTCTGCCGCGGCTCTGGTGTGTCTTGCTGTCTCGTGCCCACGGTTGCAGCCCTATAGGCTTTGATAAGTATCCATTACAATAAGCTTGCCCTTCATAGGGTTTTGCCTTGGCTTATGCAAGCCAGGCTCCGTTTACTGGGTTCAGTGTTATAGCCTGGTCTTAATAAGGGTAATGTTAAATTGCTAAGCAAACTGTGTAATATACACCTGAATACTGTGCTGGGCTTGGTGTGACCCCTTGCCGGTCTGCCCTCTCGTCGGGTTTTGGTACCCGCTCTCTCCGCTGTCTCTTATGGCGTTTTGTTTGCCTTCGAGCTGCGGGGCTTTGCGGGTGTCATCGGCGGCTGCGCGCGCCTCTCCTCTCTCCTCCCCAGCCTGCCGTATTGATGTGGGCGGGGTTGGAGTGTGTGGGGTGGGGGTGCGCGCGGCCGCTGGCCAGGGACAGGGCGGATGGGCGGGGTTTGCTCCTTACACCCGGATTGGATGGATGAGAGGATGAAAGGATGATGCGGATGTTGAGCGATGAGCCACGCCTCCTGAGGAAACGAGCAGACGCTCGTGAAACATGTCGAGGCTGTGTGTGGCGTCATCGCGTGCTTGCTGGGCTGCCTGACTACTCCTGCCTGCACCACTCCTGACCATCAGCACGATTCCTGAACTTATGGGGATCCCCCACATCGCCTCCATCCATGTGAGGATGAACTTTACCAGACATCGGCAGACCTAGGGGTGAGCATTCCCATATGAACTTTCCATGCTTCAAGCGATCTTGCTGGCTCACTCTCTTTCGCTGTTGTACATATCTCTGGCTCTACAAGTGAGGCACTTGTTTGGACATCCACTCTGCTTGCTTCTATGTGCTCCTCATGCTTGCTGCATTGAACTTTCCTCAATACAGGCCTGTTTGCTTACCTTTGCTATTGCTGCTGGCAGGGCTGCTTGCTTTCTGAGTCTGCTGGGACATTGAAACCATTATAGCAAGGTGCTCTACATATGTATATTGGAGCCTTCTACATGTAAGGATGCATGCAGCCTAGCCTTACAGTGCCTGGACTTTCTATCAACAGTTTTGTGCCACATGAGTTAAGCTCTGGATTCATCCAACTGCATTAATTGCATACAATTCTGCAAAGCTGTGGCAGAGATTCGCCTGTTGAGATGTCCTCCTGTGCTTCTCAGCCCAATAGTGTGGTTTGATCAAGGCCTTGATTATCTGCTGAATGTCTGATGTGTGTTGTGTGAGTGGGGTTTTTGGCTCGCAGGGGCTGCTGGGGTGATGAGTTGCAGGGTAGGTTGTCAGCAACATAGTTCATGCAATTTTAAATATGATCTTTTTTCACAAATAAAATTTTGATAGTTCTTTATAAATATTGTCTCTTTTGAGGTTTATTGGTATGTACCGCCCACAACATATTTTACCTTCCTAATTGGTTCTGCACTATAGTAAACAGACGTAGTCCGGCACTCAAATGCTGACTCTGGGGGAATTGAGGGCTCCACTCAGAAAGCACCTAGCATGTGCGTGCTTGCTAGCAACTTCCACCACCCTTGAGCAGGGACCTTCACACAGGCTCACAGTCCAAAGCGGGAGGCGTGCAGCAAGTGGGGCCAGTGCAGGGCACAACATACAATTGGCACATGTAAAAGTAAAAGTTTATTTTCTTCACACAGCCTGTGGTAAACAGTTATGACATATATACGTAAACAACGTCAAACCTGAACTGCTGAAGGTGCTGCGGTGGTTGAGGGAGGGTGACCAGGGACAGACAGGACGACACAACAGCCATTTCACGCCGCTAGGGCACTTGTTCACGTGCGTGTCCGTGCATAGGCGGCGCCGGGCGGCTTCCGAGTAAACTCTTCAAGCCACGCCCCCGGCGCCGTCTCATTGGAGTGGAATTGTGATGGGGAAAGGTCGGAGAGTGAAGGGGCGTGGCTTCGCCGTCCAGCGGCGCAAAGACCACGTCAGTGACCAAAACAGGGCTGCATCCAAATGCTGCCCAGTAAAATAACACTTGTGATTTACATAGCTGTGAATAAAAAGTAATAAATACGTGTTACGATCTTCCTTCCGGAAGAAAATATAATCAGTGCTGTGAAAACATACACATTTTTGTAAATATTGTAAACATATATAACTACCTTGAAACACTCTTACTGTGCACTGTGCAACACCTATAGATACCCCAAAAAAGCGCTAAAAGCGCTAAAAGCGCCTAAAAGCGCTATTAGTCATTAAATCTACCTTTATTATGCTACATAAAATCATTATTTTATTATATTGCCATATTTCTTATGGTGTTACCCCTAAAAAAGGTAGAAAACCCCAAACTACCCTGAAACCCTATTAAAAAAGAGAGACCAGGAGGAACAGTGCGATTTTGGTGACCTATTAGGTGTATTCACCTCTCAGGACTGCCAACCCATCTATTCCCTTTATTTACAAAAGACTACTGCCTCTCTAAGGTTCAACCAATCCCACATCTCATTGTGAGATAGGTTCAATCTATTAGGGTACGTGTCCCAAAAAGAACCAAGAAAAGGGAAAAGGGAGGAACAAGGAAAGAAAAGGAGGGGACAAAGGGGGACAGATCATAGGGAGTTCCCTCGAACCCTGAGAACGTATCCCCCACATGCACCAGGGGCCACCTCTCAGTATCACCTATCATGCAGTGTACAGACAGAGGTCTGTATCCAGGGCAACCAGGACAAGCCAGGCCATCCAAAAGGGGTGGATGTCTGCATTTGTTACTGGCCCCCAGGGGCACTCCACTCACTCTATATATTCATTTTAAGTTTTTGAATTTTACATTTTTAAATTTCGAACATGGGCATAATGCCTGCTGTGTTGGAACCATTGTCCAGTGATCACTAATGGTAGCTCATGGGGGAATCTGCGGACCGCACTGGTCCTTCTCCAGGGGCCCCCTCTGGCTCTTGATCCTACTAATATAGAATGAGTGGTGACAGTTACATCATGCTTCTGTTTTTGCTTGTATTCGTACATGGCTGCCAACTCCACTTCCCGCATGACCTGGTGAGCCCAGTTAGTCACCTGGTGGACCAATAGGTGTAGTCCAGGAAGGAAAAAAGGGGGGAGGTCAATCAGGAACAGTCTCCTACGAGTGCTACCCCAGGGGAGAGGAAAAGAGAAGAGAAGAAGAGAGGAGAAGGCCAGCCCAGGGATACCTAAGGGATATCTAAGGGAGGAAAACGGGGGTGGTGGAGAATCTAGGGGTCAAGGAAACAGGCCAACTCCAGTCTATCATTCAGGCCCAACGAGCCCATGGCTTCAGAGCGTAGGATGACCCTTGATTCCCGTCTGGTTAACTCTCGGTCGCGGTCGCCCCCTCTTCGTGACGGGGTGACGTGTAGGAGGCCCGCGTTTCTTGTCCTGGTTGCCCTGGATACAGACCTCTGTCTGTACACTGCATGATAGGTGATACTGAGAGGCGGCCCCTGGTGCATGTGGGGGATCCGTTCTCAGGGTTCGAGGGAACTCCCTATGATCTGTCCCCCTTTGTCCCCTCCTTTTCTTTCCTTGTTCCTCCCTTTTCCCTTTTCTTGGTTCTTTTTGGGACACGTACCCTAATAGATTGAACCTATCTCACAATGAGATGTGGGATTGGTTGAACCTTAGAGAGGCAGTAGTCTTTTGTAAATAAAGGGAAGAGATGGGTGGGCAGTCCTGAGAGGTGAATACACCTAATAGGTCACCCAAAATCACACTGTTCCTCCTGGTCTCTCTTTTTTAGTGGGGTTTCAGGGTAGTTTGGGGTTTTCTACCTTTTTTAGGGGTAACACCATAAGAAATATGGCAATATAATAAAATAATGATTTTATGTAGCATAATAATGGTAGATTTAATGACTAATAGCGCTTTTAGGCAAACGTCAGTGGGTATCTATAGGTGTTGCATAGTGCACAGTAAGAGTGTTTCAAGGTAGTTATATATGTTTACAATATTTACAAAAATGTGTATGTTTTCACAGCACTGATTATATTTTCCTCCGCAAGGAAGATCGTAACACGTATTTATTACTTTTTATTCACAGCTATGTAAATCACAAGTGTTATTTTACTGGGCAGCGTTTGGATGCAGCCCTGTTTTGGTCACTGACGTGGTCTTTGCGCCGCTGGATGGCAAAGCCACGCCCCTTCACTCTCCGACCTTTCCCCATCACAATTGAAGAGTTTACTCAGAAGCCGCCCGGCGCCGCCTATGCACGGACACGCACGTGAACAAGCGCCCGAGCGGCGTGAAACGGCTGTTGTGTCGTCCTATCTGTCCCTGGTCACCCTCCCTCAACCACCGCAGCACCTTCAGCAGTTCAGGTTTGACGTTGTTTACGCATATATGTCATAACTGTTTACCACAGGCTGTGTGAAGAAAATAAAACGGCAGTTCGAACAAGGAGACAGGTGCACAGTATCCTTTTTTTTACATGTGCCAATTGTATGTTGTGCCCTGCACTGACCCCACTTGCTGCACGCCTCCCGCTTTGGACTGTGAGCCTGTGTGAAGGTCCCTGCTCAAGGGTGGTGGAAGTTGCTAGCAAGCACGCACATGCTAGGTGCTTTCTGAGTGGAGCCCTCAATTCCCCCAGAGTCAGCATTTGAGTGCCGGACTACGTCTGTTTACTATAGTGTACCAGTGATCTAGTGTGTATTTTTGTCCAGAGCACCATCTGCATCCATGAGTGTGGAAAGGGGGACGCCGGACGATAATCTTGCGGATCTGGAGAGCGACACAGATTCCTCTCTGGACTTCCCTTTAATAAGTCAAGGTGCCTCAGAGGGCCGAGAAGGAGCAAGCTCCATTTTCAACCACAATGCTAGTCCAGCACCTGCAAATAGGGATGTGGTGACCAGGGTGTTGGAGTTGAGACTAGGAGGACTGTGTGAAAGAGAGACCAAACTTTTTTGGACTGCCACCACTTTGAATAAGTACAAGGAGGAGGGCTACATTGCACGCGGCTTCAGGTCCTACAGGGAGCCATCCGAGTATAGAGATGATAAGAAGTTCGTGGAAAGGTGGTAGACTGCCCATCTAAATTATTGTAGGACCTTGCAGGAGATTGTAAGGGAGCGAACCATAGAGGAACATAACAAGGTCTCTGGAGAACTGCAGGAGACCAGGGAGCAGCTACAGGAGGCGGCATCGGAGGAGAACTTTACAGCTATCATTACAAAGATTGAGAACAAGATTTAATTCAAAACGAACTCAAGGCCAGGAAACTTAAGAAATTTCACCGGGATCGGGACGATTTCAGAAAGGGCAGAATTTTCTACTGGGGGCAGGGAGGCACCCCAAATCAAGGGGCGAGACCCAAGAGGGGTAAGGGCTATTGGACTACCGACTCCGGGTCGGACTCAGAGGAGGATAAGCGAAATTTGGAAAAGAAACCAAAACCGAGACAGATCAAAAAGAAGAAGGGAGGTAGCAACCCGGATCCTAAGGCCAAGCCCACCCAGCCCAAACCATGTGCATCAACCCCTTTAGGCGGGGAATCCGCCGAGGAGGAAGAAACAGACACTGGGAGAAACGTAACCTGGGACTCCCCGGTGGAAACCAAGAGCCATTACAGCTACAGCAACGTAAAGAGGAAGAGGACAAAGGAATAGAGACCCCCCTAGAATCCGCAGCACAGCTAGGTGTAGAAGGAGAACTTCAGGTGGCCAATTTGACCAACCAGACCATTCCGGAAAGCTGTATTGCCTTATTGAAAAAGGGTTTGGTTTCTCACTGGTCCAGGAGTTCGATTATGTGGACTTTTTTGTGGACTTATACAAAGCCACCAGGAAAATGATGATCAGTCAACTTTACCGGGGTGGGGAGGGGGTGAAGGCGCTCCGAGGACAGAGTGATGGAGGCCCGACATCGGCAGAAAGTCCTGTGTCTACTCTAGGGTTTAGTCCCATGGTGGGCTGGGACGCCACCGAGATAGAGGCACTCCGGATACTAGAGGAGCTGTGGGAGGAGGGAGGCTCTTGTGAACTAGAGGGAGAGTCTGAAGCTCTGCAAATTCTGTCATTGGGCAACCCTGTCGACTTCCGGGCATGTAAGTCCATACGGCCCGTACCTATTCCCCCGGTTCCCCGATTGACCAGTTTTTTCACCAGGTCGCGGCGGAGATGAAGGCAATGTGCTATAACCGAGCTCCAGACAATTTGAGCAAAACGGATAAAGCCGCCATCAGGTGGCTTAAACAGCACTGCGACCTGGTGATAAAACAGGCGGATAAAGGGGGAAATGTGGTGATCATGTCAGGCGAGTTCTATACCAAGGAGGCTTACAGGCAACTAGGTAACAATGAGTTTTACAAAAAATTGGGGGGCAACCCTACCATCAAATATCAAACAACTCTTCGTTCATTGTTGAGACGAGGAGTTGAGAAAGGGTACATGACACAGAGATTGGCAGTGGACCTACTCCCCATGTCCCCCCGGAGTCCTGTGTGGTACCATCTTCCTAAACTACACAAGTCAGTGGAGAGCCCCCCGGGGAGACCCATTGCCTCGGGTTGTGGCTCCCTGACGGAACGCCTGTCCAGGTTCCTCGACCACCTGTTATGCCCTTTACTCGTGGGGGTCCCAGCCTATTTGGCGGACACCCTAGATACAATTAATTTAATTGTGCGTGTTTCATGGAGACAGATTACCATCTGGCCACTATTGATGTGGAGAGTTTATATAGCAGGATCCCCCACGAGGAGGGACTGAAGGCGGTTCGAAGATTCCTGGACAGAACTAATAAGGACGAAGGATACAAAGACTTCCTTTGTGAATGCTTGGGCTTTATATTAAAGCATAATTCATTCATGTTTGATGGAAGATGGTACCACCAAATATCCGGGACGGCCATGGGGACCTCTGTGGCATGTACCTATGCAGGCCTCTTCTTGGGAGCATGGGAAGAGGACTATGTGTCGAACCCCAGGAACCCGTTCAGACAAAACATAAAAATTTGGGCCAGATATGTGGACGATGTGCTGGTCGTGTGGCAGGGAAGTGGGAAGGAGTTTGGCGCCTTCATGAGTTACCTCAATGATAATCAGGTGAACATGCGCTTTAATCAGAAATAAGCGACCAATCCATCAGTTTCTTGGATCTGAGGATTAGGCCCGATGGGGCCAATTTGACCTGTGAGGGGTACAGAAAGGCCACAGCTGTTAACTCCTTGCTCCACAGAGACAGTTTTCATCCTAGGCACGTCAAGACTTCCCTGCCATACGGCCAGTACCTGCGTCTGAGGCGGAACAATTCCAGCCTAGACACTTTTGATCTACAGGCGCAGGAGCTGTCTATGCGGCTGGGGGCAAGAAAGTATGACAGACGCTCCCTGGAGGAGGCCCGTGACAGGGCTAGAAAAGCAGACAGGAGCTCCCTCCTTTTAAGGAGCTCTGGAGACCGTAGGAAGCCAAACTCCATAACCCTCACTTTTGACTATACCCCAATGTCAAGAAAATTGACGCAGATCGTTAAGAAGAATTGGGGGGTGGTGACAAGAGATCCAGCACTACAGAAGGTCTTCCAAAATCCCCCAAGGGTGGTGTTCAGGCGGGCCCCAACCTTGGGAGACACTCTAACTCGGAGCGAGTACCGCTCGGCCCCCATTCACAATTGGCTGACAGGTAGCCGCCCAAAGGGTAACCACAAATGTGGCAATTGTAGTTTCTGTGTGAACATGTGGGAGGGCACCAACTACCGCTTGGGTGGTCTACAATGGGAAGTTAGAGCCTTTATTACATGTCAAACCAGGTTTGTTTCCTATGTGGTGTTCTGTCCCTGTCTTTTCTACTACGTTGGGAAAACAACCCACCCCCTCAAGGAGAGAGTGGGTGAACATTTTAAATCAATCAAGTCGGGCAAGGGTAGTCCCAGACTGATTGAACATGTAAGGGAAGTCCATGGTGGGAGGGCTAGGTGCTTAAGATTTGCGGGCCTCCTACACGTCACCCCGTCACGAAGAGGGGGTGACTGCGACCGAGAGTTAACCAGACGGGAATCAAGGGTCATCCTACGCTCTGAAGCCATGGGCCCGTTGGGCCTGAATGATAGACTGGAGTTGGCCTGTTTCCTTGACCCCTAGATTCTCCACCACCCCCGTTTTCCTCCCTTAGGTATCCCTTAGGTATCCCTGGGCTGGCCTTCTCCTCTCTTCTTCTCTTCTCTTTTCCTCTCCCCTGGGGTAGCACTCGTAGGGGACTGTTCCTGATTGACCTCCCCCCTTTTTTCCTTCCTGGACTACACCTATTGGTCCACCAGGTGACTAACTGGGCTCACCAGGTCATGCGGGAAGTGGAGTTGGCAGCCATGTACGAATACAAGCAAAAACAGAAGCATGATGTAACTGTCACCGCTCATTCTATATTAGTAGGATCAAGAGCCAGAGGGGGCTCTGGAGAAGGACCAGTGTGGTCCGCAGATTCCCCCATGAGCTACCATTAGTGATCACTGGACAAGGGTTCCAACACAGCAGGCATTATGCCCCTGTTCGAAATTTAAAAATGTAAAATTCAAAAACTTAAAATGAATATATAGAGTGAGTGGAGTGCCCCTGGGGGCCAGTAACAAATGCAGACATCCACCCCTTTTGGATGGCCTGGCTTGTCCTGGTTGCCCTGGATACAGACCTCTGTCTGTACACTGCATGATAGGTGATACTGAGAGGCGGCCCCTGGTCCATGTGGGGGATCCGTTCTCAGGGTTCAAGGGAACTCCCTATGATCTGTCCCCCTTTGTCCCCTCCTTTTCTTTCCTTGTTCCTCCCTTTTCCCTTTTCTTGGTTCTTTTTGGGATACGTACCCTAATAGATTGAACCTATCTCACAATGAGATTTGGGATTGGTTGAACCTTAGAGAGGCAGTAGTCTTTTGTAAATAAAGGAAATAGATGGGTTGGCTGTCCTGAGAGGTGAATACACCTAATAGGTCACCCAAAATCGCACTGTTCCTCCTGGTCTCTCTTTTTTAATGGGGTTTCAGGGTAGTTTGGGGTTTTCTACCTTTTTTAGGGGTAACACCATAAGAAATATGGCAATATAATAAAATAATGATTTTATGTAGCATAATAAAGGTAGATTTAATGACTAATAGCGCTTTTAGGCAAACATCAGTGGGTATCTATAGGTGTTGCACAGTGCACAGTAAGAGTGTTTCAAGGTAGTTATATATGTTTACAATATTTACAAAAATGTGTATGTTTTCACAGCACTGATTATATTTTCTTCCGCAAGGAAGATCGTAACACATATTTATTACTTTTTATTCACAGCTATGTAAATCACAAGTGTTATTTTACTGGGCAGCATTTGGATGCAGCCCTGTTTTGGTCACTGACGTGGTCTTTGCGCCGCTGGACGGCGAAGCCACGCCCCTTCACTCTCCGACCTTTCCCCATCACAATTCCACTCCAATGAGACGGCGCCGGGGGCGTGGCTTGAAGAGTTTACCCTTGACCTTTCCCCATCACAATTGAAGAGTTTACTCAGAAGCCGCCCGGCGCCGCCTATGCACGGACACGCACGTGAACAACGCCCGAGCGGCGTGAAACGGCTGTTGTGTCGTCCTATCTGTCCCTGGTCACCCTCCCTCAACCACCGCAGCACCTTCAGCAGTTCAGGTTTGACGTTGTTTACGCATATATGTCATAACTGTTTACCACAGGCTGTGTGAAGAAAATAAAATGGCAGTTCGAACAAGTAGACAGGTGCACAGTATCCTTTTTTTACATGAGACTTCTGCCAGTGCCAGGTGAGTAAATTCATTTCTTTTTGCAGCTCTGAAAATGTGCCCTAATTGCGTTTGATATCTGCTGAACTGTTCCCTAATTGTGTTTGATTTCTGCTGAACTGTGCCCTAATTGTGTTTGATTTCTGCTGAACTGTGCCCTAATTGTGTTTGATTTCTGCTGAACTGTTCCCTAATTGTGTTTGATTTCTGCTGAACTGTGCCCTAATTGCGTTTGATTTCTGCTGAACTGTGCCCTAATTGCATTTGATTTCTGCTGAAAATGTGCCCTAATTGTGTTTGATTTCTGCTGAAAATGTGCCCTAATTGCATTTGATTTCTGCTGAAAATGTGCCCTAATTGCGTTTGATTTCTGCTAAAAATGTGCCCTAATTGCGTTTGATTTCTGCTGAAAATGTGCCCAAATTGCGTTTGATTTCTGCTGAAAATGTGCCCTAATTGCGTTTCATTTCTACTGAAATGTGGCCCACATTGCGTTTAATTTCTGCTGAAAATGTGCCCAAATTGTGTTTGATTTCTGCTGAAAATGTGCCCTAATTGCGTTTGATTTCTGCTGAAAATGTGCCCTAATTGCGTTTGATTTCTGCTGAAAATGTGCCATAATTGCGTTTGATTTCTGCTGAAAATGTGCCCAAATTGCGTTTGATTTCTGCTGAAATGTGGCCCAAATTGCGTTTGATTTCTGCTGAAAATGTGCCCAAATTGCGTTTGATTTCTGCTGAAAATGTGCCCTAATTTCGTTTGATTTCTGCTGAAAATGTGCCTAAATTGCGTTTGATTTCTGCTGAAATGTGGCCCACATTGCGTTCGATTTCTGCTGAAAATGTGCCCAAATTGCGTTTGAATTCTGCTGAAAATGTGCCCTAATTGCGTTTGATTTCTGCTGAAAATGTGCCCTAATTGCGTTTGATTTCTGCTGAAAATGTGCCCAAATTGCATTTGATTTCTGCTGAAAATGTGCCCAAATTGCGTTTGATTTCTGCTGAAATATGGCCCAAATTGCGTTTGATTTCTGCTGAAAATGTGCCCAAATTGCGTTTGATTATTGCTGAAAATGTGCCCTAATTGCGTTTGATTTCTGCTGAAAATGTGCCCAAATTGCGTTTGATTTCTGCTGAAATGTGGCCCAAATTGTGTTTGATTTCTGCTGAAAATGTGCCCAAATTGCGTTTGATTTCTGCTGAAAATGTGCCCTAATTGCGTTTGATTTCTGCTGAAAATGTGCCATAATTGCGTTTGATTTCTGCTGAATATGTGCCCAAATTGCGTTTAATTTCTGCTGAAATGTGGCCCAAATTGCATTTGATTTCTGCTGAAATGTGGCCCAAATTGCGTTTGATTTCTGCTGAAATGTGGCCCAAATTCTGTTTGTTTTCTGTTGAAATGTTGCACAAACTGCGTTTGTTTTCTACTGAAATGTTGCACAAATTGCGTTTTTATTTTCTGGTGTCTGGGGTAACTGTTGCTGCATTTATTATTTAATGGTCATAGTTGGCTATATTTGCTGTGCTACTGTTAAGCTCCGCCCATACAATGTCATGGCCAAATCCATCTTTCGGCGCGGCGCGCTGCGCGCGCCTCAATCACCCCCACATCCATTTTCCCCGCAAACAGCCCCGCCCCAATCCGCCCTCCAGCTCCACCCACATGTCATGGACACGCCCACTTATGCAGGATAGCCACACCCATTTTTCGCTAGGGCCACTTCCTACAGTCCGCTTGGGGCCACAAAAACCTTAGCTGCACCCCTGCTCTGGAGCACAAAGAGAGTAAGTATAAGGAAGCGTTACCATGGTTACGTGGGAGAGTACGATCATGACACACGCATCCTTTGACGCTGAGTCTACTTCCACGGCGTGGGGCTGATGTACGTCTGCGCTCCAATCATCACTTCCGGGCATTGGAGCGCAGCAAAATGGTCATGACGAGCAGCGCCAGATGAACAAGTGACGATACACTTGAGGCGCACGCGTCACATCCGCCGGAAGAGCCCGTTCGGCTCGTGAATACGCGCGCCCTATGGATCATCCCCGCAGTCCCATAATGAATTTAAGGAGCGAGGTTGTGCGCAGATGAGCTACAGAGGCGCTAAACCCGCTCCTGCACTGTTTGAGGTAAGCCATAACTTAAACTTTTGTGTATAGGCACCAAAGGGCGGCCAGCCACCATACAGATAAAATTTAGAGCATATAAGAGAAGTATAACCCAGCAAGGAAGTGTTGTGAAGGTCCAGCAAGGGTCTTAATTGCACTATAGGCATGACAATTTTATGGTAGTGTGTGTATACCTAGAGTAACATCAAATATGTGACATTATGTTATTATATGATCCATATGAGGACACTAATGACTGCATTTGAACATAGTGAAGCACATAGAGATATATATATTTTTTACATTTTTTATTATAGAGTGAAGTATATAGTGAAGCACATAGAGAGATATATACATTATTTTACATTTTTATATTGTAATATTATGCTGGAATTTGAGGAAATGGATGGTTTGTTGAACTATGTATGTATATATTTCTGTTTTTAGTACTTCCTCTATTTTACGTTGCCTGAGGAAGCGGACGTTAGACCCGTGAAACGCGTTGCAGCTACTTGTGGAGTAAGAATAAAATATTATTTTTGAACAAGTGCGAATTGTCTTCATTGGGGAGGTAAGTCATCCAGTACCCCCCATTTTAGGATTTTAATGTGTAGTAATTTTAATCTTCGCGCGCCTCTGTAATCATTTGAGCATATCTGTTTCCACTGGCTGGATGGGTGTGAACACCCTTTTCTATCTACGGAGAGCGACCTTTTAACCTGAGCAGGGACAGGCTTAAACTCCCTGCTTGCACGATTAGTGGTTGCCTGGCATTGGCAACCTATATTTGTGAGTATCATTCCTCATAAATAATTGTCACAGAAAGTTTAACGATATCACACCATTGGGGCTCTTGTTTATCTTTTGTCTTCACAGCTTACCTGATGTGTTCAGCCCTGAAAAAAAAAAAAAGTTTTTTGATGAAATATTAATCACGCTAAATCTAGAGACATTTTATAGCATTTGGCAAACAGTTTGGCACAGTTCACAATGACCCGGGTGACAGCCACTGGTGTAACAATAGGGGATGCGACCACTGCAGTCGCGGGGGCCCGGGGCCCCCCTAGGGCCCGCTCAGGGACTTTTGGGGGGCAGGAGGGGTTGCAGCATAAGAGGAGAGTGTGGCAGATCGGTGGGGAGGGGGGAATCCCCCCCCCCTCACCTCGGGCTCTCCTCTCAGCGCTCCCCCTCCTGCAATCATTGGTGGCAGCAGCAGCAGCGGCGGCGGCAGGCTGAATATTTTACCTCCTTGTCGCCGGAGGTCTTCCGTTCTCTAAGAGCTTCATGCAACTTCCTGTGTAAACAGGAAGTTGCTCTTAGAGATCGGAAGACCTCCAGCGAGAAGGAGGTAATGTATTCAACCTGCCGCCGCTGCCACCAATGATTGCAGGAGGGGGAGCGCTGAGAGGAGAGCCTGAGTTGAGGGAGGGGGGGAATTTCCCCCCTCCCCACCGATCTGCCACACTCTCCTCTTATGCTGCGACCCCTCCTGCCCCCCAAAAGTTCCTAAGCAGGCCCTGGGGGGGCGGATTTTTCTTTTTCGCAGGGGGGCCCGGGAATTTCTAGGTACGCCCCTGGTGGCAGCGTATGCATATAGCACAGATGTGTGTTGCATCATTTCAGAGATCTGCAGCAATGCCCCCATGTTGTGTGCCATTGTATAGGATAAACTGCAATGTATCCACTAGTCAAAGTTTTTAGGTCTGGTTCACTCGGCGATGCAAATGAAGTGGATGTGGACAGTGCAGTAAGGTAAATACATTTACCTTACCTGCCCTTTCCATATTGCTATGTTTGTGTCTGCACTATTCTTCTCATCCACCATACAGTTTGTTTCTCTTCCTGTCACCTGCTGCTTTTCCTGTTCATCCACCGCTTGTCCTAGAGAGCAGGAAGCATGGGGCCTCCTTGAAGTGTAAAAATCTATGTAAATCCTATGTGAGGTCTACCATGAACAAATAAGATTTGTTCCTTTTGCTGCAAGATTCCCATTGGTTCTTTACAATAAGGTGCCCCATGCTTCTTCTGCTCTCCAATCCACTGAAGTGGACCAAACAACAGTGGTGGAACCAAAAATCCATGGGAAAGGTGAACATTTTTGGTGAGGCAAACAGCCTTTTGGGAACAGCTTCCATTGCATCTGATGTGCTGCATTTGCATCATAATGATGTTACATTTGCAGAAAAATGCAGCAGATCAGGGCTTTGCATTTCTGCTCCAGTTCATGTGACTTGTGTTTGTGTTCCAACTGACAGTGTAAATGCATCCTATGAATAACATAGGATGCATTCACCATCCGATTTTGTATTTTCCTGAATTTCAGGAAATGCCACTTTTTTGAGCATTGGGGCCTAACGCAGGGTAGGTTTGTACCTAGTCAAAGTATCAAATATAAAGCAATTTCAGACTTTGACATGCTCTTGTAGAATAGTGTTGAAATTTCGCCACAAGAACCAAGACACTGCCAGTCTACCACTTCAATGTATGTAGTATTTATGACAAGTAATTATTTTGGAATTTTTTTTTTTTTTTTGGTATGGTATCTGTAAAGGTAAATATATTTTAATTTCTGAATTTCCTCATGCTTTGAAGCATACTTGAGTTGACAAGTGCCATGATGAGGTAAACAAGGATACATACAGCGAGGAGCATAAGTATTTGAACACCCTGCAATTTTGCAAGTTCTCTTGCTTAGAAATCATGGAGGGGTCCTCTCCTTAATATAGTACAGCTGTCCTGTCCCCTTCTCAGAAAAGCACCCCCAAAGCATGATGTTTCCACTCCAATGCTTCACAGAAGGGACAGTGCTCGTCCTTTTTCCTCCAAACACGGTGACTGACCAACAAGTTCTACTTTGATCTCATCTGACCACATGATTTTCTCATATACATCTTCTTCTGGATCATCCAGATGGTCTTTGACAAACTTCAGATGGGCCTGGACACGTGATGACTTGAGCAGGGGGACCTTCTGTGCAATGCATGATTTGAAACCATGACAGCATAGTGTTCTACCGACAGTGACCTTTGAAACTGTGGTCCCAGCTCTCTTCATGTCATTGACCAGCTCCTCCCTTGTAGTTCTGGGCTGATTCTCTTACCTTTCTTATCATCAGTTATACCATCAGTTATACCCCACGGGGTGAGATCCTGCATGGAGCCTAAGTAAGAGGGAGACCTACAGTCATTTTTAGCCTCTTACAATTGTTCCATCAGTTAATCTATTTTCACCAAGCTGCTTGGCAATTGCCTGGTAGCCCTTTCCAGCCTTGTGGAGGTCCACAATTTTGTCTCTGGTGTCTTTTGACAGCTCTTTGGTCTTGTCCATGGTAGTAGTTGGAGTCTGAGAGACTGTGGCGTGGACAGATGTCTTTAAAGAGCTCAGGCAGGTGCTACTAATTTAGATTAATGAGTGGAGTAGAGGTGGACTTTTTTAAAGGCAGAGTAACAGGTCTTTGAGAGCCAGGATTCTTGCTGATTGCCAGGGATTTAAATACGTATGTGCAGCAGTGCAATACAAATACATTCTTTAAAAAGCATACAATGCGATTTCCTGATTTATTTTTTATTTTTTTATTTCAGATGCCTCCATGGTTTCTAAGTGGTAGGCTTGCAAAATTGCAGGGTGTTCAAAGACTTATGTTTCTCAATGTATAATACCAGTCCTACAAAGTGTTTGTCTGTCTTTCATAGCATTTGTCTGTTTTTATTGACTTTTTTGATTCCTAGGGCCTGATTCACAAAACGGTGCTAACAGTTAGCACCGTGGTGAAAAGCCCTTTATCACGCCTAAACTCTGTTTAGGCATGATAAGTTTAGGTGTGATAAGTTTAGGTGTGATAAGTTTTTAGGTGTGATAAGTTTAAGTACCAACTGGGCTAGCACCGCAGTGCACAGCTGATCAAAAGTTTTGCGCTAGCAAAGTCTGGTGCACTTTGCATAGAGTTTAATGGCGCTGCTTTGCGTGCGGGACTTTGCGTACGATCTAAACTTATCTAAACTTAGCATGCCTAAACTTATCATGCCTAAACTTATCATGCCTAAACTGAGTTTAGGCATGATAAAAATGGTTATCACGCCTATAGTCTTTAACTGGGTTATCACCGCTTTGTGAATCGAGCCCCATGAGTTAAAGGTATCTGTAGATGAGAGGCAAATGGAGGCTGCCACATGGAAATTGCCTGGCAGTGTTGCTGATATTTCTGTAGTGTCTGGATATAACCTCTGAAACAAGCATATAGGTAATATGGTCACACTTTAGGCAGGGTTCACATATGACATAGCGTGAAAGGCTGCATATTATGTCAAGTTTTATGTTAAGGTTGTTTGCCTTTTTTGTGCATTTTTGGTGCAATTGTGATGCATTTTTCATGCATTTTGCGTGTGTTTTAATGTTTGTGGTTCGCTAAAACAAAACACATATGTGTTTTTCTCATGCTTTTTTCTCATGCGTTTTATGCAAATCACTAGGAAGACAACAGGAAGTGATAATGCATCCCTAAACAATTTTTAAAGCAAAAACGCTTAGAAAAACACATGGAAAATGCATTAAAAACGCATACCATTGTGCTCCCATTGACTTTCATTATATGCAACAGAACCAGCATGAAAATGCATACTGTAAAACGCATAGACAACGCATATGTGTTTTTTATATGCTGTAAGGAAATGCGGAAAGGCCGCCGTCTCTCGAAGTGAGGCGGCTGTTTCCGCGTCCAGCATGGCGTCACAACGCGGAAAAAACGCTGCGTGCCGCATAGGCAGTGCCGCATAGGCAGTGCGGCGGAATCCGCATTGGTAACGGCGGAATCCGCATCAGAGGCGGCCCCCGCACTAGATACATTGCATGACAGTACTGGTGTGGCTGGGACTGATAGTCCACCAAGATTCAGACTTACACGAGCACAGAGGCAGAGTTTAAATAGCAGTTAGAAGGGAGTCGGCTGACCAGCTGGGTCAGCTGACAAATTCCACTGCTCTCATTGGACCAGCAATTAGGGAGGTCCTGGAAAGGTCCTAGAGTATATATACTGCTGGTTGTTCACTTGCTCTTTGTCTGGCGTGCGATCACATATGTGGGAGCACCAGGGCAGGATTTACCATAAGGCACTGTAGGCACGTGCCTACAGGCGCCTTATGGGGCAGGGGCGGGTCCCCTTAACATAGTAAACAAGTAAAAGCAATGGTGTAACTCTCCCCCGCCCGCTCGCAGCGCGATCGAGTCTCCCCGGAGGTCAGACACGTGGCAGCTATACACAGCAATTGTCCCTGGCGGCCGCCGTCTCACACATGCACGACGCTTTGCTTCAGCTGCGTGCAGTTTGGTGTTTGGTGGGAAACGCATGCGTGCGGTACGTACGTACTGATATTGCTGCGCTGCCTGTCTCCCGAGTCCCGACTCCATACTCTGCACTGCATTGTGAACCGGGAGCCCCCGGGCCCCTCCAGCGCCTGTGCTGCGGCTGTGTCAGGGGAGGGAAGCGCGTGCGTGCAGCAGTTAATGATAGCTGCTGTCTCCCGCCTCCATACTTGAGTCCGGCAGGCAGCCCCCTGGCCCCTACAGCGACTGTACTGAGGCTGTGTCCGAAGAGGGAAGGGAGAAGAAGTTCCCACATGGCGGACGGCACGTGCTGCACTTCGAGAGAAGAGCAGTTGAGAACAGAGCAGCAGCTGCTGTGAAGAGCGCGGTGAAGTATGTTTTTTTTTAATGTGTGCTTTAGCTGTTTGAATATCTGTCCGGGAAGATGGAAAGGGAGGGATTGGCTGACTTTGGAGGAGGGAGGGGGTTTGTGTCTCTTGGTTATGTCGCTTTATCGAGGGGGAGTGGCTCTGCTTGTGAGTGTTGTCTGTTGTGGGTTTATGGAGGGGATGAGGAGAAGGCTCTGTGTGTTGGTGCTGTTAGTTTATGGACGGGGAGGGAAAGGGGAGGAGAAGAGACTGCATGTCAGCAGTGTGGGTTTATTTGGGGGTGTTTGTGGAGAAGAGTCTGCGGTGCTGTTAGTGGTGTAAGTTTATTGGGGGAGGGGGGGGGGAGAGGATCTGCTCGTCAGAGGTTTGGGTTTATGGGGAAGGGGGGGGGGGGGAGAGAAGGATCTGCAGTCCTTGTCACCTTGTCCATAGTGTGGGTTTGTGAAGGGGTGGGGGGTAGTCTGCGTGTCAGTGGTGTGGGTTTAGGGGTTAAGAGTCTGCATGTCAGCGGTGTGGGTTAGTGGGGGGGGGGGAGAGAAAAGGGTCTGCAGTGTCTGTCAGTAGTGTGGGATTATGGGGGAAGAGAGAAGGGTCTGCGTGTCAGAGGTGTGGGTTGGTGGGGAGAGGGGAAGGGTCTGCAGTGTCTGTCAGTAGTGTGGGTTTATGGGGGAAGAGAGAAGGGTCTGCATGTCAGAGGTGGGGGGAGGGGAAGGGTCTGCAGTGTCTGTCAGTAGTGTGGGTTTATGGGGGAAGAGAGAAGGGTCTGCATGTCAGAGGTGGGGGGAGGGGAAGGGTCTGCAGTGTCTGTCAGTAGTGTGGGTTTATGGGGGAAGAGAGAAGGGTCTGCATGTCAGAGGTGGGGGGAGGGGAAGGGTCTGCAGTGTCTGTCAGTAGTGTGGGTTTATGGGGGAAGAGAGAAGGGTCTGCATGTCAGAGGTGGGGGGAGGGGAAGGGTCTGCAGTGTCTGTCAGTAGTGTGGGTTTATGGGGGAAGAGAGAAGGGTCTGCGTGTCAGCGGTGTGGGTTGGTGGGGGGAGAGAAGGGTCTGTTTGTCAGTAGTGTGGGTTTACGGGGGGCTAGGAGTCTGCATGTCAGCGGAGTGGGTTTATGGGGTGGGGAGAGAAGGGTCTGCAGTGCTTGTCAGTAGTGTGGGTTTATGGGAGGGGGGGGGAAGAGAAGGGTCTGCTTGTCAGTAGTGTGGGTTTATGGGGGGGGGGGAGAGAGAAGGGTCTGCGTGTCAGTAGTGTGGGTTTATGGGGGGGGAGAGAAGGGTCTGCGTGTCAGTAGTGTGGGTTTATGGGGGGGGGGGGGGAGAGAAGGGTCTGCGTGTCAGTAGTGTGGGTTTATAGGGGGGGGGGGGAGAGAAGGGTCTGCGTGTCAGTAGTGTGGGTTTATGGGAGGGGGGGGGGGGAGAGAAGGGTCTGCTTGTCAGTAGTGTGGGTTTATGAGGGGGGGGGGAGAGAAGGGTCTGCGTGTCAGTAGTGTGGGTTTATGGGGGGAGAGAAGGGTCTGCGTGTCAGTAGTGTGGGTTTGTGGGGGGGGGAGAGAAGGGTCTGTTTGTTAGTAGTGTGGGTAATATTGGCCTTTATTTGATAAATTCTGTGTGTCATTGGTAATATTTCCATATTGTTGGTATTCTCTACTTGTTTCTGGTAATGTCTGCTTAACCTTGGGTGATTTTATTTCACAAGAAAAGGGGGTGTGGTTTTGGGGTGTGGCATGTGTGGAGAGGCGGAGCTTAGGGCGCCAGAACTTCTGTGCCTATAGGCTCCTGAGCTGTAAATCCGGCCCTGGGGAGCACCCAGATCCGTAGTCACATCCGCAAGTGTGCCGGGACCAGCTGGAGCTGTAATCCTACACTTAGCTAGATTCTGTTTATAGCTAAAGTACTAGTTTGATTGTGATTATCTGTTATAACTTTTGCCTGCCTTGACTATCCTCCTGAACTCTGATCTTGTACCTCGATATTTCTGATACTCTGTTGCCAAACCCCGGCTCGTTCCTTGACTCTGCTTCTGCCTCCTGATTTTGTACCCCGATATATCTGATACCCCGTTGCTGAACCCTGCCTGTGCTTTGACTCCGCCTTTGCCTCCTGATCTTGTACTTTATCTGTCCGTGTGTGTACGACCTGGCTTGTCCGACCTCGAGAACCGACCTTACTGTTAGAGGCGGTTCCTCGCTCTGTTAGTGATCCTTCCTCCTGAAGGTTACTTCCAGTCTGTCCTTCCTACTGTCAGTCTGACTCCTCCCGTCTTGGAGAGCTCAGGTCTGCGGAAGGAATCTGTGCAGTACTCCTTGCTGCACTGAGGCCTAGTCCTCTAAGTGTTATTGTTGCACCTAACACTACACTCTACTCAGGTGAACAGAGGTTAGCTAGTATATCGGATTATCAGTGATACTGCAGATCACGTATAATCTGGTATATATCTGTATTCCCAGTGATTCTGCAGATCACTGGTAATCAGATCCTCTCTGTGCTTCACCGATCGTTACATATGCATTTTTTCCTGCTGCCCATAGACTTCCATTAGTGCCAATAACGCAGCGTTTTACGCAACGCTAGCATTTCTGCCATGTGTGCATCCAGCCTTAATCAGAGCACCAGATATTCATACTCATCCTTGGTCAATGGCTGAACGTATTAGAGACAGGATCAGTAGGACAGGCTGGAAATTTGAAATATTAAATGAAGGGAAAAAGGCAGCCTTTACATGCCTCTCATTACAGCGTCCCTTTAAAAAATAGTGCTTAATCTCGATAGCCAGGCTGGTAGACTAATGCGGTAACAGCTCTCCTGAACACCAAATACAGACCATAATGTTTCTGTGTGGCTGCAAAACACTTCTGGTAACAGGACAGTGATTAACCGTTCAAAAGGTCATATTTTCTCTGTCTGGGAGATGAGAGAACTAGAATTTATGTCACACTGACATGGCTGCTATTTACATTTCAGACTTAGGCCCCATTTACACTTAGTAGTCAGTTGCTCTCAGTTATAACTGAAAGGACAACTGATTTTCAAAGTAATGCCCATGTTTCCCAATGGTTGAGTTCACACTATACTCATTTAAGTGAAAGATTTTTCATAATGCACTGCTATGGAGAATAAAAAAAATGTGCACGAACTGATTAAGTGTAAATCGGACCTTAGCCTTTCAGCATTACCATTAGACTTTTTTTACACTATTGAGTTGCGGTAAGCAATTTTACCACAAGAGGCAGCTAAGTCAGTGAAAGCTTATGGAGACTTTCATACTTTTATGATGCAAAATAACGAATAAGTCGTTATTTCATTGCTGCAAAGTCACAGTACGTTGCTGCATAAACCATGCCTCTGCACCGATTATGCAGCATTGCAAGTCAATAGCATCCCAGTAATTGTACACAACAGAGCATAGCATGCATGCATGAACCGTTGGGTATCCCAGAGAGGTACTTTGGAACTTTGTGTCCAGCAGGAAGTACAACACTAAGGTGGGGGGGGAGGGGGGGGGGTGGAGGCCTATGCATGTCTGCTGCAGGGCAATGTGAAAGGGGCTTTGGCGCAGTGCAGTTCTCTTGCGGTGGTCTGTTTTGCCACAGGAGGAGAATCACACTGCACAAGTGTAAAACAGGCCTTTGTTGTTTGCAGGGCAGTTTTATGGCTAAATTGCTCCCAGGGTGAGGGTGCAAAGATTGTTCCCCCCATGGGTTTGAAAATGGTATTTGCGATGCATAGGTAGTCACACATAGGTGCCCCTAGTATAGGTAGCCAGGCATAGGTGCTCCCAGTATAGATAGTCAGGCAAAGGTGTCCCAGTACAAGTAGCCAGGTATAGGTGCCCATGGTATAGGTAGCCAGGCACGTGTGCCCACAGTATAGGTAGCTAAGCATAGGTGCCCCAGTATAGAAAGCAAGGCATAAAAATTGTTCCCCCCATGTAATTTGCGAATTGGGATGCATAGGTAGTCACACATAGGTTCCCCCAGTATAGGTAGCAAGGCATAGGTGCTCCCAGTATAAGTAGTCAAGCATAGGTGGCCCAGCATAGGTAGCCAGTTATGGGTGCCCCTGCATAGGTAGCCAGTTACGGGTGTGCAAGCATCAAGTAGCCAGTTAGGGGGCCCCTGCATAGGTACTTAGTTATGCGATCCATAGCATAGATAGACAGTTATAGGTTCACAAGCATAGGTAATGCGATCCCCCGCATAGATAGACCGTTATGGGTTCACAAGCATAGGTAATCAGTTATGGGTGCCCCTGCATAGGTAGTCGGTTATGGGTGCCCCTGCATAGGTAACCAGTTATGGGCGCCCCTGCATAGGTACCCAGTTATGGGTGCCCCAGCGTAGGTAGCCGGTTATGGGTACCCCTGCATAGATAGCCAGCTATGGGTGCCCTTGAACAGATAGACAGTTATGGGAGTCCCTGCGTAGATAGGTAAGTTATGGGTGCCTCCCCAGCTTTGACAAGCTGGGGGATTACAGTGAAGGAGGGGGAGGCAGCCAGCACACAGGGATTCAGAAATGGAAGGGGGGGGACTCCTCCCTCCCCCTCCTCAGCTCCCCTCTGTGCTCCCTCCTTCATTAAAAAGATATGTGGCAGCGCCACAGGGAGCCTTGTAGTGCAAACTCACCTTCCGGGCTCCACACAACATTCACTGCCAGTGCTGCTCGGATACCCCTTTTTCAAAATCCAGATCAGATTCGGATCTGGATACCCAGCTATCCAATCCAGGTCGGATATCCGAGTTCAAACTTTCCCGATCCAAATCCAAATCGGATATCCGACCCTAGTATCCGGCGCATTCAGATATCCGGGTAGAAAACCGTAAGTGGCCTTTAAATTGCCTTAAAAACGTTTTTTTAGGGTATATGAGGCATGTAGCATTGTTATTTTGTAAAGGGGGACAATAATTGATGATGTGGGGACTTAACCCCCCCCCCCCCTAAAAAAAAATGGCTGTCAATTAACATTAGGCTTAGGTTCCAGACAGCAGTCGTGCAGCCCACATTGTGTCCAAAGTCCGACCGCACAACTGGGGCATTGCAGTTTTCAGCCAAGACACCTCCAAAAAATTACGCAGCAATTGTGTTTGGGTTAAATACTGGTCCTTCTTAAAAAATTTGCATATTGTGATAAAGTTCATTATTTTCTGTAATGTACTGATAAACATTAGACTTTCATATATTTTAGATTCATTACACACAACTGAAGTAGTTCAAGCCTTTTATTGTTTTAATATTGATGATTTTGGCATACAGCAACCCAAAATTCCTATCTCAAAAAATTAGCATATCATGAAAAGGTTCTCTAAACGAGCTATTAACCTAATCATCTGAATCAACTAATTAACTCTAAACACCTGCAAAAGATTCCTGAGGCTTTTAAAAACTCCCAGCCTGGTTCATTACTCAACACTGCAATCATGGGTAAGACTGCCGACCTGACAGCTGTCCAGAAGGCCATCATTGACACCCTCAAGCAAGAGGGTAAGACACAGAAAGAAATTTCTGAACGAATAGGCTGTTCCCAGAGTGCTGTATCAAGGCACCTCAGTGGGAAGTCTGTGGGAAGGAAGAAGTGTGGCAGAAAACGAAGAACAACGAGAAGAGGTGACCTGGACCCTGAGGAAGATTGTGGAGAAGGACCGATTCCAGACCTTGGGGGACCTGCGAAAGCAGTGGACTGAGTCTGGAGTAGAAACATCCAGAGCCACCGTGTGCAGGAAATGGGCTACAGGCAGGGTTGCTCGGGTAGTACTTTTTAATACCCGCCCGGATCCGGGTACCCAGATACCCGGATCCGGATCCGGGTATCCGGATCCGACCTTGCGGGTATCCGAGTGAATTCGGATATGTGACCAAATTACCCGCGTGTACCCGACCTATTCGGGTACCCAGATAGAAAAAATGGAAGTGCTCTTTAAATAGCTTTAAAAAGGGTTTTTAGGGTAAATGATGCATGTAGCATCATGTTTTTTAAAGGTAAACACTAATTTATTATTTTGTTAACATGAATTGAAAAAAAAAAAAGGGCCTGTAAATTATTAACATCAGAATAGGTTCCAGACAGCAGTCGACGGTCGTGCAGCCCACATTGTGTTCAAAGTCCAACCGCACAACTGGGACATGACAGTTTTCAGCCCAGACACCTCCAAAAAATGACACCGCAATTGTGTTTTGGGTTGAATATAGGTGGTGGTATCAGCAGCAGTGGCCTGTGGCACCGTGGCGGTGGGAGCCAGCGCAGGCTTGCTTCAGCCTCTTGAACTCCTCATGCTCATCCCTCCTCAAAACCCAGAACATCCTCCTCAACCTCCTTGCGGCTAACAGCCCTGAGTTCAATCGTGGCGCCTGGAGCGAAAAGCTCGCTGACTGAGGGTAGGCTGCCCGCTGAGGTCGACACTGACACAGCAGACCTGCTGAGGGTGGCCGTAGTGTTGCTCCCTGTCCTCTTGCCCTTGCTGCCCCTCCCCCAGCTGCCGGTGCCAGCATACATAGTACAACTTATACGTGATGATGTCACCACTCACCAGATGATGTGGGGTACTTTTACTTTAATAAAATCGGGGTTGGACTTTAAATCAAATCAGCAAGGAGTGACAGACCACAGAGTAGAGGACAGACAGTGCACACTATCTGTCTAATATTGAATACACATGGTGAGTTCCCGCACTCGATTTCCTGCTCGATTCCCATCAACTCGATTATTTCTGACATGTCCGATTTGCGTTTCGATGGATCGTTAGGTCAATTTGGCATACTTTACATGCGAATCGACCTAACGATCTATCGAAATGCAAATCGGACATGTAGGAAATAATCGAGTCGACGGGAATCGAGCGGGAAATCGAGTGCGGGAACGCACCGTGTGTACCCACCATAACAACTAACTGCAGTACTAACTACAACACAATAACACAGTAATCCTCCTATTCCCTATACTGTCCTGCTGGCCTGCACAGCACACACAGACACAGACAGGACCTAACTGAGTGAATGAAATCAAACAATTACACTAGCTAGCTAAAATAAAACAATAGAACAATAGTGTAGTGAAGGTGTTTAGCACTCAAAGCTTTAGGTTTATCACTGTATACAACACTTGCTAAGCCAACAGCACTGGAGCAAGTCTGTAAGTGACCAGCCAGCCAGCCACACAAGCAAGGACGATCTGTCTCATCATGCCAGCCCTCCTTACTATACAGGGGGGCTGGCCAGGGTTCCCTTCTGTGATTGGGTGCCAGAGCTTAGGCTGGGAGGCCTCTGATTGGCTCAATGAGGTCAGGTGGGGCTGGCCAGGGTTCCCCTCTGTGATTGGTTGCTAGGGCTTCTGCTGGGAGCCCTCCGATTGGCTCAATGACATCATCTCCTTACTTTCACTACCCAGATCCGGATATCCGCAGGTACCCGCGGGTGCCCGGGTTATGCGGCCAGATATCCGCAGATAGCTATCCGGATCTGGGCCCAGGTATCCGGATCCGGATCCGACCCGGATAGCAGAAAAATGGTCGGATACCCGGGTTTACCCGGGTACCCAGATCTGGATGAGCATCCCTGGCTACAGGTGCCGCATTCCCCAGGTCAAGCCACTTTTGAACCAGAAACAGCGGCAGAAGCGCCTGACCTGGGCTACAGAGAAGCAGCACTGGACTGTTGCTCAGTGGTCCAAAGTACTTTTTTCGGATGTAAGCAACTTGTCATTCGGAAATCAAGGTGCCAGAGTCTGGAGGAAGACTGGGGAGAGGGAAATGCCAAAATGCCTGAAGTCCAGTGTCAAGTACCCACAGTCAGTGATGGTCTGGGGTGCCATGTCAGCTGCTGGTGTTGGTCAACTGTGTTTTGTCAAGGGCAGGGTCAATGCAGCTAGCTATCAGGAGATTTTGGAGCACTTCATGCTTCCATCTGCTGAAAAGCTTTATGGAGAGGAAGATTTCCTTTTTCAGCACGACCTGGCACCTGCTCACAGTGCCAAAACCACTGGTAAATGGTTTACTGACCATGGTATTACTGTGCTCAATTGGCCTGCCAACTCTCCTGACCTGAACCCCATAGAGAATCTGTGGGATATTGTGAAGAGTAAGTTGAGAGACGCAAGAACCAACACTCTGGATGAGCTTAAGGCCACTATCAAAGCATCCTGGGCCTCCATAACACCTAAGCAGTGGCACAGGCTGATTGCCTCCATGCCACAACTCATTGAAGCAGTCATTTCTGCAAAAGGATTCTCGACCAAGTATTGAGTGCATAACTGAACATAATTATTTGAAGGTTGACTTTTTTTGTTTTAAAAACACTTTTCTTTTATTGGTCGGATGAAATATGCTAATTTTTTTAAGATAGGAATTTTGGGTTTTCATGAGCTGTATGCCAAAATCATCAATATTAAAACAATAAAAGGCTTGAACCACTTCAGTTGTGTGTAATGAAGCTAAAATACATTAAAGTCTAATGTTTATCAGTAGATTACAGAAAATAATGAACTTTTTCACAATTTTTTGAGAAGGACCTGTATAGGTGCTATCAGTGGCCTGTGGCACTCTGGCCTGGCGGTGGGAGCTGCACAGGCAGCAGGAGCAGGGCAATGAAGCAGCAGCAGGTGTAATGTGTGCCAGTGGCACTTGGCATGTGTCACGTGGCACTTGCCAAGTGCCACGTGACACTTGCCAAGTGCCATGTGACACGTGCCAAGTGCCGAGTGACAGAAAGCAGAGGAGAAGACACTAGTGCACACTAACTGTCACACTGCCACTGCTCACAGCACAGCAGTTCTTTAGAAAGCTAACACAGTAGTACTACTGTTCTAACAACTACTAGCACACTGACTGCAGTACTACAGTACTAACAACACAACAACACAGTAATCCTATCCCCTAATCCCTAACCTAACCTATACCTAAGGCTAATAGCTGGCCAGCAGGCAGCAGCTGGCCTGGTCTGTGCACAGCACAAACACACAAACACATGCAGACACATAGCAGCTGCCTGCAGCACACACTCTGATTGCCACACATCTTACATCAAGCTAATTAATGTTTTACCAATAGTGTAGTGATAGTGAAGGGGTTAATCACTGAACAGCTTTCGGTTTATCACTGCTAGGCCAGCAGCACTGGAGCACACACTCTGACTGTCATACAATGACATCAATAAAGCTAATTAACGATTTAACAATAGTGTAGTGATAGTAGTGAAGGGGTTAATCACTGAACAGCTTATCACTGTGTGCAGCCCTTGGCCCAGCAGCACTGGAGCACACACTCTGACTGTCACACTATGACATCAGTCAAGCTAATTAACGATTTAACAATAGTGTAGTGATAGTAGTGAAGGGGTTAATCACTGAACAGATTTAGGTTTATAACTGTGTACAGCCCCCTTGCTAGGCCACCAGCACTGGAGCATGTCTCTCAGTGAGCATTCAGCAAGCTAAGATTATATGTCTCATCCTGGCAGCCCTCCTTATTATACAGGGGGCTGGCCAGGGTTTCTTTCTGTGATTGGGTGCCAGGGTTTAGGCTGGGAGCCCTCTGATTGGCTCAATGAGGTCAGGTGGGGCTGGCCAGGGTTCCACTCTGTGATTGGTTGCTATGGCTTCTGCTGGGAGCCCTCTGATTGGCTCCAGGACGTCAGCTCCTTAGTTACAGTATTTCAGATCCGGATATCCGCAATATCCATGGATATCTGGGTTATGCGGCCAAATATCCGCAGATAGCGAACCGGATTTCTAGAGAAATCCGGAATCTGGAATCTGATCCAAATAGCGTAAAAATGGTCGGATATCCGGCTTACCTGGATATCCGGAATCCTGATGAGCAGCACTGTTCACTGCTGCCGGGCTGCTCTGTCTCCAGCGCTTCACTACTTCCGCTAACAGGAAGTAGTGAAGCGACAGAGCAGCCCAGTGGCAATAAACAATGCATGGAGCCCGGAAGGTGAGTTTGCACTACAAGGCTCCCCGTGGCTCTGCCACATATCTTTTCAATTGAGGGGGAAGCATGGAGGGTGGCCAAGGAGAGGGAGGTAGGAGCTGGATCCCCCTCCCGATGGCTGAATCTCTGTGTGCCCACTGCTCCCCCTTCTCTGTGTTCTCTGTGGTAACTGTGCCCCCCTCCCTCACTGATGGAGGTGGACCCCCACCCATAGAAACATAGAATTATTTATTTCATAAGTTTGCTTTAAACACTGGAGGTATCTCATGGAAAAATTTAGAGAAGGCATGTCTTTTCTCTCTTTCCCATGTCACAAAACTGGGATGCATGCTTTGCTCCTCCTGTAAGAAGATGTCTCTTCACTTCCTGTGATGTCAGAGAGCAGGGATGTCAGTAATGTCAAAGTTACCTCTACAGCGGAGAGCGGCGCGACTGCCGATCCCGCGTCTGACGTCACGGCGGATTCCACCGTCGCCTCCTCAGCATCCCTTCCTAGTAGGTCAGGTCTCTCCAGGGTGCATCAGGACAGCAGAGCGCACGCGGACCCAGGGACAGGACCTTTATGCATTAAGGAGGAGAGTCAGCTGACCAGCCGGTCAGCTGACAACTCTGGTCTGACCCTTGCCTCTGATTGGCTGAGGCAACTGGGCGGAGCCGCAGGAATCACCTCTTGCATTTAAGACCCGGGCTGTCAGTAGATCATTGTCTGCTGTTGCTGAAACTTTGCGGTTAAGCTCTCAGACCTTAGTTAGTTCCCAGTGTGCTTGATCCGGCAGGACCCCGGGGATTCACACATAGCTAGAGATATTTACAGTATATTGATATTTTGTAATAGTAATATATAATATTATTATTCATTGTTTGCCTTACTGTGTATGAACCTTGCCTGAACTTCTGACGATCCTCCTGCCTCTCGATTCTGTACTGTGCCTGTCTTTTCATTGCTGACCCCGGCCCGACCTCGACTCTGTCCTTGCCTTCTGATTCTGTACTTCCGCCTATCTGATTGTTGCCGATCCCGGCTGGTTACTCACTACGACTTTGTCTCACGATTTTGTACTGCGACCTGACCGACCTGTTACCGACCCTGCCTGTACGACCTCTCTAGCACTAGTGATAGTTCCTAAAGCAAAGGGCTTAGGAGTACTCCTGAGCTACTGTGCACCAATACACGTGTGATCACACCTTTATTAAAATACTGACTTTTGTGTTTACTTTTACCGTTTATCTGCACTACTAACTAGTCTGTTTGAGCTCACTCTGATCAGCAAAGTACCACTGATCATTACAAGGGAATAGAAAGAGTGAAATGATATAAAACAGTTTATAATAATAATAATAATAATAATAATAATAATAATAATAATAACAAATGAAAGCAAGAACAGCTTACTCTGTCTGTTAGGTATGAGGGACTTAAACAACACATTGTTTTGATTTCATCTCTTGTCCACTCTTAATAGGGACCCAAGCACCACCTTTTCTAGACACATCAAACAAGCTTCCCTTTAAGGAAGGTTTATATACTGAATGGAGTTTTTTTTTTCCTGGGGTGGAGGGGGGGAAGCATTCACTGCTGCCTGTCTTCATGCGGACCTCCATCTTGTTTGTCAGTATGCCACAGTACCACAGCTCACAGTAGCCATGGTGATGTAGTGCATCCCTGTCTCCCTGGCTGCAATAATGCATGTGTTGTTTACGTTTACCTTTGTCTCATATGAGGGAGTTTCTAATGTTGTGATACTTTGTTGTGTAAGACATAAAATAAGCTGTTCTGTTCAGTAAAAGGGAACAAGATTAAATATAACTTACTAATAAATCCTAATAGTTCAACAAAGAGTGTTCCATTCCCCAAGGCATTGAGAATCCAGCTTCCTGCAGGTGGACTCTTCAGCAAGTAGCTGTTTATAAAAGCCGTTTCATCATACAAGTATTTGAACAGGTTATAAAAAACGGAGTTGTCGAAGTTGACGTAGTAATGGTAGAAAAAGTCATAACTAAAATTCTCCAATTCAATGTTGTTTCCTGAGAAAATATATAGATACATTATTGTATTAAAAAGTGGATTTTTTGTAAATTTATTAACTTAGAAATAAAACTTATTCCAGTAAATCAGCACAAATTACAGTTAAAGCTCTCTTTCCTTTCTTCCTATATTGCTTATCTAACACCCAAAAAAGTGACCTATCATCTCTTGAAACCCACCCTCACAGTTATGGTAAGTGCTCACGGTTGGAAGTGGTGGCACCCCCCTAACTTCCAAGTGGGCCAACCACCAGTGTCCTTCAGCACTCAGCAGCTTTCCTTTCCTTGACCATACCTCCTCCCAATGGGGAACGATAGAAGGGAGGTTGAGTGACCTTATCCCACCTACAACTACCCACCTAACTTCCTACAAACGTCTGTGCTGCATCTCAAACAGCCGTACACCAGACATTTGTTCTCTTAGTGCCACTTTCATCTTTCCTTTGCCAAGAATTAGTGTAGAGTTGGAATAACAAAGCCCCAATACATGACATTGCTACCAAAATGCAAAGAAAAATGGATTTTAAAATGTAATTTTTCAGAAAATTCTTTTTTTTTTTACTTATACCTTCTATTTTCCTTAACATACAGTATGTAGCAATTTTGGTGTCAACAGCATGTAATATTATTATTATTATTGATTTATAAAGCACCAACATATTCCGTGGCGCTGTACAAAGTAAGAAACAAACATGGGGTACATAATAATACAGACAATGGTGCACACCAAAATACAAGATAAATAATTAGTGACAAAATACAAAAAGATGATACAAAATACAGAATACAAAATATAGAATTGGTAATGACAATGATAAAAGTAACATGTTGAATAAAATGTATAATGATGTCCAAGACACAAAAGGGGAGAGAGCCCTGCCCTTGCGAGCTTTCAATCTAAAGGGAACGGGGGGGGGGGGGGGACAAAAGGAGGAGGCTTTGCTATTCACTGCTAAAGTCAGGATGAAATTACACAACATTTTATGCAAAATTACAAATGACTATGCAAAATCAATTAATTTAAAAAATCGTCATTACGTAAAGGCCTACTTGCGAAAATGTAAGCAAAATTGTGCATAATCGTAATTAGTTGATTATGGTCATCACAAGTGGTAAGATGTACATTAGGGTAGGGAACGCAGACCTTACTAGCTCCAACACTGTGTGCAGCTTTGGTGTAACACCTCTGTAATACTTGAACTGTAAAGAAATCTTTTAGGCACCAATCAAGTTCTTTTAAGAATTATTTGTATTAAATCATAAAGAATAACAGTCCAGAAACAAAGCACACTTCATTTTTCGCAAAGACAAATTCCTCTCTAGTGCTATGGACTATGGATTACTCTATGGATTCATCATCATAGTATTATTCTAAAACTTGTCATCTCTTAAAGCTAAAGGGAATCATATATATATATATATATATAAAAATAACCAGATCCTTACCTAATGAGAATAAAGGCTCTGGGTCCTATAGAGCCTCTCCGCTCCTGGTGCCCTCGTGGCAGCTCCTCCGTTTTAATCCCCTACTGCGGGGGACTTTGGAAGTTTTCGGGAGCCAAGTCTTTCCGAATACAGGCCATACCGCGCACATGTGAGTGCGCAAGAGAAGGAGCTCGCACATGTGCAGTATGGCGTGACCCATCTTCAGGAGGTCTTGGGCTCCCAAAGACTTCCGAAAGTCTCCTTTCAGTGGCGGAGATAGCAGTATTTGACCAAATTTGTTGAATACTGCTACGATGGAGCCAGTGCTGCAATGGGGACTAGGAGAGGAGCCTTCCCTTTCCTTAGGTAAGTATCTGGCTTTTTTATGATTCCCATGAGAAAAACAATTGTATCTATCCTCAGTCTCCCAAAAATGACCTTTTTAGATATCCCACAGTCTTATTTTATATCTAAATCTAGTTTTCAAGTTTTTACTGTTTCATTGTCTCTGCTCAATGACACCTTCGTTGAAGTATGTCAGAGCTCAAATTCATGAAAAATGTACCCTTTTTATCTCTTTCCTACTCTCAGAAGTCATTTACTGACAGGAAAGTGCTTTATGGCTGTAATTACTTATCAGTAAGCTAAGATTAAGGACCAGTAGGTCCGAAACATGTCAGCTTGAGATTTGATGTTTTAATACTGGATATGTCCTAGCAATAAAGAGGATTCGTGGCAAATTGGTGCGGACCTTCCTTCTGTTGGTCACGCGTACCCTCGTATGCGTCATCACGTAGAGGACGTGAGGTCAGAGAAAGGGCGGAAGTACCACAAGGGTACTACCGCTGAACCGCCCACTGCCCGGCCTCAACGTGTCCTAGTCGGACTCCTCCTCCTCACTCACACCACTGCCAGCCAGCCACCACCGGTACTATTTAACTTTCCGCAAAATTTTTGTATGGGGAAGCGGGCAGAGGGGGGAGCACTAGCGGAGGGGGTGGGGGGAATTTCAGACCCCCCCCCCGCGATCGGGGCATGCTCCCCCCTTATGCCTGCGACCCCATAGGGGGGCCGTATTCGGCCGAACAGGGGCCCTGTTCGGCCGAACAGGCGCCCTGTTCAGCCCTGTTCGGCCACGCTTTGAGTAGTTCGGGCGAACCCGAACGGTTTGGCCGAACACCATGAGATGTTCGGCCGAACTCGAACATCACCCGAACAGGGTGATGTTCTGCAGAACTCGAACAGTGGCGAACACTGTTCGCCCAACACTACCTTTAACCACTTCAGCCTTCAGTCATTTTTCACCTTATGCATCTGAGCAATTTTCACCTCCCATTCATTTGCCAATAACTTTATCACTAATTATCACAATGAATTTATCTATATCTTATTTTTTCCACCACCAATTAGGCTTTCTTTGGATGGTACATTTTGCTGAGAATTATTTTTTTCTGAATGCATTTTAATGGGAATATTAAGTACAAAATGTAAAAAAAAAAATCATTATTTCTCAGTTTTTCGGCCATTATAGCTTTAAAATAATACAAGCTATGAGGCGGAGCCTGCGATGGAAGGGTGAAGATGTGCTCCTGTACAGCTCCCGGCCATGTGCACACTCTTTTAGCTAAAATTGACCTTGCATCCCTTCCTTTTCTCTTCCAAGTGGCATGAAAAGGTCCAAGAAGGGTGACTCGGCCCAGCAGTGCCCTGATACCCCCTTGCAGAGACCTTTGACCAGGTACGTTCAGGCCCTAAGTGAGACTCCGGCTACTCCCAATATGGCGGACCCGTCATCCTTGCCTCCGGCAGCCTCTGGCCCAAGCTCTATGAAATCGGGCCCATCTGCCCTTACCAACCTGGAGGACATATGAAGATTCCTGAGGGGGGTTCCCACCAAGCAGGACATGGAGGAACAGACCGAACGAATAGTGTCCTCCACGAGGACGGAAATAGCTGCCATTCATGCGGACATCAATGGCCTGGCAGAGCGGGTCACGACGGTGGAGGACGATGTGACCTCGCTGAGAGCAGAAGTGGCAAAGCTGCGTGAAGAAATTGAGAGACAGTCCACCTTCACCCGCTCCATGTGCACTCAAATGGAGGACATGCAGAATAGGGGACGCAGGAATAATGTACGCGTAAGGGGTGTTCCAGAGCAAGTTAACGCGGACAATATTATCCCCACGCTGCGCATTCTTTTTAACAGCCTCCTCAACAGACCTGCGGACCAAAAGCTAAAATTCGATAGAGCTCATAGAGCCCTCCGGGCGGCCCCAGGAAGAGAGGAACAGCCTTGCGACATCATCTGCAGGCTGCACAACTATCAGGAGAAGGAGCAGATCATGGTAGCAGCAAGAAAGAAGGGAAATCTAGAGTGGGAAGGGGCAGCGGTTTCCCTCTTCCAGGATCTGGCACCGAATGGAACCCGGACACTATGGACTTTGCTGGACCGCAGAAACCACGCAAGCAACGCTGAGGAGAGGGTCGGTACTGTGCCCCCTTTTCCCCTGTAGCCCACCCGCCCACATGATGCCTCCGGAACTATGGCCCCTAATGTTCGCATAATCATATTATGCTGTTTTGTTTCACTATACCCGCCTCATATATTTGAAATCCGCCAACGGTTATCGAGGCCTACATTGGACTGTCATGCATGTTGGACACTCTGCCCCTTGGTCTGAAGAAGCCAGGGCAGAAGCTTTACAGCTTGCAGCTAGTCGCATTGATATGGGACAATGTATCATGTTATGGGCACTGATGACTCTAACCACTATCCATTCGAACCTGATGTGTGGCTCTGGGGGGGCATCAATGGACCTTAGCATGGGGGGTGGAGGGGAGGGGGCTTTGCTGTCTGCTCCCCTCGGCTCCCACTTTAACTATGTAATGATGGGTTTCGGCGCCCTTCCTCCCACGCAGCAGGAGAACCCTGGCTTTCTGGGGTGCTGACCCCTTCCTGTAGTTAGTGCATGCACAATGGTTATAGGGGTCCTTATGGAGCCAGCTATCTTTGGAAGTGCTTGGGGATTCCGGGTTGTTTTGCACTATGTTACTGAACGCCATGGGGAGTGGGGGCGGAGGACCCAAGGCTCAATGGGAAGCAAATCCTTTGCTTGGAGCATGGGGAACGGGTCATTTTTTTGGGTGATGAGCAAAACAAGCCCGTCAGGTCTCGGGGAGGGGTCGCATCATGGGGTTTTACGTTAGAACAACACGTTACACTTTAAGGGGTTCTAGGCTGGGGTTGGCAGAGGGAGGGGATCTCACATTGGCTTCTTTCCTACTTCTCTTGCTACTTGCTTCTCTTTCTAAACTAGAAATATAGCTTGTTAAACATCACTTTGTATGAGATTGGTTTACGTGTTTCCCTCTCTGTTTTGAAGGTATAAAAGGTTAATACTTCAATATGCTATCAGTAATATGTGCCTGGCCGGAGCCAGGGCTCGTGTCTAAGGTTCTTTCATCAAATTCTTCTACCCCAGCAGGATTTGCCGGTCACAAAATGGTGCCTAAAAGGCCCCTAGGCAAAGTTATCCAATGTCAGGATCTTGTATTCTGGCGAGCTCTATGGGTGAGCATCTTTCTAACTTTCTTGCTCCTCATGTGCTCAATACACACTCTTATGTGTACTTCATCTCTGTCTATTTATTTTCTGTTGTGTCTTTCTTTGTCTCTTCTAATAGTCTGCTGGTTAAAAGGTGGGTCGGTTGTGAGCGCGGGTCTTGGGGAGCATCTACTAGTGACCAACGTTCCAGCGGTCACTTAAACTGCTGTCCTTAAATGCCAGGGGTCTAAATGCTCCAGAAAAAAGGTCGGCGGTAATCAATTTGTGTCGTAAAGAACATGCCAATATTGTATGCCTACAAGAGACGCACTTCAAACAACCTGAAGTACCCAAACTGTATAATAAATACTACAGAACACTATATTGTAGCCCTCTCCAAGAGTCCAAGGTTAAGGGAATGGCGATACTCCTTTCCAAAGACACCCCATTTACTTTGGTTAAAGAATATGGAGCTCCACAGGGTAGATTTAACCTAATTAAAGGCACCTTACATAACCAAAAAATTACTATAGGCTCATATTACGCCCCGAACATGAATCAGATCTCCTTCCTTCAATCCTTTCTATCTTGCCTTCACACATTTGCAGAGGGTAGTGTCCTCCTGGGTGGAGATCTCAACCTCTCCCTGAATCCAACGATCGATTCCTCTTCAGGGAGGGGTCCGGTGTCTCAGAGGCTATTACGAAAATGCCACTCTCTTCTACATTCCATGCAATTAGTAGATGTTTGGCGATTGCCCAATCCCACTGCAAAAGATTACACGTTTTTCTCCCATCCTCATAACACTTACTCGAGGATTGACTACATTTTCCTCTCACATAATCTCCTCTCGGTGTCGCCCTCCCCTGGGATAGGTAGCATGACTCTTTCAGATCATGCGCTTGTCATGGTGGAGGTCTCACTGGGAGATTGCAGACGTGGTCCTGCCTCTTGGAGATTGAATGGCTCCCTGATAGAGGATAAACAAATATTTGAAAAACTTAAGGCAGAAATGGAAGAATTCTTCCATCTTAATGCTCAGGAGGATACTTCCCCATTCAGGCACGTGCACAGGGGGGTGCTCTGGGTGCCCAGGCACCCCCCTTTTTAAAAACTTCAAAAAAAGGCCCCTCTCGCCGCGCAAAATAAGCCCCGCCCCCGACCGCGATAAGCCCCGCCCACCCGCGGGATGCTCCAAACCTCCTGGGGCACTTTCAAGTGAAGAGGCCCAGACAGGAATCTTAGTGTGGCATGGCATACTGACCTCTCCCTCCACCTAGGACCCATACTGACCTTTACCTCCCCCAGCACCCATATTGACCTCTCCCTCCACCTAGTACCCAGTGACCACTCCCTCCCCTAGCACTCACAGTGACCTCTCCCCCCACCTAGGACCCATACTGACCGCTCCATACCCAGTACCCACAGTGATATCTCCCATCACCTAGCACCCACAGTGACCTCTCCCTCCACCTAGCACCCACAGTGACCTCTCCATCCACCTAGCACCCACAGTGACCTTTCCCTCCATCTAGCACCCACAGTGACCTTTCCCTCCATCTAGCACCCACAGTGATCCCTCCCCCCCCCCAGCACCCACAGTGACTTCTCCCTCCATCTAGCATCCACAATGACCTCTGCCTCCCCAGCTCTATCAGTGATCCTGCCTACCCCAGCACCCACACTGACCTCTCCCTCCCCCAGCACCCACGGTGATTTTTCCCTCCCCCAGTGGCTACCCTCCTGTCCCCTGCAGCACCCCCAGGGACCTCCCATCCCAAAAGCAGCACCTACAGAGACCTCTCCCATTGCCAGCGCCCACAGTGGCCTCTCCCAACACCCAGCATCCACTCCCTCCTCCAGTAACAACACTGACTTCTCCCAGCACCCACAGTGACCTTCCCTTCCTCCAGCACCAGGGCCGGGACAAGGTCCACCAGCACCAACAGAGGCTGGGCTGCCCAAGTGCGCCCCCCCCCCCCCTCAAGTGCGCCCCCCCCCCCCCTCAAGTGCGCCCTCCCCCAGTTTAATGCAACAATAAATTATGCACAAATAATACAGTATTTTTCCACAGGAAAATGAATTTATATAACTTCAAATGAAAATAACATACTGAATAAAATTGCTTATTGTTTACAATATTCATGTATAGATTATTTAATCAGTGTTTGCCCATTGTAAAATCTTTTCTCTCCCCGATTTACATTCTGACATTTATCACTGGTGGTCACATGTACTGGTAGTTCTGCCAGGTAATCTGTACGGAATGTTCACTACTGAGAGTACTATACACTCAGAGAGATTGTGCTTGCTTGGCAGTTGGAAATTTTCCATAATGCAACAAGTTTACAGACAACAAACTGTCAGGTCCTTGGTATGGGAGGGGTTTCACCGTAATCCCTCTGATGATCTATTGATCAAAAGGAAAAGATTTCTCATGGGAAAGGGGGAATGGGCTACTCATTGGGATAAAGTTCAATCCTTGGTTACAGTTCTTACCCCTGACCTCGCTTTAAAATAGTGTACTTTTAATGTTATTTCATTTGCTGTGCTGTGACAGAAATCACAGCAACTTCCTCTCCCTTTAGCACCCCCCATTCTGCTCAGTTGAAATATTCGACTTGAGCAGGACGTCGATGACGGGTGGGAAGGGAGTGTCAGTAGTTCCTCCTCTGTGGCCATTTTTAGGAACGCCCACCCCACTCACCGCTAATGATAGTGTACTAAGTACACTATCGTTCTGAGCTAAATTACTTCAAGACCGCACATGGCGCAGCTCCCCAGCGCACTGTAAAGATAGGAACTAATAACGGCGAGTGGGGTGAGCAGTCCTGAGGACGGGCAGAGAGGAGGAAGTACTGACACTTCTTGCCCGCCCATCAACGAGCTCTGCATTACGGCTGAGCAGAGTGGGGGGCAGAGGGGGTGGCTGGTGCTGTGACTCATATGTCACAACAAATAAAAAAAGCGTTAAAAACATTTTATTTTAAAAAGCGGTCAGGGGTACTTTAAGTCTACAAATAATGAGTTGAACTTAGCTGTGGCTTCTAGCAGCCCCCAGAAGTCCTTCTGTGCCCACAACACATCACTCCAAGTCCCTTTGGCAAGCAGTGGCGACCACCACAAAGCTGGCGGCTCCTGCACATGTGCAGCCCCAAGCTAGTGATG
Organism: Hyperolius riggenbachi; assembly: GCF_040937935.1. Lineage (NCBI taxonomy): Eukaryota > Metazoa > Chordata > Amphibia > Anura > Hyperoliidae > Hyperolius > Hyperolius riggenbachi. The sequence continues at coordinate 65,658,762 of NC_090652.1, forward strand.
GGCGAACACCTGGATGTTCGGGTTCGGGAAAGTTCGCCGAACATGGCCGAGATGTTCGGCATGTTCGGGCCGAACCCCGAACTTTCCGAACATCCAGCTTTTGGGGGCCATATGGGGTCGCAGGCATAAGGGGGGAGCATGCCCCGATCGCGGGGGGGGTCGGAAATTCCCCCCACCCCCTCCGCTAGCGCTCCCCCCTCTGCCCGCTTCCCCATTCAAAAGTTTAAGCAAAGTACCTGTAGTGGATGGCCTGGCAGTGGGCGGCACTGTGGAGTGAGGAGGAGGAGTCCGGAGAGTGACGAATTGAGGGAGGCCGGGCAGCGGGCGGTTCAGCGGAAGTACCCTTGTGGTACTTCCGCCCTTTCTCTGACCTCACGCCCGCTGCCCGGCCTCCCTCAACTCGTCACTCTCCGGACTCCTCCTCCTCACTCCACAGTGCCGCCCACTGCCAGGCCATCCACTACAGGTACTTTGCTTAAACTTTTGAATGGGGAAGCGGGCAGAGGGGGGAGCGCTAGCGGAGGGGGTGGGGGGAATTTCCGACCCCCCCCGCGATCGGGGCATGCTCCCCCCTTATGCCTGCGACCCCATAGGGGGGCAGTATTCGGCCGAACAGGGCCCTGTTCGGCCGAACAGGGGCCCTGTTCGACCCTGTTCGGCGGCCATTAGAAGTTCGGGGCGAACCCGAACTTAAAAGGCCGAACACCATCAGGTGTTCGGCCGAACGCGAACATCACCCGAACAGGGTGATGTTCTGCAGAACCCGAACAGTGGCGAACACTGTTCGCCCAACACTACCCCAAGCCATGCGCACACTGCGCATGTGCATTAGCAATTTTCATAAATGGCAGATGCGGCAAACGCCCCTGGCCAGAGAGTCTTGGACCGGTGCCGTGGGCACAGCACAGGAGGACTCCAGGAGGCTGCAAGAAGCCCCAGGTAAGTTCAACTCAAATTTCCTTTAAAGTAGTTATCAGGCAAATATTAAATGAAAAGCTCTACTCACCTGGGGCTTTCTCCAACGCCTAGCAGCCGACTGTCCCAAGCTGTCACCTCCACTCCCCGCCGCTGTCTCCATGCTCGGTGCGGAAGGTGCAAACTGCCACTGTCAATCAAGCCCACGTTGTACGCGGCTTACTGCGCAGGCGCAGAACTACTGCGCCTGCGCAGTAAGCCGCGTACAACGTGGGCTTGATTGACAGTGGCGTTTCGTGCATGCGCAGTGCGGGTGACCTCGGGTTCGGCTTCCGCACCAAGCACAGAGACCGGGTGAGTGGAGGTGTCAGCGTAAAACAGTTGGCTGCTGGGGGCTGGAAAAAGCCCCAGGTGAGTAAAGCTTTTTTTTTAAATATTTGCCTGATAACTACTTTAAGGCATGCAGCATAATTCTGGCCACATGTGTTTATAGGTGTAGAATAAATGATATACTATATCCACAAACTCATTCTGCACCTATATACACAGGTGACAGACACTATGCTGCAGGCAGATCTTAGCAAACAACTAAACAGTTACCAGACAGTCAGTCAGAAATCTATTAGGATACTATTCCTCACTCACTATCTATGTGACACTGAAGCTGACTGTCTATATTGCACTGACTGACTAACTTACTTGATTATTATGACTGCGGGTGCCAGTACATTCCCCACTACGCAGCCAGCCCAGAGTCAGAGAAGACGCCTGCGAGGGACGTTCCTGACGTCACGTGACCGTCGTGACGTGATGACTGAGGAAGGGGGGCGGACTCAGATAGCACACACAACATCAAGTGACGGGGCGGGCCGCGGGCGGGACCAAGCGTCAGACAGCCACAGACAGTAAGCATGGGCTTACGAGTGAGCTGCGCCTGCACGCTGGCTTGACAACAACATGCCTGGCATCGGCTTTTGAGAGCGAGCCCAGCGGGGGGCGGTGCAGCGTTATTGAAGCCATGGCAACTGTACACTCTCTCAGAGAGAGAGAGTGTACAGAGACAAATTCTCGCCGCTGCCACCCGCGGCTAGTAAATTGCAGGGCGGGCGCCGGCGGGCAGAAGTGCGCTCATGATTTATTGGACTGACAAGCGCCCAGAGGCCGTAGCCTCGTGAGCCTATGTGTCGGCCCGGCTCTGTCCAGCACCCACACTGACCTCTACCTCCCTTAGCAGCAACTATGCCATTCATAGCAGCACCCATAGTGACCTCCCACTCCCTGCACCCACAATGACAACTACCTCCCGAGACCCACAGTGATCTCTCCCAAAGGACCCACAGCGACCTCCCTTTCCTCCAGCACCCATACTGACCTCTGCCTTCCACAGCACCCACAGTTACTTCTCCCCGCAGCACCCACAGTGACCTACCCTTCCCCCATCAACCACACTGACCTCTACCTCCCCTAGCAGCAACTATGCCATTCATAGAAGTACCCACAGTGATCTCCCACCCCCTGCACCCACAGCAATCCCACCAATATTCAGCACCCACATTACACTCAACCAGTAGCCCCCACTATAGCAAGCACCCTGCACCCAATACTCACATCCGGCCTATATGGCACTTAGTACTTGCATCAAACAGCCACATGACACCCAATACCTGCACCCCTTCTCCCTATAGCTGGTACCCAGTACTCACACCTACATGGCACAGTACTTGCACACAGCCCCAACATGGCACTCACTACTCACACCTACACACCACCTTCACATGGCACCCACTATCTTCACTCACATAATTAGTACTAGCACCCAAAGTACCTGCACTCAGAACTCACATGACACACTATGCCCACCCATAGCTAGCACCCATTGCAGGCATGGCACCAAGTATTTGCACCTATGTGATACCCAGTACCTGCACCCAACACCCACATGTTTCATCTGCAGTAGTTCCAGTTGCACTAAGCCTCCACTTGGTGCCCAGCACAAACATCAAGCCCTCACATGACATCCAGTACTTACACCCAGAACTCACAAGGGACTGAGTACCTGCAATCAACACCTACATGATGGTTGATACACACCCATACAGCCAGAAACCACATGACACCCTGTGCCAGCACCCAGAACCCACATTGCACCCAGCATCTGCCTTTAGCACCCACATGACAACAAATACCCCACTAGCCAGCACCCATCACCCATATGTCACCATTTACTCACTCCCAGTACCCACTTGGCACTCAGTATTTGCACCTAAGACCCACATACCCCCATAATCAACACCCACATGGCACAGTACTCACACATCACCAAGTTCCAAAGCCATTATATGCACCTAGTACCCGTCCATGGCCAGCACCCAAATAGCACCCAGTACCTATCCTTGGTCTGAACCCATATGAGACTCAGTACTCTCCCATGGCACACATCCAGACCACGCATGGCACTCCCTACTCACTCATGTCCAACATTCACATGGCTCCCTGTACCAATTAGCACCCACTATTGTTTATCACCATCTGCTACTCATTCAGCACCCAATACTGCATAGCACCCACTGCAAATAAACACCCAACACAAACTGGACCTTGGTACCCAAAGCAGCTTGACACAGACTTTACTTTGGCATCTTGGCACCCACTGCAACTTAGCACAAAGTGAACCTTTGCATCTTACCATCTACTGCATCTGGGCACCCACTGCACCTTGGCACTTACTGCAGTTTTGCATCTACTAATGATTAGCAACCACTGCATATTGGTAACCACTTCTTTGCCTGAAAAGAGGCTTGGTTGCTGATCAAGAGGGACAGAGGTCCCAGTAATGAATGGTGAGTCTGTGCCTTCACTGTGGGCCCCACTGTGCGCACTCTAACCCACTAACAGTGGGCACCTATCACTGCTGATGTGAGGGTGGTAGCACTAAAAGAGTTGGTTGGAAGGAGACACAAAGTCTGCCTGACACTGCTATAAAGGTGTACGCGTGTGTGTGTGTGTGTGTGTGTGTGGGGGGGGGGGGGTTAAGACTGCCTTATGCTTTCTGGAGAGGGGGTTTTACATACACAATTTAGCACGATTTATCGATTTCAAATTTGAGCACCACACCCTTGAGGATCCTCTGCATGGCCCTGCCCCTTCCTGCAGCACCCACACTGACCTCTACTTTTCCCATCAGCCACCCCTTCCCCTTATAGCTGGTACCCAGTACTCACACTCTCATGACACCAAGTATCTGCACCCAGGCCTAAAATTGCACCCAGTACTCACACCTGCACACACCTTCCACATGGCCCCCACTATCTGCACCAAGCACCCACTTAACCCATACCTGCACCCAAAGTACCTGCATTCAAAACCCATGTGATGCCCAAAGCCCACCCATAGCCAGCACCCAGTAAAGGCATTCGCCAAGTATTCGCACCCATGTCACATTCAGTACCTGTACCCAGCACCCACATGACATTGAGTACATGCACTCAGATCTTACATGGCACTAAGTACTTGCAATCAACACCCGCATGACACTCGATACCCAACCATAGCCAGAACCCACATGACACTCAGTACTTAACCTCCCTGGCGGTTTGTTAAAATCTGCCAGGGGCAGCAAATACCTTTTTTTTTTTTTTTTTTTTCACGTAGCGAGACAATGTCTCGCTACATGATAGCTGCTGCTGAGTGGCATCCCCCCAGCCCCTCCGATCGCCGCCGGCGAACGGAGATCAAGAGATCCCGTTCAAAGAATGGGATCTCTTGGAGGGCTTCCCCCGTCGCCATGGCGACGGGGCGGGATGACGTCACCGATGTCATCGACGTCAAAGGGGAATCCGATCCATCCCACAGCGCTGCCTGGCACTGATTGGCCAGGCAGCGCACGGGGTCTGGGGGGGGGTGTCGGCTGCGGCGACGGGTATAGCGGCGGATCGGTGGGTAGCGGCGGCGATCGGAGGTTACACGCAGCTAGCAAAGTGCTAGCTGCGTGTAACAAAAAAAAATTATGCAAATCGGCCCAGCGGGGCCTGAGCGGTGCCTCCCGGCGGCATAGCCCGATCTCAGCTCGGGCTTACCGCCAGGGAGGTTGAACCCAAAACTCACATGACACTAAGTACTTGCAATCAACAGCGGCATGGCACTCGATACCCACCCATAGCCAGAACCCACATGACACTCAGTACTTACACCCAGAACTTACATGGCTCCCATCATCTGCATTCAGCAGCATGACAATCAATACCCCCCTAGCCAGAAACGAGGAGGGGGGAGGCATGCCGGGGAAGGCATTGCCAGGCCCCTTTTTTAAATTTGAGCACCCCCCACTTAAGGACCCTCTGCACGGCCCTGTCCCCATTAATCCTGTGGGAAACACACAAATGCTATGTCAGAGGCCTTCTGATCAGGGAGGGAGCCAGAAGGAAGAGGGAACGTGAGAAAGAAATTGAAGACATTCTCTCTTCTATAGCAGTGTTAGAAATGAGACACAAGCAGAGCAAATCTCCAACAGTTCTGTCAGAATTGACGAGCAAAAGAGAATCACTCCGAGGGTTACTATTTCATAAAGTTAAATATGCGGCATTTAGATGAGAGCCCTGAAAGACCAACAAACCTCCAACTATATATCTTGTATTAAAGACAAAAACTCTCAGTTGGTGCACAAATATGATTTCTCACAAACATTTAGAAACTTTTATGCTGGCCTATATAACCTTCCCTCTTCCTGTGGCTCGCTCTCTTCTGAAATTAAACATAACAAAATAACTGAATATCTGACAAAATCAGGCATGCCTTCACTCCCTGCAGAGGATATCGAAGTCTTAGAGGAACCATTCACGGAAGATGAATTGTTAATAGCAATGTCTCAGCTCCCCGCAGGGAAGGCCCCAGGTCCTGACGGATACACCCCCGAGTATTATAAGAAGTATAAAACCATTTTAAACCCGTATATGCTACAAGCATTTAATGCCATTTCTGAAAATCAGGAGGAAAACTTAGATTTCCCTTCCACAATGCTTGCAGCGCATATCTAGGTACTACCCAAGGAGGGGAAAGACCCTTTAATATGCCAGAGCTACTGACCCATCTCGTTGCTTAATGTAGATTTAAAGATCTACTCTAAGATGCTTGCAAATAGGTTGTCGCCTATTCTTCCCAACTTAATTTACCCGGATCAAGTTGGCTTTGTCCTGGGCCGAGAGGCACGGGACAACACCATCCTCACTCTGGACATTGTACACTGGGCAAGGTCCCAGCCCATCCCTATCCTCCTTCTTTCCACTGACGCTTAAAAAGCTTTTGATAGGGTGGACTGGGACTTTATAGAGGGTACCCTGAAACACATTGGCCAAAAATGTGTAGATGAAAAATGTCTCTTTATTCCTCACCTAATGCTAAGGTAAAAGCAAATGGAGTATTATCTGAAAGTTTTGACATACGCAACAGAACGAGGCAGGGTTGTCTCCGTTGATTTTTGCACTCTCTCTCGAACCCTTCTTATGCACAGTTAGATCTAACCCAGACATTCAGGGGGTATCCCTTAAGGCATCTTCCCATAAAGTTGCAGCATATGCGGATGATATGCTTTTTTTTCTCACAAACCCGCATATCTCCCTACCAAATTTGTTACGAGAATTCCAGGAATATGGTCGAATCTCTAATCTCTCGATTAATTATGACAAAAGTGAAGCACTGCGGGTTCTACTACCGGATACATTAAAAGACACCTTACGACCCAATTTTCCATTCACGTGGCCGCCTAAAGCTCTTAAATATCTGGGAACATATATTACTCCTCATCCAAAAGACCTGGTAGCTTCTAATTTTATGCCTGCTTTGGAGAGAATTAAGTCAGATCTACAAAAGTGGGATAAACCCCACTTCTCCTGGTTCGGGAGGGCGTATATAATCAAGATGACAATCATGCCTCATTTACTTTACCTCTTTCAGACCCTTCCCATACACATTCCGACTTTATATTTTAAGCAACTAACTCGGGAGTTCTCTAAATTTATTTGGCGAGGACGGAAATCTAGACTGAGATATGCGCTGCAAACTGCACCTAAAGAATCAGGGGGCATGGCAATTCCAAACCCCTCGCTGTACTATGCCTCAGCAGTCCTAATAAGAATTATCAACTGGCATAGACATTCTTCCCAAAAAAGGTGGGTGGAGGTAGATGAGGAGCTGGCAGGAGAGCCTTAGCCAGATTCGCTGGCAAACTCAATTTAGGCGGACAGTAGGTCCTGCTGCTGTATTAGTTAGCCATACCCTCAAGGTATTCGCTAAATATAGATCTGGGAAATTAATATCTCCTTGGCCGTCACCTCTTCTGCCCATCCTTAACAACCCAGCTTTTCCCTTAGGAATGCACCCCGGAGTTACCTCTCCTGGCGCAATGTCCATCCGCTATGCGCTCACCACCTTATCCATGAGGGGGAATGGACTCCTCTCACGAGTCTGCAGAATGCATTGTCCTCCCAGGCCCTGGACCATTGGAGTTGGACTCAGTTTAAACATTTCCTATTGCAACAGGGTACCAGGGCTGAGCTGGGAAGATCTCTCACCCCATTTGAGCAAATGTTCAGGGGCACAGGGTCAATCAGGGGAACTATCTCTCCTATGTTGGGCCGAACGGTTCGCCTGCGAACGGTTCCATGCGAACTTCAGTGGTTCGGTTCGCCCCATAATGCACCATGAGGGTCAACTTTGACCCTCTACATCACAGTCAGCAGGCCCCGTGTAGCCAATTAGGCTACACTAGCCCCTGGAGCCACTCCCCCCCTAATAAAAGGCAGGCAGCGGCGGCCATTAAGCTCACTCATGTGCCTGTGTTAGTGAGAGTAGGGCGAGCTGCTGCAGACTGTCTCTCATAGGGAAAGATTAGTTAGGCTTAGCTTGTTCCTGGCTGCATACCTGTTCTGTTCAGTGAGCCCACCATACCTGTTCTGTTCAGTGAGCCCACTGGATACCTGCATACCTGTTCAGTGAACCTGCCACTGCATACCTGTTCTGTGAACCCACTACTGCATACCTGTACTGTGAACCCACCACTGCATACCTGTTCAGTGAACCCACCACTGCATACCTGTTCAGTGAACCCACCACTGCATACTTGTTCAGTGAACCTGCCACTGCATACCTGTTCTGTGAACCCACCACTTCATACCTGTTCAGTGAACCCACCACTGCATACCTGTTCAGTGAACCCACCACTGCATACCTGTTCAGTGAACCCACCACTGCATACCTGTTCAGTGAACCTGCCACTGCATACCTGTACTGTTCAGTGAACCCGCCACTGCATACCTGTTCTGTTCAGTGAACCCGCCACTGTATACCTGTTCTGTTCAGTGAACTCTCCACTGCATACCTGTTCTGTTCAGTGAACCCGCCACTGCATACCTGTTGTGTTCAGTGAACCTGCCACTGTATACCTGTTCTGTTCAGTGAACCTGCCACTGTATGCCTGTTCTGTTCAGTGAACCCGCCACTGCATACTTGTACTGTTCAGTGAACCCGCCACTGCATACCTGTTCTGTGAACCCGCCACTGCATACCTGTTGTGTTCAGTGAACCGCCACTGTATACCTGTTCTGTGAACCTGCCACTGCATACCTGTTCTGTGAACCCACCACTGCATACCTGTTCTGTTCAGTGAACCCGCCACTGCATACCTGTTCTGTTCAGTGAACCCACCACTGCATACCTGTTCAGTGAACCTGCCACTGCATACCTGTACTGTTCAGTAAACCCCCCACTGCATACCTGTTCTGTTCAGTGAACCCGCCACTGTATACCTGTTCTGTGAACCTGCCACTGCATACCTGTTCTGTGAACCCACCACTGCATACCTGTTCTGTTCAGTGAACCCGCCACTGCATACCTGTGCAGTTAAGTGAACCCACCTACCTCCGTGAGTGCACGCAGTGTGATATACCACTCCGTGCATACCCGATATGGACAAAACAGGTAGAGGAAGAGGTAGTGCCAGAGCCAGAGGAAGGCCACCCGGCAGATCTGCGCGAGGTCGTGTAAATGTAATTTCGTGTGGACCTGGCCCACAGTACAGTGCTCGGAAGAAGGCACGTCCCATCACCTCCCAAGATTGTCAGGACGTGGTTGAGTATTTAGCGACACAGAACACCTCATCTTGATCAGCCACCAGCGCTACTACTAGCACCACTTCCGCTGCATTTGACACTTCGCAAGAATTATTTAGTGGTGAAATCACTGATGCACAGCCATTGTTGTTACAGCCAGATGAATTTTCACCAGCTCATATGTCTGAGTTACGCAGCAACACTATGGATGTAATGTGTAAGGAGGATGAAGGACCTACTGATGGTGCATGTTTGGATTTTTCTGAGGCAAGCAAAGCTGGGCAGGATGATTACGATGATGACGATGATACGGATCCTCTGTATGTTCCCAATAGAGGAGATGAAGAGGGGGACAGTTCAGAGGGGGAGTCAGAGAGTAGTAGGAGGAGAGAAGTTGCTGAAAGAAGCTGGGACAGCTCTTCATCAGAAACAGCTGGTGGCAGTGTCCGGCACCATGTATCGCCACCTATGTACAGCCAGCCAACTTGCCCTTCAGCATCAGCTGCTGAGGTCCCCATAGTGCCCACATCCCAGGGTGGCTCAGCGGTGTGGAAATTTTTTAATGTGTGTGCCTCAGATCGGAGCAAAGCCATCTGTTCGCTCTGCCAACAAAAATTGAGCCGTGGAAAGGCCAACACTCACGTAGGTACAAGTGCCTTACGAAGGCACCTGGAGAAAAGGCACAAACAGCAATGGGATGGCCACTTGAGCAAAAGCAGCATCAGCACACAAAAGAAAAGTCACCCTCCTTCTCCTCTTCCTCCTTCAGGTGCATCATCTGCTTCTGCCGCTTTCTCCCTTGCACCTTCACAGGCACCCTCCTCCACTCCGCCTCTGCCCTTGAGCGCTTCCTGCTCCTCTGCCCACAGCAGCAGTCAGGTGTCCGTGAAGGAAATGTTTGAGCGGAAGAAGCCAATTTCGGCCAGTCACCCCCTTGCCCGGCGTCTGACAGCTGGCGTGGCGGAACTGTTAGCTCGCCAGCTGTTACCATACCGGCTGGTGGACTCTGAGGCCTTCCGTAAATTTGTGGCCATCGGGACACCGCAGTGGAAGATGCCAGGCCGCACTTATTTTTCTAGAAAGGCCATAACCCAACTGCACTGTGAAGTTGAGAGGCAAGTGGTGTCATCTCTTGCGAAGAGCGTTGGGTCAAGGGTACACCTGACCACGGATGCCTGGTCTGCCAAGCACGGGCAGGGCCGCTACATTACGTACACAGCCCATTGGGTCAACCTGGTGAACGATGGCAAGCAGGGTGCAGCGGACCAAATTGTGACACCTCCACGGCTTGCAGGCAGGCCTCCTGTCACCTCCTCTCCTCCTGCTACATGCTCTTCGCTGTCCTCCTCCTCCTTGGCTGAGTGGCAGTTCTCCTCTCCAGCTACACAGCCCCAGCTCCGCAGGGCCTATGCTGCATGCCAGGTACGACGGTGTCACGCCATCTTAGACATGTCTTGCCTCAAAGCGGAGAGTCACACTGGAGCAGCTCTCCTGGCTGCTCTTAAGAAACAGGTGGATGAGTGGCTGACCCCGCACCACCTGGAGATATGCAACGTGGTGTGCGACAACGGCAGCAATCTGCTTGCCGCTTTCCATATGGGGAAGCTGACACACATACCCTGCATGGCACATGTCATGAATCTAGTTGTTCAAAGATTTGTGTCAAAGTACCCTGGCTTAGCGGATGTCCTGAAGCAGGCCAGGAAGTTCTGTGGGCATTTGAGGTGGTCTGACACAGCCATGGCACGCTTTGCGGAAATTCAGCGGAAAAACAACTTGCCGGTGAGACGCCTGATTTGCGATAGCCCGACTCGCTGGAATTTGACCCTGCTCATGTTCTCCCGCCTGCTAGAACAGAAGAAAGCCATCACCCAGTACCTCTACAACTACAGTAGAATGAAACAGTCTGGGAAGATGGTGATGTTCTGGCACGACAACTGGACACTGATGAGAAATGTATGCAGGCTCATGCGGCCGTTTGAGGAGGTGACCAACCTGGTGAGCCGCAGTGAAGGCACCATCAGCGACTTGATTCCCTACACTTACTTCTTGGAGCGTGCTGTGCGTAGAGTGGCGGATGAAGCTGCGAATGAGCGTGACCAGGAACAGTTACGGCAGGAACAGGCATGGGACCAATTTTCATCAGACCCAGCTGTTTCCTCAACACCTGCGGCAGCACAGAGGGGGAGGAGGAGGAAGAAGAGAAGTTGTGTGCAGAAGACGAGTCAGACTCAGAGGATAGGATAACAGAGGCGCCAATAGGATAAAAAACACTAAAAAAACTTAAAAACCCATCTTGGTAATAGAGGAGGCAGTGGTGGACTCACCCCCTCCAAGCAGAACACACGACTGTGGATTTTCAGTCAAAACAATTTTATTGGATACTCCAAATAAAGTGCAACGCGTTTCACGGGATACAAACCCGCTTCATCAGGCAATAACAGATAGGAGTAAACAGCATCTGCCAGTACCATCAATACTGAGCGCCTCTTCACAGAGGCGCTCAGTGTTGATGATACTGGCAGATGCTGTTTACTCCTATCTGTTATTGCCTGATGAAGCGGGTTTGTATCCCGTGAAACGCGTTGCACTTTATTTGGAGTATCCAATAAAATTGTTTTGACTGAAAATCCACAGTCGTGTGTTCTGCTTGGAGGGGGTGAGTCCACCACTGCCTCCTCTATTACCAAGATGGGTTTTTAAGTTCTTTTAGTGTTTTTTATCCTATTGGCGCCTTTGTTATCCTATTATCTACATCAAGTCCACCCTTGGTGGAGGGTTGTACCCTTCCTTCTTCAACTACAGAGAGCGACTTTTTAATCCTGAGTGGGGTCAGGACAATCTCCCCACCTGCTTTGACAGTGGTTGCCTACTTGGTAACCCTGGTTTGTGAGTATTAAATTAATATTATTACTCTATCAATTATACCTTACCAGTACATACTACACTATATTGGGCTCTTGGTGTTCTCTCTTTTTCTCAGACTCAGAGGATGATGAGCAAGGTGTTTCTTTGGGGGAGGAGGAGGAGGGGATGGCAGCAGGAGAACAACCGCAGCAGGCGTCGCAGGGGGCTTGTGCTGCTCAACCTTCCCGTGGTATTGTTCGCGGCTGGGGGGAGGAGGTTGACTTACGTGACATCATTGAGGAAGATCAAGAGGAGATGGATGGTACATCTGGATCCGACTTTGTGCAGATGTCGTCTTTTATGCTGTCCTGCCTGTTGAGGGACCCCCGTATAAAAAACCTCAAGGGGAATGAGCTGTACTGGGTGGCCACACTACTAGACCCTCGGTACAGGCACAAAGTGGCGGACCTGTTACCAACTCACCTGAAGGTGGAAAGGATGCAGCACATGCAGAACAAGCTGTCAACTATGCTTTACAATGCCTTAAAGGGTGATGTGACAGCACAACGCCAGCAAGGTACCACTGCCACTAATCCTCCTCCCGTGTTCACGCAGTCAAAGACAGGACGCTCCAGCGATCTCATGGTGATGTCGGACATGCGGACGTTCTTTAGTCCAATGCCTCGCCGTAGCCCTTCCGGATCCACCCTCCACCAACGCCTGGGACAGCAGGTAGCCGACTACCTGGCCTTAAGTGTGGATGTAGACACTGCTGTGAACAGCGATGAGGAACCCTTGAACTACTGGGTGCGCAGGCTTGACCTGTGGCCAGAGCTGTCCCAATTTGCCATCCAACTTCTCTCCTGCCCTGCCGCAAGCGTCCTGTCAGAAAGGACCTTCAGCGCAGCTGGAGGCATTGTCACTGAGAAGAGAAGTCGCCTAAGTCACAAAAGTGTTAAGTACCTCACCTTTATCAAAATGAATGAGGCATGGATCCCAGAGGGCTGCTGCCCGCCCCAAGACTAAGTCAGTCCCCGCACACACAGCATCTCTGCCTGCACACCGTGTGACTGGCTGCCTGGCCTGCCCCAAGAAGACTAAGTCGCTCCCAGTCCCTCCACACAGCATGTCTGCCTGCAGGCCACTTGACTACCTTCTCCGCCACCACCAACAGGGTCCGGGACTCCAGGCGGATTGCTGAATTTTTAAGGCCGCTGCTAGCAGCGGCCGCTGTAATAATTTTTCTGGTGCGTGTACATGACTGCCTAATTTTTCTGGCTGCACTGCGGGCAGCTGCAACAACAAAAGAAAAGGCATGTACATGCGCCCATTCCCCTTCGTGATCATTACCTTGCTGTGGTGAAGGGGCTTGCGTATCACAATGAAGCAATGACCGGTGCCTAGATGAGTGTCTCGGGGGGCACACCCACGATAATAAGGTCGTTGCCTCATTGTGGTCAGACCAAATTTGATCAGCTGGACAGTCACTGTTTTGTCATTCAGCTACATCAGCCAGGCGACCATATGGGCTGTAAAGCCACCAAAACCTGCACTCTCGCCATGGTGCGCACCAGTCCAGCACGGCCGTCACTACACAAAAAGCTGTTTGCGGTGCGTTACACGGTGAGTTTGGTGTGTCAGTGTGAAGCAGTACCTTAATTACACTCCCTGATTGATGTATACACATGCAAGATGTTTTAAAGCACTTTAGGCCTGTCATTTAGCATTCAATGTGATTTCTGCCCTTAAAACGCTGATTTGCGTCAAATCCAGATTTTTCCCGGGGACTTTTGCCATGTATCCCACTCCTCCACCTGGGGGTCCAGGTGTTAGACCCCTTGAAACATCTTTTCCATCACTTTTGTGGCCAGCATAATTTTTTTTTTTCAAAATTCGCATCCCCATTGAAGTCTATTGCGGTTTGCGAACTTTTACGCGAACCAAACCTTACGCGGAAGTTCGCGAACACGGTTCCCGAACCTAAAATCGGAGGTTCGGCCCCACTCTACTTATGTACTCACTACTTAATGATACAGATGAACCGTCCGCAGAATTGAAACTGAGATGGAAAGCTGACCTTAACATCTCCTTTTTAACAAAGCAATGGGGGAAGATATTACTCTTTGCCCACAAATCATCGATATCATCAAGTAGCCAGGAAGCGGGATATAACATTTTCACACGATGGTACCTCACCCCAACGAGACTCCACGCAATGTATCCTTCCACTTCTCCAAGTTGCTGGAGGTGTGGACAAGAGCCTGGTACCCTGTTGCATATTTTCTGGTCCTGCTCCTGTCTCACCAGTTTCTGGCATGCCATACGCATACAGATACATGCTTTGACAGATTTCTTACCACCAGACTCTCCATCACAATTCATGGATCATCAAAAAGTATAAAAAATCTCTCACCAGACATCTTGTCAATGCTGCCAAAGCATTGATTGCCAGACGTTGGAAGTCGCAAGACCCTCTTGATATCAGAGACTGGTTAAGAGCGGTGGATAGAATCTGTCGGCTGGAAGAACTGACAGACGCTATATATGATAGGTCAGAGCAAAAACATGGTTCTGGTGGTTTGAATTAAAGCAATCCCCTCAATATGCTATCCTCATCGCTGGCTAATACCCCCTTCGCTCCTCCCCTGGCATTATTTTCAAGATTCGCAGATGCTCCTTGTGATGGGCTCTGCGCTCTCTTCCGGCCCATCGAAAGCGCGTCTTATCTGTCCTTTTCTTCTCTTTCTTCTCTCTCTGTACCTCTCTTTTCTTTTCTTTTTTTTTGTTTGAAGGATAATATGGTGCGGTATATGCTTATATGTTAGTGTCTCCAAAGGAATAAATACGGGAGCCGCTATTTGTTAACTTAGCAGGTGCCCGGTTGTATGATCCCTACGGGGCGCCGGGATACCAATTCTAAGGCCTTTCTTTTGAACTAGATGGCTCATAAATACTAGCATATTGTAGGTGTATGTTGTAATGCTATATTTGATACCTCCGGCTCCAGGAAAATCTATATATATAATAGAGTAAGTGCCTCAACCTTCAAGCAAGAAGAAGAAGTAGCGCCCTGCCCCCAGGGCCGGTCCAAGCAAGAAGAAGGGGCTGGTCCAAGCAAGAAGAAGAAGTAGTGCCATATCAAACCAAGGGTGAAGAGGGATAATTTGCATATTCAGTAGCAGTGCATTGTGGGTAACCACAAATGTTCACTTATAGCTGAATTATTGCAGATTTGTTTCTGTTTTAAGAAGGCAAATTACACCAAGCTTTGCTTTTTTTAGTAGGAGGGCTTTGTGGTCCCTTTTATCCCCCTATAAATTCTTAGTAGTTTGGGTCACTCCAAGCTGCTTGGTTACTCTGTTGTACTGTTCCAAGCCCTATCTCATAAAGCCATATCAATCCCTGCTATGTACTGATGAGAACCAAAAGTCTGAAATAGGCTGTCACATGTGGGTTTGATATGACTGTGTAAAATGTAAAGATATATGCTAAAGCCACTCATGGCAAACCGCTAGCGGTTTAGTAAAAACCGCTACACATTGTTGCAAATGGCAGTGTTTTCCCTGCCACGTTTGTGGTTAACGATAACCGCAAACACGTTTCATGCAGCAGTTTGCCGGCGATTTGTGTTTAGCAATTGTGATTAGCGTGCAAAGCACGCTAATTGCGATCGCTCCAAAACCGCCGCAGTGTCCAGTGAGTTTTCCATGTTAATTGCGGGAAAATCACTCCCGCAAAGGTTTGCGATTATAGGTGTGGACGGGCCCGTAACAATATGTGAAATCTGCTACCCGAAAACGCTCCTAAAACTGCTAGGCATGTTTAGAAAATGTCTCTAAACATGCCTAGAATTGCTCTGAAAATCTGCTCCAAAAAACGCTAGCATTTTGCAGATCTGCTAGCGTTTTTGGTGTGCACTGGGCCTGATAGTGGGTGTGTGAGTAGTAGTACACATTGCCAGCAATGATATTTGGTGTGTAAGTAGTAGTACACATTTCCAGCAGTGATATTTGGTGTGTGAGTAGTAGTACACATTGCCAGCAGTGATATTTGGTGTGTGAGTAGTAGTACACATTGCCAGCAGTGATATTTGGTGTGTGAGTATTAGTACACATTGCCAGCAGTGATATTTGATGTGTGAGTAGTAGTACACATTGCCAGCAGTGATATTTGGCGTGTGAGACAAGGAGTTAACTTTGTAACCAAGAGCTGCTGCCTGTGGTGCCTGTAACCTGATCCCTAAGTGAGCTCAGCTGGGAGGAGTTACCTCTCTCACTCCATCCCTAACTCTTAGCTGCGCTTCCTGTTTCTTCCACTGTGATCCGAATCGTTCACTGTGATGATCCGGATGATTCGACTCACAAAAAGGATTCGGATCAAAGATCCAAATCGTTTATGATCCGGACAACACTGATACACTAGCGGTTCTAGATGCTTGCTTGACTTACCAAGGGTGAAAAGGGATAATTTGCATATTTAGTAGCAGTGCATCGTGGGTAACCACAAATGTTCACTTATTATTGCAGATTTCCTTCTGTTTGAAGAAGGCAAATTACACCAAGCTTTGTTTTTTTTTAGTAGGAGGTCTTTTTGGTCCCTTTTATCCCCTATACATTCCGAGAGGTTTGGGTCACCCTGAGCTGCTTGGTTACTCTGTTGTACTGGTCCAAGCCCTATCTCATACAGCAATATCAATCCCAGCCAAATACTGATGAGGACCAAAAGTCTGAAACAGGCTGTCTACATGTGGGTTTGATATGACTGTGTAAAATTTAAAGCTATATGCTTGCTATACATTGGCAGTTTTGGATGCTTGCTTGGCTTACCAAGGGTGAAAAGGGATAATTTGCATATTTAGTAGCAGTGCATTGTGGGTAACCACAAATGTTCACTTATAGCTGAAGTATTGCAGATTTCCTTCTGTTTTAAGAAGGCAGATTATTCCAATACAGTGGGTAGCATTGCAGGAAGTGACGACAGTGGAACGCACGCTGGAACGTGGAAGAGGCGAGTCATCCCTGCCCACTGCCTCTTACTAATAGTGGCGGCTGCTGCTGCTGCTGCGGAGGAGGAGCAGCAGGAGGAGCTTAAGCTGCAGGGAGAATGCACATGTCGACCCAGGTGAGGGGGGTCCTGCTGAGCTTAAGCTGAAGGGGGAGCGCACATGGGGGACCCAGGTGAGGGGGGGGGGGTCCAACTATGCTATGCCCCATACCCCCTTCCTGCCCTCTACCCCCTTATGCGGTGTAGGCTATGCCGCGGGTCGGCTAGTGTTTATTATTGAGCCTATATGTATGCTTAGGTAAAAGTAAGCTAAACAAGATGGTGTTATATGTTGTATGTTGTTCTTTATACGTTGAAATAAATAAAGAATCTTTTTTAAAAAAAAAAATAATACAAGCTACCAGCGAAGATGTGGAGTCCGTTTGGGTAAATATTCATGGTGGAAATAAAAGTTGCCAATTGCTTTTTGGGGTATGCTACAGGCCACCAAATATTAATGAAGCTGCAGAACTGCGATTACTACAGCAGATTGAAAAAGCTGCAAGTAAAAATGAGGTCATAATTATGGGCGACTTCAACTTTCCAGACATTGACTGGGGTATTGAGGCTACCCATTCTGGTAAAAGCAGCAGATTTCTGGCAGCACTACAGGACAATTACTTGACTCAAATGATAACGGAACCAACTAGGGGGAATGCGTTACTGGATCTGATCATTTCTAATAGACCAGATAATGTATCAAATGTGCAGGTTCAAGAACATTTGGGAAATAGTGATCACAACATGATAACGTTTGATCTGGTGACTGATAGGCCACGGGCAGCGGGACCACTAAAACTATGAATTTTAGAAATGCAAAGTTCAATCAAATTAGGCAGGCACTAAGGTTGGTGAACTGGGATAATGTACTACAAGGGGAGGACACTGAAGGGAAATGGCAAGCTTTTAAAATTATTCTCAATCAATATTGTAGTATGTATATCCCATATGGAAACAAAATGTCTAGGAATAAAAAAAGGCCTCTATGGATGAATAGAAAGATTAGGGATAAAATGAAGAGGAAAAGGAATGCCTATAAGGTCCTAAAACAGGAGAGGACCGAGGCTGCACTAAGCAATTATAAGGAGTGCAAAAAAAATAGTAAAAAAGAAATTAGGCTGGCAAAGATCGAAGCTGAAAATCAAATCGCTAGGGATATCAAATCTAACCCAAAAAAGTTTACAAGTACATCAACTCTAAAAAAAGAAAGGTTGACTGTATAGGAATCCTAAAGGATGAGGGTGGGAACTCAATGGTGGATGACCAAGGTAAGGCAGAGTTATTAAATGCTTTCTCTGCTTCTGTCTTCACAAAGGAAACAGCACTGTTGCAAATTACAGAGGCAGAAGAGTCTCAATCTTCTAACTGTAATATTAAATACTTAACGCAGGAAGAAGTAAAGGCAAGACTAAATAAATTAAAAATAGACAAGGCACCTGGCCCGGATGGCATGCATCCTCGGGTCCTAAGAGAATTAAGTTCAGTTATAGCTAAGCCCCTTTATCTTATCTTTTGTGACTCTCTTGCAACTGGCAGAGTCCCAGTGGATTGGCGTACAGCCCACGTTTTCCCCATTATTTAAGAAGGGCAAAAAATCTGATCCAGGAAATTATAGACCTGTAAGCTTAACATCAGTTGTATGCAAACTATTTGAGGGGTTACTAAGAGATACTATACATGACTTCATAGTAGAAAATAATCTTATTTCTCAGCATCAACATGGGTTTACTAAAGACAGGTCCTGTTTGACTAACATGCTCAGCTTTTATGAGGTAGTAAATGCTAATATGGATATTGGGAATGCTGTAGATGTGATATATTTGGACTTTGCAAAGGCCTTCGACACTGTTCCCCACAGAAGTCTGGTGCAAAAGTTGAGCATGCAAGGACTTGGGAAGAGTTTGTGTGCATGGATAGGGAACTGGCTAATGGACAGAAAACAAAGAGTTGTGGTCAATGGATCGTACTCAAAATGGGAGACTGTTAGCAGTGGGGTCCCACAGGGGTCTGTACTGGGTCCAGTGCTCTTCAATTTATTTATTAATGACCTAGTAGATGCAGTAGTGAGCAATGTTGCTATTTTTGCAGATGATACAAAATTGTGCAGAATCATCAACTCTCAGGAAGATAGTGTCATATTGCAACAGGATCTGGATAGGATGGCTATATGGGCACATACATGGCAGATGAAGTTCAATGTTGACAAATGTAAAGTCATGCATTTTGGTCGTACCAGTGGTCTAGCAACATACAAAATAAATGGGATACAGTTGGGGACATCAAACTTGGAGAAGGACTTAGGAGTACTCATCGACAACAAGTTAAATAATCATACTCAATGCCAAGCCGCTGCAGCTAAAGCGAACAAAATTTTGGGATGCATTAAAAGGGAAATAAAAACTCGAGATGCTAGCATAATATTGCCCCTGTTTAACTCTCTAGTAAGGCCACATCTGGAATATGGAATTCAGTTCTGGGCACCACATTACAAAAAAGATATTGCAGTTTTAGAGCAGGTGCAGAGACGAGCTACAAAATTGATACGTGGGATGGAAGGTCTCGCTTACCAAGAAAGGTTAGATAAACTGGGTTTATTTAGTCTAGAGAAAAGACGCCTTAGAGGAGATCTAATTAACATGTATAAATACATCAGAGGGCAATATAATAGCTTGGCAGATGAGCTTTTTGTCCCTAGGCCTTCTCAAAGGACTAGAGGACATGATCTGCGCATGGAGGAAAAACGTTTTAGCCATTTATTTAGGAAAGGGTTCTTTACAGTAAGAGTGATTAAGATGTGGAATGCATTGCCACAGGAAGTCGTTATGGCAAACTGTATACCTGCATTTAAAGGGGGCTTAGATGCTTTCCTTGCGTTGAAAGACATCCATGGCTACAATTACTAGGTTATGCCTAATGATGTTGATCCAGGGATTTTATCTGATTGCCATCTGGGGTCAGGAAGGAATTTTTCCCTTTTGGGGCTAATTGGACCATGCCTTGTGGGGTTTTTTTCGCCTTCCTCTGGATCAACAGGGGTATGTGGGGGACGGGCTGGAGTTGTACTTTGTACTGGTTGAACTCGATGGACGTATGTCTTTTTTCAACCAAAATAACTATGTAACTAAGTGAGTGAAATGGCATAAGGACCTTGCTTGAAGGAGGGAGGGAGGGAGGGTGGGTGGGCCTCCAGCAGTGAGAGCAGTTTGTTTGGAAATAATGTGCCTGCTGACTGTGATGTAGAGGGTCAAAGTTTTGCTCAATAGAGCATTATGGGGCGAATCAAACTTCCGCAAAAGTTCGCCTGGTGCAGGCGAACGCGAACCCCCAAAGTTCGCCTGGAACCGTTCGCCGGCGAACAGTTCGCTACATCTCTACCTGCCAATAACAAAAATAAAATATCAATCTGATATTCCGGCGGATACTAAGGTCGGATATCCAAATCTGGGTACTGTAACCATGGAGATGATGTCCATGACGTCATTGAGCCAATCAGAGGGCTCCCAGCAGAAGCCCTAGCAACCAATCACAGAAGGAAACCCTGGCCAGCCCCTCCTGAGCTCATTTATCCAATCAGAGGGCTCCCAGCCTGAGCCCTAGCACCCAATCACAGAAGGGAACCCTGGCCAGCCCCCCATGGGTGCCATGATGAGATATCTCGTCCTTGCTTGTCACTGCTCACTGAGAGACATGCTCCAGTGCTGCTTGCCTTGCAAGTGCTGTATTTTATTTATTTTTATTTAAGTATTTATATAGCACCGACATATTACATAGCACTGTACAGAGTATATAGTCTTGTCACTAACTGTCCCTCAGAGGGGCTCACAATCTAGTCCCTACCATAGTCATATGTCTATGCATGTATCGTGTAGTGCATGTATCATAGTCTAGGGCCAATGTAGGGGGACGCCAATTAACTTATCTGTATGTTTTTGTAATGTGGGAGAAAACCGGAGTGTCCGGAGGAAACCCACACAGAGACGGGGAGAACATACAAACTCCTTGCAGATGTTGATCTTGCTGGGATTCGAACCGGGAACCCAGCGTTGCAAGGCAAGAGCGCTAACCACTATGCCACCATGCTGCCCTGTATACAGTGATAAACCTAAAGCTGTTCAGTGATTAACACCTTCACTATCACTACACTATTCTTCTATTGTTTATTAGGTAGCTAGCTTGATTTCATTCAGTGACAGTCAGAGTGTGTGCTGCAGGCCTGCAGCAGCTGCTATATCTTGTCCTGTGTCTGTGTGTATGCTATGCACAGACCAGGCCAGCTGCTGGCCTACTATTAGCCTTATCTACAGTATAGGTAGGGTTAGGGAATAGGATTACTGTGTTATTGTGTAGTTAGTACTGTAGTACTGCAGTCAATGTAGTTAGTTGTTAGAGTAGTAGTATTACTGTGTTAGCTTACTACCGAACTGCTATGTTGCTGAGCAGTGCCAGTGTGACAGTTAGTGTGCACTAGTGTCTTCTCTTCTGCTGTCTGACTGTCAGTCGGGCACGTGGCACTTGGCCCGTGGCACTTGAAACTTGGCACGTAGCACTTGGCAAGTGGCATTTGGCACTTGGCACGTGGCACTTGGAACTTGGCACATGGCACTTGGCACGTGGCACTTGCTACTTGGCATGTGGCACTTGGCACGTGCCGAGTACCACATGCCAAGTGCCACCTGCCACGTGCCAAGTGCCACATGCCAAGTGCCACGTGCCACGGCCAAGTGCCACGTCCGGCATGCTCTTGGCAGACGTTACACCTGCTGCTGCTGCATTGCCCTGCTCTTGCTGCCTTTGCTGCTCCCACCGCCAGGGTGCCACAGGCCACTGCTGCTGTGCTGATACCACCTATATTTAACCCAAAACACAATTGCTGCATAATTTTTTGGAGGTGTCTGGGCTGAAAACTGTCATGTCCCAGATATGCGGTTGGACTTTGGACACAATGTGGGCTGCACAACCGCTGTCTGGAAGCTAGTCCTGATGTTAATTGACAGCCATTTTTTCTTTTTTTTGGCGGGGGGGGGGGGGGAGGATTTTAAGTCCCCACATCATCAATTAGTGTTTCCCTTAAAAAAAAACATGATGCTACATGCCTCATTTACCCTAAAAAATGTTTTAGAAGCAATTTAAAGGCCACTTCTGGTTTTCTATGCGGATATCCGAATCCGGACGGATATCTCCGATATTGGGTCCGGATATCCGAATCGGATTCGGATTCCAAAAGTTTGAATTCGGATATACGATTCGGATCAGATATCTGGGTATCCGGATCCAAATTCAATTCGGATTTTGAAAAGGCATATCTGAGCAGCACTGCTCAGATATGTTTGAGGCCTCTGCCATTAACAGTGTAAGAATGGTAGCAATGTAAATATTCCCCTTGAAAAATCAATAGGTGAATTTTGATTAGCTGTTGTAGGCTCCACCCACTTTCTAAATATGAATCCCAGTCACCCAGTGGCCAACTGTGTCAAGTTTGGGAACCCTGCCATTAACAGTGTAAGAATGGTTGCAGTTTATATTTTCCCATGTACAAAATGTAGTTGCATGCAGTCACTCAATTACTAAGTTTAGGAGCTTTGGGGTCCTATTGGTATCAATAATTTGTATATTCCCATTGAAATTAATCAAATCTGATTGGCTTTGTGTGGCTCCGCCCCCTTCAGGATTTGAACCCCAGTCACCCAGTAACCAACTGTACCAGGTTTGAGGCATCTGCTATTAAAGAGAAACTCCGACCAAGAATTGAACTTTATCCCAATCAGTAGCTGATACCCCCTTTTACATGAGAAATGTATTCCTTTTCACAAACAGACCATAAGGGGACGCTGTATGACTGATATTGTGGTAAAACCCCTCCCACAAGAAACTCTGAGGACCGTGGTACTCCTGGCAGTTTCCTGTCTGTGAACCTTGTTGCATTGTGGGAAATAGCTGTTTACAGCTGTTTCCAACTGCCAAAAACCATGCAGCAACTACATCACCTGCCAACAGTAAAAATGTCACCATGTAATAAATGTCAGAATGTAAATCAGGGATTTAAAAGATTTTACAATGGGCAAACACTGACTAAATCATTTATACATAATTATTGTAAAAATGAAGCACTTTTTTATTGCATTATTTCCACTGGAGTTCCTCTTTAACAGTGTAAGAATGGCAGCAATTTAACTATTTCAGCCCGCAGGGATTTTTCACCTTATGCAACAGAGCAATTTTAACCTCCCATTCATTTGCCAATAACTTTATCACAAATTATCACAATGAATGAATCTATATCTTGTTTTTTTTACCCCGTCAATTAGGCTTTCTTTGGGTGGTACATTTTGCTAAGAATTATTTTTTTCTAAATGCATTGTAACAGGAATATTAAGGAAAAAAATGGAAAAAAAAATCACTATTTCTCAGTTTTTGGCCATTATAGCTTTAAAATAATACATGCTACCATAATTAAAACCTATGTATTTTATTTGCCCATTTGCCTCGGTTATTACACCATTTAGATTTTGTCCCTCTCACAATGTATGGCGCCAATATCTTATTTGGAAATATAGGTGCATTTTTTCAGTTTTGCGTCTATCACTATTTACAAGCTTATAATGTCAGTAATATACCAAAGTTCAAACCCTTAGGTAACTATTTTTTTTTTTTTTTTTTTATTGTAATTTTTTTTTCATTAAAAATTTTATTTGGGTAATTTTTGGTGTGGGAAATACAGTTAATTTTAAATGTAATAGTTTATGTTTATTGTATTAAAAATGTATGTAGTTGTAGTTTTAATATTTGGCCTCAAATGGCCACAGTGAGATTTTTTTTTAGTCCTTCTCACTTCCAGGAAGCATGAGGAGGACGGGAAACTTTTTTTTTTCAGAAAGGCCGCGGCCTCTGATAAGAAGCCGTTGGTTTTTGTGCTGGGGACTTAGATCAAAGAATGGGAACCCTGTTCCCATTTATTGATCTCTGGGCTACCGGGGGGGGGGGGGGGCGGCATGGGAGCACGCACGTGCGATCGCACATGGGAGCATGCAGAAATGCGCAGCAGCACAGCAGCAGCCGCCTGGACGTGAGGATCATGTCCAGGTGGCATAAATGGTTATATATTCCCCTTGAAAATCAATAGGTGAATTTTGATTTTCCTGAATATTAATCCCAGTTAACTAGTGGCTAACTGTGCAAAGTTTGAGAACCCTGCCATTAACAGTGTACGAATGGCTGCAGTTTATATTTGACCAGTGAAACTTGTATTTGGCTCCACCAATTTTTTGTAACCTTGACACACAGTTACTCAATGACCAAGATTGGGAGCTTTCAGGTTCCTGGCATCAAAAATGTGTGACTGGAAGCAATTTATCTACCCTTGAAATCTGATTGGCTGTTTTTGGCCCCACCCCTTTAATGAATTTGGACCCCAGTCACCCAATGACCGACTATACCAAGTTTGAAGCTTCTTCTACAGTAAGAACAGTGTAAGAATGGTAGCAGTTTAAATATTCCCCTTTAAAATCAATAGGTGATTTTTGATTAGCTTTTGTAGGCTCCACCCACTTTCCTGAATCTTAATCTCATTTACCCAGTTACCAAGTGTGGCAAGTTTGAGAACCCTGCGATTAACAGTTTAAGAATGGCTGCAGTTTACATTTTCCCATTAAACATGAATGTCTGAAATTTGATTGGCTGTTTTATGCTCCGCCCACTTTTTATGCCCAAATAACTCAATTTTAGTTTTATCGGTCCAGAGCACCTTATTCCAAAATGAAGCTGGCTTGTCCAAATGTGCTTTAGCATACCTCAAGCGGCTCTGTTTGTGCTGTGGGCGGAGAAAAGGCTTCCTCTGCATCACTCTTGCTTACAGCATCTCCTTGTGTAAAGTGTGCAGAATGGTTGAACTATGCACAGTGACTCCATATGCAGCAAGATGGTGTTGTAGGTCTTTGGTGCTGGTCTGTGGGTTGACTCTGACTATTTTCACCATTTGTTGTTTCTGTCTTGGTCTGCCACTTCGAGCCTTAACTTGAACTGGTCTTCTATTTCCTCAATATGTTACTAACTGTGGAAACAAACAGCCGATATCTCTGATACAGCTTTCTGTATCATTCCCCTAAACCATGATGGTGAACAATCTTTGTTTTCAGGTCATTTGAGAGTTGTTTTGAGACCCCCATGTTGCTACCCTTCAGAGAAAATTAAAAGAGGAGGCAAACTTACAATTGACCCCCTTAAATACTCTTTCTCATAATTGGATTCACGTGTGTATGTAGGTGATGGGTCACTAAGCTTACCAAGCCAATTTGAGTTCCAATAATTCGTTCTAAAGGTTTTGGAATCAATAAAATGACAACAGTGTCCAAATTTATGCACCTGCCTAATTTTGTTTAAACTATTATTGCACACTTTCTGTAAATGCAATAAACTTAATTTCACTTCTCAAATATCACTGTGTGTGTCTCCTATATGATATATTAAACTGACAATTTTTATCGTAACAACCAACAATTTATACAGGAAAATCATGATGATTAACAAGATTGCCCATACTTTTGCTTTCCACTATATATATACTGTATATATCACAAGGGGGGGGGGGAACTTACCATCAGGCTCAGAAAAGTTTAGCACAAACTTGTCGTCCCTGGTGATCAGTAAGTGTGTTACAGAAGTCACATTAAACACTTCAGTGTAATTGTTGGTGATGTTTATATTCTTTTCCCAGATGCGCACTGATGAGTTTACAGGTTTAGACAACATTAATTTCAGGAATTTTAA
Organism: Hyperolius riggenbachi; assembly: GCF_040937935.1. Taxonomy (NCBI): domain Eukaryota; kingdom Metazoa; phylum Chordata; class Amphibia; order Anura; family Hyperoliidae; genus Hyperolius; species Hyperolius riggenbachi. The sequence continues at coordinate 65,684,432 of NC_090652.1, forward strand.
CATCTGCCAGATAAGAGCGAGAGAAAGACAATAATTCCATTATTAAAATAATAATAATAATAATAATAATAATAATTAATATTACAATATTAAAATAATTCTTGGTAATGAAACTGTCTGATTAGTGGACACAAAGCCCTAAATGAGTTCACTAAATATTATTAAGTCATTACTGCCCACAGAAACCCCCATTCCCGAGAGGTCAAACACGGCCTCTTTCATATGGGAGGTTGAAGGTGATGCATTAACCACCTGTCAGCTAGTCCCAAGAACTGGCCTAATTCTTGCTAGCACTTGGCATAGGCGGTGGACCGGTGGCCATCAGTGATGCTCATTAGGACCTTGTAATTACGAATCGGTCATAATTACGACTGAATTCTGCATTTCAACCTCGTAATCATCATTTGTGATCAGCCGCGATTGCAAACGACCATTTCAGATGCAGCCGTAATTGCATTCAAATTGGACTCGTAATTCAGAATTATGAGTCATAATTCCGAATGGACTCATAACTAAGGAAAAGCAGTTTTGTATATAAATTATTATTACTATTTTTTTTAATGTTCAGAGTGTGGGAAATGAAAAAGAAATGACATGCGGTCCTCCCTTCCAAGCCTCTGTACCTCCTTGTCCCCCATGCATGCTGGGATAGTCAGAATGCAGAGCCCCGACAACGTGGGTCTTTGCACCCTGAGCTATACCAGCCCATTTGGAGGGGGTGGGCTCTGGAGGAGAGTGGCGGCCAAGCCTTTCCCTCTCCCCTAGACCTCTTATCCAATCCATGGACAAGAGACTCTTTCTCACCTCCAGTGCCCCAGGAGGAGGTGGGGGAAACAAAGCCCTGGACAGGGGGGTGGCAGTTCATGATGGCATCTGGAAGTCCCTTTTAATAAGGGGACCCCAGATGCCAGCCCTCTGCCCAGGAAAAATAAGTACAGGGGTACATAGTACCCCTTACCCATTTCCCCAAAGAGTTTAAACAATACAAAACACAACAACAACAACAACAAAGTCTGTTAATGTTCTTAATTAACAATTAACACTTACCTTTAAAATAAAATTCCCATGCCAATATCCTCTAATGTTGCGACCTTGATTGAAGATCTCTGCCGCCACAAGCCACGCGGGGTAGTGGCATGTGGCAGGCGCCGGTGGAGATATTCAATCAAGATGCAAGATTAGAGGATATTGGCATGGGACAATTTCTAAAGATATTGGTGTGGGAACTTTTTTAAAGGCAAGTATTCATGGTTAATCTATATATATAAAATCGGATGTATGGATGTATGTATGGATGTATGTGTGGATGTATGTGTGGATGTATGTGTGTATGTGTGTGTGTATGTGTGTGTGCAGCGATCACTCAAAACACCCCACACTTGGCACAGTTGGTCACTCAGTGACAGAGGCTACACATTCAGAAGAAAGTGGGCGGAGCATGAAACAGCCAATCAAATTTAAGCCATTTATTTTAAATGTGAAATTGCAAACTGCAGCCATCTTTGCACTGTTAATGGCAGGGTTTTCAAACTTGCCACACTTGGTCACTGGGTGACTAGGATTAATATTCAGTGGGTGAAGCCTACAAGAGCCAATCAAAATTCACCTATTGGTTTTCAAGAGTAATATTGAAACTGCTGCCATTCTTACACTGTTAATGGCAGAGGCTTCAAACTTGCTACAGACAATCATTGGGTGACTGGGGTTCAAGTTCACTAAAGGGGGCGGAGCCAAAAAAGCCAATCAGATTTCATTGGTGGATAAACTGCTTCAATTTACACATTTTTGATGCCAGGAACCCGAAAGCTCACAAACTTGGTCATTGAGTGACTGCGTGTCATGATTACAAAAAGTGGGTGGAGTCAAAAACAAATGTAAACTGCAGCCCTTCTTCACTGTTAATGGCAGGGTTCTCAAACTTTGCACAGTTGGTTACTGGGTGATTGGGATTAATATTCATGAAAGTGGGTGGAGCCTTAAAAAGCCAATCAAAATTTGCCTGTTAATTTTCAAGGGGAATATTTATTCTTACACTGTTAATGGCACAAGCCACAAACCTGGCACAGTTGGTCATTGGGTTACTGGGGTTCAAATTCAGAAAAGGGGCGGAGCCACAAACAGCCAATCAGCAATGTTTCATTTTACTGGGAAATACAAACTATTTTTGCCAAGGATGCCAAAGCTCACAAACTGGGTCATTTAGTGTTTGTGTGTTAGGGTTTAAAAAAAGTTGACAGGGCCAATAGCAGTCAGATACATACCCAGGTAACACTGGGTCATCTCTCTCTCTCTCTCTCTCTCTCTCTTTCTCTCTCTCTCTCTCTCTCTCTCTCTCTCTCTCTCTCTCTCTCTCTCTCTCTCTCTATATATATATATATATATATATATATAATCAATAACTACATTTATATACATGTTAATACATTTTCTGTCATTTAATCTCAGTAACGTTGCTACTTTTTTCCTCTAACTTTAACATCAATTTTCTCAAAAATGATTCGGTCTTTTTTAAACATTTTTTCCTCTTATTCCCACTGCCCTCCTTAACATACCCCACAAAGTTGGTGTTTCTAGCACATAAGGGGGCTTTGCTATTAACCGCTAAAGTTGTGAAAACATTTCCCACACTCTGAACGAGAACTTGATTTTCTCAAAAACTATAAGGTCTTTTTGATTGTTTTCCTTATTCTACCCACTGTTCTCCCTGCACATTCGGTGTTTCTAGCACGTAAGAGGACTTTGCTATTAACTGCTAAAGTTGGTGGCCATGGAAACTTTTCCAACACTCTGAATGAGAATTTTAAAATCAATTTTCTCAAAAACTATAAGATCTTTCTGAATTTTTCCTCTTGTACCCACTGTCCTCCTTCACATACCCTGCACATTTTGTGTTTCAAGCACTTAAGGGTGCTTTGCTGTTAATTGCTAAAATCACCAGCCATGGAAACAATTTCCACACTTTGAACAAGAATTTTAAAATCTATTTTCTCAAAAACTATAAGATCTTTTTTGATTTTTTTCCCTCTTGTACCCACTGTCTTTCACATATCCTGCAAATTTGGTGTTTTTAGCATGTAAGGGGGCTTTGGTATTAACAGCTAAAGTTAGTGACCATTGACACTAACGTAAAATGCAAATGCTAATGCTAATTTTTGTAAAAAAAAAAAAGTAGCATTAAACACGATTGGCGAACATCCCAAGTCCACCGGAAACTGTGCATGCGCATGCGCGCACACCCACCACAGTAACACTGGACGTGAATACTCATCCGGTTAGACTAGAGAAGTGTGTATCCAGACGACTACAGTCATCCAGAAAAACTTAAGTGGTTAAGTTAAATAGCATATTTTATTTTAAAACCATAACCGCTGAAGAATAATGAATTGTTCAATTTTCCTTCTTAATCCCTTTAAAATTCATATAAATTAAATCATTCTTAGCAATAAGTACCCCCCAAAGAAACCCTTATTTGTGGCAAATGTATATATTTAGTTGTGATCAGGGGCGCCTGGTCTACCAGGCCGACCAAGCACTCGCCTAGGGAGTTGTGCGGATTGTGCCAAATTGTGGTATCCCCATGGTGAACTGGCCGGGGCATCTAATAGATGCGGCGCCAGTTCATCCCGCATCTCTCCTCTCCAGCCTGCAGAGTCTTCCGGCTGGCAGAGAAGGGCTATGAGAAGATGGCATCCAAAGCCCTGCACTGGAGACTATTTATGTCTCCAGTACAGGGCTTCGGGTGCCATCTTCCCATAGCCCTGCTCTGCAGTATCAGAGCGGGATTTTCACAGCAGTTGGCTACGCCGCTGCAGGCAGATCATCGGGGGAGCTATGCCCAGGGAGAGGAGCCTTCTACAGGTGAGTAAATGCTTTTTATTTTTTTACAGGTGAACATTATTGTCTGGTGAAACGCTGCCCACATTATGATTATTTACTAGTGAAACTGTAATGATCCGCTCAGCTGCCTGCGCAGGCAGGCAGCTTTTTGACCACTGTTCAGGTCTGCATTCTGCAGGTCTCTGGAAGAGAGAGCTTTTGTCAGTTTTGCAGCTTGCTGCTGCTGAGGAATTTGCATACGTTTGTCATGCAAATTGCCTAGCCACATCCTTTGTAGGCTTACTATATATATACCATGTGATCCCACAGTACTTGGCTGGTCATAACGGTTTGTCCTGTGAAACACTCCTGGAATGTCAGCCATGCTTATTGTTTGAAGATTAGCTTAGAGTAATTCCTGGGACTGCACTAGGCATCCTTGCTAGAGCAGTCAGGATTGTATTATTTGTATTGCCTGTTCTGTCTGTCTGTTGGGTACTAACCAGAGCAGCGGTTGTTACTGGTAGGCCCTTCTGTTCATCTGTCTGTCTTGCTTGGATCGCACTAGCCTCTAGCGGTAGCGGCTGTGGATCCTTCTGCTCTCCAACTCTCTTGCTGTACTTGGATCGCACTTGCTCTGGCGGAAAGAGCAGTGGATTCAGCTCGCTCTGTTGCTATACTTGGATCGCACTTGCTCTGGTGAAAAGAGCAGTGGATCGTATCTCTCACTTATTTCTGTTTTCGTGTATCTGTCTTGTCTGCTACGAACGCTTGCTGGAGGCTCGGTGAGGTAACCGTTAAGCAAGCGCTCGCGTCCTCTGTTTCATGTTTGTCTGTCGGTGGTTAGTTAGGCGTGCTTGTCTCTGTTGTGCTTAACACGCGGAGACCACGCAGAAAACGCGTTCACTGTTGCGAATGAGTGCGGTGTTCGTGTTTAGTTAGTGTTTGTTATTTTCCTTTTCTTCTCATTGTATGATTTGCTGTGCCTTTGCTACTCTCGTGCTCTGCCTTGCTGTAGCCTTGTGTCACCTCTGGCAATCGCCTCTCTCGCGATTGCGTTCCTACTTCATATCTGCTCTTGTGTGTGCACCATCGCGGGTTGGCGACTAGATTGGGGCACATGCATACATTCTATCCCTGTGCTCATTCCCTTTCGCAATCGCTTCTCTTGCGATTGCGTTCTCGCTTGGTTTCCTCTGTTGTGTGTCCGCCGTCGCAGGTTGGTGGCTAGATTGGTGGACATACATACATTCCTCATCTGTGCTTATTCGGTCTTGTGTCGCTGTTAGCAACCGCCATCTCCAGCGATTGCCTTCTCACTTTATCTTCCTGGTTGTGTGTCCGCCGTCGCAGGGTGGCGACTAGATTGGAGGACACACATACCCTCTGTCGCTTTGGTCTCTCTCTTACAGGGCTATCTTGCCCTGCGTTTCTTCCCTTCGTGCAATTCCTGTCTGGCATCTGTGGCAGGGCAGAGGAGCTGTTCCTCTGCACTCCACAGCTCCACCTGCCGACAGGAATTCCCCTCTACAGGTGCATTGCACCTTTTGCTGGGTTCCCTCAAATTATACGCTTGTGGAGGATTTCCGCAGTGTCAGCGCACATCCCGTGCGCTGATCATGGAGAGAATTCCACAATCATTACCGAAACATTGCCAATTATGTTTATTTTCTGGTGAAACATTGCCGCATTATGATAACTTTCTGGAGAAACATTGCCTCATTACCAGGAATGCTCGAATGTACCCAAATTCGATTAGAGTACATTCAAATTAGGGTCCGGGGCAAATTCGGGTTCGAATTCGATTGCAACCACCGAATTTGCTTCGAATTCGAATTCGGTTCGAGTTCGGTAACTAAATGTCACTTGGCACGTGTTACGTGGCACATGGCACGTGGCACTTGGCACGTGTCACATGTCACTTGCCACTTGGCACGTGTCACTTGGCACGTGTTACGTGTCACGTGTCATGTGGCACATGGCACGTGGCACTTGGCACGTGGCACTTGGCACATGTCACGTGGCATGTGGCACGTGTCACGTGTCACTTGGCATGCATCACTTGGCACTTGGCACGTGTCAAGTGCCACTTGGCACGTGCCAAGTGGCAAGTGCCACGTGACACGTGGCAAGTGCCAAGTGGCAAGTGCCAAGTGACATGTGCCAAGTGACACGTGCCAAGTGACTTGTGCCAAGTGACATGTGGCAAGTGACAAGTGACATGTGCCAAGTGACACGTGCCAAGTGACACGTGGCAAGTGACACGTGCCAAGTGCTAAGTGGCAAGTGCCAAGTGACACGTGCCAAGTGCTAAATGACACGTGCCAAGTGACACATGGCAAGTGACATGTGGCAAGTGACACGTGCCAAGTGACAAGTGCCAATTGACACGTGCCAAGTGACACATGACAAGTGACACGTGCCAAGTGACACGTGCCAAGTGACACGTGCCAAGTGACACGTGCCAAGTGACACTTGACACGTGCCAAGTGACACGTGGCAAGTGCCAAGTGACACGTACCAAGTTCCACGTGACACGTGGCAAGTGCCATGTGACAGTCAGACAGCAGAGGAGACGACACTAGTACACACTGTCACTGCTCACAGCACAACACTTCTGTAGAAAACTAACACAGTAGTACTACTACTCTAACAAGCAACTAGCACTCACTGCAGTACTACAGTACTATAATAACTACACAATTACACAGTAATGCTATTCCCTAATCCTAACCTAACCTGTATTGTAGCTAGCTAAGGCTAATAGCTGGTCAGCAAGCAGCAGCTGGCCTGGTCTGTGCAGAGCAGCACAGACACAGACACAGACACATAGCTGCAGCAGCACACACTCTGACTCTCTGCCAGACAATGACATCAAGCTAATTAAGGAATTAACATAGTGATAGTGAAGGGGTTAAACAGCTTTAGGTTATGTATACAGCACTAGGCCAGGCAGTAGGCACTGGCAGGCAGCACCACACTGGAGCATGTCTCTCAGTGAGCATACAGCAAGCTAGGGACGATCTGTCTCATCATGGCAGCCCTCATTACTATACAGGGGGGCTGGCCAATGCTCCTTTGTGTGATTGGGTGCCAGGGTTTAGGCTGGGAGCCCTCTGATTAGCTCAATGACGTCAGGTGGGGCTGGCCAGGGTTCCCCTCTGTGATTGGTTGCTGGGGCTTCTGCTGGGAGCCCACTCATTGGCTCAATGAGGTCAGGTAGGGCTGGCCAGGGTTCCCCTCTGTGATTGGTTGCTGGGGCTTCTGCTGGGAGCCCTCTGATTGGCTCCCAGGACGTCCTGGACCTCTTACAGTATTTCAATGGTCAGATTCCCCAGAATACCGAATTGAACCCAAATTTGCGATCATTCGGCCGAATTCGAGAGGCACTATTCGGGTAGATGCGAATTCAAATTTGCCAACAGCATCAGAATTCGAATTCGGATTTGACTTTGGCAACCATGAAAAATGACCCGAATTTTCGGGTACATAACGAATTCGCGAATTTGAAGAGCAACCCTGCTCATTACAATTATTTTATTATTTTCTGGTGAAATATTGCCACATTAGAATTATTTTCATGGGGGGGAGGGGGGGGAGAGATACCACAGGTTTTCTCGTCTGGAGTGACAAAATGGCTAGAGGCGCCCTTGGTTGTGATAAATAGTGAGTTATTGCTGAATTAAAGGAAGCAGTTCTGAAATGTGCAAATTGCTCTGGATTTTAAAGGGAACCTTAACAGAGAGAGATATGGATGTTTCCTTTTAATCAATACCAGTTGGCTGCATTAGTGGCTAAATCACACACCTGAAACAAAAATGCAGCTAATCCAGTCTGAGTTCAGTCAGACCACCTGATCTGCATGCTTGTCCAGGGGCTGTGGCTAAATGTATTAGAGACAAAGGATCAGCAGGAGAGTAGGACAGCTGGTATTATTTTAAAAGGAAAAAACTGTATCCTTCTCATTTCAGGACCAGGACAACTGTAATGAGAGGGATATGGAGGCTGCCATATTTATTTCATTTTAAACAATACCAGTTGCCTGGCAGCCTTTCTGGTCTATTTGGCTGCAGTAGTGTCTAAATAACACCAGAAACAGAGGTGCTTGGATAGTATACCCCTGATCCCAGATTTGAGTGATTTTGACCACAGATCCAACCACTTCTGGATTGGCCGAGATCGTAATTATGGATACAATTGTAATTCCAAATTCAAATGGGGTTTCAAGTCGGAATTGCATATTAAACCCAGAATAACAATTTGGAATCACGAATGGTCTTTAACCACCTAACGCCGATGTACGGTCGCAAGGTGGCTCCCCCAGGACCGCCTAACGCTGATTGGCATCAAGTCGTGGGGGCGGATATTAGCAGGGAAAGCTCACGCGCATGCATGATCATTCCCTGCAGGATCAGCCTGCTTGCCATGATCGCGCCACTTGCCACGTGCCAAGTGCAAAGTGCCAAGTGCAGAGTGTCAAGTGCAAAGTGCCACCTGCCAAGTGCCAAGTGCAAAGTGCCACGTGCCAAGTGCCAAGTGCAAAGTGCCACATGCCAAGTGCAAAGTGCCAAGTGCAAAGTGCCACATGCCAAGTGCAAAGTGCCACGTGCCACGTTCCACGTGCCTGGGATATTGGATTCGGATATCCGATTTGGATTCGGATTCCAAAATTTCAAACTCGGATATCCGAGTCGGATCGGATATCTGGGTATCCAGATTCAAATTCAATCCGGATTTTGAAAAGGGGTATCCGAGCAGCACTGGTGTCTGGAGTCCACTCCCTAGGGAGGGGGTACTGTAAGATCTCGCCGCATATGGTGGTGGAATGCCGAGATCCACGCTGAGGCGCAAGCTTCTTCCCTATTGGCCAGGTGGGGGACGCGTCCTCAGTACGTGCTATGCCACTGTAAACAGTGTCAGCGTGTGTGCATGGTGTGTCAGCTGATCTGCTGACATGCCGCTCAGTGATTGGTGGTTTTTGGATTCCTTATGGTCTGATTGGTTAGTCCTTGTATAAATGAAAGGTGAGCGCCCTCAGTTATCACCCGTGTTAGCCTATGCTGGGCTTGTTGCTAAGACTGCGCTCATACCAAGTTGTCTGTCATGTTGCTGACTCCTTGCCTGTCTTTGACCAAGCTTACTTCTAGATTGCCATATCGTTGCCGACCTCTGCCTGTTCCTGACTACGCTTCTTATTTGGATTACCTGTTGCCGACTCAGCTAGTACCTGGATTACCCTGATTGCCGCCTGGACTGACTCAGGCCTGGAACTGACCACACATCTGTCTAGTGATTGAACCACATCTGCAAAGCCTGCTATTGTTGCTATCATCTGGACTGCCTCAGCCTATAGACCTAAGGTGACTATTTTGTATACTGTGCCTACATTGTTCATTGCTTATTGGTGAATGCTGTCTGTCAGATTGTATGCTACATCTACCTGCAGCGAATTGTAGTTTTGTTGCTAGGTAGGAGTTTACGCAGGTGTTAGGGCTTGGCTATAGGTCAGTCATATGGTCATCAGTGCTGCTCATCCGGATTCCGGATATCCGGGTAAATTTTTTCAGCTTTCCGATTCGGATTCTGGATTTTTTTGAAAATCCGGATAGCTATCTGTGGATATCTGGTCGCAAACCCGGATATCCGCAGATATTAAAGGATATATGGATCCAAAGTACTGTAACTGAGGAGATAATGTCCTGGAGCCAATCAGAGGGCTCCCAGCAGAAGTCCTAGCAACCAATCACAGAGGGGAACCTTGGCCAGCCCCACTTGACCTCATTGAGCCAATCAGAGGGCTCCCAGCCTAAACCTTGGCACCCAATCACAGAAGGGAACCCTGGCCAGCCCCCTGTATAATAATGAGGGCTGCCATGAAGAGACATATTGTCCCTTGCTTGAGAATGCTCACTGAGAGACATGCTCCAGTGCTGCTGGCCTAGCAAGGTTGTACACAGTGATAAGCCGTTCAGTGATTAACCCCTTCACTACTATCACTACACTATTGTTAAATCGTTAATTAGCTTGATTGATGTCATTGTATGACAGTCAGAGTGTGTGCTCCAGTGCTGCTGGCCTAGCAAGGGCTTTACACAGTGATAAACGGAAAGTTGTTCAACGATTAACCCCTTCACTATTACTGCACTATTGTTGTAATGTTAATTAGCTTGATTTCATTGTGTGACAGTCAGAGTGTGTGCAGGAGGGCTGCTGCAGCTGCTATGTGTCTGTGTGTGTGCTGTGCACAGACCAGGCCAGCTGCTTCCTACTAGCCAGCTATTAGCCTTAGATATAGGTTAGGTTAGGGATTAGGGAATAGGATTACTGTGTTATTGTGTAGTTAGTACTGTAGTACTGCAGTCAGTGCTAGTAGTTGTTAGAGTAGTAGTACTACTGTGTTAGCTTACTACAGAACTGCTGTGCTGCTGAGCAGTGCCAGTGTGACAGTTAGTGTCTTCTCCTCTGCTGTCTGACTGTCACTCGGCACTTGCCAAGTGCCACGTCACCTGCAAAGTGCAAAGTGCCACAAGCAAAGTGCAAAGTGCCATGTCACGTGCAAAGTGCCTTTTCATGTGCAAAGTGCCACGTGCAAAGTGCAAAGTGACACGTCACGTGCAAAGTGCAAAGTGCCATGTCACATGCAAAGTACAAAGTGCCACGTGCAAAGTGCAAAGTGTCACGTCACATGCAAAATGCCATGTGCGAAGTGCCACGTCGAAAGTGGCACATGGCACTTTGCACGTGACTTGGCACTTTGCACTTTGTACGTGGCACTTTGCACTTTGTACATGGCACTTTGTACTTTGCACGTGACGTGGCACTTTGCATGTGGCACTTTGCACGTGACAATTTGCACCTGGCACTTTGCACTTTGCACGTGACATGGCACTTGGCACTTTGCACGTGGTACTTTGCACATGGCAGGTGGCAAAAGTGTAAAGTGCCACGTGCCAAGTGCCACATGCCAAGTGCCACGTGCGGCATGCTCCTGGCAGACGTTACACCTGCTGCTGCTGCATTGCCCTGCGCCTGCTGCCTTTGCTGCTCCCACCACCAAGGTGCCACAGGCCACTGCTGCTGTGCTGATACCACCTATATTTAACTCAAAACACAATTGCTGTGTAATTTTTTGGAGGTGTCTGGGCTGAAAACTGTCATGTCCCAGTTGTGTGGTTGGACTTTGGACACATTGGGCTTGATTCACAAAGCCGTGCAAACTGTTTAGCATGGGTGTGCTAAACAGTTAGCACGTGAAGTGCCGTTCGCGGACTTTTGCGCGCGCAAAGTGCCGCAATTTGTGCGATCGCGTACGTTTGCGCGCGCAATTTGGGCAAATTGTGCGCGCAATAGTCCGCGATAGCGCAAATCGCGGCACTTTGCATGCGCAAAAGTCCGCGAACGGCGCTTCACGTGCTAACTGTTTAGCACACCCATGCTAAACAGTTTGCACGGCTTTGTGAATAAAAGCCAAATGTGGGCTGCACGACCGCTGTCTGGAACTTAGTCCTGATGTTAATTGACAGCCATTTGTTTTTGTTTTTGGGTAGGGGGATTTTAAGTCCCCACATCATCAATTAGTGTTCCCCTTTAAAAAATAATGATGCTACATGCCTCATATACCCTAAAAAACATTTTAAAGCAATTTAAAGGCCACTTCCGAGTTTTCTATCCGGATATCTGAATTTGCCCGGATATCCCGGATCCCGGAAACAGCGTGATTGATTTTCCAGATTTCAGCCAGACTCAAATTCGATTTGTTCAGTGAATGAGACAATCACGCCTAATCACGGAATAGTGTTTAACCACTTAAGGACTGCAGTCATAAAACCCCTTAAGGACCAGAGCCTTTTTTTCCATTCGGACCACTGCAGCTTTCACGGTTTATTGCTCAGTCATACAACCTACCACCTAAATGAATTGTACCTCCTTTTCTTGTCACTAATACAGCTTTCTTTTGGTGCTATTTGATTGCTGCTGCGAGTTTTACTTTTTATTATATTCATCAAAAAAGACATGAATTTTGTCAAAAAAATGACTTTTTTAACTTTCTGTGCTGACATTTTTCAAATAAAGTAAAATTTCCTATACATTTGAGCGCGAAAGTTATTCTGCTACATGTCTTTGATAAAAAAAAAAAACATTCAGTGTATATTTATTGGATTGGGTAAAAGTTATAGCGTTTACAAACTATGGTGCAAAAAGTGAATTTTCCCATTTTCAAGCATCTCTGACTTTTCTGCGCACCTGTCAGGTTTCATGAGGGGCTAAAATTCCAGGATAGTACAAATACCCCCCAAATGACCCCATTTTGGAAAGAAGACATCCCAAAGTATTCAGTGAGAGGCATGGTGACTTTGAGTTCATTGAAGATTTTATTTTTTGTCACAAGTTAGCGGAAAATGACACTTTGTGACAGAAAAAAAAAAAAAAAGTTTCCATTTCTCCTAACTTGCGACAAAAAAAAATGAAATCTGCCACGGACTCACTATGCTCCTCTCTGAATACCTTGAAGTGTCTACTTTCCAAAATGGGGTCATTTGTGGGGTGTGTTCACTGTCCTGGCATTTTGGGGGGTGCCTAATTGTAAGCACCCCTGTAAAGCCTAAAGATGCTCATTGGACTTTGGGCCCCTTAGCGCAGTTAGGCTGCAAAAAAGTGCCACACATGTGGTATTGCCGTACTCAGGAGAAGTAGTATAATGTGTTTTGGGGTGTATTTTTACACATACCCATGCTGGGTGGGAGAAATATCTCCAAAAATGACAATTTTTTTATTTTTTTTACACACAATTGTCAATTTATAGAGATATTTCTCCCACTCAGCATGGGTATGTGGAAAAATACACCCCAAAACACATTATACTACTTCTCCTGAGTACGGCGATACCACATGTGTTGCACTTTTTTGCACCCTAACTGCGCTAAGGGGCCCAAAGTCCAATGAGTACCTTTAGGATTTCACAGGTCATTTTGAGAAATTTCGTTTCAAGACTGCTCCTCACGGTTTAGGGCCCCTAAAATGCCAGGACAGTATAGGAATCCCACAAATTACCCCATTTTAGAAAGAAGACACCCCAAGGTATTCCATTAGGTGTATGGTGAGTTCATAGAAGATTTTTTTTTTTTTTGTCACAAGTTAGCGGAAATTGATTTTAATTGTTTTTTTTTCACAAAGTGTCATTTTCCGCTAACTTGTGACAAAAATAAAATCTTCTATGAACTCACCATACTCCTAACGGAATACCTTGGGGTGTCTTCTTTCTAAAATGGGGTCATTTGTGGGGTTCCTATACTGCCCTGGCATTTTAGGGGCCCTAAACCGTGAGGAGTAGTCTTGAAACCAAATGTCGCAAAATGACCTGTGAAATCCTAAAGGTACTCATTGGACTTTGGGCCCCTTAGCGCACTTAGGGTGCAAAAAAGTGCCACACATGTGGTACCGCCGTACTCAGGAGAAGTAGTATATTGTGTTTTGGGGTCTATTTTTACACATACAGATGCTAGGTGGGAGAAATATCTCTGTAAATGGACAATTATTTGATTTTTTTTTTACACACAATTGTCCATTTACAGAGAGATTTCTCCCACCCAGCATGGGTATGTATAAAAATACACCCCAAAACACATTATACTACTTCTTCTGAGTACGGCGATACCACATGTGTGACACTTTTTTGCAACCTAGGTACGCTAAGGGGCCTAACGTCCTATTCACAGGTCATTTTGAGGCATTTGGATTCTAGACTACTCCTCACGGTTTAGGGCCCCTAAAATGCCAGGGCAGTATAGGAACCCCACAAGTGACCCCATTTTAGAAAGAAGACACCCCAAGGTATTCCGTTAGGGGTATGGTGAGTTCATAGAAGATTTTATTTTTTGTCACAAGTTAGTGAAAAATGACACTTTGTGAAAAAAACAAGAAAAATCCAATTTCCGCTAACTTTTGACAAAAAATAAAATCTTCTATGAACTCATCATACACCTAACAGAATACCTTGGGGTGTCTTCTTTCTAGAATGGGGTCATTTGTGGGGTTCCAATACTGCCCTGGCATTTTAGGGGCCCTAAACCGTGAGGAGTAGTCTTGAACCCAAATGTCTCAAAATGACCTGTGAAATCCTAAAGGTACTCATTGGACTTTGGGCCCCTTAGCACAGTTAGGCTGCAAAAAAGTGTCACACATGTGGTATCGCCGTACTCAGAAGAAGTAGTATAATGTGTTTTGTGGTGTATTTTTACATATAACCATGCTGGGTGGGAGAAATATCTCTGTAAATGACACATTTTTGATTTTTTTTTACACACAATTGTCCATTTACAGAGAGATTTCTCCCACCCAGCATGGGTATGTGTAAAAATACACCACAAAACACATTATACTACTTCTCCTGAGTATGGCGATACTACATGTGTGACACTTTTTTGCAGCCTAGGTGCGCTAAGGGGCCCAACGTCCTATTCACAGGTCATTTTGAGGCATTTGTTTTCTAGACTACTCCCCACGGTTTAGGGCCCCTAAAATGCCAGGGCAGTATAGGAACCCCACAAGTGACCCCATTTTAGAAATAAGACACCCCAAGGTATTCTGTTAGGGGTATGGTGAGTTCATAGAAGATTTTATTTTTGTCACAAGTTAGTGAAAAATGACACTTTGTGAAAAAAAACAATAAAAATCCAATTTCCGCTAACTTTTGACAAAAAATAAAATCTTCTATGAACTCATCATACACCTAACAGAATACCTTGGGGTGTCTTCTTTCTAAAATGGGGTCACTTGTGGGGTTCCTATACTGCCCTGGCATTTTACGGGCCCAAAACTGTGAGTAGTCTGGAAACCAAATTTCTCAAAATGACTGTTCAGGGGTATAAGCATCTGCAAATCTTGATGACAGGTGGTCTATGAGGGGGCAAATTTTGTGGAAACGGTCATAAGCAGGGTGGCCTCTTAGATGACAGGATGTATTGGGCCTGATCTGATGGATAGGAGTGCTAGGGGGGTGACAGGAGGTGATTGATGGGTGTCTCAGGGGGCGGTTAGAGGGGAAAATAGATGCAATCAATGCACTGGGGAGGTGATCGGAAGGGGGTCTGAGGGGGATCTGAGGGTTTGGCCGAGTGATCAGGAGCCCACACGGGGCAAATTAGGGCCTGATCTGATGGGTAGGTGTGCTAGGGGGTGACAGGAGGTGATTTATGGGTGTCTCAAGGTGTGATTAGAGGGGGGAAATAGATGCAAGCAATGCACTAGCGAGGTGATCAGGGCTGGGGTCTGAGGGCGTTCTGAGGTGTGGGCGGGTGATTGGGTGCCTGCAAGGGGCAGATTAGGGTCTAATCTGATGGGTAACAGTGACAGGTGGTGATAGGGGGTGATTGATGGGTAATTAGTGGGTGTTTAGAGGAGAGAAGAGATGTAAACACTGCACTTGGGAGGTGATCTGATGTCGGATCTGCGGGCGATCTATTGGTGTGGGTGGGTGATCAGATTGCCCGCAAGGGGCAGGTTAGGGGCTGATTGATGGGTGGCAGTGACAGGGGGTGATTGATGGGTGGCAGTGACAGGGGGTGATTGATGGGTGATTGACAGGTGATCAGTGGGTTATTACAGGGAATAACAGATGTAAATATTGCACTGGCGAATTGATAAGGCGGGGGTCTGAGGGCAATCTGAGCGTGTGGGCGGGTGATTGGGTGCCCGCAAGGGGCAGATTAGGGTCTAATCTGATGGGTAACAGTGACAGGTGGTGATAGGGGGTGATTGATGGGTAATTAGTGGGTGTTTAGAGGAGAGAAGAGATGTAAACACTGCACTTGGGAGGTGATCTGATGTCGGATCTGCGGGCGATCTATTGGTGTGGGTGGGTGATCAGATTGCCCGCAAGGGGCAGGTTAGGGGCTGATTGATGGGTGGCAGTGACAGGGGGTGATTGATGGGTGGCAGTGACAGGGGGTGATTGATGGGTGATTGACAGGTGATCAGTGGGTTATTACAGGGAATAACAGATGTAAATATTGCACTGGCGAATTGATAAGGCGGGGGTCTGAGGGCAATCTGAGCGTGTGGGCGGGTGATTGGGTGCCCGCAAGGGTCTAATCTGATGGGTAACAGTGACAGGTGGTGATAGGGGGTGATTGATGGGTGATTGATGGGTAATTAGTGGGTGTTTAGAGGAGAGAATAGATGTAAACAATGGATTTGGGAGGTGATCTGATGTCGGATCTGCGGGCGATCTATTGGTGTGTGTGGGTGATCAGATTGCCCGCAAGGGGCAGGTTAGGGGCTGATTGATGGGTGGCAGTGACAGGGGGTGATTGATGAGTGGCAGTGACAGGGGGTGATTGACAGGTGATCAGTGGGTTATTACAGGGAAGAACGGATGTAAATAATGCACTGGCGAATCGATAAGGGGGGGTTTGAGGGCAATCTGAGCGTGTGGGCGGGTGATTGGGTGCCCGCAAGGGTCTAATCTGATGGGTAAAAGTGACAGGTGGTGATAGGGGGTGATTGATGGGTGATTGATGGGTAATTAGTGGGTGTTTAGAGGAGAGAATAGATGTAAACAATGGATTTGGGAGGTGATCTGATGTCGGATCTGCGGGCGATCTATTGGTGTGGGTGGGTGATCAGATTGCCCGCAAGGGGCAGGTTAGGGGCTGATTGATGGGTGGCAGTGACAGGGGGTGATTGACGGGTGATTGACAGGTGATTGACAGGTGATTGACAGGTGATTGACAGGTGATCAGGGGGGATAGATGCATACAGTACACAGGGGGGGGAGGGTCTGGGGGGGTCTGGGGAGAATCTGAGGGGTGGGGGGTGATCAGGAGGGAGCAGGGGGCAGTTTAGGGACTAAAAAAAAAATAGCGTTGACAGATAGTGACAGGGAGTGATTGATGGGTGATTAGGGGGGTGATTGTGTGCAAACGGTGGTCTGGGGGGTGGGCAGGAGGGGGTCTGAGGGGTACTGTGGGCGATCAGGGGGCAGGGGGGGGGCAGATCAGTGTGTTTGGGTGCAGACTAGGGTGGCTGCAGCCTGCCCTGGTGGTCCCTCGGACACTGGGACCACCAGGGCAGGAGGCAGCCTGTATAATACACTTTGTAAACATTACAAAGCGTATTATACGCTTCCTATCCGGCGATCGTCGGGTTAACAACCCGCCAGCGCTTCCGATTGGCCGGCGGGTTGACGTCGCGGGTGGGCGGAGCCTATTGCCGGCGGATGCGCGCGCATCCCAGCGCGCGATCCCCGGCCAGAGAGTGCCCCAGGACCTGATGCCAATCTGCGTTACGTGGTCCTGGGGCTGCCACTTTGCCGCCGCCAATATGAAGTAGGCGGTCGGCAAGTGGTTAAGCTATTCTTAAAGCCCTGATACATGCTACAATCCCCCAAATTGCATGGATTATAAAGGTGATAAGGGGCTACAACTTAAACAAAAAAAATCGAAAAAGAACTTTTAGTTTTTGAGAAAATAGATTTTGAGAATATAGATTTTAAAGTTAAATCAACACTTTAAATGTGCGTGTGTCCGTGCATGTGTCTGTGTGTGTGTCTGTGTGCGCGCGTGTGTCTGTGCGTGTGTCTGTGCGTGGTGTCCAGCATAGGGCAGTGTGCAGATAAATGTTGAGCCGTGGGTTGCACAGTTTTGCTTCCGTGGTTGCAAAGGGGGGGGGGGGGGTCTTGTACGTGGGAGGATGTGGTACTTTTCCCCTTCTTTATCTAATTTTATGAAATAATTAAATTTGATTGGCAAATTCTGATTAGCAAATATGATGAGACTTTATGCCCAACACCAAGAGTGTGGTGATGAAGCCTATCAATATGGTTGGGCCTTCATAAACTGTGGCTAGGCTCTGAGCTAATCCAGAAGAAAAAAAAAAACACTTTAAATGTGACTATGAATTGGTAATAATTGGTTTTAAACCGGGAAATACACTTTAATCAATCGCAGAGGTGATTGCGAGTCTTAATGGCACCTGGCGGTGGTGGTACCGCTAGAGGAGGATGAGTGGGCGATGCCACAAAAACACCCACAGAGGTTTTTGTATATTTTTTTTTTTTTTGCATCGATAGCAATCACATGGCAGCAAAGTTAGGGATACAATAGTAGACAGACCTTGCTTCAAATTCAAAAATAGAAAGACTTTATTCAAAAATGTAAACAACACTGTATCGGCACTTAGTGCCACTTTAAAATCATAAAACACTCACTGCAGATGTTAATAGCGCAGCCGGCTGGGCTCATACCAACAGCACACTTCACTCAGCAAGCACACCTGGGATCCCATCATACTTCTGCTTAGTAATGGACACTGATAGCTGGAGATAGCAACACAAGCGCAAAGAAGGTCCCACAAAAAGTTTATCCGCAACAGCACATAAAGGTCTCAGCAGAAAAAAGAGAAGCTTCACATAGGTCTGCAATGTTTAGTGCATCAGCACATGCAATTAGTGTAAACAAGCTGCCTCACTGAGGCTCTCACCACTCAGTAGACCAGTAAACGACTGTCGTTTGTCCAGTTGCTATAGGGGATTAAATTGCATCAATGATGGCATTCTCCACTGCAGTCAGTCCACATGCCTAGGATAGGGATGGGAAATCTTCTGATGTCCGTGGGGAGACGTGTGCACACGTGTTCAGCCAGCCCTGGATGTACTAAGCCACATAGCCCCTCTTGTGTATTGCCTCCCGGAAAGGTCAGTCGGCGCCAGGCTCCTCCGTAGGCTTCGGGCAGGGTACGTGGCCAGGCCGCGCTTGGTAGGCAGTGAGGACGCCTTCACCACGCGTATCGGCTGCTTCCGGCCTTAATCATGTGATCTGGAGGCGGGTTTCTGAGCCTGACATTTTATAGCGTCATCTGCTGTTGCGGCCAAACTTTCGCATCTCTCTATCGCCATCTTGTGGGTATTACGCTTAGCACATTTCCCAACATAGGCTTCAGAAAATACGTATGGACGCAGACATTTCGCGGCATTGACTCTTTCGCCATCTTGTGGTGGTTTAATCAACTACATCCCAAGGATTCATATAGTGTCACCCAATGCAGGGGACGCTTCAATTCATGCCATCTAGTGGATATTTTGATTATTGCAGTTTCAGTACTGTATTCTCAATTGCTTCCATGCAGGTTATTTTCCCCTGAGACACTCACTACTTATATTCTCATTGCACATATTATCTGTACATTTTGTTTTAAGTAACACTGCATTAATTTCACATGCTTCAGATTACACTGCATAGTTTAAAAAATACTTCAATTCAGCATAGGTGTTTTCATTGCCCATCAAAAATATATATATGGCATGAAATGCTTATGGTCAGTAGTAATTTCTAACTACCCACATTCATTCCTAGTTTTGGACATGGCTGCTCATTTTAGAGTACTGATATCATCAAAATAATATGAAGGGCTCATAGGGATTATCACATGGGGGGGGGTTCAACTATCGGAGGGGCCCTGATATTTCAAGACCTCCATACTAAGTACATCCAAAACCCGGGGACCCACCCGCCTTATAGGTACGAGGCAAAACTAAACTCTGTGTTAAGGCCAATTGGTGTTAGTGTGCCCAATTGATAAATCCACCGTGTCTCAATCTGCCTTAATCTTCTATCTACATTGCCCCCTCTGGTTGGTGGTTCCATGCTATAAATCCCTTTAAATTTTAGCAGTTCAGGGTTCGCATTGTAAATCAAATGGAAGTGTACCCCTACAGGTGATTTGTCAAAATTGTCTTTGCTTCTGATGACCGACATATGCTTTTGAATACGTTTTTTTAGTTCACCAGTAGTTTTTCCTACATATAGTAGCTGACATGGGCATTCAAGTACATAGATTACAAACTTTGTATCACAATTTATGAATTTTTTAATCTCAAACTCACGGCTATTCTTGGCGTTTCTGAATGTGGTGGTGCAGTCGACTAGGCTGCACACATTGCACCTACCGCATGTAGGCAGCAAAGTTGTCCAATAAATCAGCCCAAAAGCTGTAGCATTTGTGGACCCTGGTGGTGGGTACACAGACTGCTGTTGTCATAAAATATGACATGAGAGGCGGCAGCAGGAGGGCTAAGCAGCACTCTGCAGCAGCACAGAACAAGAGTATGGCACCTCACTGGTGGCACTACAGCATCATAAATCAGCCCCAAAATTTTAGCATTCATGGTGGGTACACAGACTTAGTAGTAAAACACAGGAAGAAGAGAGAGGATCCACACTTAGTAAGTGAAGTGTAATCTTTATTAACGGACATATCCAAGACAGCCAAGGCCAGCATCAAGTAGCAGACATGTTTCGGACTAAGCGTCCTTAATTATAGCTCGTAAAACACAACATTAGCAGGAGGAGGAGGACTAAGGATCCAGCAGCAGCAGCATAGAAAGGCATGGCCCTTCATTGGTGGCATCCCAGCATGAGACTTGTGCCCAAAAATTGTAAGTATCCATGGACCCTGGTGGTGGAAATACAGACTTTAGTAGTAAAATACAACAACAGTGGCAGCAGGAAGAGGACTAAAGACTCAGTCAGCAGCAGCACTTAAGAGCATGGCACCTAACTGGTGGTACCTCAGCATAATTGTGCCCAAAAATTGTAAGCATCCGTGGAACCCGGCAGTGGGAACACAGACTTTAGTAGTAAAAATACAAAAACAGCAACAGCAGGAGGAGGACTAAGCAGTCAGCACAGCAGCAGAGAACGACCATGGCACCTTACTGGTGTCACCACAGCAAAAAATGACCTGAACCAGGCCAAATACGAGTACCAGGCATGTTCTAAATTGCTTTGGAAAGGCAGGTATTGTTAAAAAATTGCAGCAGCCACTTCATGTCCCCCTGTGGCTGACAGCAGGGGCCAGGAACTCACCTTACACCCAAGCCTGGTTAATTTTCAGGAAGGTGAGTTTGTCCACAGAGTCATTGGACATCAGGGATGCTCATCCGGATCCGGGTACCCGGGTAAACCCAGGTATCCGACCATTTTTCCGCTATCCGGGTCGGATCCGGATACCTGGGCCACTATCCGGATAGCACTATTCGGATTCTATCCGGATAGCTAGCTGCATAATCCGGATACCCGCGGGTATCCGTCCAGATATCCGGATCCGGATAGTGTAACTAAGTAAGGAGATGATGTAATTCAGCCAATCAGAGGGCTCCCAGCAGAAGCCCTAGCAACCAATCACAGAGGGGAACCCTGGCCAGCCCCACCTGACCTCATTGAGCCAATAAGAGGCCTACCAGCCTAAGTCCTGGCACCCAATCACAGAAGGGAACCCTGGCCAGCCCCCCTGTTTAGCAAGGAGGGCTGGCATGATGAGACAGATCATCCTTGCTTGTGTGGTTGGCTGGTCACTGACAGACTTGCTCCAGTGCTGGCTTAGCAAGTGCTGTATACAGTGATAAAGCTTTGAGTGCTAAACATCTTCACTACGCTATTGTTCTATTGGTTTTTTTAGCTAGCTAGCTTGTAATTGTTTGCTTTCATTAACTCAGTTAGGTCCTGTCTGTGTCTGTGTCTGTGTAGGCCAGCAGGACAGTATAGGGAATAGGAGGATTACTGTGTTATTGTATTGTAGTTAGTACTGCAGTTAGTTGTTATGGCGGCGGCCTGGTGGGTACCGCACTCGATTTTCCACTCGATTCCCGTCGACTCAATTATTTCCGACATGTCCAATTTGCGTTTCGATGGATCGTTAGGTCGATTCGCATGTAAAGTATGCCAAATGGACCTAACGATCCATCGAAACGCAAATTAGACATGTCGGAAATAATCGAGTTGATGGGAATCGAGCGGGAAATTGAGTGCAGGAACGCAGCGTGCGTACCCGCCAGGCCACCACCATAACACAGTGTGCACTGTCTGTCCTTTACTCTACGGTCTGTCACTCCGTGCTGATTTGATGTAAAGTCCAACCCCGATTTTATTAAAGTAAAAGTACCCCACATCATCTGGTGACATCATTATGTATAAGTTGTACTATGTCTGCTGGCACCGGCAGCTGGGGGAGGGGCATCAAGGGCAAGAGGACAGGGAGCAACATTACAGCCACCCTCAGAAGGTCTGCCGTGTCAGTGTTGACCCCAGCGGGCAGCCTACCCTCAGTCAGCGAGCTTTTCGCTCCAGGCGCCGTGATTGAACTCAGGGCTGTTAGCCGCAAGGAGTTTGAGGAGGATGTTCTGGGTTTTGAGGAGGGGGGGGGGTATAATGTTGATGATGGGATGAAGGACCGTGACTACCATCCACAGGATGGGGATGTCAGCTCTGACTCTGAGGAGGAGGTTGTGTCGGTGGGTTTGGCACGGAGGATCAGCATTGCAGACAGTGGCCGTGGAATGCGGGACCCACCACATCCTTCTGCCGCTACCACCAGCCGCACCACTCAACCCCCAACCGCCACAGGGAGAAAAGCCGCAGGATCCCATTCTGGCCACAGGAGAATCTTCACCTCCCCAATCTGGCCGCCACGGTGCCACAGGCCACTGCTGCTGATACCGCCACCTATATTCAACCCAAAACACAATTGCAGTGTCATTTTTTGGAGGTGTCTGGGCTGAAAACTGTCATGTCCCAGTTGTGCGATTGGACTTTGGACACAATGTGGGCTGCACAACCGCTGTCTGGAACCTAGTCCTGATGTTAATTAACAGCTTTTTTTTTCTTTTTTTTCTTCATTTTATGTCCACCAAATAATTAATTAGTATTTCCCTTTAAAAAAAACATGATGCTACATGCATCATTTACCCTAAAAACCATTTTAAAGCTATTTAAATGGCACTTCCAGGTTTTCTATCCAGATACCCAAGTAGGTCGGGTACCCGCGGGTAATTTGGTCAGATTTCCGGATCGGATCCGGATATCCGCAAGGTCGGATCCGCATACCCGGATCCGGATATCTGGGTACCCGAATCCGGGCGGGTAATAAAAAGCACTACCCGAGCATCCCTTTTGGACATGCAAGAGCGTTTCTCGGTGACCACGCCACCGGCCGCACTGAAGCATCTCTCAGAGAGGACACTGGAAGGGGGGCAGGACAGGACTTCCAGGGCGTACTGGGCAAGCTCCCTCCAGATGTTCAGTATCTTGACCCAGTACTCCATGGGGTGCACAGGGCTGTTTGATGTCAAACCCGCTAAATGACCCCATGAAGTCAGACACCATGCTGGTCAGTCGCTGCTGGTGCTGGTTGGAGGAGGATGCTGTGTCTGCTGGCACCTCTGCTCTGGGTAGCTGTACTGCATACAGGCTCTTGCTTAGGCTCAGCAGGTCTCCGAGGCACCGGTGCTGCTGCTGCTGGTAACGGGCACAGGCATCTGTTGCTGGGTTGGCAGAACAGCAACAGTGGGGGTGGAAGGCTGAGGGAATGCTTCCAGTAGTCTGCACACAAAGGCCTACTGCAACTCCTTTGTGTGTTGCTCGGTGGTGGATGGCGACATAAACTCCCCCAGCTTCCCCTTCAGACGCATGTCCAGCATCAAGGTGATACACTGTCACTAACACTGACTACAGCTAACTGAAGTTAATCACTCACTGGCTAGCTAAATGCAAGTATACAGTCAGTAACAGTAGTAGATAGAATCAGTGAGCACTGCTCACAACAATCAATCACTCTCTCACTGAACTACACTGACTACAACTAACTTAATAATCACTCACTGGCTAGCTAGCTGAATACAAATATATACTACAGTATAAGAGCACTGTTAGGAGTAACAACGCTATGTTTTGGACAAAAAAAACGCGCTTGCTTTAGCAACAAATGGCCTGGAGATGATCCTCTCAGTAAGGCATAGCTAAGGAGCTGTGGGCCCTGATGCAAGTTTTACAATGTTGCCCCCAAGCACTCTATACTTAACAATTTATATGGCGCACCAAAATCTGCCAATGGCAACTACAATATCAGAGGTACAAGAGGGGGTGGGGAACAGTTTGTTAGTTATTACCACTATTCAAAATATCTATCAAAGGGATTATTATGAACACAGGACCAATAGAGAATGTAGTTGAGGGAGGGCCCCTCGGGGCCCCTCTGGCCCAAGGGCCCCAATGCAGTCGCTACCTCTGCACCCCCTATTGCTATGCCACTGCTCACAATGCCACAGTCTAGCAACGATGGAGCTTTTTAAGATGGCCGCCGCTTTATATACAGGAGGGGAGGGGATAGCCTCCCCTCCTATGATTGGTTGCCAGGGCCTGCCTGGGGGGCCCAGAGACATCATTTCCACCCAATCATGACCGATCTAATCACTGCCTTTTTTACTGCGATCCCGAGCGGGATCACGGCCCGAATATTTGTAATCATGGCATGTCCCGTGGCCGAATTTAGTGATCGAGAATCAATCACGGCGTTGAATACCGAAGCCGAATAGTGGAAAAATGCTCGTGAATAACGGCTATTCCGTGATCACAGAAAATATCCGCGCACCACTGATTTAGACCAGACTGGATTTGTTCCAGGTCGGCAAACGACGGATAATATTCATCGAAGTCTGGATCTTTTGTGCTGGACAGGTTCCTGTCGGATGCCTTCTCTGCTCCTATCGGTGGATGAGGAGAAGGCATTCGACAGGAAAGATTGGCGATATATGCGGATGACCCTTGAGAGGTTTGGGGTGGGACCTCAGTTTTTGAGCGCAGTGTGTAGTTTATATACTTTTCCATCGGCTAAGGTATGCAATATGGGGATTATTTCACAGGAAATAGCGATCAAAAGGGAGGAGAGGAGAGGGGAGAGGAAAGGGGAGGAGAGGGGAGAGGAGAGAGGAAAGGGGAGGGGAGAGGGGAGGGGATTCTACACAGACCTAGAGCCCGTTTTTAAACGGGCTTAGGCCACCTAGTATACTAGTAAATTATGATTATTGTATATCTGTAATTTCCTGCATATTATTGGTGGTTTATTATATTATGTAATATATAAATATGTATATATTTTTATGATCTATTCTAAAAAAAATAATAAAAAAGCAAGTAAAAAAATACAAAAAACGGAGAAAAGCACTTGCTAGAAGACACAGCAGCACTGGAGATGCTCTCAGTGCCACAGTCACAGCAAGGAACGATATCCTCAAGATGGAGATAACTCCTCTGGTTGGAGTTAGGGCCTGTACTGGGGGCCCTCTGATTGGCCCAACAACATCATTCTGCATCATTTCCCAGAAAGACACTATGCTTTCAGGCAAGTCATCCTCAAGACGGCGTGACACCGTCATACCTGGAATGTGGAATAGGCCTTGGGGAGTTGGGGGTGAGCAGTTGTTGTAGTAGAGGAGGGTGCAGCAGCAGAGGGGGAATCAGCTGAGGATGATATTGAAGAGGTTGGAGGAGGAGGAGGAGGAGAAGAGGAGGTGGCAGCAGGCCTGCTTGCAAGTCATGGTGGTGTCACCAACTCCTTTGCAGAGCCACCCATTTACTGCTTCACAGCCATCAGCAGTTTTACCCAATGTGCAGTGTAGATGTTATATCTGCCCTGACTGTGCTTTGCAGACCAGGTATCAGTTGTCCTGCTTAAGATTAGAGGCAAAGTGGAGGGTGGTTGAGAATGGACAAGGACAGCAGAGGTTGACGTGGCTGAAGATGCTGGATCAGGAGGAGAAGGGTGGCTTTCAGTTTGTGTGCTGCTTATCCTCATGTGTTGATCCCATTGTTGTTTGTGATGGGAGACCAGGTGCCTTCACAAAACAGTTGTACCTAGGTGGGAAGTGGCCTTCCCATGACTTAGAATCTTATGGCACATATTGCCAGTGGTTCTGCTGTTGTCAAAAAAATTGCAACACTGGTGAGTTTTGGGATGACAGCATTCTGGTGATGGTAACAGCAGGAGTTGGCGGGCGTGGGGGCTAGCTGATCCCAGGCACCGATACATGCTGTCTGCCAGTGCTACTAGCTCCTTGCAATGAGCTCCCCCTGCTTCCAACTCGTCTCCTCCTCCTCTCAGTCTCCGCCTCTGAACAGTGGTGCTCATCCGGATATTCGACCTTTTTTCAACTATCCCACCGGATTCAGATTCCAGATAGTTGGGCCCAAATCTGGATAGCTATCTGCGGATAGTTGGGTGCATAACGCGGATATCCGGCAGATATCAGGATCTGAAATGCTGTAACTAAGGAGAGGATGTCCTGGAGCCAATCAGAGGGCTCCCAGCAGAAACCCTAGCAACCAATCACAGAAGGTAACCTTGGCCAGCCCCACCTGACCTCATTCAGCCAATCAGAGGGCTCCCAGCCTAAACCCTGGCACCCAATCACAGAAAGGAACACTGGCCAGCCCCCCTGTATAATAAGGAGGGCTGCCATAATGAGACATATCATCCCTTGCTTGTAAATGCTCACTGAGAGACATGCTCCAGTGCTGCAGGGATAGCACGGGCTGTATACAGTAATACACCTAAAGCTGTTCAGTGATTAACCCCTTCACTATCACTACACTATTGTTGTAATGTTAATTAGCTTGATTGGTTTCATTGTCTGACAGTCAGAATGTGACAGTCAGAGTGTGTGCTCCAGGGCTGCTGGCCTACTAAGTGTGTACACAGTGATAAGCTGTTCAGTGTTTAACCCCTTCACTATCACTACACTATTGTTAAATCATTAATTAGCTTGATTTAATTGTGTGACAGAAAGTCAGAGTGTGAGCTCCAGTGCTGCTGCAGCTTCTATGTGTCTGTGCCACGTGCAAAGTGCTACGTGCAAAGTGCTACGTCACGTGCAAAGTGCAAAGTGCCACGTGCAAAGTCATGTGCAAAGTTCAAAAAGCAAAGTGCCACGTGCAAAGTGCAAAGTCACGTGCAAAGTGCTATGTGCAAAGTGCAAAGTCACGTGCAAAGTGCAAAGTGCCACATGCAAAGTGCATAGTCACGTGCAAAGTGCAAAGTGCCACGTGCAAAGTCACGTGCAAAGTGCAAAGTCATGTGCAAAGTGCAAAGTGCCACGTGCAAAGTGCAAAGTCACGTGCAAAGTGCCACATGCAAAGTGCAAAGTCACGTGCAAAGTGCTAAGTGCCACGTGCAAAGTGCAAAGTCACGTGCAAAGTGCCACATGCAAAGTGCAAAGTGCCATGTGCAAAGTGCACTTTGCACGTGGCACTTTGCATTTTGCACGTGACTTTGCACGTGGCACTTTGCACTTTGCACGTGACTTTGCACGTGGCACTTTGCACTTTGCACGTGGCACTTTGCATTTTGCACGTGACTTTGCACGTGGCACTTTGCACTTTGCACGTGACTTTGCACGTGGCACTTTGCACTTTGCCCATGACTTTGCACATGGCACTTTGCACTTTGCACTTTGCATCTGACTTTGCACTTTGCACGTGGCACTTTGCATATGACTTTGCACTTTGCACTTTGCACGTGACACTTTGTATGTGACTATGCACTTTGCACGTGCCAAGTGCCAAATGCCAAGTGCCAAGTGCCACATGCCAAGTGCCACGTCCGGCATGCTCCTGGCAGACGTTACACCTGCTGCTGCTTCATTGCCCTGCTCCTGCTGCCTTTGCTGCTCCCACCGCCAGGGTGCCACAGGCCACTGCTGCTGTGCTGATGCCACCTATATTTAACCCAAAACACAATTGCTGAGTAATTTTTGGGAGGTGTCTGGGCTGAAAACTGCCATGTCCCAGTTGTGTGGTTGGACTTTGGACACAATGTGGGCTGCACGACCGCTGTCTGGAACATAGGTCTGATGTTAATTGACAGCCATCAATTAGTGTTCCCCTGTAAAAAATAATGATGCTACATGCCTCATTGACCCTAAAAAATTTTTTTATAGCAATTTAAAGGCCACTTCCGGGTTTTTCTCAGTGCTGGTCGTAATGGAGAAAGCTACACTTATGGATCATTACGCATAATTTTACGCTATTACGCATTACGAAATTACGCTTACGGCATAGACAGTCAATTTCGGAACATGTCTATAATTACGCATAGCACTTACGCAATTACGCGTAAGTATACCGTAATTCAGGTTATTACGTGATTGGTTTACGCGTAAAATTCGACTAGCAATTAATGCGTAAGGTCATGCTGCCAAGCGGAAAAGTTGACGCATGGATCAATGTTAGGTAGCCGCCGACTTTAAGGGTTAATAGCAAAGCCCCCTTAAGTGCTAAGAGCCTCAAATTTGGAGAATATATTAAGGAGATCAGAAGGAATAAGAGGAAAAATTTTTTTTTCAAAAAGACCTTATAGTTTTTGAGAAAATCGATGTTAAAGTTTCAAAGGAAAAATATATACATTTAAAAACCCGCCGACTTTAACGGTTAATAGCAAAGCCTGCTTAAAATTTAGGAACACCAAATTCACAGGGTATATTAAGGGGATCAGTGGGAATAAGAGGAAAAAATTTTTTTCAAAAAGACCTTATAGTTTTTGAGAAAATCGATTTTTAAGTTTCAAGGGCGAAAATGTCTTTTAAATGTGGAAAATGTCAGTTTTTTTTGCACAGGTAACAATAGTGTTTTATTTTCATAGATTCCCCCAAGTGGGAAGAGTTTTACTTACTTCGTTCTGAGTGTGGGAAATATAAAA
The DNA here is from genome assembly GCF_040937935.1 of Hyperolius riggenbachi. Taxonomy (NCBI): domain Eukaryota; kingdom Metazoa; phylum Chordata; class Amphibia; order Anura; family Hyperoliidae; genus Hyperolius; species Hyperolius riggenbachi. The sequence continues at coordinate 65,712,770 of NC_090652.1, forward strand.
AAAAAAAATGACGTGGGGTCCCCCCTCCCAGACCTCTTTAACCCCTTGTCCCCTATGCAGACTGGGATAGCCAGAATGCGGAGCACCGGCCGCGTGGGGCTCCGCACCCTGACTATACCAGCCCGCATGGTCCATGGATTGGGGGGTCTCGGAAGGGGAGGGGCAGCCAAGCTTTCCCCTCCCCCTCCGAGCACTTGTCCAATCCAAGGACAAGGGGCTCTTCTCCACCTCCGATGGGCGGTGGAGGTGGAGGCCGCGATTTCCTGGGGAGGGGTTCATGGTGGCATCTGGGAGTCCCCTTTAAAAAGGGGTCCCCCAGATGCCCACCCCCCTCCCAGGAGAAATGAGTATAGAGGTACTTGTAGTACCCCTTACCCATTTCCTTTAAGAGTTAAAAGTAAATAAACACACAAACACATAGAAAAAGTATTTTAATTGAACAAAAAACATAACCACGAAAAAAGTCCTTTAATATTCTTAATTAACCATTAATACTTACCTGTCCCTTTAAAAGCCAGTTCCCACGCAATATCCTCGGAAATATACTAATCAGTTACAATGTAACAAAGTTATTACAATGTAACAACTTTGTTACTTTGTAACACCACCGCACCCGACGTCACTTGCCGCTCACCCGCCGGCCGCCGCATACACGCTAGTCCCCGCCGGCTTCCGCCGTCCACTCCGCCCACACCTGTCACTCATATACATGCTGGCACCCATGGGTGCCAGCATGTATATAGGTGACATGTGGGAGAGGCGGGGAGGGCAGCGGAGCCGGCGGGGACTTAGCGTCCCTTCACCCGACAGAGCTCTGAGCTATATTAGATATCAAATCAGAAGGAACCCCATTGGTCTGCTAAGGACCAATGGGGCTCCTTGGAGCCCAAATACAAAGATGCTTAGAGAGCTCTGAGCTATAGCTCAGAGCTCTGTCGGGTCCTGCAGCACAGACGCGGTGGTGGCGGCGGCGGTGAGTGACGTCGGGTGCGGCGTAGTTACAATGTAACAAAGTTGTTACATTGTAATAACTTTGTTACATTGTAACTGATTAGTATATTTCCGAGGATATTGCGTGGGAACTGGCTTTTAAAGGGACAGGTAAGTATTAATGGTTAATTAAGAATATTAAAGGACTTTTTTCGTGGTTATGTTTTTTGTTCAATTAAAATACTTTTTCTATGTGTTTGTGTGTTTATTTACTTTTAACTCTTAAAGGAAATGGGTAAGGGGTACTACAAGTACCTCTATACTCATTTCTCCTGGGAGGGGGGTGGGCATCTGGGGGACCCCTTTTTAAAGGGGACTCCCAGATGCCACCATGAACCCCTCCCCAGGAAATCGTGGCCTCCACCTCCACCGCCCATCGGAGGTGGAGAAGAGCCCCTTGTCCTTGGATTGGACAAGGGCTCGGAGGGGGAGGGGAAAGCTTGGCTGCCCCTCCCCTTCCGAGACCCCCCAATCCATGGACCATGCGGGCTGGTATAGTCAGGGTGCGGAGCCCCACGCGGCCGGTGCTCCGCATTCTGGCTATCCCAGTCTGCATGGGGGACAAGGGGTTAAAGAGGTCTGGGAGGGGGGACCCCACGTCGTTTTTTTTTTATATTTCCCACACTCAGAACGAAGTAAGTAAAACTCTTCCCACTTGGGGGAATCTATGAAAATAAAACACTATTGTTACCTGTGCAAAAAAACCTGAATTTGGTGTTCCTAAATTTTAAGCAGGCTTCGCTATTAACCGTTAAAGTCGGCAGGTTTTTAAATGTATATATTTTTCCTTTGAAACTTTAACATCGATTTTCTCAAAAACTATAAGGTCTTTTTGAAAAAAATTTTTTTTCCTCTTATTCCTTGTGATCTCCTTAATATATTCTCCAAATTTGAGGCTCTTAGCACTTAAGGGGGCTTTGCTATTAACCCTTAAAGTCGGCGGCTTTTTTATATTATACAGGAGCGTAATATTACGCGATTACGGCAGACTGTGTAATTTCAATGGGAGTTTACTGTCTTACGCGTAATTTGTTACGCGTAAAACGTAACCCTACGGTCTACGCGTAATTAATTACGCGTAATACCGTAACCTTACACGTAACGCTTACGGTGCATTTGTAGTGAATTACGATGCGTAATTACGCTAATGCGTAATTTCGGCCCAGCACTGGTTTTTCTATCTAGATATCCGAATCCGGCCGTATACCCCGGGTAGGGAGGTCGGATATCCGGTTCGGATCCAGATTGGAAAATTTTGAACTCAGATATCCGACCCGGATCGGATATCTCAGTATCCGGATCCGGATCCAATCCGGATTTTGAAAAGGGGTGTCCGAGCACCCCTGCCTCTGAACCGTCCCCCACTTTATCTCTTCTTGCTGGCACCCTCATCACATCCATGGACACATCATCGTCATCAACTGCTTCATTCACTATCTGACAACTCACAAAAGTAGGCAGCAGCGGGAACATCATCATCATGACACCTTACGTCCATGTGTGTAATGTCGCCTGACTGAGGCATACTGCATCAGGTGTAAAAACCTTATCTCTGTCCTCTGCAATAATGCTTGCGCATCACTCATTTCCTCAAACTGATGTGTAAATAACTCCTCTGACACATCCAGTGAAGTGGCTGTCACTGTGGTGCTAGTGGTGGTGGTGTTGGTGGTAGAGGGGCGAGTGGTAAGACGTGAGGTGCCGAATCAGAACTGGAGGAAGATGGTGCAGCAAGGGTCCGAGAGAAAGCAGTAGAAGATGGGGTGTGCTGTTGTGTAAGCCAGCCAACTACTTCCTAAGCATTTTGGGAGTTCAGGGTACTTGCCTCCTTAACACTGGGCATTATTCGATGGGCACAGGAAATCGCATCAGCACAACCCCTGCGACAGCTGTGGTGTGGCCTGACTCAGTCTGTCATTTTTTTCTTTCTTTTTTTTTTTTTTTTCTTTTCTTTCCGACTCAGCTCTGATTTTCTACCCAACTTAGATCAAGCTGGCTTCATAGATGCCCTCGTGTTGGGAAATATTTGCATCATAGTCAGAAGAAGAAAAAGTATATAAGAAAGCTCTTTAATACCTAACAAAATTAGCCTTAACAAGATATAATAATAACTATTCTACCCTTACTCATTCAGACTCTCATTCTCACGCCCATCCATCCATATTCCCATAGCAGCCTTTCTAAAGTTCCTCCACCTTTCGTGTAGCTATAAATTACGCTTTATCTAACCCCATCGTTCTTTCGTAGTAACAAAATCCTTAGCACCTATTCCTTTACTCTGAAGCCCGTTAACGCAACTAACGCCACATTTAACATAATTGCAGCAAAAACAATTTATTGATTTCTACCTTATATTTATTATCAACGAGCTCCGCTCCCGCATCTAAGCGCCATTAGTCTGCCACATTGTGAAGGAACCTCAGGTATCATCCTTCCTCCTCCCTTCTTTTATCAATAATAGTAGCCCATCTCTCCTTAATTTGCTGTATCTCCCTCTCTCCATTATGCATGCTCTCTTCAATTTCCAAACAATTGTACACCTCCCATATCCATTCTGAAATTTATGGTAGGTTAGGTTTTTTCCAGTTTTTTTACTATCATCATTTTTGCTGCCAATATGCCATATTTAATTAACTTATATTCACTTTTTTTTACTACCGTTAGAAGTCCCAAGCAATGCAGCGAAAGGATCTATCCTGTAGTTGCTATCAACTTCTTTTATATAGAAGAATTCAATCTTTTTCCAAAAGATCTCCACCACTTTACACTTCCACCACATGTGGATGTAAGTGCCTTCCTCCTTCTGGCATTTCCAACAAGTTCTGGATATACACTGAGGGCTCCTCTTGATTTTAGCAGGAAAAAATACCATCTTAAAACTACTTTATATTGCATAACTTGGTACTGCCTACTTTGAATGCTCCATATATTGTCAAAAACCTGTTGCCATGGATTTAGACCCGGTAAAGAACATAGGTCAGTTTCCCATTTCCTGCAGCAACTTAAATTACTTGTAGGTAACATCTCGTCCATAAAACTATACATTTTTGAAAGCAGCTTTGGCACCCTGCTACATTGTACAATAAACTTTTCCAGTAAATTTGGTTTCCACTAGTGTTGGGCGAACAGTGTTCGCCACTGTTCGGGTTCTGCAGAACATCACCCTGTTCGGGTGATGTTCGAGTTCGGCCGAACACCTGACGGTGCTCGGCCAAACCGTTCGGCCACATGGCCGAACTAAGAGCGCATGGCCGAACGTTCCCCGAACGTTCGGCTAGCGCTGTGATTGGCCGAACGGGTCACGTGGTTCGGGCCCGAACGCGCTCTGATTGGCCGAACGGTCACGTGGTTCGGGTAAATAAATACCCGAACCACGTCATATCTCCGCCATTTGTCTGTGGGTTTAGCTTTGGGTAGGCAGGCAGGGTAGTTCGCTCTCCAGCCACGCTAGCCAGGGTCCCCCCCAGTCATTGTGTGTCGCTGCTGGGAACAGTAGTACACCGCTCGCTCAGCCACACTATATATAGCATTGTTTACTGCCACTGTGTACCTCGCTCAGCCACGCTATATATATAGCATTGTGTTTTCTGACACTCTGTGTACACGGCTTAGCCTGACTAATATAGCATTGTGTGTACTGCCACTGTGCACCTCGCTCAGCCACGCTATATATAGCATTGTGTGTACTGCCACTGTGCACCTCGCTCAGCCACGCTATATATAGCATTGTGTGTACTGCCACTGTGCACCTCGCTCAGCCACGCTATATATATAGCATTGTGTTTTCTGACACTCTGTGTACACGGCTTAGCCTGACTAATATAGCATTGTGTGTACTGCCACTGTGCACCTCGCTCAGCCACGCTATATATAGCATTGTGTGTACTGCCACTGTGCACCTCGCTCAGCCACGCTATATATAGCATTGTGTGTACTGCCACTGTGCACCTCGCTCAGCCACGCTATATATAGCATTGTGTGTACTGCCACTGTGCACCTCGCTCAGCCACGCTATATATATAGCATTGTGTTTTCTGACACTCTGTGTACACGGCTTAGCCTGACTAATATAGCATTGTGTGTACTGCCACTGTGCACCTCGCTCAGCCACGCTATATATAGCATTGTGTGTACTGCCACTGTGCACCTCGCTCAGCCACGCTATATATAGCATTGTGTGTACTGCCACTGTGCACCTCGCTCAGCCACGCTATATATAGCATTGTGTGTACTGCCACTGTGCACCTCGCTCAGCCACGCTATATATATAGCATTGTGTTTTCTGACACTCTGTGTACACGGCTTAGCCTGACTAATATAGCATTGTGTGTACTGCCACTGTGCACCTCGCTCAGCCACGCTATATATAGCATTGTGTGTACTGCCACTGTGCACCTCGCTCAGCCACGCTATATATAGCATTGTGTGTACTGCCACTGTGCACCTCGCTCAGCCACGCTATATATAGCATTGTGTGTACTGCCACTGTGCACCTCGCTCAGCCACGCTATATATAGCATTGTGTTTTCTGACACTCTGTGTACACGGCTTAGCCTGACTAATATAGCATTGTGTGTACTGCCACTGTGCACCTCGCTCAGCCACGCTATATATAGCATTGTGTTTTCTGACACTCTGTGTACACGGCTTAGCCTGACTATATAGCATTGTGTGTACTGCCACTGTGCACCTCGCTCAGCCACGCTATATATAGCATTGTGTTTTCTGACACTCTGTGTACACGGCTTAGCCTGACTAATATAGCATTGTGTGTACTGCCACTCTGTGTACACCGCTCAGCCAGACTATATAGCATTGTGTTTACTTCCACTCTGTGTCTGCTGGGCCTGGGAACAGTAGTACACTGCTCACCCACCACTGTATAGCATTGTGCTCTGTGTCGCTGCTGGGAATAGTGGTACTGTATAGCATTTCTGTACTGCCACTGTACTGCTGCCAGTCAGCGTGTACTGTAAGGATAAGTGAAATGAGGAAGAAATCCGGTGAAAGAGGAAGGGGCAAGGGAAGAGGTGTTTCCCCTGACGGTTCACGTACAGGCCACAGGGGAGCACCCAAGAAAACCCACTCAATACCGCCCATGTTGTCCAGGACAACAACCCTCACAAATCCAAAAGAACAGGACCAGATAATTACTTGGATGACCTCTCAAGCGTCCAGCAGTGGGTTAAGCAGCACCAGCACATCACGCACGAGGTCCGAGTCCTCAGCCAGTTACAAGGAGCCAGTGGGCACAAAGCTGACACAACCGGCAGCGACACCACGCACACAACTGCCAGATAACCAGTCCTATGAATTACCTCAGGACACAATGGGGTATTCGCAGGAGCTATTCCCAGCCCAACAAACTTCCACCTATGAAAGGTCAATGGAGGAACAGCCAGAAATGTTGTGCCCGGATTCACAACCATTAACTGTGGGAAATGCACCGCGCACTGAAATACAAGGCGAGTCCGAGGAGGACTCGGAAACCCAAATCCCAGAGCAAGTTGGGCAGGAGGGGTTGCAATTGCAGGAGGTCGGCCGACAAGATCTGGAAGACGACGTTGGAGTGAGCTGCGCAGAGGTTGTTCTGGGGAGCTCTACTCCACGGCGGCGGCCCCCCACAATGACATATGACGAGTTTGAGGAGATGGAAGAGGAGGGTATGGACAATGTGGACAGAGACCCAGATTTTGTTTGTGAACGAGAACATCGCCGTCGTAGCAGCAGCACAGATGAGTCTGTTGAAGAACCCACTGCTGCACGAGTTCGCCTTGTGCCACAAGGTAGGCGGCGCGAAATTTCAGGCACCACAAGCGTGGAAGTTCAAGTGAGAGGCAAAAGAGGAGCAAACAGAAATCGCCAGCAAGGCAGGTGCTCCAAAGTCTGGGCTTTCTTTGAAGACTGCACTGAGGATGTTACCATGGCGATTTGCAAGGTGTGCAAGACCCGCCTGAGCAGGGGGAAAAGTATTAACAACCTCTCCACCACCAGCATGAGCCGCCACATGCTATCCAAACATCCCACTCTGTGGGCAAACGCGGCAGGACAGGGTACCAGCAACAACACTGCCTCCCTTTGGTTCACCAGACTCACCACCAGACCCGCCTCAGCAGCAGCAGTAGCCCAGCCATTGCGTGGTTCACAACATTCACAAACATCAGACGACGCTGACACTGTCACTTTCCGGAGTAGTGCTCTTGAGGTCTCCCAGTGTTCATCAAACACAACAACCAACAGCCCTTCCGTGTGCAGCGCTACGGTTCAGTTGTCTGTGTCGGAGATGTTTGAGCGCAAGAGGAAATTGCCAGCAAATGACCCCCGGGCCGTGGCAGTAACAGCCAGCATAGCCAAGCTTCTGGCCTGCAAAATGCTGCCATATCGAGTGGTGGAGATAAACAGCTTCAAGGGCATGATGTCAGTGGCCATCCCACGTTACGTGGTTCCCAGCCGCTACCACTTTGCGCGCTCTGCAGTGCCTGAGTTGCATGAGCACGTGGTCAGCAAAATAACCCGAAGCTTGAAGAATGCCGTTGCCTGCAAGGTTCACCTCACCACTGACACTTGGACGAGTGCGTTCGGCCAGGGTCGATACATCTCCCTTACCGCGCACTGGGTGAACCTTGTGGAGCCTGGCAGCGATTCCTCACCTGCTACGGCGCGGGTGTTGCCCACGCCGCAAACAGCTGCACCGCCGTCCCTCCCACTGGATAACAACAGCAGCACCTACCTCTCTGACTCCTTCTCCTCCAACGCATCTCAAAGCTGTACCTCATCCGGAAACGCTAACCCAGCAGCAGTAGGATCGTGGAAGCAGTGCAGCACAGCTGTTGGCATGCGTCAGCAAGCGTTGCTGAAGCTGATCTGCCTTGGGGATAAGCAGCACACAGGGGAGGAAATTTGGAAGGGAATAAAGGAACAGACGGATTTGTGGCTGGCACCACTGGACTTGAAACCGGGCATGGTTGTGTGTGATAATGGGAGTAATCTCATTCGCGCTTTAAGGTTGGCTAAGCTGACACACATCCCTTGCCTGGCGCACGTGATGAACCTAGTAGTTCAGCGGTTCCTGAGGACATACCCAGGCGTGGCCGATCTTCTGTTGAAGGTGCGTCAAGTGGCCAAACATTGTAGAAATTCCAGTACTGCTTCGGGGGCACTCGCCAAGATGCAGGAGCGCTTCAATCTCCCCCACCATCGCTTGCTGTGTGATGTCCCTACGCGCTGGAATTCTACGCTGCACATGCTAGCACGCTTTTGTGAGCAGAAGAGTGCAGTGGTCCAGTACATGACGGCGCAGTACCGAGGCGCATCCGGACAGCTGCCAAGCTTCTGTGGATCCGATTGGGCCAACATGTTGGACCTCTGCCAAGTCCTCCAAAATTTTGAGCAATCCACGTTGCTTGTGAGCAGTGACAACTCTTCAGTCAGCATTACCATACCACTGCTGTGTTTACTGAAGAGGTCAATGTTGAAAATCAAGGAAACAGCTGTCATGATGCAACTGGGGGAATCTGAAGGAGAAAACGATCAGCGTGATGGTACCAACATCAGGCCATCCGCCTCAGGGAACGCTGGCCCCAGCAGCTATGACGAAGAAGAGGAGGAGGAACAGCTGGAGTTGGAGCAGGAATTTCATGCCACCACTGACGAGGGCCAGAGCGGTGCACGTTGGACTTCCACAATTCAGCGCGAATGGTCAGCAGAAGCAGACCAGGAGGAAGGTGACGACTATGATGCATCACAACAACTATCACAACGCTCACAAGAGGATGATGAGGATTCTGGTAGGACTCTTGCACACATGGCTCAATTCATGCTAGACTGCATTGAACGCGACCCACGCATTGTGCGCATTCTGGACAACACCAATTACTGGGTTTATACCCTTCTGGATCCACGGTACAAACACAATGTTCCAAAACTGCTTGAAGAAAGAGTCAGACAGGTCAAAATGGAAGAATACCAGCAGGCCCTTGTGGAGACTTTAGAGAGGAGATTGACATCCTCCCCCTCCTCTAGCCAGTTGTACGCCGACAGACTGACTTCCGCAAACCCAGGACGACCAGGAGGGCAGCAAACAACGCAAGCCGCAGCTAGTGCCCAAAAGGGAATGGTATCGGCAGTGTCCTTGGAGTGGGAAAATTTTCTGACACCCATGCAGCAGCAGCCCACTGAACAGGAAGCGTGCAGATCCACCTCCAACACCGATCGCCTGGAGAAGATGGTCAAGGACTACATGTCAGATGACGTAGCTGTGTCGAACAATCCATCTGCACCCTTCAACTATTGGGTATCGAAGCTAGACACCTGGCACGAACTGGCAATGTACGCAATAGAGGTGCTGGCTTGCCCGGCAGCCAGCGTTATGTCGGAACGCTGTTTCAGTGCTGCCGGAGGCATCGTCACAGATCGGCGTATCCGCCTCTCCACAGAAAATGCAGACCGTCTGACTCAAATTAAAATGAATCAATCCTGGATTGGAAACGACTACGCAACACTCCAGGACCCCAACCAAGTAACATGACCAATGAACATCTGGGATGGTGTAGCGTTTCCGGTCCCTGTTTATTGAACCTCTCATCTGTATTACATTTATGACTGCATGGCGGCAAAAAGCATTGCTGCTATACCCGCACGCTTTTTGTCCTCATGCAAGGCCTGGGTTGTTGTGTCTCAAAAAGCATAGCCTTCTCCTCCTGCGCCTGCTCCTGTTCCATCACGTGTGCTGCTGCTGCTGCTGGGTTAGCGTTGCCGGTCCCTGTTTATTGAACCACTTATCTTTATTACATTTATGACTGCATGGCGGTACAAAGCATGCTATCCGCACGCTTCTTGTCCTCATGCAAGGCCTGGGTTGTTGTGTCTCACAAAGCGTGGCCTTCTCCTCCTGCGCCTCCTCCTGTTCCATCACGTCTGCTGCTGCTGGGTTAGCGTTGCCGCGTGGTCCCTGTTTATTGAACCACTTATCTTTATTACATTTATGACTGCATGGCGGTACAAAGCATGCTATCCGCACGCTTCTTGTCCTCATGCAAGGCCTGGGTTGTTGTGTCTCACAAAACGTGGCCTTCTCCTCCTGCGCCTCCTCCTGTTCCATCACGTCTGCTGCTGCTGGGTTAGCGTTGCCGCGTGGTCCCTGTTTATTGAACCACTTATCTTTATTACATTTATGACTGCATGGCGGTACCTCATGCAAGGCCTGGGTTGTTGTGTCTCACAAAGCGTGGCCTTCTCCTCCTGTTCCATCACGTCTGCTGCTGCTGGGTTAGCGTTGCCGCGTGGTCCCTGTTTATTGAACCACTTATCTTTATTACATTTATGACTGCATGGCGGTACCTCATGCAAGGCCTGGGTTGTTGTGTCTCACAAAGCGTGGCCTTCTCCTCCTGCGCCTCCTCCTGTTCCATCACGTCTGCTGCTGCTGGGTTAGCGTTGCCGCGTGGTCCCTGTTTATTGAACCACTTATCTTTATTACATTTATGACTGCATGGCGGTACAAAGCATGCTATCCGCACGCTTCTTGTCCTCATGCAAGGCCTGGGTTGTTGTGTCTCACAAAGCGTGGCCTTCTCCTCCTGCGCCTCCTCCTGTTCCATCACGTCTGCTGCTGCTGGGTTAGCGTTGCCGCGTGGTCCCTGTTTATTGAACCACTTATCTTTATTACATTTATGACTGCATGGCGGTACAAAGCATGCTATCCGCACGCTTCTTGTCCTCATGCAAGGCCTGGGTTGTTGTGTCTCACAAAGCGTGGCCTTCTCCTCCTGCGCCTCCTCCTGTTCCATCACGTCTGCTGCTGCTGGGTTAGCGTTGCCGCGTGGTCCCTGTTTATTGAACCACTTATCTTTATTACATTTATGACTGCATGGCGGTACCTCATGCAAGGCCTGGGTTGTTGTGTCTCACAAAGCGTGGCCTTCTCCTCCTGCGCCTGCTCCTGTTCCATCACGTGTGCTGCTGCTGCTGCTGGGTTAGCGTTGCCGGTCCCTGTTTATGGTACCTCTTATCTTTATTACATTTATGACTGCATGGTGGTACAAAGCATGCTATCTGCACGCTTCTTGTCCTCATGCAAGGCCTGGGTTGTTGTGTCTCACAAAGCGTGGCCTTCTCCTCCTGCGCCTCCTCCTGTTCCATCACGTCTGCTGCTGCTGGGTTAGCGTTGCCGCGTGGTCCCTGTTTATTGAACCACTTATCTTTATTACATTTATGACTGCATGGCGGTACCTCATGCAAGGCCTGGGTTGTTGTGTCTCACAAAGCGTGGCCTTCTCCTCCTGTTCCATCACGTCTGCTGCTGCTGGGTTAGCGTTGCCGCGTGGTCCCTGTTTATTGAACCACTTATCTTTATTACATTTATGACTGCATGGCGGTACCTCATGCAAGGCCTGGGTTGTTGTGTCTCACAAAGCGTGGCCTTCTCCTCCTGCGCCTCCTCCTGTTCCATCACGTCTGCTGCTGCTGGGTTAGCGTTGCCGCGTGGTCCCTGTTTATTGAACCACTTATCTTTATTACATTTATGACTGCATGGCGGTACCTCATGCAAGGCCTGGGTTGTTGTGTCTCACAAAGCGTGGCCTTCTCCTCCTGCGCCTGCTCCTGTTCCATCACGTGTGCTGCTGCTGCTGCTGGGTTAGCGTTGCCGGTCCCTGTTTATGGAACCTCTTATCTTTATTACATTTATGACTGCATGGCGGTACAAAGCATGCTATCTGCACGCTTCTTGTCCTCATGCAAGGCCTGGGTTGTTGTGTCTCACAAAGCGTGGCCTTCTCCTCCTGCGCCTCCTCCTGTTCCATCACGTCTGCTGCTGCTGGGTTAGCGTTGCCGCGTGGTCCCTGTTTATTGAACCACTTATCTTTATTACATTTATGACTGCATGGCGGTACAAAGCATGCTATCCGCACGCTTCTTGTCCTCATGCAAGGCCTGGGTTGTTGTGTCTCACAAAGCGTGGCCTTCTCCTCCTGCGCCACCCTCCTCCTGTTCCATCACGTGTGCTGCTGCTGGGTTAGCGTTACCGGTCCCTTTTCCTGGAACCTCTTATATGTATTACATTTATGACTGCTTGCCGACAAAAAGCATGTTACCTGTGCAAAGAAAACAGACATTTCCCGCATTTAAAAGACAGTTTTCCCTTTGAAACTTTAAAATCGATTTTCTCAAAAACTATAACCTCTTTTTGCTAAATTTTTTTTTCCTCTTGTACCCACTCCCAAGGTGCACATACCCTGTAAATTTGGGGTATGTAGCATGTAAGGAGGCTTTACAAAGCACAAAAGTTCGGGTCCCCATTGACTTCCATTATGTTCGGAGTTCGGGTCGAACACCCGAACATCGCGGCCATGTTCGGCCTGTTCGGCCCGAACCCGAACATCTAGATGTTCGCCCAACACTAGTTTCCACCTGATTTTCCCTTTTTTGGAATTTAATGTTGTAATATAACTTTGTAGTTGAATCCTGCCCCAATCTGTAAAGCCATCAAAATTTTGGTTTTGTTGAACATCTATCAACCGAGAATCTGTATTCATCCCATTCACCCTTAACCAATTTTGGGATTGCCCTGGGTTGAAATCTGGATTGTTAAATAGTGAGGTTATAGGGGAGCAGCCTGTTAATGTCTGCCAGGAGTCTAAAACTCCATATAATGATCTAATTGCTGGGTAGACAAATGGGTGAACAATTGAATGGCAGAGTCTTTGTATATTTGCCAGATGTAATGAAAACATCATATGTGGATCAAAATAACTCAACTCAATTGATGACCAGATCTTTGTTGGATCATTTAAACGCCATTCTAATATTCTACAGAGATGTATACTTATATAATATCGAGTTATATCTGGGGCCGCCAGGCCACCTGCTTTTTTAGACCTTGCAATCAATTTATATGCTATTCTCCGCTTAGTCCTTGCCCAAATAAAATTTTGAAAAACTCTGTCCCACTCCTTCAGCCAAGACCTGGATATCGAAATTGGCAGACACTGTAATTTGCTAATAATTCGGGGCAAGACCATCATCTTGACGATCTCCACCCTTCCAACTATATTAAAATAGGGACGATCCCAGCTTGTAATCATTTTTTGCGATGTGGTATAAGCTCCTTAAAGTTGAGATCAAAGAGTTCTCCACACTCCTTGCCGATCTCGATGCCCAGATATTTTATTGATTTTTTAGCCCACGGGAAAGCACAGCAATCTGATACTGTTTTAATTGTTTCCTCAGAACATCCAATGTCCAGAATAGAGGTTTTATTTATATTAATCTTAAAGTTTGAACATTTACTAAAAATATCAAATATCTTAAGTGTTGTTTTCAAGGAGTTACCGGGTCATTTTTTTATTTCACAATATAAAAAGATCCCCCCCCAAAAAAACTACCCTGCAGAGAACTTCTATATTACAATATCAAAAGAGAACAAAAATAGCACTTATGATGGGGTGTTTAGTGCAAAGTACTGTACCAATACTAGCAGTGTGCACACCTATCTGTGCACTAGACAGTTACTGGAAGCAGAGAACTGCAATATTACAATATCAAAAGAGAACAAAAATAGCACTTATGATGGGGTGTTTAGTGCAAAGTACTGTACCAATACTAGCAGTGTGCACACCTATCTGTGCACTAGACAGTTACTGGAAGCAGAGAACTGCAATATTACAATATCAAAAGAGAACAAAAATAGCACTTATGATGGGTATTGTGCAAGGCAATACACCAATATCAGCAGTGTGAACAGTGCACACCTGTATCAGTGCACTGTGGACAGTGAGACACACAGAACTGCAATATCACAAAAGTAAGAAAACCTATGTGCAAGTACCAGCCCTTAGAAGGGCTCTTTGGGTGCTGTCAGGACACTGTCCTAACAGCAAGAATGTAATTGGGGACACAAAACACAGGCCTACCTAACGCTTTCCCTATCTGCAGCAGCTCTCTCTGCTCTCAGTCACACAGCAGCCACAGCATCAGTGTACAGTCACAGTATGGCTGTGGTAGGGGAGGGGGGGGGTTGTGGTCCAGGAGGGAGGGTATGCTGATTGGCTGCCATGTTTTGTACATGTGTAAATTGTTCATTTCCCATCTACCTTCATTTTATGTAAAAACTGAACTTAATAAATGTGTTACTAATACATAGGTAATAAAATGACTTCATACCTTAAAATAAATAGTGAACTTCATTTTGATGATTTCACCAAAACCAAGAGATGATATATTATTGAACACTTCTTGCTGATCTGAATTCATTGTACAACCCCACCATGTGTACCACAGAAAGTAGACCTGTATGGAGACAGCAGTGTGTTTACTACCTGGTCAGACAAAGAGAAATGATATGATTGTGAATGTTCTTACTTGTGATCTCTTCTCCCTCAGCAATGCATAGACATCATTCTGCAGCTGACTGTTGTTGTAATCAGCCATGGAACCAGCAGTGAGCACCACAATGAATGATTCAGAAGGGGAGATCTCCAGCGCCCTCTTTAGGCTGGACAGGAGGGACTGATTACAAGCATACAAATGGTCATTGTAAGACCAGTCTACGTTTGTTGTTATGTTGTTTAGGAATTCACTCTGGTTATTGGTGATGAGTTCAGTTGTTTCTAAAAATAAAAATATTTTGTCAAGAAAGACAAACATATAATTTAAAGTAATTGTTTAAACTGGCATATGAGAAAAGCACTAATACTGTATTTGGACTACAAAGTGTTGCAGCTTTAGGGTTATCCTCTGGGGCTTATTCTGACATTTAGTCCTGGCCACATCTTTGTACAGTGACGCGTTCTCTTGACACACTACTACTGATTACTCATATATCACACACTATATGCAGTATAGTGACATAGATTCTAACTGGTCTCTTTCCAGTAATGGCTTCATATATTTGGAAGGTTACAAATCAAAATAACATTGAAATGAATGGGCAAAAACTGTGCTGGTTCATTTTAGCAACCAAAGTCAACTCAATGTAATGAATAAATCTCTAAGATGTACCGAAAAGATTCAGCTAATAATGCATACTGCAGATCACAGATATAATAATGTATGAGAGTAGTTAAAGGACTTCCGAGGCTAACTGTAAAAAAAAAGTTAAATACCTGCATCACATTTGAAGGCACGGAGGAGTCGGACGCCGTCCACGCCCTCCGTGCCGTTCCGCCGGGTCCCCAACGCGCAATAGCCCACCGAGCTAAACAGCCTGCAGCGTGGATCGGGGGGCAGGCCCTAGAGCTGTGCAGCCGCAACCGTGGCTATGTGGACTGTGCAGCCGCACTCGCGGCTATGCGGACTTCACAGCCGCGGCCAGCTCATGCGGCCATGTTAGTGGAGGCAGGAGAGCCCAACCCGCGCCGTGGGGTCGGGAGCGGCCCGGGGGGCTTTTGAGGGCGGGGACCCGGCAGAACGGCGTGGAGGGCGTGGACGGCGTCCTCCGTGCCTTCAAATGTGATGCAGGTATTTAACTTTTTTTTTACAGTTGGCCTCGGAAGTCCTTTAAGGGTAATGTGAGGAAACGCGGAAAAGCCGCCGCAAGTGCTCAGAGTGAGGCGGCTGTTTCTGCGTCCGACATGGCGGCACAATGCGAAGAAACCGCCGCATGCCGCATGGGCAGAGCGGTGGAGTCCGCGTTGGATGCAGCGGATTGCGCGCATAGCAGTACTACTGACGCTGTGGTTGGACGCGGGGAAGCCGCCGCTTGCTTGGAGAGCGGTGCAGCGGCTCCCGCGCCCGAATCAGCAGATACATTGCAAAACATGTCTGGTGTGGCTGGGACTGCTAGTCCACACAGGTTCAGAAGGACGCGCGCGCGCGCTGAGAGGCAGAGTTTATATGACAGCCAGAGAAGAGACAGCTGACCAAGCTGGTCAGCTGACATTTTCACTACTTTCCATTGGTCCAGCACTTAGGGGTGGCGCTGGAGAGCGCTATAGTATATATACTGGGTGCTGGTCATTTCTCTGGTGTCTGGCGTTGCGATCACTACGTGGTAGCACTCAGACCTTGTCAGTATCTGTGTTCTAGCATAGTTTCCAAAGGTGTTGATGATCAAGGAGCTCACACCTTAGCATTAGGAATATTGAACTGTATTATTTGTTATGACCTTTTGCCTGCCTGACTATTCCTCTGAACTCTGATTCTGTGCCCTGCTATTTCTGATATCCTGTTACCAAACTCTGCTCGTTCCTGGACTCTGTATCTGCCTCCTGATTCTGTACCTTGCTATTCTGATACTCCGTTGCCAGACCCTGCCTGTTTATTGGATTCCGTATCTGTCTCCTGAATATGTACCTAATCTGTCTGTGTGTTAACGACCTGGCTTGCCCGACCTCGAGAACTTGCCTTACCATTAGAGGCAGTTCCCAGACCTGTTAGTGACACCTCCTCACTGGTGTCACTCACGCTCTGTCCTTCCCACGTCCTGCCTAGCTCCTCCCCCGGGAGAATCTAGGCTGTCGGAAGGAACATTCTCCTGAGCAGTATTCCTTACTGCTTCTGTACCTATTCCTGAGGTACAGTCCTCAAAGTGTTACTTTTACACCAAACTCTCACTTCTCACTCAGGTGTCCAGAGGTTAGAGATATATCTGATTATCGGTGATACTGCAGATCATCAATAATCAGGTATATATCTGTATTCTCGGTGATACTGCAGATCACCGGTAATCAGACCCTCTCTGTGTTACACCGATCGTTACAGGTAAACAAATACTGGGAATGGATATAGGTAATCTAATATTTACTTTTTCCATCTGCTTCCATTTACACATTTTTGATGCCAGGAAAGCTCACAAACTTGGTCATTAAGTGACTGTGTCAATGTTACAAAAAGTGGGCGGTGCCAAAAACAAATTTCACTGGGAAAAACTAATTTCACTGTTAATGGTAGGGTTCTCAAACTTTGCATAGTTGGTCACTGGGTGACTGGAATCAATATTCAGGAAAATGGGTGGAGCCTACAACAGCCAATCAAAATCCACCTGTTGATTTTCAAGGGGAATATTCAAATTGCTGCCACTCTTACACTGTTAATAGCAGATGCCTCAAACCTGGTACAGTTGGTCACTGGGGGACTGGGCTTCAAATTCAGAAAGGGGGCAGAGCCACAGCC
Source organism: Hyperolius riggenbachi (assembly GCF_040937935.1). Taxonomy (NCBI): domain Eukaryota; kingdom Metazoa; phylum Chordata; class Amphibia; order Anura; family Hyperoliidae; genus Hyperolius; species Hyperolius riggenbachi. The sequence continues at coordinate 65,729,870 of NC_090652.1, forward strand.
AATCAGATTTGTTTAATTTCAATGTAAATATACAAATTATTGATACCAAGGACCCCAAAGCTCATAAACTTGGTAATGAGTGACTCTATGTCAAGGTTAGAAAAAAACGCAGAGAACTACATTTTTTACATGGGAAAATATAAACTGCAAGCATTCTTACACTGTTAATGGCAGGGTTCCCAAACTTGACATAGTTGGCCACTGGGTGACTGGGATACATATTCAGAAATGTGGGTGGAGCCTACAACAGCCAATCAAAATTCAACCAATTAATTTTCAAAGGGAATATTTATATTGCTAGCATTCTTACACAGCTAATGGCAGAGGCCTCAAACCTGATACAGTCAGTTATTGGGTGACTCGGGTCCAAATTCACTAAAGGGGGTGGAGCCAAAAACAGCCAATCAGATTTGTGAGATTGATTTCAGCTATTCTGTTATTGGCAGGGTTCTCAAACTTAAAACAGTTGGTCACTGGATGACTGGGATTAATATTAAGGAAAGTGGGCGGAGCCTACAACAGCCAATCAAAATGCACCTATTGATTTCCAAGACGAATATTTACATTGCTGCCCTTCTTACACTCTTAATGGTGGAGGCCTCAAATCTGGTACAGTCAGTCACTGGGAGATTGGGGTTTAAATTCTGAAAAGTGGGCAGGCCACAAACAGTCAATCAGATTTGTTAACTTTTAATGGGAAAATGCAATGTATTGATGCCAAGGACCCCAAAGCTCATAAACTTGGTCATTGAGTGACTGTATGTAAAGGTTAGACATAGTGGGCGGAGCCAAAAAACCTAACTTTTTACATGGGAAAATATTAACTTCAGCCATTCTTACACTGTTAATGGCAGGGTTCTCAAACTTGACACAGCAGGTCACTGGGTGACTGGAATTAATATTTAGAAAAGTGGGTGGAACCTACAACAGCCAATCAAAATTCACCTATTGATTGTCAAGGGGAATGTGGAAACTGCTGCCATTCTATACTGTTAATGGCAGATGCCTCAAACCTGCTACAGTCGGCTATTAAGTGACTGGGGTTCAAATTCACTAACGGGGCGGAGCCACAAACAGCCAATCAGATTTCTTTGCTGGATAAACTGCTTCTATTTACACAATTTTGATGCCAGGAACCCAAAAGCTCTGGTCATTGAGTGACTGTTTGTTAAGGTTACAAAAAGTGGGTGGAGTCAAAAACAATTTCCCTGGGAAAATGTAAACTGCAACCCCTTTTCACTGTTAATGGCAGAGTTCTCAAACTTTGCACAGTTAGTTACTGGGTGACTGGGACTAGTATTCAAAAAAGTGGGTGGAGCCTAAAAAAGACAATAAAAAAACCTGTTGATTTTCAAGGGGAACATTAAAATTGCTGTCATTCTTGCACTGTTAATGGCACAAGCCTCATACCTGGTACAGTTGGTCATTGGGTCCCTGGGGTTCAAATTCAGAAAAGGGGGCAGAGCCACAAACAGCCAATCAGATTTGCTTCATTTCACTGTGAAAATACAAATTACTGATGCCAAGGACCCCAAAGCTCACAAACTTGGTCATTGAGTGACTGTGTGTCAAGGTTACAAAAAGTGGGCGGAGCCAAAAATACATTTCACTGGGAAAATATAAACTGCAGCCATTCTTACACTGTTAATGACAGGGTTCTCAAACTTTGCCCAGATGGTCACTGGGTGACTGAGGTTAATGCTCAGGAAAGTGGGTGGAGCCTATAGTAACCAATCAAAATTTACCTGTTGATTTTCAAGGGGAATATTTAAATTGCTGCCATTTTTACACTGTTAATAGCAGATGCCTCAAACCTCAAACCTGCTACAGTTGGTCATTGGGTGACTGGGGTTCAAATGCTGGAGAGGGGCAGAGCCACAAACAGCCAATCTGATTTATTTAATTTCTATGGGAATACACAAATTATTGATGCCAAAGACCCCAAAGCTCACAAACTTGGTCATTGAGTGTTTGTGTGGTAGGGTTAGAAAAATTGGGTGGAGCTAACACCAGCAAAATATATACCCGGGCAACGCTGGGTCATCAGCTAGTAATGAATAAAATTTGGGTTTGAATCTTTTTTTCCCATGATGGCTTAATGCTGATACCTTCTGTTCTGTTTGTTTAATTACATGGTTCCCCTTTATTCAGACTGTTGTGATTGGTGAGTATTATAGAGAAGCCTGCTAAGTTGTATAACTAGAAATAATGACCATAGAACTATTTTAATGGGGTTCCAATAACTAGGAACACTTAAAGAGACCATACAGTGTAATATAAACTGTTTACCATTCTTCTTTTTTAGGCAAAGTTATAATTAATCTCCATGGAGAAAAAGAGGCACAGTACACCAACATCAAAACCTCATCCCAACTGTAGCACGTGTGTATGCGCTGTCGGTGGACTGATAAGGCTGTTTCTGACCTATCAGAAACAGCCTTATCAGTCTGCCTGACAGACTGTACACAGTGCTGCACGGATACCCCTTTTCAAAATCCGAATTGAATTCAGATCCGGACACCTTTCGGAGGTGTCTCTCTCTCTCTCTCTCTCTCTCTCTCTCTCTCTCTCTCTCTCTCTCTCTCTCTCTCTCTCTCTCTCTCTCTCTCTCTCTCTCTCTCTCTCTCTCTCTCTCTCTCTCTCTCTCTCTCTCTCTCTCTCTCTCTCTCTCTCTCTCTCTCTCTCTCTCTCTCTCTCTCTCTCTCTCTCTCTCTCTCTCTCTCTCTCTCTCTCTCTCTCTCTCTCTCTCTCTCTCTCTCTCTCTCCTCCAAAAAGGGTTTTTTTGCCATTGAAGGGGATTTTGGCTTCTGCTCGGTTATCTGACCTAACTATCCGCCCGGATTTCGGATTTCAGATGTGAAATCCGAGGTTGCCAGGATAGTGCTATTCGGATTTTAAAAAACTATCCAAATTCCTATTCAAAGTTTGGATAGTGAAAGTTCGGATACCCGAATATTGGATGAGCAGGACTGGCCTTGTCCTTATCACTTGATAACATTTGAGGTCTGTTTGTTGACAAGCCTGATATACTGTCTGGTGGAGAGGGAGAGACAGTCAGTTTGGTGTGGGACAGCTGGGAGAAAGCGGAATGCTACTGTGTGGATGCAACTTTGCTTACAAATGCTTCAGAATAAAGTGTTCATCATTGGATTCCATGTCTGCTCACTGTTTATGGACAATTCTCATGTCATATCATGACATATGGGTGTTGCAACAGAACAACGACCCAAAGCATAGAAGCAAATCAACTACATATTGCCTTAAACAGAAAAAAATATGCCTTCTGGAGTGGCCCAACCAGAGTCCTGACCTCAATCTGATTGATATGCTGTAGAATGACCTCAAGAAAGCAATTTACACCCGATATCCCAAGAATATTGCTGAACTGAAATATTTCTATAAAGATGAATGGTCAAGAATTACTCCTGACCGTTGCTCATGTCTGCAACTACAGTAAACGTTTGGTTGAAGTTGCTATTAAAGGAGGTGCAACCAGTCTACCGGTTCACATACGTTTTCCACCTGCACTGTGAATGTTTGCTGTGATATTGTATATGATAAAGCAGCCATTTTTGTTTAACTCTTATCTGTGGGAGCCTCCATTTTCTGTATGACTGTCTATTTGTGCAAGTTACATTTGCATTTAATTTCCTTAGGAAACTACAGGCCCACTAGGATGGAGGAAACTGCTAATTAGCAGCCATTGTCATGAATAGTTTGATGTGCTGGTAGGATGTCAGGAGTACACATAAGAGTGCACATAACACTGACACAGCTGAAAATAGGTGTCCAGATCAGAACCCCCATGTCCTTCCACAACAAAGCCTGGACCTTCGCACTGGTAAAGTATGATTTTCTGTTGTATTCCCGTTTTATTTTTGATAAGCAAACTGTCTTGTTGCATTTCTTTGTGCCTTTTTACTTTGTTTTTGTAAATATCTTTGTATATATTTCTTTCTGCACCGTTCCATTTTTTTTATATTAAATCTTTATTTATTAAGCTAGTCTTCTGAGTACTAAGCAGAGCTTTACGTCTCCTAGAGAGAGACTGCAGTGTAATTGTATTACAAGTTCAGTGCCTGATTGTATGCTCAGATTGTGCATTGCTACCGTGCAAGTTTGCATTGTGTGTGTGTTCACAGCTGACCCAAAGTACGTAAAACACCAGTCTGAGTGCAAGCAGCTCGACAGCAGAGTGGGAGTTGTTGAAGTGTCTAGCAGTATCGTTGAGAATGACCGCTGGTGGTGGCAGAGTAGTGTTGTTGAGAGGCGACAGCTTTGTGTTAGCTTAGAGAAGGCTGCTCCCCCTCTCGATCTGGTCGAAACCCCCATCAGGAACTGTTTCCACAGGCTTGCCGTGGGGCCGGTTCCTGACATTTACATTTATTGGTGTGTTCAGTAAAAACATGGAAACATTTAATTATTTGTGTGGTATTAGTTTAAGCAGACTGTGATTGTCTATTGTTGTTAGAGATGGCCCAAACCTCCGAGGTTTGCAAACCTGGTTCGCGAATCTACCATGAAAGTTTGGTTCGCGCGAACTTTCACGAACCGCAATAGACATCAATGGAGAGGCAAACTTGGAAAATTAGAAAAAATTATGCTGGCCAGAAAAGTGATGGAAAAGATGTTTCAAGGGGTCTAACACCTGAAGGGAGACATGGTTGAGTGGGATAGACGTCAAAAGTCCCGGAAAAAAAATAGATTTTGGTGCAAAGCAGTGTTTTAACAGCAGAAATCACATTCAATGCTAAATTGCAGACCTACACTACTTTATAACATCTTGAATGTATATACATCAATCAGGGAGTGTAATTTTTCCTACCTCCTCCTTCTCCTGTCTTGTCTTCCAGGGATTTGTAGGATGTCAAAAGCCAGCTTGCATACACTGGCCAGGAATCGAGCCCAGGTCAACTGCTTTGAAGGCAGATATCCTCACCACTATACCACCAACACTACATGCTGAAGCCAGCCTTGCATGTACCATTGTGATATACCCAAGAGAAAAATGAGCTTGCTTAGGGATTTGTAGGATGTCCAAAGCAACCTCACATACATTGGCTAGGAATTGAACCCAGATCAGCTGCTTGGAAGGCAGCTATGCTCACCACTATACCACCAACACTACTTGCTGAAACTTCTTGGAGCAGACTTCCTTCCTTCCTCCAAAAGACACACATATATCTCCATAAAATAATTCAACAGCAACTGCATGCACAGTCTCTGTGGCACAATCGATTAGCGCATTCAGCTGTTAACCGAAAGGTTAGTGGTTCAAGCCCACCCAGGGACAGCCTTGCCTTTTGCATTCAACAGTTGTCCAAAGAGAACCCCAGATAGCCATGTAGAATAATCTTATGTGGATGCGTGTGTGTCTTGTGGAGGGAGGGAAAAAGTCTGCTCCAAGAAGTTTAACTCCACTTTAAACAAAACATGTATATATCAAATTTCTACATATATTTCTATGATTCTTTCATGATGACAAAGGCCAGAAAGAAGTAGGCAAAGAAGTGCCCATTTTTTCGTACGGCTAAGCGGTCTCACTCACTTTTTCCTACAACGAAGCATCGAAACCATCCTCTGCTAGGTGTATTTTGGTTTTAACACCTTGCTTTACCACATGGGCCAATCAGTAACCATAGCCCCGTAAGAGAAAGTGTCATTATGGCCTTGCTGTAACATAGATAGTAGTGTAATTATTTCAACTAATGTACCCTTCTTAAACTTGAAGGCTGTATACAAACGTAAGCAGAGTGGTGCAGTGGAAGCATGCTGGGCCCATAACCCAGAGGTTGATGGATCAAAACCATCCTCTGCTAGGCATGATTTCATTTTTTGCTCTACCAAGCGGACGCTATATATATTTTTTCATGCAATTGCTCATTTCTCTATCAATTTTTAAGGAGTCAATTTTTACCCTGTATAGGGATTTTTATCAGATCTTGTGCACATAGAGAGTTGAGAAGATTTAGAAGGGCCCTTCTGATAGGATTTTTTTATGTGGTGGATTTATGAGATTTTGAATGAATGGATCGAGTGATTGATTGTGAATTAGTTTATTAAATAAATTTTAGAGTTTTGAGGATCCTTAGCGCGTGTCAGTAATACTTTATAACATGATTTCATTTTTGCACCTCGCTTTATCGTAAGAGAAAGTGTAATAAGGGCCCTGCCGTAACATAGATATTATGTTAGCTAAGGCTACTCCTGGGCCTTTCTTGTAGTTGAAGAGATGAGTGAACTGTGACACCACACTTAAAAAAAAAAAAAAAACAGCAGAGAAGCTTCCCCATATTGGAGCATTGGATTTGGTAAAGTCTTAAGCCAATGTGTTGTAAGACACAAGTAAGGTTAGCAGGAATGGTTGCATGGTCACCTAGCTTTTAATCCTTCCCACCCTTGCCCTGGAATCTTCCAGACTTTAAATTGCTGTCCTTTGCTGTGTGTGTTACACCAGCATCATCCAGGGGGGCACATGATCTTTCTGAAGTCTTGAATTGAAGCCTGTAAGCAGTATCACCATGTGTCCCACTGCTTTCATCTAGCAAATTAGGCAAATAAGTAAGCTCATTTTTCTCTTGGGTATATCACAATGGTACATGCTAGGCTGGCTACAGCATGTAGTGTTGGTGGTATAGTGGTAAGCATAGCCAGGGGTGCAGCTAAGGTTTTTGTGGCCCCAAGCGGACTGCAGTAAGTGGCCCTATCCTGCGGTGTGCGAAGCATGCCGCGACGAAAAATGGGTGTGGCTATCCCACACAAGTGGGCATGGCCATGACATGTGGGTGGAGCGGGAGGGCGGATTGGGGTGGGGCTGTTTGCGGGTAAAAAATGGATGTGGGGGTGATTGAGGCGCGCGCCGCGCCGAAAGATGGGCGTGGCCATGACATTGCATGGGCGGAGCTTAACCGTAGCACAGCAAATATAGCCAACTATGACCATTAAATAATAAATGCAGCAACAGTTACCCCAGACACCAGAAAATAAAAACGCAATTTGTGCAACATTTCAACAGAAAACAAACAGAATTTGGGCCACATTTCAGAAGAAATCAAACGCAATTAGGGCCACATTTTCAGCAGAAATCAAACGCAATTAGGGCACAGTTCAGCAGAAATCAAACGCAATTAGGGCACATTTTCAGCAGACATCAAACGCAATTAGGGCACATTTTCAGCAGAAATCAAATGCAATTAGGGAACATTTTCAGCAGTAATCAAACGCAATTAGGGCACAGTTCAGCAGAAATCAAACGCAATTAGGGCCACATTTTCAGCAGAAATCAAACACAATTAGGGCACATTTTCAGCAGATATCAAACGCAATTAGGGCACATTTTCAGCAGAATTCAAACGCAATTAGGGCACATTTTTAGCAGAAATCAAACGCAATTAGGGCACAGTTCATCAGAAATCAAACGCAATTAGGGCCACATTTTCAGCAGAAATCAAATGCAATTAGGGCACAGTTCAGCAGAAATCAAACGCAATTAGGGCACATTTTCAACATATATCAAACGCAATTAGGGCACATTTTTAGCAGATAAATGCAATTAGGGCCCATTTTTAGCAGATGAACGCACCGCGCTGATTGAATGCTGGGCAATGGGAAGATGGCCACCCGAAGCCCTGTACTGGAGACATAAATAGTCTCCAGAGCAGGGCTTTAGCGGCGGCCATCTTCCCGTAGCTCTGCTCTGCTCGGCCAGCCCCGCGGGGCTGCGGGAAAACAGTGACGTCACGACGACGTCACGGAGCCACCGAGGTCCCTAAGATCTTGAGGCCCCAAGCGGCCGCGTGGTCTGCTTCATGCTTCGTGGCGCCCCTGAGCATAGCTGCCTTCAAAGCAGTTGAACTGGGTTCAATTCCTGGCCAATGTATGTGAGGTTGCTTTTGACATCCTACAAATCCCTAAGCAAGCTCATTTTTCTCTTGGGTATATCACAATGGTACATGCAAGGCTGGCTTCAGCATGTAGTGTTGGTGATATAGTGGTGAGCATAGCTGCCTTCAAAGCAGTTTACCTGGGTTCAATTCCTGGCCAATGTATGTAAGCTGGCTTTTGACATCCTTCAAATCCCTGGAAGACAAGAGTAGAGGAGGAGGAGGAAGGGTAAAAAAAAAAAAACAAGATTAGTTCTCAAAAGAGCTGTTGTGGGGTGCTATTTTAGGAATAACAATCAGCCAGGAGGAAGCTAAGAAGCTTACAAGAGCCTAACTAATCTTTCCTTATGAGAGTGTGCCAGCAGCTTTCCCTTCATTAATTACTACAGGGACACGAACGACTATAATGGCCGGCACTGTCTGCCTTATATAAGGGGTGGGGTGGCTCCAGGAGATAGTGTAGCCTGATTGGCTACAACGGGCCTGCTGACTGTGATGTAGAGGGTCAAAGTTGACCATAATGGTGCGCTATGGGGGCGAACCGAACTTCCAGGAAAGTTTGCTTTTGCATGCGATCGCGAACCACCCAAAGTTCGCCTGGAACCATTTGCCGGCGAACCGTTCGGGCCATCTCTAATTGTTGTGACTTAGAGAAAGATCAGATGTCAGATCACATTTTATGACCAATTTGTGCAGAAATCCGTATAATTCCAAAGGGTTCACATATTTTTGATCACAACTGTGAGACTAGCTCTCTGACACTCTGTTGGAAAGAGTTAGTGGATGAGATAGGAGTAAAGAAATATTTGTACTGTTGCTGACTGAGTGAGGAACATTAGGGAGAACAGTTCTGACATTCGCTTGTTCGCATTTGATGCAAACTTTCCTGTCCAAAGTTTGCGTTCGCATTTAACACTAAAGTCAAAGGCATCTGACTTTAGGGGTTAATAGCAAAGCCTCTGTCAGTGATAGAAACACCAAATTTGCACGGTATGTTGAGGAGAACTGGAAATAAGAGGAAATACATTTTCAGACCTCACAGTTTTTGAGAAAATCAAGTTTAAGCTTTTTTTTTTTTTTTTTTTTTTTTTTTAATGTTTAGTGGTTAATTGCAAAGCCCCCGTATGAGCTAGAATCACCAAATGTGAAGGGTATGGAAAGGAGAAGAGAACAAGAGTACAAGAGGGGAAAAACATAAAAACAAATGTTGTGGATTTGGAGAAAATTGGTTTTAAAATGTATGTTCAGAGTGTGGGAAAGTTCAGTAAACTGACATTAGTGGTTAATAGCAGGAGCAGGCCTATTGGTCTGTTAATTGACCAATGGGGAGCTTTGAGGGATATTTAAAAATTATTTGCTCTCAGCTATACTTAGTATAGCTGAGAGCTCCATCCCGTGTTGAGGCTGCACCTCTGGCCCCCGCTGTCCTCCACACCTGCCCACATTTATCGCACCCACCCATGCCAGCACCTAGTGCACTCATGGAAGCTCTAGGTGCTGGCATGGGTGGGTGTGATAGGTGTGGGTGGCAGGGTAGACTGAGGGAGCCTACGGTGCAGCAACGGGAGGGGCGGATCCCTCAGCTATACTTAGTACAGCTGAGAGCTGCTTGGGGAGCGTCATGTGTGGCAGTGGCTGGCAGTGATCTTCAATCAAGTTATCTAGATGATATTGGCGTGCAGGGGTGCCTTTAGGCATAGGCAGGACAGGCCATTGCCTGGAGTGCCATTGGTCCAGGGGGAGCCATATTGCTGTATTAAGCACCGCCCCCTTAAGGAAGCCCCACCCTTTGACGAAGCCTCGCCCCATGGGTGTTCTACTACTTGCTTCTGCAGCATCTGCTTAGTGTAAGTTGCAGGCAGCTGCCACTGGGTACCTCTGTGCCTTGTGCATCCTTTTTCCCCCCATTGTGCCTTCTTCTGACCCTTTTGTGCCTCCTTCTGTCTTCTTGTGCCTCCTTCTGTGCCTTGTGCCATGTCTCACCCTCTGTTTGTCCTTCTGTCTCCCTTTATGCCTCCTATCTCCCTTTTGTTCCTCCTTCTGTCTCCATGTGACTCCTCTGCCTCCTTCTGTCCACCTGTGCCTCCTTATGTCCCCTTGTGCCTTTCTTTATCTCCTTGTGCTACCTCCGCCCCCCTGTTCCTCCTTCAGTCCCACTCTGCCTCCTTGTGTCCTCATGTGCCTCCTTCTATCTCCCTTTGTGCCTCCTTCTGTCTCCATGTGCCTCTTCAGTCCCCATGTCCAATCTCTGTCCCCCTGTGCCTTCTTATGTGCCCATTTATGCTTTCTTCTGTCTCCCTGTGGCTCTGTCTGTCCCCCTCTGCCTGTTTCTGTCTCCTTGTGCCTCCTTACACCCCCCTCTGCTTTCTTCTGCCCCCCCTTTGTGCCTACTTCTGTCCCCCTTTGTGTATCCTTCTGTTCCTCTTTGTGCCTCCTACTGTCTCCATGTGCCTCCTTCTGCCTCCCTTTGTGCGTTTTTCTGCCCCCTTTGTGCCTCCTTCAGTCCCCTTGTGTCTTTTTCTTTCCTCCTGTGCCTCCTTTTGTCCCCCTTTGTGCCTCAATCTGCCCCCATTGTGCCTCTTTCTGCCCCCCTTTGTGTCTCCTTCTGCCCCACTTTGTGCCTCCTTCTGCCCCTCTGTGTGCCTCATTCTGTCCCCCTGTGTGCCTCCTTCAGTCCCCCTGTGCCTCCTTCTGTCCTCTTTTGTGCCTCCTTCTGACCCTCATGCCTTTTTCTGTCCCCCTGTACTTCCTGCTGCCCCTCTGTGTACCTCCTTCTGTCCTCCTGTACCTCCTTCTGTCCTCCTTGTGTCTCATTTTGTCCCCCATTGTGCCTCCTTTTGTCCCCCATTGTGTCACCTTCTGTCCCCCTGTGTGCCTCCTTCTGACCTCCTCTTTGACTTCTTCTGACCCTTGTGCCTCCTTCTGTCCCCCTGTGTCTTCTTATGTCCTCCTTTGTGCCTCCTTCTGTCTCCTTTTGTGCCTTCTTCTGTCCCCCTTTGGGCCTCATGAAAGTGGAGCCCTGTCTATGTGTATTTTCTGGTGAAACGCTGCCCACATTACATATATTTTCTGGTGAAACGCTGCCGCATTTACGTGTATTTTTCTGGTGAAACGCTGCCTCAATAAGTGTAATTTCTGGTGAAATGCTGCTGCATTATGATTGTTTCCTGGTGAAACATTGCTGTATTATGATTATTTTCTTGTGAAACGCTGCTGCAGTACGATTATTTTCTGGTGAAACACTTACGCAATACATGTATTTTCTGATGAAATGCTGCTGCATTACGATTATTTTCGGGTGAAATGCTGTCGCATTCAGATTATTTTTTGGCGGGGGGAGGAGGAGGAGGGGGGTGTTTTTTCCCATAAGGTTTTCTCACCTGGAGTGACAAAATGGCTATAGGCACCCCTGTTGGCGTGAGACTTTTCTGAAGATATAGGTGTGGGAACATTAATAAAAGGTAAGTATTCATGGTTAATTAAGAATATTAATTGACTTTTTTGCTGTTGCATTTTTATTTCTTTTTAACTCTTTGTGGAAATGGGTATACTCATTTCACCTGGGGTGGGGGTGGGCCTCTGGGGTGGTTCACCTCAAAAGGGACTCCCTGGCTACCATGAACCCCCCCCCAGGAAATTGTCAGCCCCAGGGAAGAGACCCTTGTCCGTGGACTGGACAAGGGCTCTGTGGGAGAGGGGGAGGCTTGGCTGCCCCTCTCCCCCGAAGCCACCCATACCTATGTCCATGCAGGCTGATATAGCTCAGGGTGTGAAGCCCCACATGGCCGGGGCTCTGCATAATGGCTAGTCCAAAAGTATTAAGTCCACAAAATAGGTAAAGTTGCCAGGGATAATTACGCAGCCATAGTGCGGTTGTATAGTGATCCAGCCCAGTACTCACTGCGCACTGGCCACCTGGAAACCCATCATGAAATGTACTGCTCTTTTTTTTTTCACATACTGTATGTAAATTTACACTGCTGATAGGTTGATACATTATCTGTCATTTAACCGCACTTTAATATATAATTTTTACCTATCATAACTTTAAAATTGATTTTTTTTCCAAAACTACATGGTCTTTCTGTTGTTCTCCCTTCCCCCCCCCCCCCCCCCCCCGATCCCACTGTTCTCCTTAACATACATACCCTGCAAATGCAAATACCCTGCACTGTATATGTTTCATGGAACAAGAAAATCCAGACTTGGCCTGACTAAAATAAACCAGTAATACATTTATTAGATAGTTACATAAATGCACTGTAACAACTAAAAACTGCACACAGCTGAGCAATATGGTCATTTGTGGCTGATTATAAATCTGCCAGTTCAGCTGAGCTATAAGGCTGTGTTACATGCTGCATTTCTATTTGGTATACTCATTACTCACAAGGGGTTCAGCACAAGTCACAAAACCTTAAGGATTGAGCTCATAATTACCTGCAAAGTCCACAGCGATGGATGCATATTGGCGGGTGACACAGGGAAATCTTGCTGATACGTAATCCAGGGCAGTTTGAAAGTAGCCTATATAAAAGTTACCTGACATATATGTATCTGCCACCACGGTCAGGGAGGTCCCCTCTGCAACACAAACAATTTACCTGAAAAAATCCCTCAAGTGAAATATTTTACAAAACATCTTTAGAAGAATAAGTGTGAAGCTGTCGTCTTCCTCTCAGAATGACATCTGGTGAAAGTGCAGGAGTTTACATTGCCCCCTCCCACCATTAAATAAACCTTATTGACAGAGAAGCAGAGTTGCATGTTGAGGTAGGGACTGTCATTGTGGGGGACCCATGGTAGCCTGTGTGACACAGACAAGACCAGGAGCCAAATGGTGCAGTATTGTGGGATAAAATTAGCTCAATATTACAAGAGTAGTTATACTCACAAAGGTGGTTTCAGAACCTGCCACTCATGCATATCACCTGCGGGGAAACACCAACCCCTCTCGCTACTCCAAGCCCCGTCATTCTTCTGGAGTCCTTACTAGCTGTGGATGGCCAGGGCCGGGTCTAGACTTTTTGCTCCCTGTGGCAAACTTGTGAGAATGCACCTGACAATTTACTCTGCTTCATTTAATGTTCTCAGTCAGAAAGGGAGTATATGCAACAACTTGAGGCATGGCATGCTGCAACCCGCCACAATAACACACTGACTGGCTGACAAAGAGTCTGTGACAACCAAACTGCTCACCCTGAGCCAGTCAGCCATCCTCTATTTCCCCTCCCTTACATTGTGCCAGTGCTGGTCGTAATGGAAAAATCTACGCTTACGGATCATTACGCGTAATTTTACGCTATTACACATTACACAATTACGGTTACAGCGTAGGAAATTATCTACGGTTCATCACTGTAATTACGCGTTAACTTACGCAGTTACGCGTAAGGATACCGTAATGTAGGTGCTTACGCTACGATGTTACGCGTAGTGCAGTAATACCCATTAATACATACTTTTTGAAGCATACGGACGATGTGTACGCAATAGCCATCAATGTGACAGCTATTGCATACACATCATTCGTATGCGTCAAAACGTACGCTTATATACTGAAGGGCGGGAGAAGATACTATTGGTTGCTCAGGATGTTGACTGATTGGCTACTCTTAGAAAAGGGGAGTTTTTACGTTAGTAATTACGCGTAAAATTATGCGTAAGTCATCGTAAAATTACGCATACCTAGCAATTATGGTAGACAGCGTAATTACAATACCGCTTTACTGCTTACTCATAAATAATTACGCGTAAGACCGTAAGTTACGCCTAGCGCTTACGCGTAAATTTGCACTAAATTACGATACGTAATTACGCTCATGCGTAGTTTCGGCCCAGCACTGCATTGTGCAAGTCAAATGAAACAATGCTGCTTTCCTGACAGATTCCTAACACAGCTCAACAAGCTGCTTTTCCCCAATGATGACCTCTTCACCTCGCTTGCTCTTCTCTCGTTTCTCCTCCTACTCTGACTGCATGCTGTTAGTGTAAACACACAGTACAAACCTGCTGCCTCTATAAACTTTGTGCCTGATGCAAGTGTTTCACCTTGCTTCATGAGAGAGTCAGCTCTGTGGGTGGCATTACACTAGTGGCAAGGACACCTCCAAAGGAGGTGTAGTGGGCAATTAACAAGGGTGGAAGTGCCCAAATATAAATCTCTCTCAGAGTAAATATTATAAAGATATTCATAAATACATAAGATATCTTACCTCTCCAGATGAACAAATCCAGAAAAACAAGGGTGTAGATTAGATAAGGTTTACTCAAGCACAATGAAAAAATACAACGCATTTCTCGGGTCTCTGCCTGCTTCCTCAGGTCAATAAAGTGCCTTAGGGAATTCAATTTGCAGTGCGGGAACCCATCTGGCTACAGGTACCCAGAAAAGTTTCTAGCAAAGTGTGTTTATAGTCTTGACAGCAGCCAGAGACAGGAAACTGGAGGTACTGCAGTGTGGCGTTCATGTTTGTGGCATGTAAATGGTGCTGTGATGCTGCCTGTGATGCAGCCTCACAGCATGGGATTATCTAGGCTGTTCTAGTTAATTATTATTGATTCTTGTTCCTACCAGTCTGTGTGTGTGTTGGTTTCAAAGTAAAGCATGTTTTAGATGTACAAAGCTACAGCAACCTAAATAAATAAACCTAGTTCCAGTTATTTTGCTTCAGCGATGACTAAACACAAGAAATTGGCAATGAGGATGGCTTTCACATTACAACATACACCATGTTCCTTCAACACCCGGGTGAGCCTGTACTAGTGCACTTCACTACTTGGATGTGGATGTTTGCCAATTGTGTACTTCCTGCAAATGTGACTGATTAGCCAGAAGTGATGTAACTTAACAAGCAGTCAGAGGCACTAGTGCAGGATAAAATTAATTAAAAACAGTTTAAAAGGGAGGTAGAAGTGGACTTACCTCCAGGTAGTAGGACACTAGGGCCATATGCAATTCACTTTTTCTCCTAGGAGATACTTTTTCATCTTCAAATTAAAATACCTTTCCAGCACTTTTCAACTAAAAAAGTACCAAAAAGTAAATGAAAAAAGGACTATCAAAATTATTTTGAGCATGTTCTTGCTTTCTGATGGCTTAAAAGGCATTTTATTAACACATTTAAAAATATCACCTAGGAGAAAACTCAGGAGAAAAAGTGAATTGCATATGGCCCCAGATGTTTAACCCCTTAACGACTGCATCACGCTGATTGGCGTGATCGCGGCGGCAGCCCTAGGACCGCCTAACTCCGATTGGCATCAAGTCCTGGGGCTGGGTTTTGCAGGAGATCGCACATGCCGATACATGCGCATCTCTGCTTGGAAGGCAGAGCTCTGCTCCACCTTCAGTCTCCCAGCAGCGATCGCTGCTAGGAGATTGTTTGACACCAACACCACCATCTATTTAGCTAGTACAGCACTGCGATCTAAGGCAGCGCTGTACTGGAACAGCTGTGGGACACAGCTGTCCCCCTGGGGGACACAGAAGCGATCCACGGTGATAGGCTGAAGCCTATCACAGCCAATCGCTGTGATAGGCAGACGGGGGAGGGAGGGAGGGATATTAAAATCATTAAAAAAAAATAAGGACATTTAATTAATAAAATACAATAAATATTTATAAAAAAAATAAGTTAACATACCTGGGGGCAACCCCACCAACAGAAAGCTCTGTTGGTGGGGAGAAAAGAAAGGGGGGGGGGGGATAACTTGTTTTCTGAGTTGTATAGCCCTGCAGCGAGTCCTTAAAGCTGCAGTGGCCTATTTAGAAAAAAAATAGCCTGGTCACTAGAGGGGTTTAAGCCCAGGGTCCTCAAGTGGTTAAATTACAAAAAAAAATCTCTTTATTGTTCATATTCACAAAAATACATGTAAAAACTGCACTTTGACACATTTTGTGGGACAACCCAGGTCCTCGGGCAGTAATGTAGAGGATCTGTCTGTCCAAAAGAAATAACAGCTTGGCACCACTATTAGGTTTCCTATATTTATTTATTTATTTATTTATTGGATTTATAAAGCGCCAACATATTACGGCATTAATTAATACTGTATTATATGCACCACCATTATGCTCTCATATACCTTAATATTTTTTTTTTCTACCCTGCAACAAGTGCCATGGCTATGCCTCCTTACTATGCACTGTTATTATGACCCCCTATGCAACAAAATGTTGCCCTTATGTATGCCCACATAATTTGCAATTATGTTTCCGATATAGCAAATGCTGATATTTCATCCCCTCCATAATGAGTGTTGTAACTAAATTTGCTATGTATAGTCAAGGCTAACCCAGGAAACATGTCAAAAATACATGATAGTTTTTGAAAAAATCTATTTTAACATTTAGAAGGGAAAACACATTTTATTTTTAAACTAGTGCAGTGTCATATTAAAGCAGAGTTTGGCTCATTGTTAAAGGGGTTCTGTATAGGAACAAGAGAACTAGGCCCTTTGGAAAACAGCACCACACATATATAGTATTCAAAAATATGCAAATTTTATTCAGTACAATGCAAAACATCACTATAAACATATAAAAACAATTAAAACATTCATGCCGCCTGTAGCATCAATAATATAAGCATTAGAAAAATAATACCATGAGTATTAAGCGCTCAAATATTGTATACATATAGGCAATACATTGCATAGCCCCAGGGGTGCTCAAAAAAGATCTACCCACTGGGCTTGAACCCGGATTCAGTAATTTGCGAGTATACCAGTGATATAGTGCAAAAAATATCCAGTGACAATAGAGAAACCACTAATGATGAAACACACAATGGGATTGATTCACTATGCGGTGCTAACCTACTAAGCACTTCTAAAGTCTTTAGGCGCGCTGACCAGGGTGCTAAGTAGGTTAGCACCGGTTTTCTCAATCATATCGCGCGCTAAGTACCGCGCGCAAAGTTTTACGCGCGGAAAGCCCGTTTAGACGTGCTAAGGGGGTTTTCACAGGCGTGCTAACAGTTAGCACCGCTTTGTAAATCAAGCCCCATGTGCTATCAATATGATGCAAAAGTAAAAAAGATGCAATATGATCAAAACAGACTAATGTGAATATATAATTAAACCTGTGAGGCTGCAACACACATCTATATATATAATAGGCTAAGTGCCTCAACCTTCAAGCAAGAAGAAGAAGTATCACCCTGCCCCCAGGGCCGGTCCAAGCAAGAAGAAGAAGTATCGCCCTGCCCTCAGGGCCGGTCCAAGCAAGAAGAAGAAGTATCGCCCTGCTCTCAGGGCCGGTCCAAGCAAGAAGAAGAAGTATCGCCCTGCCCTCAGGGCCGGTCCAAGCAAGAAGAAGAAGTATCGCCCTGCCCTCAGGGCCGGTCCAAGCAAGAAGAAGCTAAACACTGCATTCCAGCAGCTCTGGAGGTGTGTTTAGCTTCTAAAGGCAACAATGGTTAATTTGCATATTTTCAGCAGTGATGCACTGGGAGACATCTCAAGCTCACTCCAACCTGAATTATCGCAAATTCTTTCTGTTCTAAGAAAGCAAACTTTTGTTTTCCATAGTGTTTTAGTAAGGGGGCTTTTAAGACCATTGTAGCCCCTCACACACTCCAATGAGTTCTGGGTCACCATAAGCTTGCTGGTTAGTCTGTACCTCTCGGTGTTACAAGCCTTACTTCATAGAGCCAAGTTAATCCATGCCATGCGCTGATTAGATTCAAACAATCTGAAGCAGTCTGTATATGTTGGATTAATATGGCTCAGTACAAATTAACAAGCTGACACATCATAGCAGTCCAGTGTATCTGGAGGTATGTTTAGCTTCTAAAGGCAACAATAGTTAATTTACATATATTCAGCAGTGATGTACTGGGAGACATCTCAAGCTCACTCCAACCTGAATTATTGCAAATCTATCTTCTATCTATATATATAATAGAGTCAGAGCCTCAACCTTCAAGCAAGAAGAAGAAGTAGCGCCCTGCCCCCAGGGCTGGTCCAAGCAAGAAGAAGAAGTAGTGTCATATCAAACCAAGGGCAAAGAGGGATAATTTGCATATTTAGTAGCAGTGTGTTGTGGGTAACCACAAATGTTCACTTATAGCTGAATTATTGCAGATTTTCTACTGTTTTAAGAAAGAAAATTACACCAAGCTTTGTTTTTTTTTTTTTTTTTTTTTTTTAGTAGGAGGGCTTTTTGGTCTCTTTTATTCTCCTATACATTCCGAGTGGTTTGGGTCACCCTGAGCTGCTTGGTTACTCTGTTGTACTGGTCCAAGCCCTATCTCATACAGCCGTATCAATCCCTGTCATGTGCTGATGAGGACTAAATGGCTGAAACAGGCTGTCGTATGTGGGTTTGATATGACTATGTAAAACTTGAAGCTATAGGCATGCTTGGCTTACCAAGGGTGAAAAGGAATAATTTGCATATTTAGTAGCAGTGCATTGTGGGTAATCACAGATGTTCACTTATAGCTGAATTTTTGCATATTTTCTTCTGTTTTAAAAAGGCAAATTACACCAAGCTTTGATTTTTTTAGTAGAAGGACTTTTTGGTCCTTTTTATTCACCTATACATTCCGAGTGGTTTGGGTCACCCTGATCTGCTTGGTTACTCTGTTGTACTGGTCCAAGCCCTATCTCATACAGCTGTATCAATCCTTGCCATGTACAGGTGAGGACCAAAAGTCTGAAACAGGCTGTGTAAAATTTAAAGCTATAGGCTTGCAATACACCAGTGGTTCTGGATGCTTGCTTGACTTACCAAGGGTGAAAAGGGGTAATTTGCATATTTAGTAGCAGTGCATTGTGGGTAACCACAAATGTTCACTTATAGCTGAATTATTGCAGATTTCCTTCTGTTTTAAAAAGGCAATTTACACCAATACAGTGGGTGGCATTGCAGGAAGTGACGACAGTGGAACGCACGATGGAACACGGAAGAGGTGAGTCATCCCCGCCCGCTGCCTCTTACTAATAGTGACGGCTGCTACTGTGCTTAAGCAGGAGGGGGAGCGCACATGGGGGACCAAGGGGGGGTGTCTAACCCCCCTCTCAGCCGCTGTGCCCAATACTCCCTTCCTGCCCTCTACCCTCTTATGTGGCGTATGCTACGCCACAGGTCGGCTAGTTCCCAATAAGTGACTATGATACTGCATACTACGTAAGTAATGAAGTGGACAAAAGAGCAATATACTTATCCGGATAGGAGCACAAGCATCAGGCCGGCAAAAGGGAGAGGGAACCCCAGGTGGATGTCTCCACCGGTTCCGCGGCTATTACGCCGCTTTATCAAGAGCTGGGAAATCTCCGTGGGCTAAAAACGCGCACACATGTCCGCGTGACGCCAATCATGACGCGCACGCGTCACATGATCCACCGCACCAATCACGCCACAGTGGGCTGGACGGAGAAGAAGGAAGAGGCCAGGAGAGACCACGCTGGAGCGCAAACAGGAAGTAAGTATAACTCCAATAACTATAATAATCCCATCTCCGGGAGCTTACTGTGCATGCGCAGTATGAGTAAAGCTCGTACTGCGCCTGTGCAGTAAGCTCCCGGAGACACAAGCGGGAGCACGCATTATTTTGTCTTGTTAGACAAATAATTTACCGGGGCCGGCGGCGGGGAACGGGTGATCGAAGGAGGACGGGGCGGGACATGTCAGCTACAGGGGGCTGATAAAAGCTCCAGGTAAGTGTTAGTTTGTTTCTTTTTAATCATTCCACAGAACCCCTCTAAAGGACCACTGTTGCGAAAATCTTACAATCCTACTAATATAATAAATGGGGAAGTTCGGATGTTTGGATGTTTGTTACTCGATCACGCAAAAACGGCTGAACGGATTTGAATGAAATTTGGCACACACATAGTACATTACCTGGAATAAAGTATAGGATACTTTTTATTCCCGTAACCAAAAAGAGACAAATACAAATTTCACTGGAAAATGTAAACTGCAGCCATTCTTACACTGTTACACTGGAGGTGTGTTTAGCTTCTAAGGGTAATGGTTAATTTGCATATATTCAGCAATGATGCACTGGGAGACATCTCAAGCTCACTCCAACCTGAATTATCACAAATTATTTCTGTTTTAAGAAAGCAAACTTTTGTTTTTCTTAACATCTTAGTAAGGGGGCTTTTAAGACCATTGTAGTCCCTTACCCTTACACACTCCAATGAGTTCTGGGTCACCATGAACTAGCTGGTTAGTCTGTACCTCTCGGTGTTACAAGCCCTACTGCATAGAGCCAAATTAATCTATGCCATGAACTGATAAAGATCAAACAATCCAAAACAGTCTGTATGCATGTTGGATTATTATGGCTCTGTACAAATTAACAACAGACACATCATTGCATTCCAGTGGTTCTGGAGGTGTGTTTAGCTTCTAAGGGTAATAATGGTTAATTTGCATATATTCAGCAGTGATGCACTGAGAGATATCTCAAGCTCACTCCAACCTGAATTATTGCAAATTCTTTCTGTTTTTAGAAAGCAAACTTTTGTTTTTCTTCCACTGTTAATGGTAGGGTTCTCAAACTTTGCACAGTTGGTCGTAATATAGCATATATAGCATTGTTTACTGCCACTCTGTGTACACCGTTCAGCCAGACTATATAGCATTGTGTGTACTGCCACTCTGTGTACACGGCTCAGCCAGACTATATAGCATTGTGTGTACTGCCACTCTGTGTACACCGCTCAGCCAGACTATATAGCATTGTGTGTACTGCCACTCTGTGTACACCGCTCAGCCAGACTATATAGCATTGTGTGTACTGCCACTCTGTGTACACGGCTCAGCCAGACTATATAGCATTGTGTGTACTGCCACTCTGTGTACACCGCTCAGCCAGACTATATAGCATTGTGTGTACTGCCACTGTGTACCTCGCTCAGCCAGACTATATAGCATTGTTTACTGCCACTCTGTGTACACCGCTCAGCCAGACTATATAGCATTGTGTGTACTGCCACTCTGTGTACACCGCTCAGCCAGACTATATAGCATTGTGTGTACTGCCACTCTGTGTACACCGCTCAGCCAGACTATATAGCATTGTGTGTACTGCCACTCTGTGTACACCGCTCAGCCAGACTATATAGCATTGTGTGTACTGCCACTCTGTGTACACCGCTCAGCCAGACTATATAGCATTGTGTGTACTGCCACTCTGTGTACACCGCTCAGCCAGACTATATAGCATTGTGTGTACTGCCACTCTGTGTACACCGCTCAGCCAGACTATATAGCATTGTTTACTGCCACTCTGTACACCGCTCAGCCAGACTATATAGCATTGTGTGTACTGCCACTCTGTGTACACGGCTCAGCCAGACTATATAGCATTGTGTGTACTGCCACTGTGTACCTCGCTCAGCCACACTATATAGCATTGTGTGTACTGCCACTCTGTGTACACCGCTCAGCCAGACTATATAGCATTGTGTGTACTGCCACTGTGTACCTCGCTCAGCCACACTATATAGCATTGTTTACTGCCACTCTGTGTACACCGCTCAGCCAGACTATATAGCATTGTTTACTGCCACTCTGTGTACACCGCTCAGCCAGACTATATAGCATTGTGTGTACTGCCACTCTGTGTACACCGCTAAGCCAGACTATATAGCATTGTGTGTACTGCCACTCTGTGTACACCGCTCAGCCACACTATATAGCATTGTTTACTGCCACTCTGTGTACACGGCTCAGTCACACTATATAGCATTGTTTACTGCCACTCTGTGTACACCGCTCAGCCAGACTATATAGCATTGTTTACTGCCACTCTGTGTCTGCTGGGAACAGTAGTACACCGCTCACCCGCCACTGTAAAGCATTGTGCTCTGTGTCGCTGCTGGCAATAGTGGTACACCGCTCACCCACCACTGTATAGCATTTCTGTACTGCCACTGTACTGCTGCCAGTCAGCGTGTACTTTAAGGATAAGTGAAATGAGGAAGAAATCCAGTGAAAGAGGGAGGGGCAAGGGAAGAGGTGTTTCCCCTGACGGTTCACGTACAGGCCACAGGGGAGCACCCAAGAAAACCCACTCAATACCGCCTATGTTGTCCAGGACAACAACCCTCACAGATCCAAAAGAACAGGACCAGATAATTACTTGGATGACCTCTCAAGCGTCCAGCAGTGGGTTAAGCAGCACCAGCACATCACGCACGAGGTCCGAGTCCTCAGCCAGTTACAAGGAGCCAGTGGGCACAAAGCTGACACAACCGGCAGCGACACCACGCACACAACTGCCAGATAACCAGTCCGATGAATTACCTCAGGACACAATGGGGTATTCGCAGGAGCTATTCCCAGGCCAACAAACTTCCACCTTTGAAAGGTCAATGGAGGAACAGCCAGAAATGTTGTGCCCAGATTCACAACCATTAACTGTGGGAAATGCACCGGGCACTGAAATGCAAGGCGAGTCCGAGGAGGACTCGGAAACCCAAATCCCAGAGCAAGTTGGGCAGGAGGGGTTGCAATTGCAGGAGGTCGGCCGACAAGATCTGGAAGACGACGTTGGAGTAAGCTGCGCAGAGGTTGTTCTGGGGAGCTCTACTCCACGGCGGCGACCCCCCACAATGACATATGACGAGTTTGAGGAGATGGAAGAGGAGGGTATGGACAATGTGGACATAGACCCAGATTTTGTTTGTGAACGAGAACATCGCCGTCGTAGCAGCAGCACAGATGAGTCTGTTGAAGAACCCACTGCTGCACGAGTTCGCCTTGTGCCACAAGGTAGGCGGCGCGAAATTTCAGGCACCACAAGCGTGGAAGTTCAAGTGAGAGGCAAAAGAGGAGCAAACAGAAATCGCCAGCAAGGCAGGTGCTCCAAAGTCTGGGCTTTCTTTGAAGACTGCACTGAGGATGTTACCATGGCGATTTGCAAGGTGTGCAAGACCCGCCTGAGCAGGGGGAAAAGTATTAACAACCTCTCCACCACCAGCATGAGCCGCCACATGCTATCCAAACATCCCACTCTGTGGGCAAACGCGGCAGGACAGGGTACCAGCAACACTGCCTCCCTTGGGTTCACCAGACTCACCACCAGACCCGCCTCAGCAGCAGCAGCAGTAGCCCAGCCATTGCGTGGATCACAACATTCACAAACATCAGACGACGCTGACACTGTCACTTTCCGGAGTAGTGCTCTTAAAGAAAACCTGAACTGAAAATTAAAAGTCAAAATAAGCATACACAAGTCATACTTACCTCCTGTGTAGTCTACTCCTCAATCTCTTTTTCCTCTCCTGCATCCTGTTTGTCCACTGTGATCAATGGATTTCTACGTCCTTCATTTGGAAAATGGCCATTACCCCATAACAGCTTTCTGGTCAGCACACAGTTAAACTGTAACATCGCCCACTTGAGCCATAGGGAAACATGGACACATCAGTTCTCCACTCAGCTGTAACTGACAGCAACTGATATATAACCGACAGCAACTGATATATTTCAGTTCTGACAAAATGTTGTCAGAACTGGAAGGGATCACTGTAAGAAGAAAATGGTGAGTTTCTGAGAGGAACTGATGGCAAGGTAACTATGTAATGTTCATTTGAAGTTACCTCATGTGTTTATTTTAAATAATTTTACTCAGTACAGGTTCTCTTTAAGGTCTCCCAGTGTTCATCAAACACAACAACCAACAGCCCTTCAGTGTGCAGCCCTACGGTTCAGTTGTCTGTCTCGGAGATGTTTGAGCGCAAGAGGAAATTGCCAGCAAATGACCCCCGGGCCGTGGCAGTAACAGCCAGCATAGCCAAGCTTCTGGCCTGCGAAATGCTGCCATATCGAGTGGTGGAGACAAACAGCTTCAAGGGCATGATGTCAGTGGCCATCCCACGTTACATGGTTCCCAACCGCTACCACTTTGCGCGCTCTGCAGTGCCTGAGTTGCATGAGCACGTGGTCAGCAAAATAACCAGAAGCTTGAAGAATGCCGTTGCCTGCAAGGTTCACCTCACCACTGACACCTGGACGAGTGCGTTCGGCCAGGGTCAATACATCTCCCTTACCGCGCACTGGGTGAACCTTGTGGAGCATGACAGCGATTCCTCACCTGCTACGGCGCGGGTGTTGCCCACGCCGCAAACAGCTGCACCGCCGTCCCTCCCACTGGATAACAACAGCAGCACCTACCTCTCTAAATCCTTCTCCTCCAACGCATCTCAAAGCTGTACCTCATCCGGAAACGCTAACACAGCACCAGCAGCAGTAGGATCGTGGAAGCAGTGCAGCACAGCTGTTGGCATGCGTCAGCAAGCGTTGCTGAAGCTGATCTGCCTTGGGGATAAGCAGCACACAGGGGAGGAAATTTGGAGGGGAATAAAGGAACAGACGGATTTGTGGCTGGCACCGCTGGACCTGAAACCGGGCATGGTTGTGTGTGATAATGGGCAGGGCCGGCCCGCTCATGAGGCGGGGTGAAACTTTTGCCTCAGGCGGCAAAATTCCAGGGGCGGCACCCGCCCGTCCGTGGGTGCGGGGAGCCGGCCGCCGAGCTGGAGGGGTAGCTGGCAGGACGGGGGTATTGGGCCTAGCGGCGGGGAGGGGGGGCGGACCCCCCCCTCCCAGCCTTAAATACAAGCAGCCGCTATGTGTAAGAGGCACGGGCGGGTAGGACTCACCTCTTCCTCGTTCCAAGCGTGCGCTCCACTGACGTCACTTCCTGCAGCGTTGCAGGAAGTGATGTCAGTGGAGCGCACGCTGGGAAGAGGTGAGTCCTCCCCGCCCGTGCGTCTTACACATAGCGGCTGCTTGTATTTAAGGCTGGAGGGGAGCGGAGCACGGGGGACCCAGGCGAGGGAGGGGGGGGGTACGACCCCCTCCCCGCCGCTAGGCCCAATACCCCCATCCTGCCAGCTACCCCTCCAGCTCGGCGGCCCCCCAGAGCGCGCCCCCCACCGGGGGGGGGGGGTGGCGGCGGAAATTTTTTTTTTGCCTCATGCGGCAAATAGTCTAGGGCCGGCCCTGATAATGGGAGTAATCTCATTCGCGCTTGATGAACCTAGTAGTTCAGCGGTTCCTGATGACGTACCCAGGCGTGGCCGATCTTCTGTTGAAGGTGCGTCGAGTGGCCAAACATTGTAGAAATTCCAGTACTGCTTCGGGGGCACTCGCCAAGATGCAGGAGCGCTTCAATCTCCCCCACCATCGCTTGCTGTGTGATGTCCCTACGCGCTGGAATTCTACGCTGCACATGCTAGCCCGCTTTTGTGAGCAGAAGAGTGCAGTGGTCCAATACATGACGCGCAGTACCGAGGCGCATCCGGACAGCTGCCAAGCTTCTGTGGATCCGATTGGGCCAACATGTTGGACCTCTGCCAAGTCCTCCAAAATTTTGAGCAGTCCACGTTGCTTGTGAGCAGTGACAACTCTTCAGTCAGCATTACCATACCACTGCTGTGTTTACTGAAGAGGTCAATGTTGAAAATCAAGGAAACAGCTGTCATGATGCAACTGGGGGAATCTGAAGGAGAAAACGATCAGCGTGATGGTACCAAAATCAGGCCATCCGCCTCAGGAAACGCTGGCCCCAGCAGCTATGACGAAGAAGAGGAGGAGGAACGGCTGGAGTTGGAGCAGGAATTTCATGCCACCACTGACGAGGGCCAGAGCGGTGCACGTTGGACTTCCACAATTCAGCGCGAATGGTCAGCAGAAGCAGACCAGGAGGAAGGTGACGACTATGATGCATCACAACAACTATCACAACGCTCACAAGAGGATGATGAGGATTCTGGTAGGACTCTGGCACACATGGCTCAATTCATGCTAGACTGCATTGAACGCGACCCAATGTGCGCATTCTGGAGAACACCAATTACTGGGTTTATACCCTTCTGGATCCACGGTACAAACACAATGTTCCAAAACTGCTTGAAGAAAGAGTCAGACAGGTCAAAATGGAAGAATACCAGCAGGCCCTTGTGGAGACTTTAGAGAGGAGATTGACATCCTCCCCCTCCTCTAGCCAGTTGTACGCCGACAGACTGACTTCCGCAAACCCAGGACGACCAGGAGGGCAGCAAACAATGCAAGCCGCAGCTAGTGCCCAAAAGGGAATGGTATCGGCAGTGTCCTTGGAGTGGGAAAATTTTCTGACACCCATGCAGCAGCAGCCCACTGAACAGCAAGCGTGCAGATCCACCTCCAACACCGATCGCCTGGAGAAGATGGTCAAGGACTACATGTCAGATGACGTAGCTGTGTTGAACAATCCATCTGCACCCTTCAACTATTGGGTATCGAAGCTAGACACCTGGCACGAACTGGCAATGTACGCAATAGAGGTGCTGGCTTGCCCGGCAGCCAGTGTTATGTCGGAACGCTGTTTCAGTGCTGCCGGAGGCATCGTCACAGATCGGCGTATCCGCCTCTCCACAGAAAATGCAGACCGTCTGACTCAAATTAAAATGAATCAATCCTGGATTGGAAACGACTACGCAACACTCCAGGACCCCAACCAAGTAACATGACCAATGAACATCTGGGATGGTTTAGCGTTTCCGGTCGCTGTTTATTGAACCTCTTATCTTTATTACATTTATGACTGCATGGCGGTACAAAGCATGCTATCCGCACGCTTCTTGTCCTCATGCAAGGCCTGGGTTGTTGTGTCTCACAAAGCGTGGCCTTCTCCTCCTGCGCCTCCTCCTGTTCCATCACGTCTGCTGCTGCTGGGTTAGCGTTGCCGCGTGGTCCCTGTTTATTGAACCACTTATCTTTATTACATTTATGACTGCATGGCGGTACAAAGCATGCTATCCGCACGCTTCTTGTCCTCATTAGAGTTGGGCCGAACGGTTCGCCGGCGAACGTGGTTCGCGCGAACGTAGGTGGTTCGCGTGCGGGTACCGCACGCGAACCTTTTGCGGAAGAAGTTCGGTTCGCCCCATAATGCACTGAGGGTCAACTTTGACCCTCTACATCACAGTCAGCAGGCCCAGTGTAGCCAATTAGGCTACACTAGCCCCTGGAGCCCCACCCCCCCCTTATATAAGGCAGGCAGCGGCGGCCATTACGGCCACTCGTGTGCCTGCATTAGTGAGAGTAGGGCGAGCTGCTGCAGTCTCTCATATAGGGAAAGATTAGTTAGGCTTAACTTCTTCCTGGCTGCATACCTGTTCTGTTCAGTGAGCCCTCAGCCCACTGCATACCTGTACTGTGATACTGCCACTGCATACCTGTTCAGTGATCCTGCCACTGCATACCTGTTCTGTTCAGTGAGCCCTCAGCCCACTGCATACCTGTACTGTGATCCTGCCACTCCATACCTGTTCAGTGATCCTGCCACTGCATACCTGTTCTGTTCAGTGAGCCCTCAGCCCACTGCATACCTGTACTGTGATCCTGCCACTCCATACCTGTTCAGTGATCCTGCCACTGCATACCTGTTCAGTGATCCTGCCACTGCATACCTGTTCTGTTCAGTGGACCCGCCACTGTATACCTGTTCTGTGAACCCGCCACTGTATACCTGTTCTGTTCAGTGGACCCGCCACTGTATACCTGTTCTGTTCAGTGGACCCGCCACTGTATACCTGTTCTGTTCAGTGGACCCGCCACTGTATACCTGTTCAGTGAACCCGCCACTGCATACCTGTTGTGTTCAGTGAACCTGCCACTGCATACCTGTTCTGTGAACCCGCCACTGTATACCTGTTCTGTTCAGTGAACCCGCCACTGCATACCTGTTCTGTTCAGTGAACCCGCCACTGTATACCTGTTCTGTTCAGTGAACAGTTTGGTGTGTCAGTGTGAAGCAGTACCTTAATTACACTACCTGATTGATGTATACACATGCAAGATGTTTTAAAGCACTTTAGACCTGTCATTTAGCATTCAATATGATTTCTGCCCTTAAAACGCTGCTTTGCGTCAAATCCAGATTTTTCCCGGGGACTTTTGGCGTGTATCCCACTCCGCCATGCCCCCCTCCAGGTGTTAGACCCCTTGAAACATCTTTTCCATCAATTTTGTGGCCAGCATAATTATTTTTTTTTTTCAAAGTTCGCATCCCCATTGAAGTCTATTGCGGTTCGCGAACTTTAACGCGAACCGAACGTTCCGCGAAAGTTCGCGAACCCGGTTCGCGAACCTAAAATCGGAGGTTCGGCCCAACTCTAGTCCTCATGCAAGGCCTGGGTTGTTGTGTCTCAAAGCGTGGCCTTCTCCTCCTGCGTCTCCTCCTGTTCCATCACGTGTGCTGCTGCTGGTGCTGGGTTAGCGTTACCGGTTCCTTTTCCTGGAACCTCTTCTCTGTATTACATTTATGACTGCATGGCGAAAAAAAGCATGTTACCTGTGCAAAGAAACATGACATTTTCCACATTTAAAAGACAGTTTTTCCTTTGAAACTTTACAATCAATTTTCTCAAAAACTATAAGCTCTTTTTCAAATATTTTTTTTCCTCTTGTACCCACTCCCAAGGTGCACATACCCCCTAATTTGGGGTATGTAGCATGTAAGGAAGCTTTACAAAGCACAAAAGTTCGGGTCCCCATTGACTTCCATTATGTTCGGAGTTCGGCGCGAACACCCGAACATCGCGGCGATGTTTGGCGAACGTTCGCGAACCCGAACATCTAGGTGTTCGCCCAACACTAGTGGAGCGTACAAAAGCTAATCAAAATTCACCTATTGATTTTCAAAGGAGTGGAGCCACAGCCAATTCGATTTATTTCATATCAATGCCAATTATTGATGCCAAAGACCGCAAAGCTCACAAACTAGGTCATCATTGAGTAATTGTGTGTTAGGATTAGAAAAAGTGGACAGAGCTAACACTAGCCAATTACATACCCGGGCAACGCCGGGCGACCAGCTAGTGTAAAATATATGTAAACACATACAAATAAGATTTTTTTTTCCTGAGTAAAATGAACCATACATTACTTACAATAATATCTTTATACAATATGTATGTATGTATATATATATATATATATATATATATATATATATATATTAGGGGTGGGACGGCGAATCCGGCGAATCCACGAATCCCTCGAATATTGAGAAATATTCGAGATTCGTGGATTCGAATCCCGACGCAATTTCCCCCTAAACGAATCCGCCGAATCCCGCTGCATCCCCGCACCACCGCCGATCCCCCGCTCGTCCTATTCCGACCCCCCCGCGCCTCCTCCGCTTGCCGCTTGTATAGATGTGAGCATTGGCTCACCTAACACCTGCCCTGGATTCCCTACCTGCCGCCAGCGCAGAGCCGCAGACCTGCAGACCTCTTGCTTCCTCCTCTGTTCCCCCTAGTGATCCGCTTTTGCATCGCGTCATCACTGAAGCGCCGGGCGGTTACTAGAGGGAACAGAGGAGGAAACAAGAGGTCTGCGGCTCTGCGCTGGCGGCAGGTAGGGAATCCAGGGCAGGTGTTAGGTGAGCCAATGCTCACATCTATACAAGCGGCGAGCGGAGGAGGCGCGGGGGGGTCGGAATAGGACGAGCGGGGGATCGGCGGTGGACGAGCGGGGGATGCAGCGGGATTCGGGGCTGGATCCCCTTAGGTGAGCCGATGCTTTTTTTTTCTTTGTAGGGGGTGAGCAGAGGAGACGCACAGAGGGAGGGGTACCCTAGCTAGCTATACTCAAGGCGCCTATACCTAACTAGCTACACTGAATGCGCCTATACCTAACTAGCTACACTGAATGCCTATATACCTAACTAGCTACACTGAGGGTACCTATACCTAACTAGCTATACTGAGGGTCCCTATACCTAACTAGCTATACTGAGGGTCCCTATACCTAACTAGCTATACTGAATGCCCCTATACCTAACTAGCTATACTGAATGCCCCTATACCTAACTAGCTATACTGAATGCCCCTATACCTAACTAGCTATACCGAGGGTCCCTATACCTAACTAGCTACACTGAATGCCCCTATACCGAACTAGCTATACCGAGGGTCCCTATACCTAACTAGCTACACTGAATTCCCCTATACCGAACTAGCTATACTGAGGGTCCCTATACCTAACTAGCTACACTAAATGCCCCTATACCTAACTAGCTACACTGAGGGTACCTATACCTAACTAGCTATACTGAGGGTCCCTATACCTAACTAGCTATACTGAGGGTCCCTATACCTAACTAGCTATACTGAATGCCCCTATACCTAACTAGCTATACTGAATGCCCCTATACCTAACTAGCTATACTGAATGCCCCTATACCTAACTAGTTATACCGAGGGTCCCTATACCTAACTAGCTACACTGAATGCCCCTATACCGAACTAGCTATACTGAGGGTCCATATACCTAACTAGCTACACTAAATGCCCCTATACCTAACTAGCTATACTGAGGGTCCCTATACCTAACTAGCTATACTGAGGGTCCCTATACCTAACTAGCTACACTGAATGCCCCTATACCTAACTAGCTATACTGAGGGTCCCTATACCTAACTAGCTATACTGAAGGCCCCTATACCTAGCTATACTGAAGGCCCCTATACCTAGCTAGCTATACTGAGGTCCCCTATACCAAACTATCTATACTGAATCCCCTTATACCTAGCTATACTGAATGCCCTTTTACCTAACTAGCTATACTGAGGGCCCCTATACCTAACTAGCTATACTGAATGCCCCTGTACCTAACTAGCTATACTGAATGCCCCTATACCTAACTAGCTATACTGAGGGCCCCTATACCTAACTAGCTATACTGAATGCCCTTATACCTAGCTATACTGAATGCCCCTATACCTAACTAGCTATACGGAGGGCCCCTATACCTAGCTACCTATACTGAATGCCCCTATACCTAGCTATACTGAATGCCCCTATACCTAGCTATACGGAATGCCCCTATACCTAGCTATACTGAAGGCCCCTATACCTAGCTAGCTATACTGAAGGCACCTATGCCTAGCTAGCTATACTGAAGGCATCTATACCTAGCTAGCTATACTGAAGGCACCTATACCTAGCTAGCTATACTGAAGGCACCTATACCTAGCTAGCTATACTGAAGGCACCTATGCCTAGCTAGCTATACTGAAGGCACCTATGCCTAGCTACCTATACTGAAGGCACCTATGCCTAGCTAGCTATACTGAAGGCACCTATGCCTAGCTAGCTATACTGAAGGCACCTTTACCTAGCTACCTATAGTGTGAGCACCTAGCCTGCCTACCTATACTGTGGGCAACCATTCCACGGAACGCAGGATTCGTTAGATTCGGGATTCGAAAGGTTCGAGATATTCGAGAACCTTTTTAGATTCGTATTCGTATTCGGATTCGAAGAAATTGTGGATTCGTCCCATCCCTAATATATATATATATATATACATATACATATATAATGTATGTATATATATACTGTAATGTTATCAGGGCATCTCCAGTCACCCCAAATTGCGGTGTTGGGTGCTGCTGCCCATATCCCCACCCTTCAAATTACTCGTAAAAAATGCCACCAGCACCCCCCTCTCCTTCAGAGTGCACACAGCTTAGCATTCTCTCCTGTCCAGCAGGTGCACTACCTCCTCCTTCCTTAAGCGTCCCTCTGTCTCAATCCCTGTGGCATCTCTGTCCCTGTGAATGACCAAGAATTTACATACATGCCACCTGGTCACAGAAACACTGCAGGAATGAAGATGGAAGGACACAAAAGGAAGAAAGGGGAAGCCCGCCTGCTTGACAGTGCTACTCTGTGTGTACACTGATACAAAACGGTGGTGGGTTTGCCAAACTAGGTGGCAAGCAGGGTTGCTCTACAAATTCGCAAATTCATTATGTACCTGAAAATTTGGGTCAATTTTCATGGTTGCCGAAGTTCAATCCGAATTCGAATTCTGATGCTGTTGGCGAATTCGAATTCGAAGCTACCCGAATAGTGCCTCCCAAATTCGGCCGAATGATCGCAAATTCGGGTTCGGTTCCGGATTCTTGGGGATTCTGAACATTAAAATACTGTAAAAGGTGCAGGATGTCAATCAGAGGGCTCTGAGCAGAATACTGTTGCTCGGATACCTCATTATCCTATTCGAGTTTGGTCGAATTCGGATAGTAAACTATCCGAATTCACTCGAAGTTCAATATCCGATGTAATCGAATATCCGATTCGACCTCGGATATCCGACGTCACTATCCGAGTCTGTATTCGAGTAAAATATTTGAGCTGGCCTTAAATAGCTTGTAAAACTTGTTTGGAGGTCAATGATGCATGAAACCACCTTTTTTTTATGAAGAAAAACATCAAGTGATTAGGTGGTGATGTAGTAGTTATAAAAAAGGTATCAAAAATAGTTAAATAACTTCATGAAAAGTGTTTGCATGAGAAGGTGTGTCCAAAATGGTTTTAAGTTGGAAGTCTTCATTTACGTCGTCTTTATCTTCTTCTTCTTCTATATCTTCTTCTTCATCTTCTTCTATATCTTCTTCTTCATTTTCTTCTATATTTTCTTCTATATCTTCTTCTTCTTCTATATCTTCTTCTTCCTCTTCTTCTTCTATATCTTCTTCTTCTTCTTCTATATCTTCTTCTTCTTCTATATCTTCTTCTTCATCTTCTTCTATATCTTCTTCTTCTATATCTTCTTCTTCATCTTCTTCTATATCTTCTTCTTCTATATCTTCTTCATCTTCTTCTATATCTTCTTCTTCTATATCTTCTTCTTCATCTTCTTCTATATCTTCTTCTTCTATATCTTCTTCATCTTCTTCTATATCTTCTTCCTCTATATCTTCTTCATCTTCTTCTTCTATATCTTCTTCTTCTATATCTTCTTCATCTTCTTCACCTTCTATATCTTCTTCTTCTATATCTTCTTCTTCTATATCTTCTTCATCTTCTTCATCTTCTATATCTTCTTCTTCTATATCTTCTTCTTCTATATCTTCTTCTATATCTTCTTCTTCTTCCTCTATATCTTCTTCTTCTATAGCTTCTTCTTCTTCTTCTTCTTCTTCTTCTTCTATATCTTCTTCTTCTTCTTCTTCTTGCGATTGCATTGGCGGTAAAGATTGATTACCGCATTCGTTATCAGAGGCAGACTCGTGGAAGATACCCTGGGAGATCTGTTACTAAAGTCTATCCGTCATTTTCTCCTCCTCCGGATGAACCGATGCAAATCGGACATTCCAAATTGTCAGAATTAGAGAAAAAACGCAGACGGTCAGAGAGACTCTGTTTATACTGAGCAGAAAAGGGTCATGTAGTGCAGAACTGCCCTAAGAAGTCAGGAAACGCTACCGCCTAGGTGTAGTTAGAGGTACTACCCTAGGCGAGCCAGCATTACCTCTAACAGATAATCGCTTGCTCCTCCCCTGCTCTATCACCTGGGAGAGTCAAGTTCAATCCACTCAGGCATTTGTGGACTCGGGCTTTGCAGCCAATTTTATAGGCTATGACTACGTTAAGGAATTGGGGATTCCCCTAATCCCATTAGACAGACAGATCTTGGTAACAGCTGTGGATGATTCTCCCCTGCAGTGTAAACAGCCTCTTTCTCAGACCCCTGTACTGCTGTGTCATGTAGGGGTATTACATAAAGAAAAGTTACAGTTTTTTGTGCTTCAAATGGCAACCTCCACTGTGATCCTTGGGATGCCGTGGTTGCAAAAGCATTCTCCTCAGATTGACTGGAGTTCCGGCCAGTTGTTAAGCTGGTCCTCCTTTTGTCATCATCATTGTATGGAGAAAGTTGCTGCTTGCGCCATTGAGTTACGGTCAGGTTGTATGCCCCCTAGGGGTCACTTGTGTAACCTTCCTTTCTGGTCCTGAAAAACTTGCTATGCAGGATTACATTAAGGAAAACCTGGCCAAAGGGTTTATCCGTCCTTCTAGGTCTCCGGCCGGAGCAGGGTTCTTTTTTGTTCAGAAAAAGGATGGTGGCCTTCGGCCTTGTATTGATTACCCGGGATTGAACAAGATTACCGTAAAAAAATCGTTACCCACTCCCTCTGATTGACGATTTATTCTCCCAGGTGACTAATGCAAGTATCTTCTCTAAACTCGATTTGAGAGGGGCATACAACCTGGTACCCATAAGGGAGGGTGATGAATGGAAGACGGCGTTTAACACGCCCGACGGGCACCACGAGTACCTTGTCATGCCCTTCGGGTTGTGTAACGCCCCTGCCGTTTTCCAGGAGTTGATCAATGAGGTGTTCAGCGAAGTCTTGGGAAAGTTTGTCCTGGTATATTTGGATGATATACTGATCTTCTCACCTAATCTGACTAAACATAGGGAACATGTAAAGTTTGTATTGGAAAAACTTAGGCAGCATTGCATGTATGCTAAGTTAGATAAATGTCTTTTTGAGGTGTCTGAAGTTTTATTTTTGGGGTATATAATTTCTACCTCTGGTCTTTCCATGGACCCAGGAAAAGTCTCTGCCGTTCTGGAGTGGCCACAACCCGTGGGGTTGAAAGCACTCCAGAGATTCATAGGCTTTGCCAACTATTATAGAAGATTTATTAAAGGATTCTCTTCTGTAGTAGCACCCCTCACCAAGCTCACCAAGAAAGGGGCGGATACTTATAACTGGTCAGCAGAAGCACACTCTGCTTTTTCATCATTAAAGCAGCTGCTTTGTTCCGCCCCTATCTTGCGGCATGTGGATATCACTATTCCCTTTATTGTGAAGGTGGATGCATCAGAGGTTGGGGTCGGGGCTGTACTGTCACAACACTCTGGTTATCAATGCAGGTTGCACCCCTGTGCATTTTTTCACGTAAGTTCTCCCCCGCTGAGAAAAATGACGATATTGGAAACAGGGAGCTACTGGCCATTAAACTTGCATTTGAAGAATGGCGCCATTGGCTTGAGGGGGCAGAACATATGATCACGGTCTATACTGATCATAAGAATTTGGAATATATAGAAGGGGCTAAGAGACTTAGTCCTCGACAGGCTCGCTGGTCCCTATTTTTCTCAAGATTCATGTTCGTGATTACCTATAAGCCAGGTAGTAAAAATGTTAAAGCAGATGCCCTGTCTAGATGTTTTGAGCCTGAGATGGTTCAGTCACTGGCCCCTGAGAGCATTCTTCCAGAGAAGGTGGTCTTAGCGGCCACTGAGACTTGGGAAGATTGGTCCACCACTTAAAGAGAATCTGTATTGTTAAAATCGCACAAAAGTAAACATACCAGTGCGTTAGGGGACATCTCCTATTCCCCTCTGTCACAATTTCACCGCTCCCCGCCGCATTAAAAGTGGTTAAAAACAGCTTTAAAAAGTTTGTTTATAAACAAACAAAATGGCCACCAAAACAGGAAGTAGGTTGATGTACAGTATGTCCACACATAGAAAATACATCCATACACAAGCAGGCTGTATACAGCCTTCCTTTTGAATCTCAAGAGATCATTTGTGTGTTTCTTCCCCCCCCCCCCCTGAGGGGGGAGTGCATAGCAGAACCACAACACTGAAGAACTTGGCAGCCTTCCAGACACAGGCTGACAAGTCTGACAAGGGAAAGATACATTGATTTATTACAGAGACTGTGATAGTACAAAGTGCTGCAGTAAGCCAGAACACATTAGAATAGCTTTTGGA
Source organism: Hyperolius riggenbachi (assembly GCF_040937935.1). Lineage (NCBI taxonomy): Eukaryota > Metazoa > Chordata > Amphibia > Anura > Hyperoliidae > Hyperolius > Hyperolius riggenbachi. The sequence continues at coordinate 65,765,294 of NC_090652.1, forward strand.
ACTTGTAGGATGATAAAAAACAGGATGCAACGTTTGTTACGGAGTCTCTTTAAGCCCCCTATCAACAAGATGTTCCCGAGGGGAAACCTGAGGAGGTTCTATTTGTACAACTTCCCTTTCGCCTGCAGATATTGCAGTTGTTTCATGCACATAAGAATGCAGGGCATCCCAGGGCTGCCCCGGGCACAGGATTTGCTTTCCAGATGTGTCTGGTGGCCATCTTTAGCTCTTGATTGTAAAGAGTTTGTGAAGGATTGTTCCATCTGTGCCAGGAACAAGCCGTCCCGTCAGGCTCCTGTGGGCACTCTGCAATCGTTGCCAGTGCCTAAGGAGTTATGGACCCATTTGTCCATGGACTTTGTGGGGGAACTACCCAGGTCCGATGGAAAAACAGTCATCTGGGTGATAGTCGACAGGTTCAGCAAGATGGCTCATTTCATTCCTCTGGACGGATTCCCCTCTGCCCAAGAATTGGCGGATCTCTTCATTCAGCACATTTTCCGGTTGCATGGCATCCCGGAGAATGTGGTGTCAGATAGGGGAGTTCAGTTTGTGTCCAGATTCTGGAGAGCCTTTTGCCATCATCTGGGGATGGACCTGTCATTTTCCTCCGGCTACCACCTACAGACCAACGGCCAAACTGAAAGGGTTAACCAGTCCTTAGAGCAGTTCCTTAGATGCTATGTGGCTGATGCGCAATTGGAATGGGCGAAATTCTTGCCATTTGCAGAATTCGCGCATAACAACTTGAAAAGTTCTTCTTCAGGCTTTTCTCCCTTTTAGGTGGTAACGGGGAGATCCCCAAAGTTTTCCCCGTTGTCAGTGGTTTCTTCTCCTTTTCCTGCACTGGAGGATTGGCAGGGAGCATTAAAGGAGATTTGGATTATGATTAAAAGGAATTTGGAAAAGGCCTTTCAGACCCAGAAAGCAGGCAGATAAAAAGCGGTCAGTGGAATGGGAATTTGTGCCAGGAGATATGGTGTGGGTTTCAATCCGGCATCTGGCCCTGAAACAGCCTTCAGCAAAGCTGGGCCCCAGGTTTATAGCCCCAAACCCTGTTTCTAAAAAGGTTAATAATGTCTCTTATGTCATTTCTCTGCCACCCAGTTTGAAAGGTGTAAAAACATTCCATGTGTCTCTGTTGAAGCCGGCTGTGCATGTGGATTCCTCTATCCTCCCCCCCCCCCCCCCCCCCCCCGAAAGCCGTGGTGATTGATGGTGAACCTGAGTATGAGATTGAACAGATTTTGGATTCTCGTCGGGTGCGTAACTCGGTACAGTACCTTGTTCATTGGAAGGGGTATGGGCCTGAGGAAAGGTCTTGGGTGCCGAGTTGTCGCATGCATGCTGAGGAACTTAGGAAAAAATTTCATGAGTTGCATCCTGAGAAGCCATGCAGGACGTGTCCGGAGTCCACGCCTCGAGGGGGGGGGGGGTACTGTAACAAACACGGAAGAGACGGATGCGGTGAACAGCGATACCACCGCAGCCATCTCCATTTCTCTGCCTAACGATCTATCCGCTCCTCGGGCGTCTAGCACGCCGAGGTCGGGTTTGTCAGCAGCACATAGGGTTGCATTGTCGCGTGCGCATAGACGAGACCTTTATGCGGGGAGGAGGCGCGTCAGCTGCCCGGCCGGTCGGCTGAATTCAGAGAAGATGCTCGCCGCTCCTCATTGGTTGATGAGAGGGGGGCGTGCCGGAGGGGTCTCCTCTGCTTCTTAAGCTTCCCTGAATCACTCACAACTTGTCTGCTGTTGCAAATACTTCGTGTTAGCGCTCAGACCTTAGTTAGATCTGGTGTGCTTTGATCCGGGAGGAAACCAGGATTTCACACAGTGATAGGATTGTTTGATAGCCATAATTATAACTGAATATTGTATTATCTGTGTAAGACTCTTGCTAGTTCTGACTATTCTTACTCTCAGTGATTCTGTACTTCTGCCCATCTGATCTTGTTGCCGACTCTGCCTGTTATTACCTTCCTGCCTTTGCCTTCTGACTTTGTACCGTATCTGCCAGCCTGTTGCCAACTTGTTTAGTCTGACCACTCTACTCTCACCAGAGGGCCCTAGTCTCTGGTGAGGGGTTTTGTACTGTTAGTGCCCACCAGCTCCTCTGGTGTGGTATAGCTAAACCTGTCAGTACTACTGTTGCACTATACTTTGCTATCACATTATCTGTTGGTATACCTGTATTATTGGTGATTCTGCAGATCATCATGTAATCAGGTATATATCTGCATTATAGGTGATACTGTAGATCACCTAATAATCAGAATCCAGTTCTTGGTGACACCAATCGTTACAACTTGCCTGATGCGCCCAAATTTCCTGCTTCCATGCTGCATGCAGCGATTCACAGTCTGATTGCAACAGAATTTGGCTCCAATTTGGAAGTGCTGTACAGTAAACTGAACAGCACTTCCAATTAGAATTTTTTTTTTTTTTTTTTTTTTTTTTTAACCACTTCAGCCTTCAGTCGTTTTCACTTTATGCATCCGAGCAATGTTCACCTCCCATTTATTAGCCTATAACTTTATCACTACTCATCACAATGAACTGATCCATATCTTGTTTTTTCTGCCACCAATTAGGCTATCTTTGGGTGGTACATTTTGCTAAAATCCACTTTACTGTAAATGTATTTTAACAGGAAGAATAAGAAAAAAACGGAAAAAAATCATTATTTCCCAGTTTTCAGCCGTTATAGTTTTAAAATAATACATGCCTCCATAATTAAAACTCACGTATTGTATTTGCCCATATGTCCCGGTTATTACACCGTAACATTATGTCCCTATCACAATGTATGGCGACAATATTTTATTTGGAAATAAAGGTGCATTTTTTCCGTTTTGCATCTATCACTATTTACAAGTTTAAAATAAAAAAATATAGAACTATTTCATATTTACATTGATATTTAAAAAGTTTAGACCCTTAGGTAAATATTTACATGTTCATTAATATAGCTACTATTTGTGCCGTACACAATATTTCATTTTAAATAAAATATGACGCCTGGAGTCTGGGTGAAATTAAATCAATGACTGCTGTATTGATATAAAACCAATTTTCCATGCAATACAATAAATCAACCCCTTTCCCCAAGCTATTGCACCACTCCCTTGTTGTGAATGGATTCACCAGTACGCATAGTTCAAGGATGGCTTAAATAAGAGCATTTGCCCTGGGTTATAGAGTCCATGTGTGGGATCCTCTTGTAATTAAGCACTCATGCGCATGATATATACTGCAGTATACAAGGTTTAAAGTCCTTGAAATTTAAGCATGCTGGTTACTCACGCTACCCCGGGCTGTGCTTTCCTGGTTATGCTGCTGGCTTCCATCACCGTTGTGTAAAGTGCTCATGATTCCTGGCTCACCGTAACTTCATGCAGCCCACTACTGTGGTCACACTTGTGCTGGCATCGCTTACAGTCGCTTGCCGGGGTGTTTGCCTGTGAAGACCCAATGCCTCTGTTTTAGCTTGTGCAGAGCATGCGGGGGTCCCCGCTCTAGCATAGGCAATGTGGCAATCTTCCCCTTGTTCGTGGCCCGTCTCAGCGTGCTTCAGTGTGTGACTCATCCGGGGTGGGCTGTTCCTCTGCTCAGATACGGTGGCCTGGCTGGAACAGAAAGGTCTACGCGTTTCATCAGATCCTTCTGACTTTCTCAAGACCGTTGTAGTACGTTTGCACTCCCTCTTGTGGTTGTTTATATACTGGCAGTTCTTATTTTAGTTTGTTTTCCATCAATAATTTTCTTCCAGTGCTCTACATCTCCATCTTGTGTTTTTTTATATTATTGCACTTCTAAATTCTATTTCTGTTCCTGGAATTCAAACATTTATCTGCCTTAGTACAAATGACTGACTAGAGTTATATTATACTACTTCTCTATATTCCTATCATGCATAGCAGATTTAATTTTACCAGAGAGAGGAGGGACCAAGATTAAGGATTACAGACCACCTGTTTTCTTCCCAAATATTCCTCCATATTTGCAAACAATGAAATGTAAATGATTCTCTAAGTTTTTTCCATACGGATTTTCGCAAGGTACTGTGGGAAAGCGTATTTACTTAAAGAAACACACCTAAATTGAAATCATTATTTAATCCCCTAGGAACTAATGTTTTGCACTTGTATATCCACATACATTCTTTCTGTAACAACACCCTATCAAAATCCCCCCTCCTAGGGCTTATCTTTAATTGATATATCCCCCTAAACTTTAAATTTTTGGGGTCACTATTATGAAACTCCTTAAAATGCTGGGCTACTGTACTTTCTTCTTTTTTGTTCTTAATATTATTGATGTGTTCTCCTATACGCGTTCCCAGGTCCCTTGCTGTTTTCCCTATATAGGTATTTTTACATGGACATGTTAGTTGGTATATTACTCTTGTTGTAGAGCAATCTATATAAACTCGTATTTTATATTCAGTTTCATTGGTGCTATCAAAAAAGGTTTCCCCTTCTAGCACATGTCCACAATGTCGACAGTTTTGGCACTTGAACATGCCTTTTCTCCTTCGTATCACTTTTTCCTGTTTTTGGAGTTCGCTACTAACCAACACATCATTCAAACTGCTGCTTCTTCGAGCCGTCACCTGGGGTACTTCTCCAACTATCTCAGCAATATCGCTGTCTAAGGTAAGGATTCCCCAATTCTTCTGTAAGATTTCTCTTAATTGGTCCCAATGGCTGCCATACCTGGTTATAAATCTAACCTGGTTTTCATTTTTTTGTTGTCCTTTCCTGTCTTGTTTGTCCTTTTTCACCAGTAATGTATGTCTATCTGTCTGTAGACCTCTTAGATATGCCCTCTTGATGATTCTATTAGGATAGCCCCTATCTTTTAGACGTTGCCTTAACAATCTAGCTTCTGTTTTGTATAATTCTACTGTTGAGCAATTCCTCCGAATTCTCAAAAATTCCCCTATGGGTACAGATTTGATCTGGCACCCCAGGTGATGGCTCGAGGCATGCAGCAGTGTATTTCCTGCACTTTCCTTCCTGTATGTGCTTGACACCAACTTGCTGCCATCTTTTGTCAATTTAAGATCCAAGAATGTAATTGAGTCCATATCACAATTATACGTTACAAAGATATTTCTATGGTTGGCATTCAACTGGTCCACGAAATTACTCAGGCTCTGACGATTACCCTTCCACACCATCAATATGTCATCGATAAAACGCAGCCACAGCGCGACATGCTCCCGGAACCCACACATGCCATACACCTCCTCCCTCTCCCAAAAACCCAGGTGCAGGCATGCGTAGGCCGGGGAGCACGCCGCGCCCATGGCCACGCCCCTCAATTGTTGATAATACTTCCCATCAAATTCAAAATAATTTCTATTCAATATCAGTTTCATCAAATTCACCACAAAGTCATTATGCGACTCCTCTCCTTGTCCATAGTATTCTTCCAAAAAATACATCATTGCATTTATTCCCACATCATGTGGTATTGAAGTAAACAAGGACTCAACATCTAGAGAGACAAGGAGGCTATTTTCCGGTATCAATACCCCTACCCTGGCAGCAAGTTGGTGTCAAGCACATACAGGAAGGAAAGTGCAGGAAATACACTGCTGCATGCCTCGAGCCATCACCTGGGGTGCCAGATCAAATCTGTACCCATAGGGGAATTTTTGAGAATTCGGAGGAATTGCTCAACAGTAGAATTATACAAAACAGAAGCTAGATTGTTAAGGCAACATCTAAAAGATAGGGGCTATCCTAATAGAATCATCAAGAGGGCATATCTAAGAGGTCTACAGACAGATAGACATACATAACTGGTGAAAAAGGACAAACAAGACAGGAAAGGACAACAAAAAAATGAAAACCAGGTTAGATTTATAACCAGGTATGGCAGCCATTGGGACCAATTAAGAGAAATCTTACAGAAGAATTGGGGAATCCTTACCTTAGACAGCGATATTGCTGAGATAGTTGGAGAAGTACCCCAGGTGACGGCTCGAAGAAGCAGCAGTTTGAATGATGTGTTGGTTAGTAGCGAACTCCAAAAACAGGAAAAAGTGATACGAAGGAGAAAAGGCATGTTCAAGTGCCAAAACTGTCGACATTGTGGACATGTGCTAGAAGGGGAAACCTTTTTTGATAGCACCAATGAAACTGAATATAAAATACGAGTTTATATAGATTGCTCTACAACAAGAGTAATATACCAACTAACATGTCCATGTAAAAAGACCTATATAGGGAAAACAGCAAGGGACCTGGGAACGCGTATAGGAGAACACATCAATAATATTAAGAACAAAAAAGAAGAAAGTACAGTAGCCCAGCATTTTAAGGAGTTTCATAATAGTGACCCCAAAAATTTAAAGTTTAGGGGGATATATCAATTAAAGATAAGCCCTAGGAGGGGGGATTTTGATAGGGTGTTGTTACAGAAAGAATGTATGTGGATATACAAGTGCAAAACATTAGTTCCTAGGGGATTAAATAATGATTTCAATTTAGGTGTGTTTCTTTAAGTAAATACGCTTTCCCACAGTACCTTGCGAAAATCCGTATGGAAAAAACTTAGAGAATCATTTACATATCATTGTTTGCAAATATGGAGGAATATTTGGGAATAAGAAAACAGGTGGTCTGTAATCCTTAATCTTGGTCCCTCCTCTCTCTGGTAAAATTAAATCTGCTATGCATGATAGGAATATAGAGAAGTAGTATAATATAACTCTAGTCAGTCATTTGTACTAAGGCAGATAAATGTTTGAATTCCAGGAACAGAAATAGAATTTAGAAGTGCAATAATATAAAAAAACACAAGATGGAGATGTAGAGCACTGGAAGAAAATTATTGATGGAAAACAAACTAAAATAAGAACTGCCAGTATATAAACAACCACAAGAGGGAGTGCAAACGTACTACAACGGTCTTGAGAAAGTCAGAAGGATCTGATGAAACGCGTAGACCTTTCTGTTCCAGCCAGGCCACCGTATCTGAGCAGAGGAACAGCCCACCCCGGATGAGTCACACACTGAAGCACGCTGAGACGGGCCACTAACAAGGGGAAGATTGCCACATTGCCTATGCTAGAGCGGGGACGCCCGCATGCTCTGCACAAGCTAAAACAGAGGCATTGGGTCTTCACAGGCAAACACCCCGGCAAGCGACTGTAAGCGATGCCAGCACAAGTGTGACCACAGTAGTGGGCTGCATGAAGTTACGGTGAGCCAGGAATCATGAGCACTTTACACAACGGTGATGGAAGCCAGCAGCATAACCAGGAAAGCACAGCCCGGGGTAGCGTGAGTAACCAGCATGCTTAAATTTCAAGGACTTTAAACCTTGTATACTGCAGTATATATCATGCGCATGAGTGCTTAATTACAAGAGGATCCCACACATGGACTCTATAACCCAGGGCAAATGCTCTTATTTAAGCCATCCTTGAACTATGCGTATTGGTGAATCCATTCACAACAAGGGAGTGGTGCAATAGCTTGGGGAAAGGGGTTGATTTATTGTATTGCATGGAAAATTGGTTTTATATCAATACAGCAGTCATTGATTTAATTTCACCCAGACTCCAGGCGTCATATTTTATTTAAAATATTTACATGTTGTTGTTTTTTTATTGTAATGTTTTTTTTTTTTTTATATTAAACATTTTATATGGGTATTTTTCGGAGGGTGAGATGTAAACAGTTGTTTTGTAATGTAAATGTGTGTTGAGTTTTATTTTTTTTACTTTTAGTTGTAGTTTTACTTTTTGGCCACAAGATGGCGGCCATGAGTTTGTTTACATGACGTCACTCTAAGCGTAACATACGCTTAGAGAGACGCGTGGTGGACGCAACAGCCAGAAAAAGCAAAGCTTCCGAGAGAAGCTGTCGCTTTTTCTGCAGGGGAGAGGAATCAGTGATCAGGCACCATAGCCCGATTCACTGATTGCCTGGCTAACGAAGCACGGGCCGGGAGCGCGGCCACGGGAGCGCGCGGATGCGCACATGGCCTCCTGGGCGTAGCTAGTACGTCCAGGAGGCCGAAGTAGTTAAATATACTCAACAGGTGTCCGTCTTCCATATCACTACCCTCTAATGGGTGGTCATAGGTGCTTTTCTTGGATCAATCAGTAACGTGTCTGTGACCTCTTCTGCTAGGGGGCGGGGCTACGGGCAGAAGCTGGACATCAGGACACTCCGTATGTATGATTAACTTTATTCAAATTTTAAATGTTTTGCCCCAAATCGCTGCAAAATCACTTTTCAAAGCAATTTTGCAGCTTTTGCAGCGCTTCTATACACAGAATTGAGTGCAAACATGCTCAAAATGCTGCATGTCCTGCAATTGCAATTAACCCTAATTACTATGCTAGAGTTCTACCATGTGTGCATCCAGCCTCAAATTATATAGTTATATAAATGGAACTCACTGGTATATGTTCTGTGACACCCCAATTTGGGGGAGCACAAGGTCAATGTTTGTAGGGCATACTGTAGAAAAAATTGGTATCGACCTCTGCTTCATAATCACTTACAACTACTTTATTGACGGTATAACATAATTAGCACAATGCTTTGTATCAAAATTAAAAACATATAAAACACGCTGCTGATGGTAACTAGCACAGCCGGCTGGACTCATGCACTCAGCACTAACATACCTCTGTCACACACGGGATCCCATCAGGCATGAATCAACTCAAATAGTGAACTTCAACTAATTATGACTCAAATGACAACTCCCCCAGCTGATAGGGGATTAGGTTCTCATATTCAAGTCAATAAGAACATGGGTATGTCCTACCATCTCAATTGATGTTCCACATGCAATGGCCCGCACTGGGCACCTATTGGCATACATCTATGTTAATATGATAGAGTACTTGCTGCCTCAACAGAGGCCCTTACCACTCCATTCAGTCCTTCCCAGCACTGTGTCAGAATCTTCTTATGTGGTGTTCCAAGATATTCATCCCAGTGAATATGAAGTCCCAGAGCTGATACTGCTTTATGGTCTTCTCTCGTGCTTGTTCTCAGATAGGTGTGTGCCTGCATAGGCTTCCAGCCGGATTCATGTCAGTCCTGTGTCCCTTCATGCAACCAGCCCCTATGATCTGTCCGGCGCCGGACTGCTGTGTGGGCTCTAGCAGGGAAATCAGGCTGGCGTGTGCTATAATGCAGCGTGAACCTCCTCACCACGCGTATCGGCCGCTTCCGGCCTTAATCATGTGATCTACGGGGGCGGCTTCGAGTTCCAGCTTATATTGCGTACGTTACGTAACTGTCGTTCATTCACGTTTACTCCATCTTGTGGTTAGTTTCCAAACTGCAATTTTATACGCGTTCGTCACTTTTAACGCGGCCATTTGGCCGCCTTATGTCTGCCGCCATCATCTGGTTGTTTTTAGTAATGCAGGACATCGATCATTGCTTCATTGCGGCTTTCTAGACGTATGGTTGCCTGCTCCATCTTGTGGATTTTTTCGGTAGTGCATCACAGGATTTTGTATAGCATCTTAGTTAATACATTCCCTGAGGGATTTTATCAGCTTTCCTCAGTGGGTGGTTCTTCCAATACTCTTCTCCTCTTTAGGATAATTGTCCAGGGAATTTCAGGTTTCCTCCTCTATGTTTTCCTGGGTCTCTAATGGATTGATTATAGTGTTTTTTACTCAGATTTTTTACAGATTTTTACACAGTGTCTTCTGGTTGAGGGTATTTTGAACTTAATTACTTTTAAGGTTTCTGGAATGTATTCCCATGCTATTATGCATTTGTCTGGTACAAACCCGTACATTTGCATTCCTTAAATCGCTCGACTTTTACCCTCACCTATGACTTCCACCAGAGTCATCATTCCCATATCTATACTCCCTTTCCTCAACACCTATTGATCCACATTAGTAAAATTGTAAACATTCCATATTTTTGTCATTCACCCTTCTGGACATGGCCGATCACCTCCTACTTTGTTATATGTACTTATAGCTGCTTAGTATCTATCTCACTCTTAGATCCTTAGAGAAATGATGCAAAACTAAATTCTGTGTTTAAACCATGGGGGGTCATTGTTCTTAACTGGTAGATCCACCTCGTCTCACTTTGTCTGAGTTTCTTGTCTAAATCTCCCCCTCTCGATGGTACTTCCATCCTGTAGATCCCTTTGAATTTTAATAGCTCAGGGTTACCGCCATGATATATGCCAGCCTCAAATACATTAACATTAACAAAGCTTTTTTTTTGGAATTGCCTGCAATTGTCGGTGATCCAAAAATGCTGCCAAAATTTCCCTAGTGGGTCCCAGCCCTGAGGATCTGAACACACTAATATGCTTCTGTTTTCTTTTCAGCAACGCTTATCAGTTGACGTGCTGCTGAAAAGTGAAAAAAAAATATGCTAATGTGTTCAGGTCCTTACACATTCAGGCCTAAGCACTTTTCCAAGCACTTTCTGTGGGATTAGCGATTTTTCTAAGCGTTTTTCTAGGTGCTTTTGTTAGACAATTTGAGCTTCTCTTCCTGTAGACAATAAGTAGGTAAACTCTTTGACCTGGAACAGAATGTGACTTATACTGTGTGAGCAAAAGTGCTCACAAAAACGCTTTTCAAAGCGCTTTTTAGAGCACTTACCAATTTTCCTATACCTTGTATTGAAGCACAAATGCTCAGGAAATTATACAGGACCTGCATTGCGCTCGGTAAGCTCATCGCTTACTTGAGAACACTCACATAGAGCAACATTGCACAAGCGCTTTTTAAAATTTTTAAAAATCGCCAGCGCTTTAAAATAAATGCAAAAATACTCATAGTGTGAATAAGCCTTTAGATCTCATTTACAACGATTGTGCTGCGTTTTGTGATGGGATTACGGTTGCATGTGGTTTGCCAACACAAGCACAAGGAGTTTAAAATAGAAATTGCGGGAACTACGTTAAACGAATGCCTTGCAATGCAATTTTACAGGTTTGAAAATGTGTTTGTTGCATTTTCTTTGTGTTTCTCGCTCCCTGAACAAAATAACAATCCCAGAAAATTGAAGAAAAATAATAAATCACATTTCAAAGTCTCAATCGCATTGCATTTGCATTAGCGATTTGCCGCATAATAGGCCAAATTAATGAAACCAGAACTGCTGTAATCAAACATTAGACTGGTTTTTAACTGCATTTTCCAATTTACATTTTAAAATTTACTTTTGAAAAAAAAAGTCATGTTCTTTTTGTTAGCCTTGATATACATATCAAATAGTTTGTATCATATGGGGGCTTCGAATCGCAATCAACTGTGAAAATTGTCCCAATAGACCTGAATTCACAATAAGCGTATCGCTTTAAATTTTACAGAGCCACTTCAACCCCACATGCAGACAGCCTGTTTTGGACTTTTAGTCCTCCTAAAGGTGCATACACACATCAGACCATAGTCTTTGGAAACTAAAAGATCACAGACCAATCTTACCACCCTTCATGTAGTATGAGAGCCATACTCTTCACAGTCTTTTCTATGGAGCTGAACTCCACATCAGGAAAACATCTTTGCAAGATGCTGCACACACAGATGCTGTACAGACACAAAAGATCATTATCTGCAAAAGATCTGTTCCTGCCAAAAATCCATTCCTGCAAATTGCAATGATAGTCTATGAGATCTGCAAATCATCATACACACATGATTTAACTGACATTCATCTGCAGATCAGATCCACCAGGATGGATTTTCAGATCTGCAGATGATTGTCTGGTCTGCAGATGAATGTCAGTTAAATCATGTGTGTATGATGATCTGCAGATCTCATAGACTATCATTGCAATTTGCAGGAATGGATTTTTGGCAGGAACAGATCTTTTGCAGATAATGATCTTTTGTGTCTGTACAGCATCTTGCAAAGATTTTATCTGATGTGGAGTTCAGCTCCATAGAAAAGACTGTGTAGGTATGGCTCTCATACTACATGAAGGGTGGTAAGATTGGTCTGTGATCTTTCATTTTCCAAAGACTATAGTCTGATGTGTGTATGAGCCTTCAGTGCATGGCAGGGAATGATATGGCTCTATGCGATAGGGCTTGGACCAGTACAAAAGAGTTAGGCCAGATCCACACTATGGGGTCAATCTATATATATAATAGACTAAGTGCCTCAACCTTCAAACAAGAAGAAGAAGTAGCGCCCTGCCCCCAGGGCCGGTCCAAGCAAGAAGAAGGGGCTGGTCCAAGCAAGAAGAAGAAGTAGTGTCATATCAAACCAAGGGCAAATAGGGATAATTTGCCTATTTAGTAGCAGTGCATTGTGGGTAACCACAAATGTTCACTTATAGCGGAATTATTGCAGATTTGCTTCTGTTTTAACCTTCCTGGCGGTAAGCCCGAACTGAGTTCGGGCTATGCCGCCGGAAGGCACCGCTCAGGCCCCGCTGGGCCGATTTGCATAATTTTTTTTTTGCTGCACGCAGCTAGCACTTTGCTAGCTGCGTGCAGTGCCCGATCGCCGCCGCTACCCGCCGATCCGCCGCAATTCCTCTCGCCGCGGCCGCCCCCCCCCCCCCAGACCCCGTGCGCTGCCTGGCCAATCAGTGCCAGGCAGCGCTATGGGGCGGATCGGAGTCCCCTCTGACGTCACGACGTCGATGACGTCGGTGACGTCATCCCGCCCGTCGCCATGGCGACGGGGGAAGCCCTCCAGGAGATCCCGTTCTTTCAACGGGATCTCCGGATCTCCGATCGCCGGCGGCGATCGGAGGGGCTGGGGGGATGCCGCTGAGCAGCGGCTATCATGTAGCGAGACTTTGTCTCGCTACATGAAAAAAAAAAAAAAAAATTTAAAAAAAAAGATTTGCTGCCCCCTGGCGATTTTTTTGCAAACCGCCAGTAGGGTTAAGAAGGAAAATTACACCAAGCTTTGCTTTTTTTGATAGGAGGGATTTTTGGTCTATTTTATCCCCCTATACATTCTTAGTAGTTTTGGTCACCCTGAGCTGCTTGGTTACTCTGTTGTACTGGTCCAAGCCCTATCTCATACAGCCATTTCATGTACTATGCTATGTACTGATGAGAACCAAAGGTCTGAAATAGGCTGTCACATGTGGGTTTGATGTGACTGTGTAAAACTTAAAGCTATAAGCTTGCTTGGTTTACTAAGGGTGAAGAGGAATAATTTGCATATTTAGTAGTGGTGCTTTGTGGGTAATCACAAATGTTCACTTATAACTGAATTATTGCAGAATTTCTTTTGTTTTAAAGCACTTCCGAGGCCAAAATCTGCCCACAAAACGTAAAAAAAGTTAAGTACCTGCATGACTTTGTAAGGCACGGAGGACACTGTCCGCGCCCTCCGTGCCGTTCTGCCTGGTCCTCTCTGCTCAATAGCCCCCCGAAAGACTGCGACCCCACGGTCCGGGTCGGTATCTTCAGCCTGCATAAAGATGGCCGCCGGAGCTGGCCACGGCTGCGCAGCTCTAGGGCCAAGCCTCCGATCCACGCTGCCTGTTACTTGGATCGGGAGTTGGCCCTAGAGCTGCACAGCCGCAGTAGCGGTTATGCGGACTGCGCAGCCGTGGCCAGCTCCGGTGGCCATCTTTATGCAGGCTGCAGATACCGACCCGGACCGTGGGGTCACAGCCTTTCAGGGGGCTATTGAGCAGAGGGGACCAGGCGGAATGGCATGGAGGGTGCGGACCGTGTCCTCTTTGCCTTACAAAGTCATGCAGGTAGTTAACTTTTGTTACGTTTTGGGGGCAGATTTTGGCCTTGGAAGTCCTTTAAGAAGGCAAATTACACCAAGCTTTGATTTTTTTTAGTAGGAGGTCTTTTTGGTCCCTTTTATCCACCTATACATTCCGAGTGGTTTGGGTCACCCTGAGCTGCTTGGTTACTCTGTTGTGCTGGTCCAAGCCCTATCTCATACAGCTATATCAATCTCTGCCATGTACTGATGAGGAGCAAAAGTCTGAAGCAAGCTGTCACATGTGGGTTTGATATGGCTGTGTAAAATTTAAAGCTATAGGCTTGCTATACACCAGTGGTTCTGGATGCTTGCTAAGCTTACTAAGGGGTAAAATGAATTTTTTGCATATTTAGTAGCAGTGCATTGTGGGTAGCCACAAATGTTCACATATAGCTGAATAATTGCATATTTCTTTCTGTTTTAGGAAGGAAAATTACACCAAGCTTTGCTTTTTTTTTTAGTAGGAGGTTTTTTTGGTCCCTTTTATCCCCCTATACATTACAAGTGGTTTGGGTCACCCTGAGGTGCTTGGTTACTCTGTTGTACTGGTCTAAGCCCTATCTCATACAGCCGTATTAATCCCTGCCATGTACTGATGAGGGCCAAAAGTCTGAAAGCTTGCTGGCACTGGGAACTTGGGTCCCCACCCGGCTCCCTCTCGGGGGAGCCACATGGCCAGGCCCTTTGGGTAACCACTGAGCAACGTTGGGGGCCTCCAATCCTTCAGGTGTCGGAGGACTCCAAGATCCTCCAACCCCTCGGGTGTTGGAGGATGCCACCCCCTGAGCCGATGGCAAAGGGGGAAGGTTCCCTTTGGGAAACACCGGAAGGGCCCTGTTGTTTTGTGGGGCCTGGGGCTACTCATGCACATTTTGTGGGGGTGCTTTAGGGCACTCACGCTTTTTCTGTGCATGGGGCTAATAGCCTTGCTTACCCGGGACTCCTGTTGCATGCAACAGGAGCCAAGAAAGCTAAAAAAAAAAATATAGGCTGTCACATGTGGGTTTGAAATGACTGTGTAAAACTTAAAGCTATAGGCTTGCTTGACATAGCAAGGGTGAAAAGGAATCATTTGCATATTTAGTAGCGGTGCATTGTGGGTAATCACAAATGTTCACTTTTTTATAGCTAAATTATTACAGAATTTCTTCTGTTTTAAGGAGGCAAATACACCAAGCTTTGATTTTTTTAGTAGAAGGTCTTTTTGGTCCCTTTTATCCACCTATACATTCCGAGTGGTTTGGGTCACCCTGAGCTGCTTGGTTACTCTGTTGTACTGGTCTGAGCCCTATCTTATACAGCCTTATCAATCCCTGCCATGTATAGATGAGGACCAAAAGTCTGAAACAGGCTGTCTGTCACATGTGGCTTTGATATGACTGTGTAAAATATAAAGCTATAGGCTTGCTATACACCAGTGGTTCTGGATGCTTGCTTGGCTTACCAAGGGGGAAAATGGGCAATTTGCATATTTTGTAGCAGTGCATTGTGGGTAACCACAATTGTTCACTTAAAGCTGAATTATTGCAGATTTGCTTCTGTTTTAAAAAGGCAGATTACACCAATACAGTGTGCGGCATTGCAGGAAGTGACGACAGTGGAATGCACGATGGAACACGGAAGAGGTGAGTCATCCCCGCCCGCTGCCTCTTACTAATAGTGGTGGCTGCTACTGTGCTCAAGCAGGAGGGGGAGCGCACATGGGGGACCCAGGTGAGGGGGGGAGTTCCTGCTGAGCTTAAGCTGGAGGGGGAGTGCACAGGGGGGACCCGGGGGAGGGGGGGGTTCCTGCTGAGCTTAAGCTGGAGGTAGAGCACACATGGGGGACCCAGTTGAGGGGGATCCAACCCCCCTCCCCGCCTCTGTGCCCAATACCCCTTTCCTGCCCTCTACCCTCTTATGCGGCGTATGCTACGCCGCGGGTCGGCTAGTTCACTATATTTAGGTTTATGCAAACACCACAAATCAAAATACTGTATCTAAAAACTTTTTCAAAAAAAATATTGTCAAAAAGATTTAAAAAAAACTGATCTGCTTTCTCACCTTCAAACCCTCCCCTCCCTCCTCAAGACATGTCTCTATCTGTAAACAAGACAACCAAATAAGTCTGCCAAGGAGGACACCCACACAATGAAGATTTTGACCAAGTAAAAAGTTTTGACTACCCTTCCCACTGTGGTCTAGAGGGAAGGGGAATCTCACAACTGGAGCCACACTCTGTACAGTAGTATTGCTCTCATCTTGATACATCTAGCCCAGTCTTCCAAACCATTAATCAGCAGATAATGACTTACCTCTAGGTGTGCAGTGAAGGGAGGGTGACGTACCTAACAAGAGTGCAGAAACACAGCATAAATCCATTGCAGAGACATTGCAGGAAGCAATTAAGGCCTAATAACCTTGTCCCCCCGCTCCTTCAAATCCCATTTCAGGCCCACATTTTATATCCCTTAAACAACTTGAAGACCATAGGCTTACACCCCCCTAGTGACCAGGCTATGCTTTACAATTCAGACCACTGCAGCTTTAAGGGATTGCTGCAGGACTGCACACAAGTGATCCCCCCTTTTCTGCCCACCAACAGAGCTTTCTGTTGGTGGGCTCTGATCTCTGCTTTCTTGTTTATTTATTTATTTATTTATTTTTTTAATTAATATCGCTATTCTATTGATTTATTTTTCACTGCCCTCCCTCCCTTCCCTGTCGATCGCTCCTGAGCCTCCCAGGGGGAAAGCCGAGTGACACATCACTGCTGTAGCAGGACAGCCAGGCAATTTGCATTGTTCAAAAGGAAATAAATATGTCCCTGTTTAAGCTGCAATAACTCTAGGATAGGGAAAAAAAACAGAAAAATAAATACATTTCTTCATTGTTACCATTTCCAGTTTGAAAATAAACAGTGCTACTGTAGATAAAAAATGGGTATTATTTGTCTATTTTTCACATTTATCACAAAACTTAATTTATATTCCTGTTACAATTTATGGTAATGATATATTGTGAAATTAAGGTGGGTTTTTGCTATAAAGTGTACTTTTCACTTAGAACTGAGATACAGTACATTCAAAGTATTTTTAATGGTAAAAATGAGAGCAAAAAGATTAATGGGAAAGGTCAACTAATCATTTTATTACTTTGAGGGTGTGGTCTTAGTGGTCTTAAAAGTGGGCATGGTTAAACATTATATTTTAACCCCCTGAGCGGTATGCCTGACACTGTGTCGAGCAAGAAATTTCTGCACAAAGCGGTATGCTCGACACAGTGTTGGGTAGCATGCCGCTCAGGGGCTTTCCCATGTATGAGAAAAATCGCCGCCGGGAGACTTGGGCGCAGGATACAGCCGGTATGGCTTATCCTGCTTCTGCACAAGTTCTCGGCCACGTTAAATACTATTCCCCCTCCAGGTCCACGTGGATAGTGGGGAATGATATAATTCAGCTTCCAGCATTTGCTGGAGGCCGAATTACAGTGTTTAAAAAGTAACTTCAGATGGTGCCGTCTTCTGATGGCGTCGACGTTACTCACTGTGTGCCGCTATAGCCGAAATTCCTATTACAGTCTATGGTGGTGCCGGCTGTGCCCAAATCTCCTGCGCTGGAATAGCAGTGTCCGGGTTTCCCTCGGTACAGGTGTCCTCACAGTATAAGCTAGCTTGGCGTAGGGATGTGGCCAGCAATAAAGATGTTAGTTTAGAGATCCTCACCCCCTGATCCCCCCTCCCTAATTTTCCCGATGCAGCCGCTATATATATACCCAGGCTTGTTCCAGCGATGGCTGCAGACTGTACCTACCCAGACTATACTAGGGAGCACCTCTACCTACCTAGCCTATACTGGGGGACACCTGTACCTACCTAGCCTATACTGGGGGACACCTCTACCTACCTAGCCTATAATGTGTGGACACCTGCACCTACCTAGACTATACTGAACGACACCTGTATCTACCTAGCCTATACTGAGGGACACCTGTACCTACCTAGCCTATACTGAGGGACACCTGTACCTACCTAGCCTATACTGAGCGACACCTGTACCTACCTAGCCTATACTTGGGGACACCTGTACCTACCTAGCCTATACTGAGGGACACCTGTACCTACCTAGCCTATACTGGCAGACACCTGTACCTACCTAGCCTATACTGAGGGACACCTGTACCTACCTAGCCTATACTGAGGGACACCTGTACCTACCTAGCTTATACTGAGCGACACCTATACCTACCTAGCCTATACTTGGGGACACCTGTACCTACCTAGCCTATATTAGGAGACACCTGTACCTACCTAGCCTATACTGAGCGACACTTGTACCTACCTAGCCTATACTGGCGGACACTTGTACCTACCTAGCCTATACTAGGGGACACCTGTACCTATCTAGCCTATACTGAGCAACACCTGTACCTACATAGCCTATACTTGGGGACACCTGTACCTACCTAGCCTATACTGAGCAACACCTGTACCTACCTAGCCTATACCAGGGGACACCTGTACCTACCTAGCCTATGCTGAAGGACACCTGTACTTACCTAGCCTATACCAGGGGACACCTGTACCTTGCTAGCCTATACAGGGGGCACCTAGACCTGGCCACCTACCTACAATAATCTGCGGGGGATTCCAAAGACAGATGGGCACTAGAGTTGGGCCGAACGGTTCGCCTGCGAACGGTTCCATGCGAACTTCAGTGGTTCGCGTTCGCGTCCCGCAGGCGAACCTTTGCGGAAGTTCGGTTCGCCCCATAATGCACATGGAGGGTCAACTTTGACCCTCTACATCACAGTCAGCAGGCCCAGTGTAGCCAATTAGGCTACACTAGCCCCTGGAGCCCCACCCCCCCTTATATAAGGCAGGCAGCGGCGGCCATTACGCCACTCGTGTGCCTGCATTAGTCAGAGTAGGGCGAGCTGCTGCAGACTGTCTCTCAGGGAAAGATTAGTTAGGCTTAGCTTGTTCCTGTCTGGCTGCATACCTGTTCTGTGAACCCACCACTGCATACCTGTGCTGTGAACCCACCACTGCATACCTGTGCTGTGAACCCACCACTGCATACCTGTTCTGTTCAGTGGACCCGCCACTGTATACCTGTTCATTGAACCCACCACTGCATACCTGTGCTGTGAACCCACCACTGCATACCTGTGCTGTGAACCCACCACTGCATACCTGTGCTGTGAACCCACCACTGCATACCTGTTCTGTTCAGTGGACCCGCCACTGTATACCTGTTCATTGAACCCACCACTGCATACCTGTGCTGTGAACCCACCACTGCATACCTGTGCTGTGAACCCACCACTGCATACCTGTGCTGTGAACCCACCACTGCATACCTGTTCTGTTCAGTGGACCCGCCACTGCATACCTGTTCTGTTTAGTGAACCGCCACTGTATACCTGTTCTGTTTAGTGAACCCGCCACTGCATACCTGTTCTGTTCAGTGAACCCACCGCATCAGTGCGCATACCTGTGCAGTTAAGTGAACCCGCCACTGCATACCTGTTCTGTTCAGTGAACCGCCACTGTATACCTGTTCTGTTTAGTGAACCCGCCACTGCATACCTGTTCTGTTCAGTGGACCCGCCACTGCATACCTGTTCTGTTCAGTGAACCCACCGCATCAGTGCGCATACCTGTGCAGTTAAGTGAACCCGCCACTGCATACCTGTTCTGTTCAGTGGACCCGCCACTGCATACCTGTTCTGTTTAGTGAACCGCCACTGTATACCTGTTCTGTTTAGTGAACCCGCCACTGCATACCTGTTCTGTTCAGTGAACCCACCGCATCAGTGCGCATACCTGTGCAGTTAAGTGAACCCGCCACTGTATACCTGTTCTGTTCAGTGGACCCGCCACTGCATACCTGTTCTGTTTAGTGAACCGCCACTGTATACCTGTTCTGTTTAGTGAACCCGCCACTGCATACCTGTTCTGTTCAGTGGACCCGCCACTGCATACCTGTTCTGTTTAGTGAACCCGCCACTGCATACCTGTTCTGTTCAGTGGACCCGCCACTGTATACCTGTTCTGTTTAGTGAACCCGCCACTGCATACCTGTTCTGTTCAGTGAACCCACCGCATCAGTGCGCATACCTGTGCAGTTAAGTGAACCCGCCACTGCATACCTGTTCTGTTCAGTGGACCCGCCACTGCATACCTGTTCTGTTTAGTGAACCGCCACTGTATACCTGTTCTGTTTAGTGAACCCGCCACTGCATACCTGTTCTGTTCAGTGAACCCACCGCATCAGTGCGCATACCTGTGCAGTTAAGTGAACCCGCCACTGCATACCTGTTCTGTTCAGTGAACCCACCGCATCAGTGCGCATACCTGTGCAGTTAAGTGAACCCGCCACTGCATACCTGTTCTGTTCAGTGAACCCACCGCATCAGTGCGCATACCTGTGCAGTTAAGTGAACCCGCCACTGCATACCTGTTCTGTTCAGTGGACCCGCCACTGCATACCTGTTCTGTTTAGTGAACCGCCACTGTATACCTGTTCTGTTTAGTGAACCCGCCACTGCATACCTGTTCTGTTCAGTGAACCCACCGCATCAGTGCGCATACCTGTGCAGTTAAGTGAACCCGCCACTGCATACCTGTTCTGTTCAGTGGACCCGCCACTGCATACCTGTTCTGTTTAGTGAACCGCCACTGTATACCTGTTCTGTTTAGTGAACCCGCCACTGCATACCTGTTCTGTTCAGTGGACCCGCCACTGCATACCTGTTCTGTTTAGTGAACCCGCCACTGCATACCTGTTCTGTTCAGTGGACCCGCCACTGTATACCTGTTCTGTTCAGTGAACCCACCGCATCAGTGCGCATACCTGTGCAGTTAAGTGAACCCGCCACTGCATACCTGTTCTGTTCAGTGAACCCACCGCATCAGTGCGCATACCTGTGCAGTTAAGTGAACCCGCCACTGCATACCTGTTCTGTTCAGTGGACCCGCCACTGCATACCTGTTCTGTTTAGTGAACCGCCACTGTATACCTGTTCTGTTTAGTGAACCCGCCACTGCATACCTGTTCTGTTCAGTGGACCCGCCACTGCATACCTGTTCTGTGAACCCGCCACTGTATACCTGTTCTGTTCAGTGAACCCACAGCATCAGTGCGCATACCTGTGCAGTTAAGTGAACCCACCTACCTACGTGAGTGCACGCAGTGTGATATACCACTCCGTGCATACCCGATATGGACAAAACAGGTAGAGGAAGAGGTAGTGGCAGAGCCAGAGGAAGGCCACCCGGCAGGTCTGCGCGAGGTCGTGTAAATGTAATTTCGTGTGGACCTGGCCCACAGTACAGTGCTCGGAAGAAGGCACGTCCCATCACCTCCCAAGATTGTCAGGACGTGGTTGAGTATTTAGCGACACAGAACACCTCATCTTGCTCAGCCACCAGTGCTACTACTAGCACCACTTCCGCTGCATTTGACACTTCGCAAGAATTATTTAGTGGTGAAATCACTGATGCACAGCCATTGTTGTTACAGCCAGATGAATTTTCACCAGCTCATATGTCTGAGTTACGCGGCAACATTATGGATGTAACGTGTAAGGAGGATGAAGGACCTACTGATGTTGGTGCATGTTTGGATTTGTCTGAGGCAAGCGAAGCTGGGCAGGATGATTACGATGATGACGATGATAGGGATCCTCTGTATGTACCCAATAGAGGAGATGAAGAGGGGGACAGTTCAGAGGGGGAGTCAGAGAGTAGGAGGAGGAGAGAAGTTGCTGAAAGAAGCTGGGGCAGCTCTTCGTCAGAAACAGCTGGTGGCAGTGTCCGGCACCATGTATTGCCACCTATGTACAGCCAGCCAACTTGCCCTTCAGCATCAGCTGCTGAGGTCCCCATAGTGCCCACATCCCAGGGTGGCTCAGCGGTGTGGAAATTTTTTAATGTGTGTGCCTCAGATCGGACCAAAGCCATCTGCTCGCTCTGCCAACAAAAATTGAGCAGTGGAAAGGCCAACACTCACGTAGGGACAAGTGCCTTACGAAGGCACCTGGAGAAAAGGCACAAACAGCAATGGGATGGCCACCTGAGCAAAAGCAGCAGCAGCACACAAAAGCAAAGCCACCCTCCTTCTCCTCTTCCTCCTCCATCAGGTGCATTATCTGCTTCTGCCGCTTTCTCCCTTCCACCTTCACAGGCACCCTCCTCCACTCCGCCTCTGCCCTTGAGCGCTTCCTGCTCCTCTGCCCACAGCAGCAGTCAGGTGTCCGTGAAGGAAATGTTTGAGCGGAAGAAGCCAATTTCGGCCAGTCACCCCCTTGCCCGCCGTCTGACAGCTGGCGTGGCGGAACTGTTAGCTCGGCAGCTGTTACCATACCGGCTGGTGGACTCTGAGGCCTTCCGTAAATTTGTGGCCATTGGGACACCGCAGTGGAAGATGCCAGGCCGCACTTATTTTTCGAGAAAGGCCATACCCCAACTGCACCGTGAAGTTGAGAGGCAAGTGGTGTCATCTCTTGCGAAGAGCGTTGGGTCAAGGGTACACCTGACCACGGATGCCTGGTCTGCCAAGCACGGGCAGGGCCGCTACATTACCTACACAGCCCATTGGGTGAACCTGGTGGTGAACGATGGCAAGCAGGGCGCAGCGGACCAAATTGTGACACCTCCACGGCTTGCAGGCAGGCCTCCTGCCACCTCCTCTCCTCCTGCTACATGCTCTTCGCTGTCCTCCTCCTCCTTGGCTGAGTGGCAGTTCTCCTCTCCAGCTACACAGCCCCAGCTCCGCAGGGCCTATGCTGCATGCCAGGTACGACGGTGTCACGCCATCTTAGACATGGCTTGTCTCAAAGCGGAGAGTCACACTGGAGCAGCTCTCCTGGCTGCTCTTAAGAAACAGGTGGATGAGTGGCTGACCCCGCACCACCTGGAGATAGGCAACGTGGTGTGCGACAACGGCAGCAATCTGCTTGCCGCTTTGCATATGGGGAAGCTGACACACATACCCTGCATGGCACATGTCATGAATCTAGTGGTTCAAAGATTTGTGGCAAAGTACCCTGGCTTAGCGAATGTCCTGAAGCAGGCCAGGAAGTTCTGTGGGCATTTGAGGCGGTCTTACACAGCCATGGCACGCTTTGCAGAAATTCAGCGCAAAAACAACATGCCGGTGAGACGCCTCATTTGCGATAGCCCGACTCGCTGGAACTTGACCCTGCTCATGTTCTCCCGCCTGCTAGAACAGAAGAAAGCCGTGACCCACTACCTCTACAACTGGAGTAGAATGAAACAGTCTGGGAAGATGGGGATGTTCTGGCCCGACAACTGGACACTGATGGAGAATGCATGCAGGCTCATGCGGCCGTTTGAGGAGGTGACCAACCTGGTAAGCCGCAGTGAGGGCACCATCAGCGACTTAATTCCCTACGCTTACTTCTTGGAGCGTGCTGTGCGTAGAGTGGCGGATGAAGCTGCGAATGAGCGTGACCAGGAACCGTTACGGCAGGAACAGGCATGGGACCAATTTTCATCAGACCCAGCTGTTTCCTCAACACCTGCGGCAGCACAGAGGGGGGAGGAGGAGGAAGAAGAGAAGTCGTGTGCAGAAGACGAATCAGACTCAGAGGATGATGAGCAAGGTGTGTCTTTGGGGGAGGAGGAGGAGGAGGAGGGGACAGCGGCAGGAGAACAACCTCAGCAGGCATCGCAAGGGGCTTGTGCTGCTCAACCTTCCCGTGGTATTGTTCGCGGCTGGGGGGAGGAGGTTGACTTACCTGACGTCACTGAGGAAGAGCAAGAGGAGATGGAGGGTACTGGATCCGACTTTGTGCAGATGTCGTCTTTTATGCTGTCCTGCCTGTTGAGGGACCCCCGTATAAAAAACCTCAAGGGGAATGAGCTGTACTGGGTGGCCACACTACTAGACCCTCGGTACAGGCACAAAGTGGCGGACCTGTTACCAACTCACCGGAAGGTGGAAAGGATGCAGCACATGCAGAACCAGCTGTCAACTATGCTTTACAATGCCTTTAAGGGTGATGTGACGGCACAACGCCAGCAAGGTACCACTGCCACTAATCCTCCTCCCGTGTCCACGCAGTCAAAGACAGGACGCTCCAGCGATCTCATGGTGATGTCGGACATGCGGACGTTCTTTAGTCCAAAGCCTCGCCGTAGCCCTTCCGGATCCACCCTCCACCAACGCCTGGAACGGCAGGTAGCCGACTACCTGGCCTTAAGTGTGGATGTAGACACTGCTGTGAACAGCGATGAGGAACCCTTGAACTACTGGGTGCGCAGGCTTGACCTGTGGCCAGAGCTGTCCCAATTTGCCATCCAACTTCTCTCCTGCCCTGCCGCAAGCGTCCTCTCAGAAAGGACCTTCAGCGCAGCTGGAGGCATTGTCACAGAGAAGAGAAGTCGCCTAAGTCACAAAAGTGTTAAGTACCTCACCTTTATCAAAATGAATGAGGCATGGATCCCGGAGGGCTGCTGCCCGCCCCAAGACTAAGTCAGTCCCCGCACATACAGCATCTCTGCCTGCACGCCGTGTGACTGGCTGCCTGGCCTGCCCCAAGAAGACTAAGTCGCTCCCAGTCCCTCCACACAGCATGTCTGCCTGCAGGCCGCTTGACTACCTTCTCCGCCACCACCAACAGGGTCCGGGACTCCAGGCGGATTGCTGAATTTTTTAGGCCGCTGCTAGCAGCGGCCGCTGTAATAATTTTTCGGGTGCGTGTACATGACTGCCTAATTTTTCTGGCTGCACTGCGGGCAGCTGCAACAACAAAAGAAAAGGCATGTACATGCGCCCATTCCCCTTCGTGATCATTACCTTGCCGTGGTGAAGGGGCTTGCGTATCACAATGGAACAATGACCGGCGCCTAGATGAGTGTCTCGGGGGGCACACCCACGATAATAAGGTCGTTGCCTCATTGTGGTCAGACCAAATTTGATCAGCTGGACAGTCACTGTTCTGTCATTCAGCTACATCAGCCAGGTGACCATATGGGCTGTAAAGCCACCAAAACCTGCACTCTCGCCATGGTGCGCACCAGTAAAGCACGGCCGTCACTACACAAACAGCTGTTTGCGGTGCGTTACACGATGAGTTTGGTGTGTCAGTGTGAAGCAGTACCTTAATTACACTACCTGATTGATGTAAACACATGCAAGATGTTTGAAAGCACTTTAGGCCTGTCATTTAGCATTCAATGTGATTTCTGCCCTTAAAACGCTGCTTTGCGTCAAATCCAGATTTTTCCCGGGGACTTTTGGCATGTATCCCACTCCGCCATCCCCCCCTCCAGGTGTTAGACCCCTTGAAACATCTTTTCCATCACTTTTGTGGCCAGCATAATTATTTTTTTTTTCAAAGTTCGCATCCCCATTGAAGTCTATTGCGGTTCGCGAACTTTAACGCGAACCGAACCTTTCGCGAAAGTTCGCGAACCCGGTTCGCGAACCGAAAATCGGAGGTTCGGCCCAACTCTAATGGGCACTAGGCAGTGAGCAAAACAGGTCAGGTAATGTACAATTACATGAGTGGGGGGAGTTGTCAGTGGCGAGGCAACGGCGCAGGCGATTCCTGAGTGATTCCATGTTAAAATTTTATTGGGTATCAGCCTGCAGAGTATGGGCAGCTGACCGATCTCTCTCTAATCAGATTTTTTTAGAGAGAGATTTGTCTCTTCGTTAATTCTGCCCATCATCTATAGATGTATGACCTGCTTTACGTTTGTATTAGAACAGGTTGAGCAGCTGCAGCTTGGAAGTAGAATGATCAGAGTTTTACGGGAGTAATTTTAAAATTTAGTTTAGATTTTGTGTTTCAAGCTTTTATTGAACTCAAAATGTACTCTGTCACTGACCCTTGCTTGACACATTTTGTTAAGTTACAAGAAAAAAATGGTTATGAAAATTAATTAGATCACTTTTTGCACAGAAGTCCAGCGGAAACTAAATACCAGGGAGGTTAATGTAATAGTTGTCTCTGCATCCCTTTTATTACATTTTACCCTACTGCATTTCCCCATTTGAACTGTGAGCCCCCTCCCTTACACAAATGTCTCTTGTAGCCTAAAGGCATTCCTGTATGCTCCCCTGCAGGGAGCAGCAAGATTCTTTAGCACTAGAAATGTCAAGGTGTGCCCTTCCATCCTCCCTAAATTGTGCCCATCCCAGTATAGGTAGCAGATGTGCCCACAGTATTAATAGGTTCCCCCCAGTGTAAGTAGCCAGATGTGCTCCCAGTAGTATGCTCCCTAAAGGTAGCCAGGTGTTCCCCCAGTATAACCAGATATGCCCTTCCCTAAGTATAGATAGCCAGATGTGCTACCAGTATTACCCCCCCCCTCCCCCCTTATAAATAGATAGATGTGCACCCAGTATTAGGTCCCACCAGTAAAATCAGATGTGCCCCTAGTATAAGGCCCCCAGTTTAGATAGCCAAATTTGCACCCAGTATAAGCCCCCTATAAGTAACTAGATGTGCCCCCAGTATTAGGGACCACCAGGATAGATAGCCAGATGGTCCCATATAGATGGTCAGGTGTGCAGCCAGTGCTACCCACCCATTATAGATAGCCAGATGTGCCACCATGATTAGGTTTCCCCCCAATATAGCCAGATGTGCTCACCAGTATTAGGCGCCCCAGAATAACCAGATGTGCCCGCCTCCAGTATTATGTTGTCCACGTTAACTCAAATAGCGAGATTTACTATTAGGAAGCCCCCCTTGTAATAAGCAGCCCCATGCCTAGTTCTGTAAAGAAAAGCATGTCTCACTTCCCTGGTTTGGGCGGTGATCGAGCTGCAGGAACCTCTGCAGTTTTGCTCCATACTGCTGTATTCACCAGGTACCAATCTGATGATGTCATCATGCTGGGACTGGTGTATTAGGCAGTGCGGGGATGACTGCAGAGCTGGGCACAGAGGCTCCTGCACCATGATCGCCGCTGGATCCAGGGAGGTGAGATGTTTTTTTTTTTCACTGGACTTATTTACAGACCTGTGCATGGTCCAGGGATGAATGATCAATGTTTTTGGCTGTAGCAATGATCACTCATCCATGGGGAGTTTGAAAACTGGCCAGCGCCATGGGATAAATAAATCAATAATTGTGATAATAATAATTGGCTAAGGGAACACATGTTCCCATTCACCAATTAGTGCTAGAGCAGAAAATTACAGGAGCATGAGGGAGTGTGCCTGATCATCCACAATACTGCTTCAGCTAGAAATCGTATATCTACATCCTTGTGGCTTGGATGAATTCACAAAGGCCAACATTAAATACGGTACTTACTATAGTCTGAAGAGCTGGTAGAAGTTGCTAGAAGAAAAAAAAAATATATATATTATAATAAAGCCAATAGTATTAATTAATAGTATTAATTCCATTATATATTTCGATGAAACACTTAGTAGTGGTGGTGGTAGTTGTCACTAAGTTAATTGTCACTAAGGAAAAATAACACAGATATTTAGTTATGTAACTTAAAATATTAATTCCAGTATAACTTTACATAGTTTGACATTCTTAAGCACACTCAGATCCATCCATCTCAATATCCATGTCTTCCTAAAAACTGTACATACTCTCAAACCACTCCCTCGGTAATGGATCTATGTTTTTCCAGTTTATAGCTGTAATATTGTGTGATTTAAAGGGATACTGTAGGGCAGAGGTCCCCAACCTGGGGGCCGCGGCCCCCTGGGGGTCCGTTGGCAGATTTCTGGGGGGCCGCGGCGGATCTGGCCTTTCTCCCTCTCCCCCCAGCGGCCGCCGTTCCTGATACCTTATGAGCGGCGGCCGCTTTCTTCCTTATATTCCCCATGGCCCCTCTCGCATCTCGTATTACAGCAGCGCTTGCTGTGCGACTGCTGTAAGGAGGGAAGGAGGCGGGGCAGCGTTCCCATGGTAACGGCGATCGCCGCTACAGGAAGCCGCTGCCCTATTTCCTACCCTTCCTACAGCAGCCGCGCGGGAAGCGCTGCTGTAATACGAGGTGCTGCAAGAGGAGAGGAGCTATGGGGAACATAAGGAAGCGACTGCCCACTCGTAAGGTAACAGGAGCGGCGGCCGCGCGGGGGGAAGAGAGGAGAGGCTACACTGGGCTAACTGTACTGGCGACACTGGGGCAGCGATACTGGGCTAACTATGCTTGCTATTCTGGGCTAACTATACTTGCTATTCTGGGCTAACTATACCTGCTATACTGGGCTAACTATACCTGCTATACTGGGCTAACTATACCTGCTATACTGGGCTAACTATACCTGCTATACTGGGCTAACTATACTTGCTATTCTGGGCTAACTATACTTGCTATACTGGGCTAACTATACTTGCTATTCTGGGCTAACTATACTTGCTATTCTGGGCTAACTATACCTGCTATACTGGGCTAACTATACCTGCTATTCTGGGCTAACTATACCTGCTATACTGGGCTAACTATACCTGCTATACTGGGCTAACTATACCTGCTATACTGGGCTAACTATACCTGCTATACTGGGCTAACTATACCTGCTATACTGGGCTAACTATACTTGCTATTCTGGGCTAACTATACTTGCTATACTGGGCTAACTATACTTGCTATTCTGGGCTAACTATACTTGCTATACTGGGCTAACTACTGGCTATACTGGGGTAACTACTGGCTATACTGGGCTAACTATACTTGCTATACTGGGCTAACTGTACTTGCTATAGTGTGGTAACTGTACTTGCTATACTGGGGTAACTATACTTGCTATACTAGGCTAACTGTACTTGCTATACTGTGGTAACTGTACTTGCTATACTGGGGTAGCTATACGTGCTATACTAGGCTAACTGTACTTGCTATACTGGGGTAACTACTGGCTATACTGGGGTAGCTATACTTGCTATACTAGGCTAACTGTACTTGCTATACTGGGGTAACTACTGGCTATACTGGGGTAACTGTACTTGCTATACTAGGCTAACTGTACTTGGTTTAGTGTGGTAACTGTACTTGCTATACTGGGATAACTGTACTTGCTATACTGTGGTAACTGTACTTGCTATACTAGGCTAACTGTACGTGCTATACTAGGCTAACTGTACTTGCTATACTGTGGTAACTGCACTTGCTATACTGGGGTAACTATACTGGCTATACTGTGGTAACTGTACTTGCTATACTGGGGTAACTGTACTTGCTATACTGTGGTAACTGGACTTGCTATACTGTGGAAACTGTACTTGCTATACTGTAGAATCTGGGAAAAAAGGGGGGGGCTGCTGCCGCCGACACTAGCCACGCCCACTCAACCCCCCCCCCCCCAGGGGGGCCCCGGGGAAAATTTTGGTCGGGATAGTGGGCCCCGGGCTCAAAAAGGTTGGGGGTCGGGGGAAAATGAGTTGAACTTACCAGGGGCTTCTAACGGTCCCCCGCAGACATCCTACGCCCGCGCAGCCACTCACCGATGCTCCGGCCCCGCCTCCGGTTCACTTCTGGAATTTCCGACTTTAAAGTCAGAAAACCACTGCGCCTGCGTTGCCATGTCCTCAATCCCGCTGATGTCACCAGGAGCGTACTGCGCAGACACAGACCATACTGGGATTGTGCTATACATTCCTGGTGACATCAGTGGGATCAAGGACACGGCAACGCATGCGCAGTGGTTTTCTGACTTTAAAGTCGTAAATTCCAGAAGTGAACCGGAGGCGGGGCCGGAGCATCGGTGAGTGGCTGCGCGGGCACAGGATGTCTGCGGGGGACCATTAGAAGCCCCCGGTAAGTTCAACCCAATTTCCCCCGACCCCCCTACAGTATCCCTTTAAGGTAGCCAATTTCTTCCAGCTGTTTAGACAGTACATATATCAAAAAGTTTATTGAAGAGAACCATATAAACAATGACATAGAAAAACCCTTATCCCCCCTTAAATACACGGCCGTGTATAAAAGCCTTGTCAGCTGACAACACATGCTTCCTCAAACACTCTGACAAACTAAAGTGTGTGTTCAGGACCCATTAGAGAGCAAAAGTCAATATGGGTAAGTAGTGGATACAGAGCTGGGACAAGGTTCTCCAGCACCCGAGGCTGAGACATGTAAGTGTGCCCCCCATCCCTCCCACCCCAGCCATCACTCACTGATTGCTGGGGTCGGAGGGATTAAATTAAGAGGTACTGCTCTGCTTGTGATAGGAAGAAGCTATACACACCCTCTCCACGTCCCCTGCAGGCTCTGTATGAGTCACAGACTGAGCTTCTCTCAGCCTATCACTTGCTGGTTAGCAGCCATGTCTTTTGCTTGTAAACACTGCCTAAAACTGGCAATTACAAGCCAGGATTGCAGCAGGGAGTGGCAGAAACAGCACAGAGGGGCCCAGGAGACCATAATGAATAGAATGTTATGCTTTTTACTGCACAAAGTTTAGAGTACAGATTCTCTTTAAACTGCTATTTTTTTTTTTTAGTTTACAAGGGGGTGAGAATAACATCACTTCTAAACACAATAATCAATTAATGAAGATAAAGTGCCATCAATCAGTAGTCATTTGCATGTTGCATAAAGGCCTTCTTTGATTCAAATTAGATGTGTACAGCAATCAAAGCAATATAAAACCATTTAAAAACCTCAACAGAGCGCTGTGAGAATATAAATTGTCATTCACAACCACTCCCATGCAACACTGGTACCAATGTATCAAGATGGTATCATCAGAGTAGGGGAGATAGGGCACAGTCTATAGGAACTTCTTGAGCCACGAACCAGCAAAACCAAACAAGGATCATGGCACCCAGTGTCGGGATAATTATGGGTATACAAATCTATGTTATTGCTGTTAAACATTATTCCTACATACAGTGGGATGTGAAAGTTTGGGCAACCTTGTTAATCGGCATGATTTTCCTGTATAAATCGTTGTCATTGTTTGTTTGTTTTTTTTCAAACTCAGCTATCCCCACCGGGTTCTGATTGTCTTAAGGCATAGGCCTTATATATCAGGTACTGTTTGCATCATTGTTTGAGAAAAAAGAGAGAAGGATATAACAAAGTACCATTAAAAATTAGTGAATGATTAACCCGCACCTCCCCTTATACCACCACCCCTCTCCCCATACAACCCCATACACCCCCATACACCCAATATTCATAGTCCAACCATACTCCACATTCATACCCTTAGTAGTGTTGGGCGAACAGTGTTCGCCACTGTTCGGGTTCTGCAGAACATCACCCTGTTCGGGTGATGTTCGAGTTTGACCGAACACCTGATGGTGTTCGGCCAAACCGTTCGGGTTCGCCCGAACTGCTCAATGCCCGGCCGAACAGGGCCAAACAGGGCCCCTGTTCGGCCAAACAGGGCCCCTGTTCGGCCGAATACGGCCCCCCTATGGGGTCGCAGGCATAAGGGGGGAGCATGCCCCGATCGCGGGGGGTCGGAAATTCCCCCCACCCCCTCCGCTAGAGCTCCCCCCTCTGCCCGCTTCCCCATAAAAAAAGTTTGATGAAAGTTAAATAGTACCGGTGGCTGGCAGTGGAGTGAGTGAGGAGGAGGAGTCCGACTAGGAGAGTGACGCGTTGAGGCCGGGCAGCGGGCGGTTCAGCGGTAGTACCCTTGTGGTACTTCCGCCCTTTCTCTGACCTCACGTCCTCTGCATACGAGGGTACGCGTCACACGTACCCTCGTATGCATCATCACGTAGAGGACGTGAGGTCAGAGAAAGGGCGGAAGTACCACAAGGGTACTACCGCTGAACCGCCCGCTGCCCGGCCTCAACGCGTCACTCTCCTAGTCGGACTCCTCCTCCTCACTCACTCCACTGCCAGCCACCGGTACTATTTAACTTTCATCAAACTTTTTTTATGGGGAAGCGGGCAGAGGGGGGAGCGTCAGTCACAGCTGCTGCTGGCACCTTGACCCCTTGGTAATTCCTACTGTTCCACTGCCAGGCCCAGCACATTCAGTGACTACCTGTGTGTGTGACAGCTGTACATGTGTAATACCCATCACTGCATATACCTACCTGTTGTTCACAGTGCACCCACCTACGCACGTGAGCGCACGCAGTGTCACTGTACCTGTCTAGTACCTGTGTGTGTGTGACAGGTGCACATTGGAAATACCCATCACTGCATATACCTACCTGTTGTTCAGTGCACCCACATACCTATGTGAGCGCACACAGTGTCACTGTACCTGTTTGGTACCTGTGTGTGTGACAGGTGCGCATTTGTAATACCCATCACTGCATAAACCTACCTGTTGTTCACAGTGCACACACCTACCTACGTGAGTGCACACAGTGTCACTGTACCTGTTTGGACCTGTTTGTGTGACAGGTCCGCATTTGTTATACCCATCACTGTATATACCTACCTGTTGTTCAGTGCATCCACCTACCTATGTGAGCGCACACAGTGTCACTGCACCTGTTCACGGTACCCGTGTGTGTGACAGCTGCAAATTTGTAATACCAGTCATTGCATAATTGTTCACAGTACCTGTGTGACCGCACACTGTGTAATATCCCACTCCGTGCATACCTGTTAACTGCACCTGTGTGACAGCTGCACATTGTATTGTAATGCCAGTCACTGCATACCTTTCACTACAGGTGTGTGGCTGCACATTGTATTAGTCAAGTCAGTGCATACCTTTCACTTCACACCCCCCCCCCCCCCGATATGGACAAAACAGGTAGAGGCAGAGGCAGGGGCAGACTCAGAGGCAGGCCACCCGGCAGGTCTGTTCGAGGTCGTGCTGACGTGATTCTGTGTGGCCCTGAACCAAAGTACAGTGCTCAGAAGAAGGCACGTCCCATCAACTCCCAAGATTGTCAGGACGTGGTTGACTATTTACCACAGAACACCTCATCTTACGCAGCCAGCCACCAGCACTACTACAAGCACCACATCCGCTGCATTTGACACTTTGCAGTAATTATTTGGTGGGGAATTAAATGATTCACAGCCATTATTGTTACAACAAGATGAAAGTTACAACACCTCATATGTCTAAACTAGGTGACACTATGGACGTAACGTGTGAGGAGGAGGATGATGAAGTACCTGCTGTTGGTGCAGTTTATGAGGTGTCTGAGGCAAGCACAGCTGGGGAGGATGATGATGATGATTATGATGATATAGATGCCACATGGCTTCCTAAGAGACACGATGACCAAGGGGACAGTTCAGAGGGGGAGTCAGAGAGGAGTAGGACGAGACGAGTTGCTGAAAAAAGCAGGGGGAGCTCATCTTCAGAAACAGCTGGTGGCAGTGTCCGGCACCATGTATCGCCACCTATGGACAGCCAGCCAACATGCCCTTCAATGTCAGCTGCTGAGGCCACCATAGTGCCTCAACTCAGGGGGGCTCTGCAGTTTGGAAATTTTTGAATGTGTCTGCCTTAGATCAGAGCAATGCCATCTGTTGTCTCTGCCGCTAAAAACTGAGCCGTGGAAAGGCCAACAGCCGCATAGTGACAACTGCCTTACGAAGGCACATGGAGAAAATGCACAAACTGGAATGGGAAGAGCACCAGAGGAAAAGCAGCACAAAAAAGAAAAGCCACCCTCCTTCTCCTCTTCCTCCTTCAGGTGCATCATCTTTAGCCTCTTTCTCCCTTGCACCTTCACAATCACAGCCACCCTCCTCCACTCCGCCTCTCACCTTAAGCGGTTCCTGTCCTCTGCCCACAGCAGCAGCCAGGTGTTGGTATAGACACAAAGTGGCGGAGATGTTTCCAAATAACCAGAAGGCAGAAAGGATGCAGCACATGCAGAACAAGCTGGCAACTATGCTTTACAATGCGTTTAAGGGTGATGTCACAGCACAACGGAATAAAAGTAACACTGCCAGTAATCCTTCTCCCATGTCCACACAGGCAAGGACAGGATGCTCCAGCGATCTCATGGTGATGTCGGACATGCTGACATTCTTTAGTCCAATGCCTCATCTTAGCCCTTCCGGATCCACCCTCCACCAACGCCTGGACCGGCAGGTAGCCGACTACCTGGCCTTAAGTGTGGATGTAGACACTGTGAGCAGCGATGAACCCTTGGACTACTGGGTGCGCAGGCTTGACCTGTGGCCACAGCTGTCACAGTTAAATATATCATATAGGAGACACACACCGTGATATTTGAGAAGTGAAATGAAGTTTATTGGATTTACAGAAAGTGTGCAATAATTGTTTAAATAAAATTAGGCAGGTACATAAATGTGGGCACTTTTGTCATTTTATTGATTCCAAAACCTTTAGAGCTAATTATTGGAACTCAAATTGGCTTGGTAAGCTAAGTGACCCCTGACCTACATACACAGGTGAATCCAATTATGAGAAAGAGAAAATAATTTTAAGGGGGTCAATTGCAAGTTTCCCTCCTCTTTTAATTTTCTCTAAAGAGTAGCAACATGCATCCCACTGTATCTCAATGTTCCTTAGCTCCAGATAAAGTTATTAAGTCACTGTATTTCTATTCTTAAATCTTTGGAGCAACCAACATCTAATATTATTGTTTTTATTGCTGTGCTTCCCCTACCCTTTGGAATGCCTTGCTTTACCCAATGAAGATGGCTCCAATCCTGACCTGGACACATTTAAAATCAAAACTGAAAAGCCACCTGTATAGTCTCGTATTAGGTCCTATGGTAGAAAACTGCTTTACAAATGTTTTGTTGTTGTTTTTTCTTTATTTATCTTGAAGTTTGAATAGATGCTAAACTCCTACATTATTTTTAGTTCTTTTTGGACTAAGGAGACTGATTTTGTTAATAAATTAATAATATTTATATAAGCTAATACTTTAGGGTTCAATCCTTTAATTGATATGTGTCATCAATCATCAACATCTGTGTGCAGATGCAGAACTTCAGAGGTGATCTGAACTAGAAAAATGCACCCTGTGGGTTTACTAGTCCTGCTTTAAATTTACATTACTTGATTACTGTAACACCCTACTCTGTGGCCTTCCTAAAACAGGCTGGCAGCTCACCAGTCCTACTGAACTCTGCTGCTCGTCCCATCCACCTCTCCTTCCACTCCTCTGATGCCGCCCCTCTTTGCCATATTTTTCTATTTGCTGCCAATCACCCAACAAATCCTGATCAAACTCCTAACACTATCATTTAAAGCTCTACATAGGCTATCCCTTCTATACATTTTCTTATTAATCTTCAGATATCATCCCTTACAGAACCTTTGCTGCTCCCAAGAGACCTTCTTGTTGTCCAGCTTGGTCACCTCATCTCACTCTCGTATGCAGGACTTATAATGAGTGTCACCTCTCCTTTGGAACTTTCTCCCACAGCCTGTTCATCTTGCTACAATACTGGACATTTTTTAAACTTACCTGTAACGATTGGGGAATCATTTCTGTGGTCAGCGCTAGTGTTGGGCGAACATCTAGATGTTCGGGTTCGGGCCGAACAGGCCGAACATGGCCGCGATGTTCGGGTGTTCGACCCGAACTCCGAACATAATGGAAGTCAATGGGGACCCGAACTTTTGTGGTTTGTAAAGCCTCCTTACATGCTACATACCCCAAATTTACAGGGTATGTGCACCTTGGGAGTGGGTACAAGAGGGAAAAAAATTTAGCAAAAAGAGCTTATAGTTTTTGAGAAAATCGATTTTAAAGTTTCAAAGGGAAAACTGTCTTTTAAATGCGGGAAATGTCTGTTTTCTTTGCACAGGTAACATGCTTTTTGTCGGCATGCAGTCATAAATGTAATACATATAAGAGGTTCCAGGAAAAGGGACCGGTAATGCTAACCCAGCAGCAGCACACGTGATGGAACAGGAGGAGGGTGGCGCAGGAGGAGAAGGCCACGCTTTGAGACACAACAACCCAGGCCTTGCATGAGGACAAGAAGCGTGCGGATAGCATGCTTTGTACCACCATGCAGTCATAAATGTAATAAAGATAAGTGGTTCAATAAACAGGGACCACGCGGCAACGCTAACCCAGCAGCAGCACACGTGATGGAACAGGAGGAGGCGCAGGAGGAGAAGGCCACGCTTTGTGAGACACAACAACCCAGGCCTTGCATGAGGACAAAAAGCGTGCGGATAGCATGCTTTGTACCGCCATGTAGTCATAAATGTAATAAAGATAAGAGGTTCAATAAACAGGGACCACGCGGCAACGCTAACCCAGCAGCAGCAGCAGCAGCAGCACACGTGATGGAACAGGAGGAGGCGCAGGAGGAGAAGGCCACGCTTTGTGAGACACAACAACCCAGGCCTTGCATGAGGACAAAAAGCGTGCGGATAGCATGCTTTGTACCGCCATGTAGTCATAAATGTAATAAAGATAAGAGGTTCAATAAACAGGGACCACGCGGCAACGGTAACCCAGCAGCAGCAGCAGCAGCACACGTGATGGAACAGGAGGAGGCGCAGGAGGAGAAGGCCACGCTTTGTGAGACACAACAACCCAGGCCTTGCATGAGGAAAAAAAGCGTGCGGATAGCATGCTTTGTACCGCCATGTAGTCATAAATGTAATAAAGATAAGAGGTTCCATAAACAGGGACCACGCGGCAACGGTAACCCAGCAGCAGCAGCAGCAGCAGCAGCACACGTGATGGAACAGGAGGAGGCGCAGGAGGAGAAGGCCACGCTTTGTGAGACACAACAACCCAGGCCTTGCATGAGGACAAAAAGCGTGCGGATAGCATGCTTTGTACCGCCATGTAGTCATAAATGTAATAAAGATAAGAGGTTCCATAAACAGGGACCGGCAACGGTAACCCAGCAGCAGCAGCAGCAGCAGCAGCAGCAGCACACGTGATGGAACAGGAGGAGGCGCAGGAGGAGAAGGCCACGCTTTGTGAGACACAACAACCCAGGCCTTGCATGAGGACAAAAAGCGTGCGGATATAGCAGCAATGCTTTTTGCCGCCATGCAGTCATAAATGTAATACAGATGAG
Source organism: Hyperolius riggenbachi (assembly GCF_040937935.1). Taxonomy (NCBI): domain Eukaryota; kingdom Metazoa; phylum Chordata; class Amphibia; order Anura; family Hyperoliidae; genus Hyperolius; species Hyperolius riggenbachi. The sequence continues at coordinate 65,801,905 of NC_090652.1, forward strand.
AGGTTCAATAAACAGGGACCGGAAACGCTAAACCATCCCAGATGTTCATCGGTCATGTTACTTGGTTGGGGTCCAGGAGTGTTGCGTAGTCGTTTCCAATCCAGGATTGATTCATTTTAATTTGAGTCAGACGGTCTGCATTTTCTGTGGAGAGGCGGATACGCCGATCTGTGATGATGCCTCCGGCAGCACTGAAACAGCGTTCCGACATAACGCTGGCTGCCGGGCAAGCCAGCACCTCTATTGCGTACATTGCCAGTTCGTGCCAGGTGTCTAGCTTCATGCCCGGTTTCAGGTCCAGCGGTGCCAGCCACAAATCCGTCTGTTCCTTTATTCCCCTCCAAATTTCCTCCCCTGTGTGCTGCTTATCCCCAAGGCAGATCAGCTTCAGCAACGCTTGCTGACGCATGCCAACAGCTGTGCTGCACTGCTTCCACGATCCTACTGCTGCTGGTGCTGGGTTAGCATTTCCGGATGAGGTACAGCTTTGAGATGCGTTGGAGGAGAAGGAGTCAGAGAGGTAGGTGCTGCTGTTGTTATCCAGCTGTTTGCGGCGTGGGCAACACCCGCGCCGTAGCAGGTGAGGAATCGCTGCCAGGCTCCACAAGGTTCACCCAGTGCGCGGTAAGGGAGATGTATCGACCCTGGCCGAACGCACTCGTCCAGGTGTCAGTGGTGAGGTGAACCTTGCAGGCAACGGCATTCTTCAAGCTTCGGGTTATTTAGCTGACCACGTGCTCATGCAACTCAGGCACTGCAGAGCGCGCAAAGTGGTAGCGGCTGGGAACAACGTAACGTGGGATGGCCACTGACATCATGCCCTTGAAGCTGTTTGTCTCCACCACTCGATATGGCAGCATTTCGCAGGCCAGAAGCTTGGCTATGCTGGCTGGCTGTTACTGCCACGGCCCGGGGGTCATTTGCTGGCAATTTCCTCTTGTGCTCAAACATCTCAGAGACAGACAACTCAACCGTAGCGCTGCACACCGAAGGGCTGTTGGTTGTTGTGTTTGATGAACACTGGGAGACCTCAAGAGCACTAGTCCGGAAAGTGACAGTGTCAGCATCGTCTGATGTTTGTGAATGTTGTGAACCACGCAATGGCTGGGCTACTGCTGCTGCTGAGGCGGGTCTGGTGGTGAGTCTGGTGAACCCAAGGGAGGCAGTGTTGCTGGTGGTACCCTGTCCTGCCGCGTTTGCCCACAGAGTGGGATGTTTGGATAGAATGTGGCGGCTCATGCTGGTGGTGGAGAGGTTGTTAATACTTTTCCCCCTGCTCAGGCGGGTCTTGCACACCTTGCAAATCGCCATGGTAACATCCTCAGTGCAGTCTTGAAAGAAAGCCCAGACTTTAACTGGCTGAGGACTCGGACCTCGTGCGTGATGTGCTGGTGCTGCTTAACCCACTGCTGGACGCTTGAGAGGTCATCCAAGTAATTATCTGGTCCTGTTCTTTTGGATCTGTGAGGGTTGTTGTCCTGGACAACATGGGCAGTATTGAGTGGGTTTTCTTGGGTGCTCCCCTGTGGCCTGTACGTGAACCGTCAGGGGAAACAGGGGAAACACCTCTTCCCTTGCCCCTCCCTCTTTCACCGGATTTCTAAGTACACGCTGACTGGCAGCAGTACAGTGGCAGTACAGAAATGCTATACAGTGGTGGGTGAGCGGTGTACCACTATTGTCAGCAGTGACACAGAGCACAATGCTATACAGTGGCGGGTGAGCGGTGTACTACTGTTCCCAGCAGACACAGAGTGGAAGTAAACACAATGCTATATAGTGTGGCTGAGCCGTGTACACAGAGTGGCATTAAACACAATGCTATATAGTCTGCTATATAGTCACCCCGAACAGGGTGATGTTCTGCAGAACCCGAACAGTGGCAAAAGTGGCAAACACTGTTCGCCCAACACTACTGGGAGGGAACGCAGATTTTAGTACCTAAACACACGATACAACATGTTTTCCGGGGTCGGACTCTGAGGCACATACAGATGGTCCCGATCATCATCCTCATCATACAACTCTTCTCCTGAGTCTGACCCACCCACCACCTCTGCCACCCCAACATCCCCAGACACAGACCCCTCATCGTCCTCAACATTAACTTGGGATGCTGGCCTGAGCCAGACCTCCTCCTCCACATCAGGCCCCATCATCTCCTCAATGGCAGCCCTCATTAATCGCTCTGGCGACGGACTGATGGACACAACGTTCTCCTCCGGGGAGGGCTGCTGCTGACCACTGGCTGCTGGGGTGGATGTTATAGCTTGCGTGGGGCGTTGGCTGTTGCTGTTGTTGGGAGTGCTGCTCACAGCGGAGGTCTCTGGGGAAATTATGTTGAGCTCATATAGTGGTTGACGGTGAGTGGAGTATTACTGATCCCAGCAATATACACACTGACTGGCAGAGTACGCAATGCTATATAGTGTGGCTGAGCGGTGTACACAGAGTGGCAGTAAACACAATGCTATATAGTCTGGCTGAGCGAGCGGTGTACTACTGTTCCCAGCAGAATCAGAGTGGCAGTAAACAATGGTATATAGTCTGGCTGAGCGGTGTACACAGAGTGTCAGTAAACAATGGTATATAGTCTGGCTGAGCGAGCGGTGTACTACTGTTCCCAGCAGAATCAGAGTGGCAGTAAACAATGGTATATAGTCTGGCTGAGCGGTGTACACAGAGTGTCAGTAAACAATGGTATATAGTCTGGCTGAGCGGTGTACACACAATGCTATATAGTCTGCTATATAGTGTCAGTAAACAATGGTATATAGTCTGGCTGAGCGAGCGGTGTACTACTGTTCCCAGCAGAATCAGAGTGGCAGTAAACAATGGTATATAGTCTGGCTGAGCGGTGTACACAGAGTGTCAGTAAACAATGGTATATAGTCTGGCTGAGCGAGCGGTGTACTACTGTTCCCAGCAGAATCAGAGTGGCAGTAAACAATGGTATATAGTCTGGCTGAGCGGTGTACACAGAGTGTCAGTAAACAATGGTATATAGTCTGGCTGAGCGAGCGGTGTACTACTGTTCCCAGCAGAATCAGAGTGGCAGTAAACAATGGTATATAGTCTGGCTGAGCGGTGTACACAGAGTGTCAGTAAACAATGGTATATAGTCTGGCTGAGCGGTGTACACACAATGCTATATAGTCTGCTATATAGTGTCAGTAAACAATGGTATATAGTCTGGCTGAGCGAGCGGTGTACTACTGTTCCCAGCAGAATCAGAGTGGCAGTAAACAATGGTATATAGTCTGGCTGAGCGGTGTACACAGAGTTTCAGTAAACAATGGTATATAGTCTGGCTGAGCGGTGTACACAGAGTGTCAGTAAACAATGGTATATAGTCTGGCTGAGCGGTGTACACAGAGTGGCAGTAAACACAATGCTATATAGTCTGGCTGAGCGAGCGGTGTACTACTGTTCCCAGCAGAATCAGAGTGGCAGTAAACAATGGTATATAGTCTGGCTGAGCGGTGTACACAGAGTGTCAGTAAACAATGGTATATAGTCTGGCTGAGCGGTGTACACAGAGTGTCAGTAAACAATGGTATATAGTCTGGCTGAGCGGTGTACACAGAGTGGCAGTAAACACAATGCTATATACTCTGGCTGAGCGAGCGGTGTACTACTGTTCCCAGCAGACACAGAACAGTGAACAGAATGCTATATAGTGTGGCTGAGCGAGCGGTGTACCACTATTCCCAGCAGACACAGAACAGTGAACAGAATGCTATATAGTGTGGCTGAGCGGGCGGTGTACCACTATTCCCAGCAGACACAGAACAGTGAACAGAATGCTATATAGTGTGGATGAGCGAGCGGTGTACCACTATTCCCAGCAGACACAGAACAGTAAACAGAATGCTATATAGTGTGGCTGAGCGAGCGGTGTACCACTATTCCCAGCAGACACAGAACAGTGAACAGAATGCTATATAGTGTGGCTGAGCGAGCGGTGTACCACTATTCCCAGCAGACACAGAACAGTGCACAGAATGCTATATAGTGTGGCTGAGCGAGCGGTGTACCACTATTCCCAGCAGACACAGAACAGTAAACAGAATGCTATATAGTGTGGCTGAGCGAGCGGTGTACCACTATTCCCAGCAGACACAGAACAGTAAACAGAATGCTATATAGTGTGGCTGAGCGAGCGGTGTACCACTATTCCAAGCAGACACAGAACAGTAAACAGAATGCTATATAGTGTGGCTGAGCGAGGTACACAGAGTGGCAGTAAACAGAATGCTATATAGTGTGGCTGAGCAAGCGGTGTACTACTATTCCCAGCAGACACAGAGTGGCAGTAAACAGAATGCTATATAGTGTGGCTGAGCGAGGTACACAGAGTGGCAGTAAACAGAATGCTATATAGTGTGGCTGAGCAAGCGGTGTACTACTGTTCCCAGCAGTGACACAATGACAGGGGGGACCCTGGCTAGCGTGGCTGGAGCGCGAACTACCCTGCCTGCCTACCCAAAGCTAAACCCACAGACAAATGGCGGAGATATGACGTGGTTCGGGTATTTATTTACCCGAACCACGTGACCGTTCGGCCAATCAGAGCGCGTTCGGGTCCGAACCACGTGACCCGTTCGGCCAATCACAGCGCTAGCCGAACGTTCGGGGAACGTTCGGCCATGCGCTCTTAGTTCGGCCATATGGCCGAACGGTTTGGCCGAGCACCGTCAGGTGTTCGGCCGAACTCGAACATCACCCGAACAGGGTGATGTTCTGCAGAACCCGAACAGTGGCGAACACTGTTCGCCCAACACTAGTCAGCGCACAGGACGCACGCTGACAGCACGGAAATCCTCCACAAGCATGTAATTTGAGAGAACCCAGCTATGGTGCTATGCACCTGTAGAGGGAGATTCCCACCGGCAGATTGAGCTGTGGAGTGCAGACGAACACAGCCTCTGCATAGCCACAGATGCCAGATAGGAATTGTACGAGTTGAAGCAATGCAGGGCTGGAAAGCCCTAAAAGAGAGAGAGCACAGAGACAGAATTAATGTGTGTCCACCAATCTAGTCGCCACCCAGCGACGGCGAACACACATCAGCAGAAACAAAGTATGAACGCAATCGCAAGACTGGCAATTGCCAACAGTGACACAAGACCGAACAGGACAGAGCACAAGAGTAGCAAGAAAGGCACAGCAAGCAACAGCAATCAGAACATCAAGGAAAATAACAAAGGCTAGCTAAACGCAAACACCGCACTCATTCGCAACAGCGAATGCGTTTAAGACACGATCACCGCGCGTTAGGCACCCAGTGACAAGCGTGCCACCCTAACTAACCAATGAAACACAAACATAAAATAGAGAACGCGAACGCTTGCTAATCGGTTACCTCACCGAGCCTGCAGCAAGCGTTCATACCAGACAAGACAGACAGATGGGGCTACCAGTAGCAACCACTGCTCTGGCTAGCACCCCTAAGGCAGAATACAGAAGGAACCACCGCTGCTACCGCTAGAGTGGATGCGATCCAGACAAACAAACAGATAGGGCTACCAGTAGCAACCGCAGCTCTGGTTAGCACCCCTAAGGCAGAATACAGAAGGAACCACTGCCACTACCACTAGGGCGAATGCAATCCAGACAGATGGAGCAGCCAGTAGCAACTGCAGCTCTGGCCTACACTCCCAGACAGACAGAACGATTTCCTGTCAACCGCTGCTGGCGACAAGACAATCGAGACAGAGAGACAGAGCAAGGCAATACAGATAATACAACCTGACTGCACTAGAAGGGATGCCTAGTGCAGTCCCAAGGACTTACTCTAAGATAATCTTAGCAAACGATAGCAAGGCTGATACTCCAGGAGAGTTTGCAGGAAAAAACCATCATGACCAGCAATTAATTCTGGGAGCAAAAGGTATTTATACTGCAAGCCATCAAAGGAGGCAGCTAGGCAATTTGCATGACAAGTATATGCAAATTCCTCACCAGCAGAGCAACTCTGAAACTTGCAAAGCGAAGACAGGTCTCTTTTCCAGAGACCTGCAACACTCAGACCTACAGAATGGACAAACAGCTGTCTGTCCGTGCAGACAGCTGAGCAGATCATTACAGTACCCCCCCCCCCCTCTCTAAGGACGGCTTCCAGACGTCTCTCAAAAACTGACGTTTCCAAAAAAATCTAACTGAAGACTCATGACGGTCGGGTCAGCCCGACAAGGCCCAATTTCAGAGTCAATCCTCCCGAAACCGACCTTGTTGGAAGTAGAAGCCACCGAAACATGCCCATCAGTACTACGAGTCTCATCGTAACACACATCAGAACTGTGAATGCCAGAGAAGAACCCATCGACACCCTCCAAGCAATACCCACCACCTTCCAGGGACCGCCCAAAAATACCAAACCTGCCACAATACCTATTCAAATTCTCCCTTTCAACACAAAAGGCACTGTTGATCCCATCCAGGGTACTAAGCAAAATTTCTCCCGGAATCTCCCAGAACACTTTGAAGCTCCGCAGAGATCCCAAGAGGCCAGAATGCTCACCAGGTTCACATGGAGAACTATCAAGAACCCCTATGGAACCTATGACAATTTCGGATTCAGGATTACCAGGGCAGGACAACCATCAAGATCAGGGCTTTCAGGGACCACTTCTGGGCATGCAGGCAGGCAGGCAATATCAGAACATGTCTCCACCAAGGAAGCATCTGGGCATGCTGGTAACCGAGGCACACTTGGGCTTTCTGGGTCACAGAGCACATTGGGGTACACTAGCACAAGAGAAACCTCAGGACATGTCGGGGAACTGCCAACCTCAGAGTCCGACATGACAAGAAGACCAAAACCAGGACCGGGCAGAAAATCATCACGAGTAGTGGTCACAGGTACTGGTCTTTCAAAAGAAGACTTGGACTCACACTTAGAAGTTTCTGTGACTGTAATTGTATCTAACCAAAACTCATCATTGATTACGCATGACTGAAGCTCCACAAAAGCTGCAAAGGTAGTCAGCATAATAGCAATGCCTACTGAAGTGGGCAGTACCTCAGACGGACCTGGGGCGCAGGAGGCATCTCCTAAAAGTTCTGCACCCTTTGGGAGGAACTTGGAAACCTCTAAAACATCAAACAAGACCTCCGAAGTATCATTTCTCAAGTTTTCTGACAAGGATTCTGAACTATCCATGTTACAGGGCCGAACATCAAATACCTTCTGCAGACAGGGCAGATGTCCCAGGAATGGTTCTACCATATGCTGAGACTGAATTTCATCATCAAGAACAGGATGCACAGGAATATCTAGTGAAACTAACTCTGACTCTCTGAGTCTCGTTTCACTGCAGGCAGAATCCTTCATAGCAGTCAAACCAGACTGCAATTCTGAAATGGCAGAACAACAGATGCAATTAGCTGCAATACCGAGAGGAGCCTCTGGGCTCCCTGCAGGAGGTTCATTGCAAGGTAATATTGACTCATCCAGAGTACAGGGTGGAAAATCATTGCTTCCCTCAGTATCAGATTTGCAAAACCAAAGCGCGGTCTCACCCCTAGACTCGGCTAACAATGTCGATTCTGAGGAGACAGAACGCAAAATTTGCAAATCCAAGATCGCTTTAGATTGTGAAACTGAGGCTTCCAAAGGACAAGCCTCCGCAATCTGTAGAGCAGACTGCAAAGTGTTCAAAACAGAAACTCTGGCACAACTGTTATCTGGCAACGTGTCTTTACAGATGTGAACAGAGCGAGACATAGATTTATTCGCAGAATAGGTTGTGACAACAACATGAGGAACCTTATCAGTCATATTAACATTACTCTTGAGGCTGCGTGGTTTAGGAATTTTCCCCATAGCAGTATCATCTGAGAAACAGGCATCAGATCGCACAGACTCAAACTTCACACAGGCAGAAGAGAATCTATCAGAATTCACACGGGTGTCCACAATCGAGGTACACCCATTCATTTCAGGTCGCACAGTGTCTAAACTCACTTGCTTTACCCCAGAAAGGCAGGAACAATCATCTGATAACGGTGTCTCTTTATTGGCGTCAATTGGTTGGTGTGTGTGCAATTCATCCAAAAATCGTCTGCCACACACAAATCACCGGATCCACAAAACACTCGTCACACTCATCAGATTCAATCAAAGTGTACATAGAATCAATAGAAGCATTAAGAATCACTTCGCTTTTTGCGATGTAAAAATCGCAAAATGCCTTCCAATCAAATTCAAACTCCTCAATCAAAGCCCCAATCTCCCACAGAGCGAATGGAGGCTCAAACAACCCTGTATCAAAGAAACACTCATACGGGTTGGGATCAGAAACATGCATGGACTTTCTTATAGCTTTAATATAATGGATAATCCTGCCTATAATAGGATCCTCATATGCCTTTGCCTTGGGCAGTGGTGCTCACCGCCAGGTCGTGATCACGCTTACGCGTGGATTCACGACCATTTTGACGCATTCCGCCTCGGACACGCTAAGCCGTGAATAGATTTTCAACCACGAAAATCTGCTTCGGCTACGCGTGAATGCGGACAGAAATCCGCATTCACGCTCGTGAAACCCGGCGCTGAAGTCGTGGTTTGCGGAAATGCGTCAAACTATGCGGAAGTGACACATTGCAGGCCAATCAGAGTGCCCCAGCCAGGCCCTAGCAACCAATCACAGGAGGGGAGCTATGCCCTCCCCTCCTGAATATAAAGCGGCGGCCATGATGGAAAAGCTCTGTCCTTGCTACTAGACTGTGGTGCTGAGAGGATTATCTCCAGGCCATTGTTGTTTGAGCAAGTGCATTTATTGTGTTAAAAACAAAGCGTTTTTTTTGCTAACACTGCTCTTATACTGTACACAGTTAGCTAGTCAGTGAGTGATTGCTGTAGTTAGTTGTAGTCAGTGTAGTGTAGTGGGAGTGTGGGAGTCTAGTGATTATTTAACTGTGTGTAGTGCTGTGCAGGCAGGTTCAGTGCTGCAGTGTAGTGGGAGTGGGGATTATCTGTGTGTAGAGTGCAGGCAGGCAGGTTAGTGCAGCTGCAGTGTTCACTTGTATATTCCAGTGACAGTTATACACTTGTACTATTTGCAGGCAGCCAGTCACACCGACGGCGCCGCCACTCTCTGCCAGCGCTGTTCAATTATTCTGTCAGTGACCTTGTGCCGTGCCCAGTGCCCACTGCTCGCTCGCTCGCTGGCATATGAGCATCTCATTACACAGTGTGACATCCTTGTGTGCCCACTGCATCCTTCAGTGACCTAGTTGTATATCCAGTGCCCACTGCTGTGCCCACTGCATCCTTCAGTGACCTTGTACTGTGGCCACTGCATCCTTCAGTGACCTAGTTGTATATCCAGTGCCCACTGCTGTGCCCACTGCATCCTTCAGTGACCTTGTACTGTGGCCACTGCATCCTTCAGTGACCTAGTTGTATATCCAGTGCCCACTGCTGTGCCCACTGCATCCTTCAGTGACCTTGTACTGTGCCCACTGCATCCTTCAGTGACCTTGTACTGTGCCCACTGCATCCTTCAGTGACCTAGTTGTATATCCAGTGCCCACTGCTGTGCCCACTGCATCCTTCAGTGACCTTGTACTGTGGCCACTGCATCCTTCAGTGACCTAGTTGTATATCCAGTGCCCACTGCTGTGCCCACTGCATCCTTCAGTGACCTTGTACTGTGGCCACTGCATCCTTCAGTGACCTTGTGCTGTGCCCACTGCATCCTTCAGTGACCTTGTACTGTGCCCACTGCATCCAGTGATTCATTACTAGCAACATGTCTGGCAGGGTTTCGCGGGGTGAGAGGAAAGGGAGTTCAATTGCCTCAGCCACTTCTGGGACTGCTCCACGTCCAGGGAGAGGACGCCCAGCTGTACGTGGTCGTGATGCAGCAGAAAAGGGGGCAGCAAAGCCTGGGCCGAGTCAGCGGACGCCATTGTCCAAATATTTTAAAGTTTCTGGTCCCCGTGTGGTGGTTGAGCAAATGGAACCTGACGTACTCATGGACATCATGACTTCCTCCCAGACCTCTACTGTGAGCACCACTCCAAGCAGTAGCAGCAGCAGCCAACATCCCACGCTTGTTGTGACATCCACCCCAGCACCCACTGGTCAGCAGCCCTCCCAGGATGACAGCGTTCTGTCCCTCAGTCCGGCATCTGGGAACCTGCTGATGCAAGAAGCACAGGACTTACTGGGGACTGATGTGGCAGAGATTGAGATCGGGCCACAATCACAAGCGTTGTTGAGTTCTGGTGATGAAGAAGAGGGGTCTGTGTCTGGGGATGTAGTGACAGAAGAGGAGGCGGGGGAGTCAGAGGAAGAGCTGGATTATGATGATGCTGCTGATGATGACGTTGTGGACCCTAACTATGTGCAGCCTGCTGAGTCCGTGGAAGAATGGTCAGAGCAGGATGACGAGTCACCTCGGCCTAGGCATGGATATCGCCATATGTCAGGCAGGGGCAGGGGCATCGGCAGCAGTGGGCGTGGAGGAAGTAGACAGGACACTGCTTCAGCCGGCACCACCACCATGCAACCCCCGGCAACTACTACCACACATTGCTCCGCTGCACCCTCTGCTAGTGGGGGCCGCAGTAAATTAAAGTCACCAGTGTGGGATTGCTTTGAGGAATGTACTGATGACAAAAGGTATGCGGTGTGCAGGTTATGCAGCAAAAGATTGAGCCGTGGGAAAAGGCTGAGCAAGATGGGTACCTCATCCCTCCAGGGCCACCTGAGAAGCCGCCACTGCCGCGAGTATGCGGACTTTAAGAGGAAGCAGGCACTGCTGGCAGGGGTTCCTGAGAGCAGAAGGCCCACCAGCGCAGCAGCATCCTCCCTCCCTCAGGGTCGTGAATCCCCCACAGCAGCAGCAGTAGTAGCACGCAAGCGCTCTTCCATCTCGGCTGCTCAGGACACAGACATTGAGGCTGGCAGCCAGTGTTCGTCTCTCTCCTCTGTCTCCCCTGCATCCCAGCGTCGTCAGACCCTGCTGAGCGACACCTTTCAGGGTCTGACCAAGCCTCTGCCTCCAAGCCACAGGCGGATCCGCAAACTAAATGGCTTGCTGGCCCGGGCCATGGCATCACAGCTGCTTCCCTACTCCCTGGTGCAGGAGGGGAGCGCCATGCGGACGCTGCTCCAATTTGGCATCCCCGAGTGGCAAGTCCCCAGTCGCCACTATTTCAGCAGGAGCGCGATCCCAGCACTCCACAAGTTTGCGGTGGAAAACGTGGCCCGTTCCCTGGACTACTCTGTGGGCAAGCGGGTCCACGTGACCATGGACTCGTGGAGTAGCAGATTTGGGACAGGTCGCTACCTGTCCTTTACGGCCCACTGGGTGACACTGATGGAAGGGAGGGAGGACAAGAGCGCATCAGCCCAGCTAGTGGTGCCACCACGCGGGATCAGGGGGGATGCAGAAGGGTCCTGTCACGACACTCCCTCAGCACCCGGAAAGCAAGCCCGCCTCGGCAGCAGCAGCGCCAAGCCTCGGCACTGCCAAGCCCTTTTAAAATTGGTGACCCTGGGGAAGGAGAGGCTTACGGCCACCAACGTCCTGGCCGCCCACAGGAAGCAGGAGCGGAGGTGGCTGACCCCCAGAGGCCTGGAAGTGGGGTATGTGGCAGCCGATAACGGGGCCAACCTGGTGGCAGCAGTGCAGCAGGGAAACCTCCAGCACATCCCCTGCTTGGCCCACGTGCTCAATCTTGTGGTGCAGCGCTTCTTGCGCACCTACCAGGGGATGAGCGAGCTGCTGCAGGATGCCCGGGCGGTGGTACGCTTTTTCCGCCTGTCAGCCACTGCCTCTGCACTCTTGTCCACCTTACAGCAGCAGTATGGAAGGCCACAACACCGGATGATCATCGACATGCCAGTTCGCTGGAATTCGACTCTGGCCATGTTGCAGCGGCTGTGTCAGCACAGGCTGGCTCTTAGGGCCTACATGCTAGACCCAAGTGTCCCCAGCAACCAGCAAGTCCCCATGATTACTGCCACTCAGTGGACACTGATGCAGCAAGTATGCCTGGTGCTGAGTCCCTTCCTGGAGGCAACCAAGATGGTCAGTGAGGAGCGGGCCTCTGTGTGCCAGTGGGTGCCCTTGGTTTGTCTACTGGAGCAGGCAATGGACAATTTAATTGAGCGTGGGGATGAAGCCCTGAGGCAGTTGGAAGAACAGGAGCAGATGGCAGCACAGTCCAGCTCAGAGGAGGGCTCACAGCAGGTAGTGGAAGAGTTGGAGGTCCCTAACCTGAATGAGGAGGAGGAGGAGGAGCAGAGTGCAGCAGGCGTTGTACGTGGATGGCGGTTTGAGGAGGACAACGACATGGCACAGGAAGAGGACAGGCATGCGTTATGGGACAATGGCGAGGACGAGGAAGATCTTGCTGGCAGGGCCCACTTGTTTCCCATGGCTGTGCACATGTTGCGCTGCCTTCGCAGGGACCCCCGGGTGATCCAGATGCGTTCAAGGGAGGACATCTGGATTACCTTGATGCTTGATCCCCGTCTGAAGGGGAAGCTGGGAGACTTAATGACGCCATCCACCACTGAGCAACGCACAAGGGAGTCGAAGGAGGCCCTTGTGCGCAGACTACTGGAAGCATTCCCCCAGCCTTCCACCCCCACTGTAACTGCTCTGCCAAGCCAGCAAGAGGTGCCTGCCATTGCCACTAGCAGCACAACAACAACCACCAGCAGCAGCAGCAGCAACTGGCGCCCCGGAGACCTGAAGAGCCTAAGCAAGAGCCTGTATGCAGTGCAGCAGCCCAGAACAGAGGTGCCCGCCACAGCATCCACCACCAACCAGCACAAGCAACGACTGATCACTATGGTGTCTGACTATATGGGGTCATCCAGCGGGCTCAATGACACCGACAGCCCCGTGGACCCCTTGGAGTACTGGGCCAAGAGACTGGACATCTGGAGCGAGCTTTCCCAGTACGCCCTGGAACTCCTATCCTGCCCTCCTTCCAGTGTCCTCTCAGAGAGATGCTTTAGTGCGGCCGGTGGCGTGGTCACAGAGAAGCGCTCTCGGCTCTCCCACGCCTCTGTGGACAAACTCACCTTCCTGAAAATCAACCAGGCTTGGGTGGAAGGTGAGTTCCTGGCCCCTATTGTCGGACACAGGGGGACATGAAGTGGCTGCTGCATGTGCTGTTGTTAACTATGCCTGCCTTTATAAAGACATTTACTACCTGCCTAGTGCCTACCTTGGTTAATTTTTTGGTGTTATGGTACTACTACCAGTAAGTTGCCATGGTCCTCCTTCTGAGCTGCTGAACTGACCGCCCGCTTTGTCCTCCTGACTCAGTCGCTACTACACTCTGCGTTCACACTGCCCGGGTCGCCGGGTGCATTTAATTTTTTGGCCAGCACTATGACGCTGTGCTACTACTACTGTGCTGCTGCTGCTGAACTGACCGCCCGCTTTGTCCTCCTGACTCAGTCGCTACTACACTCTGCGTTCACACTGCCCGGGTCGCCGGGTGCATTTAATTTTTTGGCCAGCACTATGACGCTGTGCTACTACTACTGTGCTGCTGCTGCTGAACTGACCGCCCGCTTTGTCCTCCTGACTCAGTCGCTACTACACTCTGCGTTCACACTGCCCGGGTCGCCGGGTGCATTTAATTTTTTGGCCAGCACTATGACGCTGTGCTGCTACTACTACTACCAGTATGTTGCCGTGGTCCTTCTGTGCTGCTGAACTGACCGCCCGCATAGACCTTCTCCTGACTCAGTCGCTACCACCACTGCACTCTGCGTTCACACTGCCCGTGTCCACTGACAACTCTGCTGCGATGTCATTGCTAATTGCTGCAAAAAAAAAAAAAAAAAAAATTACAAAAACCTCTCTGGAGCCTTTTTGCCGTCAGCCACTCATCCTCCTCCAGCGGTACCTTCGCCGCCAAGTGCCATTGGAACTCGCCTTCACCTCTTTGACTGCTTAACGCGTATATCCCTTTTTAAAACCACTTATTACCAATTAATAGCCCCATTTAAAGTGTTGATTTCACTTTAAAATCCATTTTCTCTAGAAAAAAAAATTTGGGGAATTTTTTATGTTGAAGTTATGTTGCCCCTTATCACCTCGATAATCCATGCTATTTGGGGGACTGTAGCATGTATGGGGGCTTTGTTATTAACGTTAAAAGAAAATCCGCCTCCGGGCGTGAATCCGCGCGTGATTACGCCATTCACGGGAAAAAATCCGCGTGGTTGCGTGGACGCGGACGAAAATCCGCATGCGGCGGGGCCGAATGCGGATTTTTTTTGCAACCACGCGGATTTCCGAATTCGTGGATGAGGCACATCCGAGCATCCCTAGCCTTGGGCAATGAAATCTGAGACAAATTGAACATTCCCTCTACACTGGGAATTTCGGTTTGGCTGGTCATACTGTAACAATTGGGGAATTATTTCCGTGGTCAGCGCACAGGACGTGCGCTGACAACACGGAAATCCTCCACAAGCATGTAATTTGAGAGAACCCAGCTATGGTGCTATGCACCTGTAGAGGGAGATTCCCACCGGCAGATGGAGCTGTGGAGTGCAGACGAACACAGCCTCTGCACAGCCACAGATGCCAGATAGGAATTGTACGAGTTGAAGCAATGCAGGGCTGGAAAGCCCTAAAAGAGAGAGAGCATAGAGACAGAATTAATGTGTGTCCACCAATCTAGTCGCCACCGAGCGACAGTGAACACACATCAGCAGAAACAAAGTATGAACGCAATCGCAAGACTGGCGATTGCCAACAGTGACACAAGACTCAGAACATATAAACCTACAGGCACACAGCTTCTTACCTTCTGCTTCAACTGTCAGAAGATAGATACTATTCTCCTTGCCCTCCTCCCTCTTTTAGAGAGACTACTATCCTTATTAATAAATAAATAGATCACACTAGAGGTTCCAGGATAAGAATCCATACCGTCCCCGAACACCTATTATACAAATGAAATCTACTAAACTACATGTAACCCTCAAATATCTTACAAGAAAGGTTTTGAAATTACACCCCATATTAATGTGGAAGGATGGTTAAAACCTCTGCTCCTTCCACTTAGACAACACTGGAAGAGTATGTGAAGCCAGGCTCAACCCAATTTTATTTGGTGTAGTGGGCCGAGCTCCACAATACACGACCAGAATTAGTAAGATATAAGCGAATCCACCAGGGTTCCTTTTCTTCAACCTCATTATAATCCCATGATTAACTCTACATGACTAATACAAATATGTGTTCTATAAGTTATGTTATATCGCTGGAATGTTTATCTTTATTATTGGCAATGTTGAATTCTGTGCAACAGTTTGTTCACTTGTATCTTGATTCTGAAATAAAAAACATTATGCTGGCGACAAGACAATCGAGACAGAGAGACATAACAAGGCAATACAGATAATACAACCTGACTGCCCTAGAAGGGATGCCTAGTGCAGTCCCAAGGACTTACTCTAAGATAATCTTAGCAAACGATAGCAAGGCTGATACTCCAGGAGAGTTTGCAGGAACAAACCATCATGACAGGGGTGTGGCAGGGCGTGGCTTAAGTGTCCCTCTTTCTCATCTCAAAAAGTTGGGAGGAATGCTTAAACATTCAGGAATCCACCTGGAGTCCTGGACCCTGTTGGTGGTGGTGGAGAAGGCAGTCAAACAGCTTGAAGGCAGAGATGCTTTGTGGAAACTGACTTAGTCTTCAGGCAGGCAGTCACGCGGCGTGCAGGCAGAGATGCTGTGTGGGGACTGACTTAGTCTTCGGGCAGTCAATAGCCCTCCGGGATCCATGCCTCATTAATTTTAATAAAGGTGAGGTGCTGAACACTTTTTTGACCTAGGTGCCTCCTGTTGCACTAAAGGTCCTTTCTGACTGGACGCTTGAGGTGGGGCAAGCCAGAAGTTGGATGGCAAATTGTGACAGCTCTGGCCACAGGTCAAGGCACACAAACAAACAAAAAATGCCACACTGGTGATCTTTGAAATGTCAGCATTCGGGTGGTGCCAATAGCAGGCCTCGAAGGGCGTGTTGGCTGGATGACCCCAAGTGTATCACTGAATGCATCAGCTGTGAATAACTCCTCTGACAAATCAAGTGGAGCAGATGGGTTGCTAGTGGTATCAGCACATCTCTCTTGTCTTTAAATTTAAGTACAATGAGCTTGTTGCTTCTGAGGCTGTGTTGCTCTCCCGTTTTTAATTTTTTTCTTGACAACCTCCAGAGGCAGACCAATGCAATTGGGCCTTACAGTTCCACAGGCTACAGTCTGCTGCTGTGAAAACAGGTGTTTAAAAAGTGGTACACTGACATCAAAGTTTACAGATGGCAGCCTTTGTTTAGTAAGGGGTTAAGTAGGTCAAGCACTATTTTTCCATTTCTACCCATGTAAGGTGGGCACCCCTCAGGCTCCAGCTGACTATCTTTGCATTCGTACACTCTGAAGGTATAGCTGTAGCTTGACTTACTCTCGCAGAGTTTGTAGAACTTGACCCCATACCGTGCTCGTTTATTGGGAATATACTGCTTGATCTTCAGCCTGCCATGAAACGGAATGAGGGACTCATCTACAGCAATATGCTTTTCTGGCATATAGACCTCCCTAAACACATCATTAAGGTGACTCAAAAGAGGCCTTAATTTAAAGAGGCGGTCATGGGCTGGATCATCCGTATGCAGTTGTTGGGAGTTGTCATTAAAATGCAAGCACTTTAGCAGCAACTCATATCCTTTATTTGGTCATAGTTGTTGAATAGATGGGTGTGGAAATGGCAGGATTCCTACTCCAGTAGTCTCGCAGCTGAGACTTTTTGACAATGCCCATATTGAAGGTCAGGCCTAAAAAAAACTTTTATCTCAGTCACATTAGTGGGCCTCCATCGAGTATTAAATTGTGCAGGGCGGTGGTCAGTAATATATTGGGCAGCATACAGGTTGGTCTGATCTACAATAAATTGTAGAAAGTCCTCAGTAATAAAAAGACCAAAAAAATCTATAGCCTTTCAATTTGTGGTGGGTACCAATACCCCACTAGATGGGGTAAATATGGGGATATCTGGCACCACCATTCAAGGAGGTGACCACTGGGCTTGGGTGATCTCCAACAGTACCTGTTGCCTGTTGCTTGCCCTTGGGCCTGAGTATGCCCTCCTCCTGGCTGCCCTCTGGATACTGCCCTCATTGCCTGCTGTGCTGAGACCTGGCTGCTCCTCATCAGCCAAACTGTCTAAAGGGTCCCTATGCTGCTCCTCTCCATCGATTCCTAGGCCTGCGAGCTGGCGGCTCTGTTGACTCCGAGCTTGCGTCTGACAGCGACTCAGAGTTTTCCATAGGGAGTCACTCACTGCCTGATAACCCCATCTTGCTTGTGCTGCTACGCTGCATAAAGGCGCAAGCCTCCTCAGCAGTATACAGCCTTCTCACCATTTTATAGGCGGACAAAAATAGATAGATTAGATAGACAAATAGATTTGAAAGATAGGATTTTTTTGGGGGGGTTTGTTAGAAAGTAAAGAGCAGGTGTTTACGGAGGCGTATATGGACAGAGGGAATAGAGAGGAAAAAAAGAGGAAAAAGTTGAAAGTGGAAGGAGAGGTTAGCTAACTAGCTATGGAGGGGGACAGGAAAAGTTTAAGGGGAATGATAGGGTACAAGTTATAAAACTTTCTGTGTACAATACCAAAATGATCTCTCACAGCAGCTCCGGTCACCTCACATCACAGATCTGAGGTAATATAGAGCTGCTGTGAGAGACACAGTGTTTCTATGTACAAACATTGTAAATATTTAGAACTAGCGGGACGCCCGGCGTTGCCCGGGTATGTATTTGGCTAGTGTTGGCTCTGCCCACTTTTCCTAACCCTAACACACAATTACTTAATGACCAAGTATGTGAGCTATGCGATCTTTGGCATCAATAATTTGCAATTAAATTAAATTACTCTGATTGGATGTGGCTCCACCCCTTTTCTGAATTTGAGCCCCAATCACCCAATGGCCAACTGTACCAGGTACAGGTGATTAACAGTGCAAGAATGGCAGCAATTAAATATTCCCCTTAAAAATCAATAGGTGGATTTTGATTGGCTTTTATAGGCTTCACCCACTTTTCTGAATATTAATCCGAGTCACCCAGTGACCAACTGTGCAAAGTTTGAGAACCCTACCATTAACAGTGTAAGAATGGCTGCAGTTTACATTTGCGCAATGAAATTTGTATTTTTCTCCACCCACTTATTTCCTAACATTGTTCAGGTATGTATTTGGCTGGTGTTGGCTCCGCCTACTATTTCTAACCCTAACACACAATTACTCAATAACCAAGTTTGTGAGCTTTGCGGTCTTTGGCATCAATAATTTGCATTGAGATTAAATAAATCTGATTGGCTGTTTGTGGCTCCAGCCCTTTGTCTGAATTGAAACCCCAGTCACCCAATCACCAACTGTACCAGGCTTAAGGCTTGTGCCATTAACAGTGCAAGAATGGTAGCAATTACATATTCCCCTTGAAAATCAATAGGTGAATTTTGATTGGCTTTTGTAGGCTCCACCCACTTCTCTGAATATTAATCCCAGTCACCCAGTGACCAATTGTGCAAAGTTTGAGAACCCTACCATTAAAAGTGTAAGAATTGCTGCAGTTCACATTTTCTCAGTGAAATTTGCATTGTTTCCGCCTACTGATGATCCGGCATTGCCCGATTATGTATTTTGCAGGTGCTGGCTGCTCCCACTTTTCCTAACCCTAACACACAATTAATCAATTACTCAATGACCAAGTTTGTGAGCTTTGCGGTCTTTGGCATCAATAACCTGCATTAAAATGAAACAAATCATATTGGCTGTTTGTGGCTCCACCCCCTTATATAAATTTAAACCCCAGTCACCAAATGAACAACTGTACCAGGTTTGAGGCTTGTGCCATTAACAGTGCAAGAATGGCAGCAATGAAATATTCCCCTGAAAAATAAATAGGTAATTTTTGATTGCCTTTTGTAGGCTCCACCCAATTTTCTGAATATTAACCCCAGTCACCCAGTAACCAACTGTGCAAAGTTTAAGAGCCCTACCATTAACAGTGTAAGAATGGCTTCTGTTTACATTTTCCCGGTAAAATTTGTATTTGTCTCCGCCCACTTATGACCCGGCATTGCCCACTTATGTATTTGGCTGGTGTTGACTGTGCCCACTTTTCTAACCCTAACACACAATTAATCAATTACCAAGTTTGTGATCTTTGCAGTGTTTGGCATCAATAATTTGCATTGAAATGAAACAAATTTAATTGGCTGTTTGTGGCTCCACCCCCTTTCTGAAATTGAACCCTAGTCACCCAATGATCATCTGTACCAGGTTTGAGGCTTGTGCCATTAACAGTGCAAGAATAGCAGCAATGTAAATATTCCCCTTGAAATTCCATAGGTTAATTTTGATTGGCTTTTATAGACTACACCCACTTTTCTGAATATTAATCCCAGTCACCTAGTAACCAACTGTGCAAAGTTTGAGAACCCTACTATTAACAGCGTAATAATGGCTGCAGTTTACATTTTCCAGTGAAATTTGTATTTGTCTCCGCCCCCTTTTTGGGTATGGGAATAAAAAGTATCCTATACTTTATTCCAGGTAATGTACTATCAGTGTTGCCAACTCATCCCTTTAATTACTGACACACCTAAGTTATACATGTTCTGGGGCTATTTGCACATAATCAGTGCCTTAACTGCATCTACCTAGCCCCAAAACCTGTATAATTCATATGTGTCAGTAATTAAAGGGATGAGTTGGCAACACTGTGTACTATGTGTGTGCCAAATTTCATTCAAATCCATTCAGCCATTTTTGTGTGATCGAGTAACAAACATCCAAACATTAGTGATGCTCATCCGAGCTAGGATATCCGAGATACTCGGATATCCTAGCTCTTTTTTCACTATTCGAGCTCGAATACCGAGCTCGAATAGTATTAGCTATCCGGGCTGTGCTATCCGAGCGCATTCGGATAGCAATCAGCTATCCGGAGATATCCGGAGATATCCGAGCTATCCGAGCTCGAATACGGAGCTCGGATAGCGTCATCAGCGGGTGACGTCACCTCGAGTCCTCACAAGCGAATCAGAGGGCTCCCAGCCCTCTGACTGCAGCCAATCACAGAGGGGGAGCCTGGCCAAGCCCCCCTCTATAAATAGTGGGCGCCATGTTGCCTCACTCGTCCTGCTTGTGACTTAATGACTGATTGTACTGAGAGAAACTGCTCCAGTGCTTTTTGTCTGTGCAAGTAGTGCATTTATTGTTCAATACACCAAGCGTTTTTACACTCCAACACTTGATATTCACCTGTATTGCTTTGTATTGTAGATGGATTGTATTTTAGGCAGTTTAGTTTGTGTGATTAGGGACTAGGGGGGGATACTGTCACTGGTGCTGCTGCAGCTGCAGCAGCTAGGCCCTGTGCCTAGGCAAGGCAGCCTGCCCTGCTCTGTGCTCTAGTCTCTAGTTACCTGTGCTCTCACCTGTCCTACTCTACTGTACTACTTCTGTGTTAGATAGATTATTGTACTATTTTGTAGTTAGCAAGGTCCAGCTTTACTGCTATACCTGTCCTGTATCTGCTCTCTGTAATCTAGTCACACCTGTTCTATTGTTTAGCTAGATTCTTCTATTGTTTAGTTAGTACTGTAGTGTACTCTAGTCTGTGTATAGGGACCGTCCGTCACCGCGTTACCTAGGGTCTTTGTGTGCGCAGTGCACGTCTGCGCTGTCCGCACCCTCTCGTTAGTGCTACACCCGTCCTATTGTTTATATTACTTGTATTGTGTATTCGCTGAATTGCAGCAGGTTCCTCTGATCCGCTTCCATCCTCCGGCACACCAGCCCAAACCCCCCGCCTCAGCAGCAGCGTGAAGCCCCGCCACTGCCAAGCGCTGCTGGAATTGGTCAGCCTGGGGAAGACCAAACTGACGGCAAACCATGTCCTGGCCAAACTCTGACAGCAGGAGAGGAATTGGCTGACCCCCAGAGGCCTCAGAGTCGGAGAGGTGGTGTCCGACAATGGGGCAAACCTGGTTGCTGCAATCAGCAGGGGAGACCTGACCCACATCCCCTGCCTGGCGCACGTCCTGAACCTGGTAGTCCAAAAGTTCCTGCGGACCTACCAGGGGATGGACCGACTCCTTGAGGCGGCAAGGAAGATTGTGCGTCATTTCCGGCACTCGGCTGCAGCCGTAGCGTGCCTGGAAGAGGTGCAGAAGGAGCTGCACCTGCCACAGCACCGGCTCATGATAGATGTTCCAACTCGCTGGAACTCCACCCTGGTGATGTTGGAGCGTCTGGTTGAACAGAGGCAGGCTGTCAGCCAGTATGTTGCACGAGCAACAGTTGCCGCCATCACTGCAACTGGGCGTACTGCCACCAGCCTCCCGTCCATCATCTCCACGGAGGACTGGGGGCACATGCAGCAGGTGTGCTCCGTGCTGGCACCCTTCCTGCAGGCCACCAACATGGTAAGCAGGGACCATGCAATGGTGTGCGAGTGGGTCCCCATGGTGTGTGTGCTGGACAGGGCCCTGTATGCACTGCTGGAAGAGGGAGCGGCAGCCTTGGACCAGCAGGAGCTGAAGGCAGCTTCACAGGCCACCGCTGAGGAGGAGGGCTTGGAGTTGGTGGAGGTCCCTGACCTTGCTGCTGATGAGGGGGAGCAGCAGAGCGCAGCTGGAGTGGTGCGGGGGTGGAGAGAGGATGAGGTGGAGGAGGCAGAGGATGAGGATGAGGAGGACAGCACTGTCGGCTCTGGGGCTGCCAAAGATGTGCCAGCAGACGTGGCCAGACTCTTGCCGATGGCAGCGCACATGCTGAGGTGCCTGCGCAAGGACCCAAGGGTCATCCAGATGAAGCAGAGGGAGGACATCTGGATCTGCATGATGCTGGACCCACGTCTGAAGGGGAAGCTCAGCCAGTTCCTGCCTGCAGGAGGAGACCGTGCGCAACAAATGAGGGATTTGCAGCTGTCCCTTGTTGAGCGCTTGGAGGAAGCCTTCCCTCAGCCATCCACACCCACTGTCCAGCCAGCACAGAGGCAGCAACAGGTGCCTGCATCCACCAGCAGCAAGCGCACGCACACCACAGACCTGCTGTCTCTGACCAACGAGCTCTACATGAGTGTAGAGCTGCCAGGGACTAGAGAGGAGGTGCCTGCAGCAGCATCCTTCTCCAGTCACAGACAGCGCATGACCCGCATGGTGGCTGACTACATGGGGTCATTCAGCGGACTTGACAGCGTTGCCTCTGTTGATCCCATGGAGTATTGGGTCAAGCACCTGCCGATCTGGAGCGAGCTTGCACAGAACGCCCTGGAAGTGCTCTCCTGCCCCCCTTCCAGCGTACTGTCAGAGTGTTGCTTCAGTGCAGCCGGTGGAGTCGTCACTGAGAAGCGATCTCGTCTGTCTCACAAGTCTGTGGACAGACTGACGTTTCTCAAAATGAACCAGGCTTGGGTGGAAGGCGAATTCCTGGCCCCTGTTGTCGGCGAGAGGGGGACATGAAGTGGCACACACACATTACACTTGCTGCTGCTGCTGTATTTCTTCCTGCTGTCTGTGTCTCCACTGCCAGGGAACACATTAAAAGATGTTGCTGCCCATGCGCCACCAGCTATTTACGCTCACAAATAGCTGCATTATTTTGAAAAAAAAAAAATTAAATTATTTTAGAGGTGTCCGCGTTGAAAACTGTGCTGTCCCAATTGTGTATTGGACACAATGGGGGCTTCACAACCGCTGTCTTGAACCTCATGATGTTCATTTATGGCCCTGGTACCACCGCTAGGAACCAGGGCCTATTATGTCAGTCACATCACACTGCCACACACACACTACTCCTCCTCCTGTAGCTGCATTGAGCTTCTGCTGTCTGTGTGCTGCTACCACTGCCAGGGAGAACAGAAAAAGAACTATTTTCTGCTGCCACCCACTCTCCTACCAGCTATTACCACACTACAATAGCTGCAACTACTTCCTCCTCCTGCTGATGTCTGTGTTTTACCACCGCCAGGGTACACAGAAAAAGGCGCTGTGGCTTGCAATGTTCCCCTTAGTACCTATTATGCCATCAACACAAATATAACTATGGTGTAATTAAAATAAAATATTTCCACAAATGAAGTAAAAAAAAAAAATTACAAAAGACAGGAAAACCAAGACACATAATATAATGATAGAGAAGAAGAGGAAGAAGAAGAAGAAGATGAAGAAGAAGAAGATATAGAAGAAGAAGATAAAGAAGAAGATATAGAAGAAGAAGATATAGAAGAAGAAGATATAGAAGAAGAAGAAGAAGAAGAAGAAGAAGAAGAAGAAGATGAAGAAGAAGAAGAAGAAGAAGAAGAAGAAGAAGAAGAAGATGATGAAGAAGAAGAAGAAGATATAGAAGAAGAAGACAAAGAAGAAGAAGATATAGAAGAAGAAGAAAAAGATACAGAAGAAGAAGATAGATATAGAAGAAGAAGAAGATATAGAAGAAGAAAAAGATACAAGAAGTAGAAGATGAAGAAGATTCGAGTAGAAGAAGATATAGAAGAAGAAAAAGAAGAAGATATAGAAGAAGAAGAAGATATAGAAGAAGAAGATGAAGGCGACGTAAATGAAGACTTCCAACTTACAACCATTTTGGACACACCTTCTCATGCAAACACTTTTCATGAAGTTAATTTACTATTTTTGATACCTATTTTATAACTACTACAACACCACATAATCACTTGATGTTTTTCTTCATAAAAAAGGTGGTTGCATGCATCATTGACCTTCAATACAATTTTTAAAAGATATTCAAGGCCAGCTCGAATATTTTACTCGAATACAGACTCGGATAGTGACGTCGGATATCCGAGTTCGAATCGGATATTCGATTAACTCGAATATCAAACTTCGAGTGAATTCGGATAGTTTACTATCCGAATTCGACCAAACTCGAATAGGATAATGAGGTATCCGAGCAACACTGTCAAACATCCAAACATCCAAACAGCCGAACTTTCCCATTGATTATATTAGCAGGATGAATGATGTATATTACTGGCTGTAATATACATCACTCATGTATAGGGCACTATAATTGGTTCATGGATCATAATCCCTTGCACCAATCATTGTTTACTTAGGAGGCGGGAGTGTGTTTATGATTTAACATTTTTATTTTATTGATTTTTTTTCTACTTTTTTTTTTTTTTTTTTTTACTTTTGAATGTTGTCTTTTTTTTCTCAATGATCATTGTTACTGAGCTGTAACAATGATCATTGAGGTGGTGGGAGTTATCTGATTGGTCAAAAGATCACATGATCTCTTGGGCCAATCACTGAGATCATCGGGAGCATGCATGCGCGCGCACGATCACGCCGGCAAGAAGGAACAAGGTTTGTGGCCATTGCTTTGTGATGATCGCTGTTCACTCATTGGAACAGCGATCATCAAGGGGTTAATGTTGCTCGATCAGTACAGGAATGGTATTGTCCCTTGCACTGATCGGTATTGCCGTGGGCGGGTGTGGGTAGGGGTGTGGGAGCGCGCGCCAACGGCAGCAGTGGGGGCTGAGAGCTGGGACGTAGCTCCTACGGACAGCAGGCTTAAGCAGCCTCTGTTTTAGACATAGGAGCTACGTCCAAAATGCACAAATGGTTAAGATTCAGGAAAGTGGGTGGAGCCTACAACAGTCAATCAAAATCCACCTATTGATTTTTTAAAGGGGAATATTTAAACTGCTGCCATTCTTACATGATTAATGGCAGAGGCTTCAAACTTGCTACAGTCGGTCATTGTATAGCTGATGCTCAAATTCACTAAAGGGGGTGGAGCCACAAACAGCCAATCAGATTTCTTTGGTGGATGAACTGCTTCCATTCACACATTTTTGATGCCAGGAACCTGAAAGCCCAAAAACTTGGTCATTGAGTGACTGTGTGCCAAGGTCACAAAAAGTGGGTGGAGCCAAAAACAAATTTCACTGGGAAAATATAAACTGCAGCCATTGTTACACTGTAAATAGCGGGGTTCTCAAAGTGTGCACAGTTGGTTACTGGGTGACTTGTATTCATATTCAGGAAAATGGGTGGGGCCTACAACTGCCAATCAAAGTCCACCTGTTGATTTTCATGGGGAATATTTAAATTGCTACCATTCTTACATTGTTAATATCAGATGTCTCAAACCTGGTACAACTGGTCACTGGGTGACTGGGGTTCGAACTTAGAAAGGGGAGGAGTCATAAACAGTCAATCAGATTTGTTTAATTTCAATGGAAATACAAAGTTATTGATGCCAAGGACCACAAAGCTTATAAACTTGATAATTAAATGACTGTATGTCATTGTTAGAAAAAGTGGGCGGTGCCAATCAGTGGTGCTCAGATATTTTCCATGCTCACGGAATAGCCGTGATTCACGAGCATTTTTCCACTATTCGGCTTCGGTATTCGACGCCGTGATCGATTTTCGATCACGGAATTTGGCCACAGGACATGCTGTGATTACAAATATTTGGGCCGCGATCACGCTTGTGATCGTGGGAAAAAAGGCTGTGATTAGATAAGTTGTGATTGAGCAGAAATGATGTCTCTGGGCCAGTCAGAGGCCCCCCAGCCAGGCCCTAGCAATCAATCATAGTAGGGGAGGCTATGCCCTCCCCTCCTGTATATACAGCGGCGGCCGTCTTAAAAAGCTCTGTCCTTGCTAGACTGTGGCACTGAGAGGATCATCTCCAGGCCATTTGTTGCTAAAGCACGCATGTTTTTTTTGTCCAAAACATAGCGTTGTTACTCCTAACATTGCTCTTTTACTGTAGTATATACTTGCATTCAGCTAGCTAGCCAGTGTATGATTACTAAAGTTAGTTGTAGTTAGTGAGAGAGTGTACTGACTGATTGCTGTGCTTAGTGCAGTGCAGGCATGCAGGTTCACTGATTCTATCTACTACTGCTCTATTACTGACTGTATGCTTGTATTTAGCTAACCAGTGTGTGATTAAGTTTAGCTGTAGTCAGTATGAGTGACAGTATACTTACTGATTAATTTATCTGCTTAGTGCAGGCCAGTTGAAGTTCACACTGATTCCACTACTCTATTACTGTATAGTGTATACTTGTTAGCTAGCTAAGCCAGCCAGCCAGCCAGTGATCAACTTTAGTTAGTTGCAGTCACTGCCACTATTCAGTCACTCAGTTTAGTCAGTGAGTGACATTGTACTGTTGTATTAGTGCACTGCAGGCAGACCACTGTCTACTACTTTTTGTTTGCTATATTGTACTGTATTTGACATTTGTATTCACTCAGCTCATAGCCAGTGATCAACTTCAGTTACTTGCATTCCCTGCCACTGTTCAGTTACTAAGTTTACTCAGTGACATTGTACTGTACTGTTGTATCAGTGCAGGCATACCGTAGTCCACTAATTTTAATGTTCTATATTATTTTACTGTATCACTTGTATTCAGCTCATAGCCAGTGATCAACTTCAGTTATTAGTATTCACTGCCACTGGTCAGTCACTAAGTTTAGTCAGTGACATTGTACTTTTCTAGTAGTGCACACAGACCACTGTATACTCATTTTTGTGCTCTTTGTTGTTGTACCCCATTATCACCTTTATAATTCATGCAGTTTGGGGGAATGTAGCATGTATGGGGCGTTAATAATAGCTTAAACGCTATTCCGTGATCATGGCCATGATTAGGCGTGATTGCCTCATTCAGTCGATTTTGTGAGTCCGGCTGAAATCTGGAAAATCAATCACGACGTTTCCGGATTATTATTTTTTTAAATCACGGCCGAATAGCCGAATCCGTGATTGGGGGGTATCCGAGCAGCACTAGTGCCAACAACTACATTTTCTCATGGGAAAATATAAAAAGCAGCCATTCTTACACTGTTAATGGCAGGGTTCTGAAACTTGACACAGTTGGCCACTGGATGACTGGGATTAATATTCGGAAATGTGGGTGAAGCCTACAACAGCCAATCAAAATGCACCTATTGATTTGCAAGGGGAATATTTACATTGCTACCATTCTTACACAGCTAATGGCAGAGGCCTCAAACCTGATACAGTCAGTCATTGTTTGACTGGGGTCCAAATTCACTAAAGAGGGGGAGCCACAAACAGCCAATCAGATTTGTTAGATTGATTTCAGCCATTCTGTTATTGGCAGGAATTTCAAACTTGACACAGTTGGTCACTGGATGACTTGGATTAATATTCAGTAAAGTGGGTGTAGCCTACAACAGCCAATCAAAATTCACCTATTGATTTTCAAGGGGAATATTTACATTGCTGCCATTCTTAGACTGTTAATAGCAGATGCCTCAAACCTGGTACAGTTGGTCACTGGGGGACTGGGGTTCAAATGCGGAAAGGGGGTGGAGCCACCAACATCCAATCAGATTTGTTTAATTTCAGTGGGAACATGCAAATTATTGATACCAAGGACCCCAAAGCTCACAAATTTGGCCATTATAGGCTTCAATTCACGGAGCTTTATCAAACACTTTACCAAACGTTTGATAATTTACCTCATGGGTAAAATCTAATTTTGAATTCACTAAGGTGCTATAGATTTATCAAATGTTTTATCGATGAAATGATCAATAAATCTATAACACCTTAGTGAATTCAAAATCAGATTTACCCATTGTAAGAAAACGCGGAAGAGCCGCCGCCATGAGCCAGCGGTCGGCGGCTCTTTCCGCGTCCAGTGGCCGCACACACGGGGAGGCAGCCGCCTCCTCCCAGCATGAGGCGGCTGTCCCCGTGGAGAGGCAGGCTGAGCGCCGGGTCACCGCCGCGTTGGACGCGGCAGTCGGCGCGCATGTCCCCGCTGCGGAGACTCCGCAGAGCGGGGCTGCTGGGGCTGGGACTCGTAGTCCCTCAAAGTTTAGAGTGACGCGCGCGCGCGCACTCAGGAAGTAGATATGCCTGTCAAGATGAGTCAGCTGACCAGGCTGGTCAGCTGACTCTGGCTCCACTCCCCATTGGTCCAGTGCTTGGGGTGGAGCTGGAGAAGTATATGTGTATATATACTGCTGGCTGTTCACTTGCTCCTTGTCTGGCGTTGCGTTCACATATGTGGGAGCACCCAGATCCGTAGTTAGATCCGTTAGTGTGCCGGGACCAGCTGGAGCTGTAATCCTACACTAAGCTAGATTCTGTTGATAGTTTAAAGTACTAGTTTGATTGTGATTATCTGTTATGACCTTTGCCTGCCTCGACTATCCTCCTGAACTCTGACCTTGTACCTCGCTATATCTGATACCCCGTTGCCGAACCCTGCCTGTACTTTGACTCCGCCTCTGCCTCCTGATTTTGTACCCCGATATTTCTGACACCCCGTTGCCGAACCCTGCCTGTACTTTGACTCCGCCTTTGCCTACTGATATTGTACTTATCTGTCCGTCTGTTTACGACCTGGCTTGTCCGACCTCGAGAACCGACCTCACGATTGGAGGCGGTTCCCCGTCCTGTTAGTGACACTCCCGCCTGAGTGTCACTTTTGGACTTCCCTTCCCTCTGTCAGTCTGACTCCTCCCGTCTTGGAGAGCTCAGACCTGCGGAAGGGATCTGTGCAGTGCTCCTTGCTGCACTGAGGCCTGTCCTCTATATTACTGTTGCACCAATCACAACACTCTACTCAGGTGACCAGAGGTTAGCTAGTATATTGGATTATCGGTGATACTGCAGATCACATATAATCTGGTATACGTCTGTATTTCCCGTGATACTGCAGATCACCGGTAATCAGACCTCTCTGTGCTTCACCGAGCGTTACACCCATGAGGAAAAGTATCAAACGTTTGATAAAGTGTTTGATAAAGCTCTGTGAATTGAGGCCTGAGTGTTTGTGTGTTAGGGTAAGAAAATGTGGGCAGAGCCAACAGCAATCAAATACCTACATAGGCAACACCGGGCTATCAGCTAGTAGGTGATAATAATTACTTGTGCATACTTCAATCGTGGATATTAGTGTACTTCACTTGCATATAAAATATGCACAACTCTATATATATGCCTCAGGTTCATTTTGCTGCTATGCACCTATATTATTACTGCTTGTTTACAACTTGCAATTATATACTTTGCAATAAACGTGTTTTTAAAAAAAAATGTAAGAAGTGTTTCAGGTATAGGAACCGTCTCAAAAACCTCCAACCAGGAAAACCAGGAAAATTACCGTCAAGGTCAGAGGCGTAACTAGAACTCACTGGGGCCCCCTGTGAAAATTTTGGATGCTCCCTCCCCCCCTACAGGGCTGACCAGGCAGGATGTTTAAAAAAAAACACATAAATACAGTATAGGTAGCCAGGTATTTGTGCCCCTAGTATAGCTAGCCAGGTATAGATGCCCCCAGTGTAGGTTAGCCTGGAGGGTGAGCAGTGGGCACACACAGCCACGGGAACCCCCCTCCCTCACCTCAGGTACCCTTTAGCACTACACCCTCGAAAAATTAGAGCAGCGGCTGTTCAGGGAACACAGGAATCTCTGGAGTTATACTTGCCGGTCTTCTCCGTCTCCAGTGCTGCTCACTCTATTTCCTGATTAGCGGAAGAAGAGTGAATGGCATTGGACACAGAGAAGTGGAGCTCCATGGCATTGAATGTGAAAGAGGGGATTCCTATGTTCCTTGAACAGCTGCTGCTCTAATTTTTCAAGGGTGAAGCACTAAAGGGGGGCCTAAGGGGGGGAGTCAGGCCCCACTATCTGCAGCTGTATGTGCCCACTGCTCCTGCACTGCACCCCTCCTGCCCCCAAAAACGGCCCTGGGTGGGCACCAGAGCCACCGTCTCCCCCCAGGCTTCTTCCACATTCCTCCCATGGCTGCATACATTGTGGGGGTGATTTCTATGACCCTGGTAAAAGTAGTTATCCTAAATTATTTTTTTGCATTCTACTCTATGTCACTACAGTGCCTCTTGAAATAATTGCAGCAAAAATTGTATAGTTGTCATGGAGGATTTTTTTTTTTTTTTTACAAATGCTTGATTTTCTTTACATACTAAAATGGAAATGGATGAACATAAATAAAGGAAGCTGGAATAATTCTGAATATACTCACATGTCTGAGTATGTCTGCCATGGAAAGCACAGAGCAGGACCAGAAGGTAGAGGAGCTGCATTCTGCTCCCTATTGCTGGATAATCCTCCCTGTACCCGTCCCTCAGTGACACTAAACACACTGCTCCCAACACAAACACAGCAAACACAATAACACCCTCCTGTCCTCTTTCTTCGTCATATGACAAAAAAAAAATGTAAATTGCCTGTTGGCACTTTTTATTATTTAGCATAGATTTCCTTATTCTTTGCATTCTCTGTCATACCAAAAGTGTTTGTATTATACGTTTAGAAGTTAAAATGTCATAAAAGAGACTGTCAGTCTTCAGGGCAAATATGTGACATGTTTGAAGTATATAGAATTGCTAAACTCTACACAAACCACACTGTTCACACTGGATTTAACTAGCACTCCCTCCTTTGACCTGCCCATATATTTTGTGCACAAGCCAAATACAAATACCAAATTCACAGAAATATCATCCCCAGTGATCACGAGCCGTTTTTTGTGATCACCAAGTCGTAATCGGCATAAGTGATCGGCTCTCGATCACAAATGCTGATCACAAATGCACTGGTGATTGCACTCGTTACCTAACTCGTGATCACCAGTCGGTATTCGTGATTAAAAACCCACCGACTTTAGCAATTAATATAAAAGCCCCCTTACGTGCTAGAAACACCAAATTTGCCAGATATGTTAAGAAGAGCAGTAATAACAAAAGGAGAAAAAAATCAAAAAGACCTTATAATTTGCCAAGGAAAAAAGAATACATTTAAATGTGGCAAATACATTACCGGT
Organism: Hyperolius riggenbachi; assembly: GCF_040937935.1. Lineage (NCBI taxonomy): Eukaryota > Metazoa > Chordata > Amphibia > Anura > Hyperoliidae > Hyperolius > Hyperolius riggenbachi. The sequence goes on from NC_090652.1 coordinate 65,832,785, forward strand.
CATTTACCGCAGTTCAATGTATACTTTTTCCTTTGAAACTTTAAAATCAATTTTCTTAAAAACGATAAGGTCTCTTTGAAAAAAAAAAAAAAAATATCTTGTTCCCACTGTTGTTCTTAACATATCTAACACATTTGGTGTTTCTAGCATGTAAGGGGGCTTTGCTATTAACCGCTAAAGTCGGTGGGTTTTTAATCACGAATCCTGACTCATGATTTGTGATTACATGCAGGTATTTGACTCAACACCGCACTCGAGTCAGATATTCATTTCTATTTGTGATCGTGATCACGAGTCAATTCATAAGTAGGCGGGGTCGAATTCGTGATTGAGGGTATTCGAGCATCTCTGATCATCACATACAAGATCAAGTCTCATGTTATTCACAAAACAAAGGCTGTCCACTTGTAACACCGAGAGGCACAGACTAACCAGCAAGCTCATGGTGAACCAGAACTCATTGGAGTGTGTGAGGGGCTGGTTCACCATGAGTTCTGGTTCACCATAAGCTTGCCAGTTAGTCTGTAGCTCTCGGTGTTACAAGCCCTACTCCATAGAGCCAAATTAATCCATGCCATGCACTGACGAGGATCAAACAATCCGAAACAGTCTTTATGCATGTTGGATTATTATGGCTCTGTACACATTATTACATTTTCTCTGAGGAGTGGCAACATGGGGTTCTCAAAACAACTCTCAAATGACCTGAAGACAAAGATTGTTCACCATCATGGTTTAGGGGAAGGATACAGAATGCTGCCTCAGAGATTTCAGCTGTCTGTTTCCACAGGTAGGAATATATTGAGGAAATGGAAGACCCACAGGCTCAGTTCAAGTTACAGCTCGAAGTGGCAGACCAAGAAAAATCTTGGATAAACAGAAGCGATGAATGGTGAGAACAGTCAATCCACAGACCAGCACCAAAGACCAACAAACTCATCTTGCTGCAGATGGAGTCACTGTGCATTGTTCAACCTTTTGGCGCACTTTACACAAGGAGATGCAGTATGCTAGATTGATGCAAAGGAAGCCTTTTCTCCACCCACAGCACAAACAGAGCCGCTTGAGGTATGCTAAAGCACATTTGGACAAGCCAGCTTCATTTTGGAATAAGGTGCTGTGGACTGATGAAACTAAAACTGAGTTATTTGGGCATAACAAGTGGCGTTATGCATGGAGGAAAAGAACACAGAACTCCAAGAAAAACACCTGCTACCTACAGTAAAATATGGTGGTGGTTCCATCATGCTGTGGGGCTGTGTGGCCAGTGCAGGGACTGGGAATCTTGTCAAAGTTAAGGAGCACATGGATTCCACTCAGTATCAGCGGATTCTGGAGACCAATGTCCAGGAATCAGTGACAAAGCTGAAGCTGCACTGGGGCTGGGTCTTTTATCAAAACAACAATCCTAAACACTGCTCAAAAAACACTAAGGCATTCATGCAGAGGAAAAAGTACAACTGTCAGGATCTCTCCTGTAGCATGTTCTGTCGCTTGCAGTGGAGCTGCAACTGGGCAGTTCTGACTTGTCTGCTTGCATTTGGTTGCGCTTTCGCACTGAGTTTTATTGTCATTTACAATCACTCTGCAGTTCAGAGCAGTTCAGGATGCTGTCAGGATTCCTCCTATGGTTTGCTGCAGTTAAACTGCAGCCAGATAGCCCTGGATTTCCTACATGCATGTTGTTGCATAGTACTGCATGCATTTGTTATGATAGTCTTTCAGCCAGCAAATGGTAATCAAGCCAGCTCAGGTTTGAATGATTACCATTCAGCTGTGTGGAAATTTGCATACCTGCATCCATTGGCTGATGCCGGCATAAAAGTTTGCCTCCCATTTCAGACTCTGCCTTACATAGCGGTCAGTATGCTGGTCTGCTGGGAACTTTGTTACTCTGTAATAGATCTGCTATTGTAGTTCAATGCAACCTTATTACTTGTGCTTTAGCTAGTTTCTTGATAAATATATATGCAGTATTGCTAATATACCATATTTTTCGGACCATAAGATGCTCCGGACCATAAGACGCACCTAGGTTTAAAGGACAAAAGCCAGGGAAAAAAAATAAATATACTAAACCTGCTGGTGCGTCCATGGTGCAGGGGTGTCTTGTGGATCTTCTCCCACCAATTCCTTCCAACTAGAGGCGCCAGGCTATGTACCAGACCGCATTGGTGATATGCTCCTATTTATTGCCTGAGGAAGTGGGATATACCCGCGAAACGCGTTGCACATTGTTCGGAGTATGTGAATAAACTGTTTTTTGCTTAAATCAGCATTTTTTTGTGTCTGTTTTGGAGGGGTAAGTCCACCACTACCTACTTCATTTTATCGATTTTAAAGAAATATTGTTTTTACCCTGTTGGTGCCTCTGTACTACTATTGCTTCCAATTAATATGTCCCCCTTGTACCTGTCTCCATCAACCTTTTGTGCTTTTTTAGCCTCCTCCTCCTGACATTCCACAAGTGTCTACGTAACACTTTTAAATGTATCCTAAGCAACTGTGTGAAAACACACCCTATCCCCCCCATAAAACAGCTGTGAAGTGCACTTCCTGCAAAGAAACACTCACAGCTGGCTGTGGGACATACTAACACACATTCCCTGCTCATGCACACTGCTAAACTGATTTTAGCCTTTTAGTCTTATGCTTCAAGAAACTCTTCCATCTCAACAGTGTAAATTAGACAAAGTCCTGCCTCAATAAGAAAACTGTTTGCCTGATTCTCCTTACAAGCTTGTCTGCATGCAATGCAATTGACAATAAAATCCCACAGTCCTGGCAATAATGAAGAACGTCAGCCCCTCAAGCTGATTGCCAATAACAGATACTGTGCTGTGTGAGACATGAGCCTATGTGGGCTCTCACCAAGCTTCACTGACAGTTCCTGAATCCACTGCAAGCGCCTCTCCCACCGGCATTCAGATCTCCCGAAAACACAAACAGGCTTGCCAGATGACACACGTGGTGCAGTTTCCACTTCCTGCTTCGCGTCTGCTGGGGAAATCCTGACCTGCTGGCTTCAACCTCCATAGCAGGTGAGCGCCGCTTCTACTGCAGATTATTGTCCCGCCAAAGGTGGTGGTGATTCGCTGATGATTTCCGGATGGTTCTTATGCCGATCCGTTACATGCGAATCTGCCACCGACGCTTATATCTCCCGCCTCACACAAACAGGCAGGACAGCTGACTCACGCGGAACTTCCGTGTTTGTTCTTTTGCCAATTCACCTTAAGCGTCTTTGCCACTGGCACTGAGAGATCTCCCGCCTCACACAAACAGGCAAGCCAGCTAACTCACGTGTAGCTTTACTGACATTATCATTTGTTCTTTTGCCGATTCGCTGCAAGCGCCTCTGCCACCGGCCTGTGTACAGTATGTTCCGCCTCACACAAACAAGCTTGCCAGATGACACACGTGGTGCGGCTTCCCCTTCCTGCTTCGTGTCTGCTGGGGGAATCCTTACCTGCTGACTTCCACCTCCATAGCAGGTGAGTCCCGCTTCTACCCAGATTACTGTGCAAACTGCACTGGCCAAGCGGAGCACACTACAGGGAATCCCGACATGATGGGGCGGCAAACGGTCATATCGGCGGGTGCTTGAAAGTAAGGGACTTCCTGTATTCGGTCCATAAGACGCATTGACTTTTTCTCCCCACTTTTGGGGGCAAAAAGTGTGTCTTATGGTCCGAAAAATACAGTATATTTATCCGTTAGTTGAGCCGTTTGTTATTTTTCTGTATTATTGTGTATTGCCTTATTTCCATGCCTGATGGACGTTTGCTGCATCCGCGGTGGGTCAGTGAAGTCCATTATCCATATAGCTTGGATTCTGCTATCACCACATTGGTGACTGGTAGTATTCCTGCTACTCTAGTTTCTGGGGATGTAACTATAGGCTGCGGTTGCTATTAGTTATGTTCTTTCCTGTAGTCTTGCCTGTGTGGATGCTTGCTGGTGACTGGTTGTTAACCTGCGTACTCTGCTTCTGTGGACGTGACTGTGAGCTGTGGTTGCTACTAGGTACGATCTATAGTCCTGTCTTGTACCTGTCTGAATGCTTGCTATTGCTAGAGCAGCACTTAGTCTTGCAAGAATTCCGACTGTTCATTCTTTGTCTGGTGACTCAGACCATAGGCAGCGCAACATCACACTGCACTGCCATTGTGTCTTATTTGTAGCGATATCAGAAGCCCAGAGCTGCAGTTGCTCTAGGCAACCTGTGTAGCCTCTTCCATTATTCAGCTACTAGCCTTGTTGCTCTAGGTGGTCAGAAAGTATAACCCCCAGGCATCACAACAACGTTCTGGAATGGCCATTTCAGTCCCCAGACTTGAATATAATTGAAAATCTGTGGTGAGTTAAAGAGAGTTGTTCGTGCTCAGAAGCCATCAAACCTGAATGACCTAGAGATGTTTTGTAAAGAGGAATGGCCCAAAAAACCTCCAACCAGAATCCAGACTCTAATGGAAACCTATAGGAAGTGTTTAGAGGCTGTAATTTCTGCAAAAGGAGGATCTACTAAATATTGATTTCATTTCTTTTTTGTGGTGCCCAAATTTATGCACCTGTCTAATATTGTTTAAACAATTATTGTGCGCTTTCTGTAAATCCAATAAACTTCATATCACTTCTCAAATATCACTGTGTGTGTCTCCTATATGATATATTTCACTGACATTTTTTATTGCAACAATTTATACAGGAAAATCATGAAGATTAACAAGGTTGCCCACATTTTCACATCCCACTATATATTATCATTTTTTAACAAATGTAATAATAAGTTTAACTTTCAAAACAGGGAAGATTATCGTATTAACAATTTGCGAGTTCATAGACATTATTAAAGGTTTTCAATTTGTAAAACATTATTGTAAACACAATATTTTTATAAACGCTATTAGTGTTTATCATTTACACCACGCGCCCTCTTTTCCCAACAACCTTTTTGCATGGACGCTAAAAAGTGTCCAAAAACCCAGACAGTGGTATTGCAGAGGGGAATTGATGGCAAAATATTTGCCAAGAAATACATATGAAATGCAAGCACTTAAAAAAAAAAAATTCTTAAAGAGAACCCGAGGTGGGAATTACTAATACTATTGGGGCACAGAGGCTGGTTGTGCACACTAAGACCAGCCTCTGTTGCCCCATCGTGTGCCTCCATGTCCCCCCTGCTCGCCGCTATAGACCTCGCAGTGCTGGCGACATGCAGCGTGTCGCCAGCACAATGTTTACCTTAGCGCTGTCTGTCAGCGCCGCTCCCCCGCCTCCTCCGCATCGGCGCACCCGCCCGTGTCCCTTCCCTCCCGCTGAGAGGAGGGAAGTGACGCGGGCGGGTAGCGGTGATGCGGAGGAGGCGGGGGAGCGGCGCTGACTGACAGCGCTTAGGTAAGCATTGTGCTGGCGACGCACTGCGTGTCGCCAGCACTGCGAGGTCTATAGCGGCGAGCAGGGGGGACATGGAGGCACACGATGGGGCAACAGAGGCTGGTCTTAGTGTGCGCAACCAGCCTCTGTGCCCCAATAGTATTAGTAATTCCCACCTCGGGTTCTCTTTAAAGAAGTGTCAATGAGTGCCAGCTTTAGCCATCAATATCACAGCCCTCCTAAATGCTAGATAAATGCTAGAATTACAGCGGGGAAAAAATGGAGAAAATCAATTTTAAAGGTATGACAGGAAAAAGTTTTTTTTTCTTTTTTTTTACATAGGTCATGCCCGGAATTGGGTTTGGCACATCCATAAGACAATAACAGTAACAGACTGTGGAGACTAAACACCAAAAGAGGTGGTGTCACAGTAAGGTGCAGTGCAGTTACAGTTCCTCAAAGACTGAAACTCCGTAGCGGCAGCTAAGGAACCTCAGGGAGTAGACCCTGGTGGAGTGGGGGTACGTGGCTGGAGTTTATGAGAATCAGAATCAAGTTTATTTTGCCAAGTACAACGTGAGTTGTACCCGTAATTGGTTTTGGCACAACAGGATCAGTGATGGTACAATAGCAGCGTGTTTTAGCATACAATATACATACAGTACATACATACAGGTATATACAGTAGATACATACAATAGGAACAGTGCAATACAAGGCATAGAGACATAGCATGGATAGAATGATGCGTGAAAGATGAACCCAGGGGAAGGACCGGGGGGGGGGGGGGGGTAATCCGCTGCCGTCTGTGGCACTCAAAACGCTTTGGTGCACGTTGAAAGTGGCAGGGTGGATGCATGGCTGAAATCGCTGGAACTCTCCCTGTGAGGCTGGGGGCTGTGTTGGACCTGCAGGTAGGGCCCTGTTCTGGATCCTTGGCTTGATGGGGTGCTGCTACAGTGTCAGTCCCCTGGAGCAGGCTGTGTGACCTGAGCAGCAGAGTGGACAATATGGTGGCAGCAGGCTCCAGGCAGAGGGCTGAAGGATAGTAAAGCTTCGGGAGTGATGGCCTAGGCATGTGCAGGAAGCATGCAGCCACATCTGCCCCTCTGCGGTGGTGTAGCAGACCCTGTGTCTTTAATTGCGGGCGGTGTCCTTTGGTTCCCCTGGCAGCGGCGGTGTAGCTGCCCACGTGGTGGCCTCATGGATGCAGGAGGCGACCCGTTCCCTGGCAGCATCCATCTGTGATAACCACTCGGCCGGTGATGTCCTGACCTCCTCAGAGCGGCCGCATCAGCTTCTGACCTCCTGTGGCGGTGGAGCGGCCCTGTGTGTGGTCCATGTGGCTAGCCACGTGGTGGATTGCTGCGGCAATCCGATGGCAGTGATCTGGGTGATCCAGGCTCTGGAGCAGGCTCTCCAGGATGAGGAGAGCAGGGAGAACTCCTCTGACCTCCCAGCACAGGTGAGCCACAAAGGTGAGCCTGGGTGCCGAGGCATCCTACTCAGGCGTCATCTTGCTGGCTTCAAGAGGTTGATGGCAGAGGGGAAAAAGTTCCTGTGCCTTGCATTCTTGATGGCAATAACCCGAAACATCAGTTGTAAAGGGAGCCTACTAAAGTAGTGGTGGCCTGAGTGAGAGGGATCATTTACAACACTCAGCGCACTAGACTGCAGTCTTGTGATGTAGAAGAGGTCTAGTGGTGGGAGAGGTGATGATTCTCTCTGCTGATCTGATAACCCTCAAAAGTTTACATCTATCGATGGCAGAGGAGACAGCGTACCAGACCAGGATGGACAAGCAGAGGTGGCGGAATAGAATCTTGATAGAACCTCTTGAGCCATACTGATCTTCTTCAGCTGGGGGAGGAAGAAGAGTCTTTTCTGGGCTTTCACCAAAGTGGAGCTGGTGTTGGCCTTCCAGCTTAAGTCTTTGGAGATGGTAATGCCCAAGAGTTGGACACAGGGTACTCTTGCCACCCCAGTGCCTTCAATGTGGTTTGGGGGTGGTGTGGGGTCATTTTTTTTTAAATCAATGATCCTCTTGACAGTTTTGGCAGTAGTTTTGGTAGTGTAAATTTTACATTTATCAAAAGAAAGAGCAGGGAATTTCAATCTGAGATTACCAGGTAGTCAGTATGTAATACATAAACCCTTCCCCCTGGAAACCCTTTGGAACCGGCAATTCTTTGGCCAGGCCACCAGGGATCACTGTGATCAGTACACAGAAAGTGTTGTGTATATGTTTTTATCTTTCATTTTGTGAATGAACACTGGCATCTAGCTAATACCGGCTTTTATTCACTACAGGCTCTTTGATAGGCTGTGGAAACACATGTTCCCATTTAAAAATCACTGACTGGTGGGACAGTGTTGAGAACGCATGCACAATTGCAAGTGGTAGCAAGAACAATGAGATGCGCATATCTACGCCCATGATACGCAAGTAAAGTTTACAGAGTTGTAGATATGAGTAGTAGTGATGGGCGAACATCCAGATGTTCGGGTTCGGGGGGGGGGGGGGGGCTCGGCCGAACATGCCCCCGATATTCGGCATGTTCGGGCCGAACCCCGAACCCCGAACATGTCCCTTTGGGGCCCCTATAGGGTCCCAGCATAAAGGGAGAGCATGCCCCCCACCCCTCCCCGCTAAGCTCTCCCTTCTGCTGGACCCTATAAAATTAAATAGAAGTCCCCCAAAGTACCTGTAGCAGGCTGGCAGGAAGAGGACAGCAAGCGGGCAGCCGGAGAGCATAGGCGCTAGTACCATCTGGTACTTCCGCCCTCTCTCTGATGCACTTCCTGTTTACATTTGTAAGTCGCGTCAAGAGAGAGCAGAAGTACCGCGATGATGTGTACGAGGGTACGCGTCATCTACATGATGACACGTACCCTCGTACGCGTCATCGCGGTACTTCTGTTCTCTCTTGACGCGACTTACAAATGTAAACAGGAAGTGCGTCAGAGAGAGGGCGGAAGAACCAGATGGTACTAGCGCCTGTGATCGCCGGCTGCCCGCTTCCTGTCCTCTTCCTGCCAGCCTGCTACAGGTACTTTGGGGGACTTCTATTTAATTTTATAGGGTCCAGCAGAAGGGAGAGCTTAGCGGGGAGGGGTGGGGGGCATTTCTGCCCCCCCCCCCCCCCCCCCCCGCGCTCGGGGCATGCTCTCCCTTTATGCTGGGACTCTATAGGGGGCTTTGTTCGGCCGGACACCATGAGGTGTTCGGGGGGTGCCGAACCGAACCCGAACAGGCCAAAATCCGGGCGAACCCGAACAGTGGCGAACGCTGTTCGCCCATCACTAATGAGTAGCAGAAATCTGAAAGAGGTTAAATAATAGCATCTGTCAGGCATGTCTGTCACCAAAGCACCAGGAAAGGACACTGCTATGTCTACTTACAGTAAATTATAGCCGTATTTTATTTTATTTATTTTTTTAGTTATCAAAATCTTAATTTTCTTAACATGCTAAAATGGAAATGAATAGACATAAATAATGAAAGCTGGAATTATTCTGAATGTACTCACATGTCAGTCCATGGTGGACAGCACAGGGCAGGATCAGAATGTAGTGGGTCAAACCATACAAAGAAAGAGGCGGAACACCGCTGGCTACAAACATTGCTGTTTATTACAGAACAGGAGCGCCACACGTTATGGACCAAAGTCCTTCACCTGATGAAGGACTTTGGTCTGTAACATGTAGTGCTCCTGTTTAGTAATACACAGCAATGTTTGCAGCCTGTGGTGGGATCCATCTGAAAATGGCGCCTGCGAATAATGGCGCACGGTGTTGCCGCTAATCCATTTGTCGCTTATCGCTATTTAACATTAAAGCCTTATTGTTATTTAGCGTTAAAGCCTTATCGTTATTTAGCGTTAACACACAGAACCCTCTCTGTACCTATCCCTAACCCCTAAACCCCCCCAGTGGTGCCTAACCCTAACCACCCGCCTGGTGGTGCCTAACCTTAACCACCCGCCTGGTGGTGCCTAACCCTAAGACCCTCCTGGTGGTGCCTAACCCTAACCACCCCCCTGATGGTGCCTAACCCTAACCACCCCCTGGTGGTGCCTAACCCTAACCACCCCCCTGGTGGTGCCTAACCCTAAGTACCCCCTGGTGGTGCCTAAGCACCCCCTGGTGGTGCCTAACTCTAAGACCTCCCTGGTGGTGCCTAACCCTTACCACCCCCCTGGTGGTGCCTAACCCTAAGACCCCCCTGGTGGTGCCTAACCCTAAGACCCCCCTGGTGGTGCCTAACCCTAAGACCCCCCTGGTGGTGCCTAACCCTAACCTTGACAGTGTTACAATAAATCCATTCACCGTTTTGCAGTTAAATAACTTCTGCAGTTTGGCTTATGTAGGTTAGCTATTGATAAATAACGTTACTGTGCACAATACCGTCTGCTGTTTGGCATATGAACGGCGCTATTGATAAATAACGTTACTGTGTGCCGTTTTTCTTCTTTTTTCCCTGTGCGCAATTCTTATGCAGTACTAATGATAAAAAGCGATAAGCATATCTTTTTAATGCAGCACCATTTTTATGCATAGGCGTTGTGCGCCGCTGTGGTGTGCCATCTCTTTCTTTGCATGGTTTGACCCAGAACAATTTGGAGCAATCCAGTTGAGGCTCGGCACCAGCCTATCACCAGGGTTTACTCACCATAGCAGCTGTTTTACTTGGCTACACATACCGGGTCAGAAGGTAGAGGAGTTGCATTCTGCTCCCTATTGTTGGATAATCCCATCTACGGCAGTCCGTCAAATCACAAAAGCCAAATGCAATTGCAAACACAATCACAAATGTTAAGCTATTTTACAATACAATTTAGCAATATTTACTGGTGGTTAGGGACACAAGTAGAAACACAGGGGAAAATTAGCATGCAGGATATTTGTGATCAGGCAAAACCAGGGCCGGTTCTAGACGTTTTGCCGCCTGAGGCAAACTTGTGAGGATGCAGCCCCCCCCCCGCCCCAATACATAGTATAATTGCCCCCAGTATAGGTACACAATAATAAAGAAGGACACGGCATTCAGGAGCTGTGCAGTAACAAACTGTACTGGAGTCACAAGATACACAACATGTTTTGGGCAGAGCCCTTCCTCAGGTGTACCTCCCACATCCTAAACAGGTAATATATATTCCCGCACCCGACGTCACTCGCCGCCGCCGCCGCATACGCGTCTGCGCTGCACAGATTCCCGGCAGAGCTCTGAGCTATATAGCTCAGAGCTCTGAGAAGCATCTTTGTATTTTGGCTCCAAGGAGCCCCATTGGTCCTTAGCAGACCAATGGGGTTCCTTCAAATCAAAAGGAACCCCATTGGTCTGCTAAGGACCAATGGGGCTCCTTGGAGCCCAAATACAAAGATGCTTCTCAGAGCTCTGAGCTATATAGCTCAGAGCTCTGTCGGGTCCGTGCAGGACGCTAAGTCCCCGCAGCTCCCGCTGCCCTCCCCGCCTCTCCCACATGTCACCCACATGTCACTCACATGTGGGTGACAGATGTGGGCGGGGTGGACAGCGGGAGCTGCGGGGACTTAGCGTCCTGCACGGACGCGTAATTGCTGCGGCGGCTGAGCGGCGAGTGACGTCGGGTGCGGCGTAGTTACAATGTAACAAAGTTGTTACATTGTAATAACTTTGTTACATTGTAACTGATAGAACATTTCCGAGGCTATTTCGAGGGATCATTTATTTAAAGGGACAGGTAAGTATTAATGGTTAATTAAGAATATTAAAGGACTTTTTTCGTGTTTATGTTTTTTGTTCAATTAAAATACTTTTTCTAAGTGTTTGTGTGTTTATTTACTTTTAACTCTTAAAGGAAATGGGTAAGGGGTACAAGTACCTCTATACTCATTTCTCCTGGGAGGGGGGGTGGGCATCTGGGGGACCCCTTTTTAAAGGGGACTCCCAGATTCCACCATGAACCTCCCCCCCAGGAAATCGCGGCCTCCACCTCCACCGCCCATCAGAGGTGGAGAAGAGCCCCTTGTCCTTCGATTGGACAAGGGCTCGGAGGGGGAGGGGAAAGCTTGGCTGCCCCTCCCCTTCCGAGACCCCCCAATCCATGGACCATGCGGGCTGGTATAGTCAGGGTGTGGAGCCCCACGCGGCCGGTGCTCCGCATTCTGGCTATCCCAGCCTGCATGGGGGACAAGGGGTTAAAGAGGTCTGGGAGGGGGGACCCCACGTCGTTTTTTTTAAATATTTCCCACACTCAGAACGAAGTAAGTAAAACTCTTCCCACTTGGGGGAATCTATGAAAATAATACACTATTGTTACCTGTGCAAAAAAAACTGACATTTTCTGCATTTAAAAGACATTTTCGCCCTTGAAACTTAAAAATCGATTTTCTCAAAAACTATAAGGTCTTTTTGAAAAAAAATTTTTTCCTCTTATTCCCACTGATCCCCTTAATATACCCTGGGAATTTGGTGTTCCTAAACTTTAAGCAGGCTTTGCTATTAACCGTTAAAGTCGGCGGGTTTTTAAATGTTTACATTTTTCCTTTGAAACTGTAACATCGATTTTCTCAAAAACTATAAGGTCTTTTTGAAAAAAAAAAATTCCTCTTATTCCTCCTGATCTCCTTAATATATTCTCCAAATTTGAGGCTCTTAGCATTTAAGGGGGCTTTGCTATTAACCCTTAAAGTCGGCGGCTTTTTATATTATACGGAGCGTTACGGTTTAACGCGAAATTACGGTAGCGTTTAATGCGAAATTACGGCATGAACGAAATGCGAAATTACGCGTTGAAAATTACGCTTACGGTATTTTCAATTACGATTTTAATGGCAATTACGCTACTGTAATTTCGCATCGTAATCGCAAATTTCGCATGCGTAATTTTAGTAATGCGAAACTACGAAAATTTCAGCTCAACTCTACTAACAACACACTTGCTCCATACACAGATACACCACACATAATAAAAGCCAACTCTCATCTTCTCCCTTCATATGCAGACAAAAAAAAAAGTAAATTGCCTAATGGCACTTATTACCGTATATACTCGCAAGCAAGCCGACCCGCATATAAGCCGACCCCCCAACTTTTACCTGAAAAACAAGGAAAAAATGATTGACCCTCATATAAGTCGGGGGTAGGAAATGCTGTCCATGTGATCCCCCCAGTGTGTCCTGGTATAGCTAGTATAGTGCCCAGTATGGGTAGTAAAGTGCCCAGTATAGCTAGTATAGTGCCCAGTAAGGGTAGGTAGTGCCCCAGTATCGCTAGTATAGTGCCCAGTATAGCTAGTATAGTGCCCCAGCATAGCTAGTATAGTGCCCAGTATAGTTAGTATAGTGCTCAGTATAGCTAGTATAGTGCCCAGTATGAGTAAGTATAGCCCCAGTATAGCTAGTATAGTGCCCAGTATAATTAGTATAGTGCCCCAGCATAGCTAGTATAGTGCCCAGTATAGTTAGTATAGTGCCCAGTATAGCTAGTATAGTGCCCAGTATGGGTAGGTAGTGCCCCAGTATAGCTAGTATAGTGCACAGTATAGTTAGTATAGTGCCCAATATAGCTAGTATAGTGCCCAGTATGGGTAGGTAGTGCCCCAGTATAGCTAGTATAGTGCCCCAGCATAGCTACTATAGTGCCCCTCCCCCCGCGGCCGCCGCTGCTATTACCTTAGCTCGGCGCCGCTTCTATTCCCTTGTCCTGCTCGCCTCGTATACGGTAATCCATTCCACAGCAGTGCGCCCCACGGCGGCTGCTGTGTGATGACGGAGGAAACCATAGAGAGCGGCTTCCTGTACCATTACTATGGGAACCGCTCTCTATGGTTTCCTCCGTCATCACACAGCAGCCGCCGTGGGGCGCGCTGCTGTGGAATGGATTACCGTATACGAGCAGGACAAGGGTATAGAAGCGGCGCCGAGCTAAGGTAATAGCAGCGGCAGCCGCGGGGGGAGTGGGGAGCGGGGGCTTTATTACATGACTTGCAAGCAAGCCGACCCCCCAACTTTTGACCCCCTTTTTGGGGGTCAAAAATTCGGCTTGCTTGCGAGTATATACGGTATTTAGCATGGACTTCCTTAGTTTTTGTTGTTTTTTTTTTTGTCTGCCACACCAACATATTTTTATGTTATAGAAAATTACATAGAAGAGGTTGAGTCCTCAGGGCAAATAAGTGACATATTTGTGGTATAGATAATAGCTAGGCTTTGCAGAAACCACGTTGTCAACTTGTCACACAGGATTTAATGATAAATTCCCCCTTTGTCAAGAGCAGTTGATGTTTGCAATATGGCTGTATACTGTATATTACAAGCAAACTATCTTGTTTTCATCTTGATTTCTTAATGGGCCTATACACTGGTCGATATTAGCCATAGGTTGGTCAATCGATTCTATAGAATAGATCGATCGATCAGAAATCGATTCTATCAAATTCCCCATTCGATCGATTTGTGGCCGATTTCGATTGATTTGATCTATCTGACAGGATGGAAAATCTAGGTCGATCTGCTGCTGGTAGCAGATCCATGGCCTATTGAGTTGCATTGGATCTAATGGTTCAATAATGTATTTAGATTGATTCCCAATAGATTTAATTCTGAAATCTATTGGAAATCAGTTCCTAGTGTGTGGAACACATCAAATAGATTCCTGTCAGATTGGATTTGACAGGCATCTGCCAGAAATCTATCTGATGGTCGAATCTGCTGCAAATCTATAAGTGTATGGCCACATTTAGTTTCTACACTGTTATTAACACAGCCAAAAATGTACCAAGGCAGGCAGGTTCTAACTTGCTTTGGAAAGGCAGGCATGGTTAACAAATTGCAGCTGCCACTTCATGTCCCCCTGTGGCCAACAGCAGGGGCCAGGAACTCACCTTCCACGCCTGGTTTATTTTCAGGAAGGTGAGTTTGTCCACAGAGACGGGGGACAGCCAAGAGTGCTTCTCGGTGACCACGCCACTGGCAGTACTGAAGCATCTCTTAGAGAGGACACTGGAAGGGAGGCAGGACAGGAGTTCCAGGGTGTACTGGGCAAGCTCCCTCGAGATGTCCAGTCTCTTGACCCGGTACCCCATGGGGTCCACGGGGCTGTCTGTGTCAAGCCCACTGAATGACCACATGTAGTCATATGCCATGCTGGTCAGTCGCTGCTGGTGCTGGTTGGAGGAGGATGCTGAGGCTGGCACCTCTGCACTGGGCCGCTGCACTGAATACAGGCTCTTGCCTCTTGATTGGGCTCAGAAGGTCTCCGGGGCACCGGCTGCTGATGCTGCTGCTGGTGGTTGTGCTGCTGGTGGTGGCATCAGGCACCTGTTGCTGGGTTGGCTGAACAGCTACAGTGGGGGTGGAAGGCTGGGTAAATGCTTCCAAGAGTCTGCACACAAGGGCCTCCTGCAACTCCCTTTGTGCGTTGCTTGTGGTAGATGGCGTCATACATTCTCCCAGCTTCCCCTTCAGACGCGGGTCCAGCATCAAGGTGATCCACATATCCTCCCTTTCATGCATCTGGATCACCCGGGGTTCCTTGTGAAGGCAGCGCAACATGTGCACACCCATGGAAAACAAGTGGGCCTTGGCAGCAAGATCTTCATCGTCCACGTCGTCCCATATCATATGCCTGTCCTCTTCCTGTGCCGTGTCATCCTCCCCAAGCCGCCATCCCCATACAACTCCAGCGTCGCTCTGCTCCTCCTCCTCAGCATTCAGGTTAGGGACCTCCAACTCCTCCACCCCCTCCACTACCTGTGAGCCCTCTTGTACTGCCATCTGCTCCTGATCCAGCTGCCTCAGGGCTGCCTCCCCATGCTCAATTAAATTGCATATTGCCTGCTCCAGCAGGCAAACCATGGACACCCACTGACACACAGAGGCTTGCTCCTCGCTAACCATCTTGCTTGCCTCCAGGAAGGGACTCAGCAGCAGGCATACTTGCTGCATCGATGTCCACTGAGTTGCACTGATGATGGGGACTTGCTGGTTGCTGGGGAAACTTGGGCCTAAGCATGGCGTACATCAAAAAAGGGCGTCGGGAAAAAAGGGCACGTGGTGTAAACGATAAACAGTATTATTGTGTAGAATTTCGTTTACAAATAGTGTTTTAAGAATTTATAAATCACTAAATAACGTGTATGAGATTGGCAATTCTTAAAACGTTAATCTTCCCTATTTGTAAACTGAAACTTATATTTACATTTGTTAAAAACCCTCCCTGTACCTATCCCTAACCCCTAGACCCCCTGTTGGTGCCTAAACCTAAGACCCCCCTGTTGGTGCCTAAACCTAAGACCCCCCTGTTGGTGCCTAAACCTAAGACCCTCCAGTTGGTGCCTAAACCTAAGACCCCCAGTTGGTGCCTAAACCTAAGACCCCCCTGTTGGTGCCTAAACCTAAGACCCCCCTGTTGGTGCCTAAACCTAAGACCCCCCCAGTTGGTGCCTAAACCTAAGACCCCCCCAGTTGGTGCCTAAACCTAAGACCCCCCTGTTGGTGCCTAAATCTAAGACCCCCCTGTTGGTGCCTAAACCTAAGACCCCCCTGGTGGTGCCTAAACCTAAGACCCCCCAGTTGGTGCCTAAACCTAAGACCCCCCTGTTGGTGCCTAAACCTAAGACCCCCTATGGATAATAATGTTTTACAGACATTAATAAATAAAAAATGTAAATAAAAAAATGTAATAAATGTTTTTGGGTGGATAATAATGTTTTATAAATGTTTTAGAAATAGTGATTTAGTATCTTTATAAATGTTATTCGTCATGGGCTCATTTTGTAAAGTTAAATCATCACAAACATAGTTATAAATCCTTAAAAATCTCCGAGCGCCGATTGTTAAAACGTTAATAATCTCCGGCGCCTTTTTTTCCCTGTTTGGCGCCCATTAAACGATATTTATAATGGGAGTGAATGGGGCGCCCTTTTTGTCCACTTGTCTCATGCGCCCAAATCTTCTGCTTCCCTAAGGGTGGCCACTAATGATCCAATCTTTTTCATCCAATCTTACCAAATCTATGCAGTAGAAGAGTAAACTGATGGAATATATTAATTTGGTACTATAGGCAGTTCCCTTATATTAGATAGAAATGGTAAGATTGGATGAAAAAGATTGGACCATTAGTGGCCACCATAACATGTAGGCCCTAAAGGTGGCCACACACGATACAATACAATGATCCGATTTTACAGTAATTTGATAAATAACATCAGATTTCCAGAGAAATCAAAAGATTTTTTTTCATTCGAGCAAGAAATCCAATCGGATTTCCCGTTTTTATTTGATAAAACTTGATCAGGAGTGCTGGATTTTTCTGATCAATTTTTATGAAAATTGAATGTTGTGTGGTAGATTGTCAGTTTATTAATATATACACCCAAGCAACTTTCTCAGAGTTTCCAATCATTTTTATCATAATTGAGGAAAAATTTAACATACATGTGTGGTACATTGGTCAGATTTTTGAAATGTTACAATGCGCAGGAAGCGCTGCACCACACGATTCAGCACATGGGCCAAGCAGGGGATGTGCTGGAGGTTTCCCTGCTGCACTTTTTTTTTTTTTTGCAGCGATAGCAATTAGAGTTGTCAGTGAACCCGGGCAGTGTGAACGCAGTCTGAGTCAGGAGGACAAAGCGGACAGTCAGTGTGGGAGCACAGAAGGACCATGGCAACTCACTGGTAGTACCACAGTTTGATAGTGCTGCTCGAAAAATTAAATGCATCCGTGGATCCGGGCATTGGGAATGCAGATTTTAGTACCTAAACTCACGATACAACATGTTTTCCGGGGTCTGAGGCACATACAGATGGTCCCGATCATCATCATCATAGAACTCTACTCCTGACCCCCCACCACCTCTGCCACCCCAACATCCCCAGACACAGACCCCTCATCGCCCTCAACATAAACTTGAGATGCTGGCCCGAGCCCAACCTCCTCCTCCACATCAGGCCCAATCATCTCCTCAATGGCAGCCCTCAATAATCGCCCAGACGCTGGACTGAGGGACACAACGCTCTCGTCCGGGGATGGCTGCTGACCACTGGCTGCTGGGGTGGATGTCACAACTTGAGTGGGGCGTTGGCTGTTGCTGCTGTTGGGAGTGCTGCTCACAGCGGAGGTCTGTGAGAAACTCATGATGGGCTCACGAAACGTGGTGAATGAACTGCAGTGGCAGTCTGACTGTCTGTAAATAGTAACTGAAGCAAATCACTGGCTAATGAGCTGAATAATACCAGTGAGCAGTGAGCAGTACAACGTAACTGAAGGGTATCACTGGCTAATGAGATGAATAATACCAGTGAGCACAGTACACCATAACTGAAGGGTATCACTGGCTAATGAGATGATTAATACCAGTGAGCAGTGAGCACAGTACAATGTAATTGAAGAGTATCACTGGCTAATTAGCTGAATAATACCAGTGAGCAGTGAGCACAGTACAACGTAACTGAAGGGAATCGCTGGCTAATGAGATGATTAATACCAGTGAGCAGTGAGCACAGTACAACGTAACTGAAGGGAATCACTGCCAAATGAGATGAATAATACCAGTGAGCAGTGAGCACAGTACAACGTAACTGAAGAGTATCACTGGGTAATGAGATGAATAATACCAGTGAGCAGTGAGCACAGTACAACGTAACTAAAGGGAATCACTGCCAAAGGAGATGAATAATACCAGTGAGCAGTGAGCACAGTACACAATGTCACTCAAGAAACTTACTGAATGACTTTCTGTAAGTAGTTGCTGAAGTGTATGACTGGCTAGCTGTACAGCAGGGATGCTCAGCAGTGCTCGAATATTCGAGTAGCTCGAATATTCAAGCTCTTTTTCAGCTATTCGAGCTCGGTATTCGTGAACTCGAATAGCCCATTCACTATTCGCGCTATTCGAGCAAACAGCGGTATTCAAGCTCGAATACCGAGCTCGAATAGCGTCATAGCCCAGATTGATGTCCTTAGAGCCTATCAGGGGGCTCCCAGGCCCTCTGACGGCAGCCAATCACAGAGGGGGACCCTGGCCAGCCCCTACCCTATAAATAGCGGCAGCCATGTTCAGTTTTTCCGTCTTTGCTTGAGACTTGTACAGAGAGAGATCTGCTCTTTTGTGCTTTGGCTTAGCAAGTGCTCTATTGTGGTCAATCACCTAGCGTTTTTGCTCACATACACCTGCTATACACACCTATATTGTTGTTAGCTAGATAGAGATTGTATTTTAGTTAGTAGCTTGTGTATTACATAGAGACAGCTGCTGCTGCAGGCAATCTTACAGTTTTAGGCCTCAGGGCCTTGCCTGTGTGGGCAGCTGTCCTCCTGTCCTCTGTTTATTTCTCATCTATACCTGTGTTTGTGCTGTGTATTCTACCCTGTCTTGTCCTTTACTACTGATTATTGTATTTTGTAGTTGTACTGTACTAGGGACACTCACTGTCACTGTTCATAGCTCCTGCGTGTGTGCGTGCACTGTCTGTAGTGTACAGTACACACACTCTATTTCCTGATTACTGATTATTGTATTTTCTAGTTGTACTAGTGTACTAGGGGACACACTCACTGTTCACTGTTCACACTCACTGATTACTGATTATTGTATTTTGTATTTGTACTGTACTAGTAATCACTTAGCGATCTAATCACTTAGGGATTAGTGTCACCTCACCCACTCCATTAAAGTACCCCACATTTCACCCGCCCTTTTAAAAAACTTTTTTGTTTACGCCAAAAACATCTAAGATGTCTGTAAGTGGCAGCCAGCGCGGTTTGGGTAAGGGGAAGGGCAGCAAGGGAATCAGGAGGAGAGGGAGCAGCATTGTGGCAAGCCGCGCCACCATGCACAGTTCCGCAGCAGCTGCGTCAGTGGCTAACATTCCGCCTATAGCCAATGGCTGTGGACGCCTTGGGCGCCCAGCAGGACCATCTGCAACTCACGCTGCAGAGACACAGCAGCAGCAGCGTGTAGTACCTGCTCCTATTTTCCTCCAGCCGGGTCGGAAACGTCCTATTGAGGAAAAGGATGCAGCCACTGTGATGCAACTGATGACGGAGGATGAGCAGCCTGCCATCAGCTCTGCCTCCGAGGCCTCCACCCTCACCACCACCACCACCACCACCCCTGTTCACAGCAGCCGCCCAGCAGGGCCTGGGGAGGAGGCCAGTTCACCGTCACAAGTTGGCGACCTGTCATTCAGCAGTATTTTGACCCCAGGCATCATGAGGGAATTGTCTGCTGTTGTTGGCGATTTTGAGGAGGAGATGCTGATGGGCACTTTGGGGGAGGAGGGATTGGACAGCAAGACTGTGGCGACAGTCAAGCAGCCCATCCATGCATCAGGAGAGGAGTTTGGGGGGTCATCATCCCAGCAGGACATGTTTCAGGAGGAGGAGGATGATGATGATGATGATGACAGGGTGACGGACAAAGACTGGGTGCCACCAGCTCCTGGGGATGTCATCATCAGCAGCTCTGAGGAGGAGGGTGCGCTTGTGGGCCTTGCAAGGAGGTGCATCATTGCAAGCATTGGCAGCAGTAGGCAGGTCCCACAGCCTGCTGGTGTCTCAGGCTCAGCAGCAGCAGCAGCATCTGCCAGTACCACCACCAGCCGCACCCAAGCCCCTTCCCCAACCACCACAGGGAGACAGGCAGCAGCAGCTCCAGTCCGTAGGGGGAATTTCACGTCACCAATCTGGCAATTTTTCACTATGCCCACAGTTGACAGCAAGTACACCACTTGCAACCACTGTCAGCGGAAGCTGAGCAGAGGTGCAGACCCCTAAAGTACAGCACCACCTCTCTTCTGAACCATCTTGCTGCTAAACATTACCACCAGCATGAGGAGTTCAAGAGGCTGAAGGCATCTGGCGCTGGCAGTGGCACCACACCCACCACTGCACAGCCTTCAGCAACAGCAGCAGCAACAGCAGCCACCCGCCCTCTTGCTCCTCCAGCACCACCAGCAGGAGTGCGGAAACGCACTGCTCCTCCCCCCTCTGCAACTCCTGCCGCCGACACTGAGGCCTGTTCTGGCAGCCAGTCCTCAGTTTCCTCCTCTGCTGTCTCCGCTGATTCCCGTGCTAGCAAAAGGCGACGCCAGAGCCTTTTGAGCGAGTCCTTCCAGGGGGTGGTTAGGGCTCTGCCTCCCAGCAGCCGTCGCGTGCGGCAGCTGAACGGCTTGCTGGCATGGGCCATGTGCTCCCAACTCCTGCTGACAATGCTCGTGTAGGAGGGGAGCGACATGCGTGCGCTGCTTGCTTGTGCAGCTCCAGACTGGCAGCTCCCCAGCAGACACTTCTTCGCCTGCCAGGTCATGCCTGCACTGCACCGCTTTGTGATGGCCAATGTGGAGTGAGGGCTGGAGCACGCGGTTGGTGAAAGGGTCCACGTCACCATGGACTCCTAGAGCAGCCGCTTCGGGACAGGCCACTACCTGTCCTTCACTGTCCACTGGGTCAGCTTGGTGGAAGGGGGTGAGGATGGGAGAGCAGCAGCGGGCACAGCAGCAGCAGCAACACAGTGGGTGGTGCCACCCCGCAGGGTCAGGGGAACTGCAGCAGGTTCCTCCAATCCTCTGCCATCCTCCGGCACACCTGGCCAAACCCCCCAGCTCAGCAGCAGCATTAAGCCACGTCACTGCCAAGTGCTGCTGCAGTTGGTCAGCCCTGGGAAGACCAAACTGACGGCAACCCATGTGTTGGCCAAACTCCAGGAGCAGGAGAGGAGTTGGCTGACCCCCAGAGGCCTCAGAGTCGGAGAGCTGGTGGCCGACAATGGGGCCAATCTGGTTGCCGCAATCGACAGGGGAAACCTGACCCAAATCCCATGTCTTGCCCACGTGCTGAACCTGGTGGTGCAGAAGTTCTTGCGCACCTACCAGGGGATGGGCGAACTGCTGGAAACGGCAAGGAAGTTGGGCGTCACTTCCGCGCTCGCCTGCAGCCTCTGCGAGCCTGGAAGACGTGCAAAAGGAGCTGGAGCTTCCACGCCATCGGCTGATCCTTGACATTCCAAGTCGCTGGAACTCCACCCTGGCGATGTTGGAGCATCTGGTTGAACAGAAGCACGCTGTCAACCACTACCTTGCCTGGCCACTGTGTCCGCCGCTCAGAAAAGGGACAAGACCAGCAACATCCCGTCCATCGTCCCCGATGACGACTGGGGGCACATGCAGCAGGTGTGCTTAGTCCTGGCTCCCTTTCTGCAGGCCACCAACATGGTGAGCAGGGACCATGCTATGGTGTGCGAGTGGGTGCCCCTGGTTTGTCTGCTGAACAGGGCCCTCGATGCTTTGCTGGAACAGGGAGCGGCAGCCTTGGCCCAGCAGGAGCGGCATGCAGCTGCACAGTCCACCTCTGAGGGGGAGGAGGAGGAGGACTTGGTGGAGGTCCATGACCTTGCTGCTGATGAGGGGGATCAGCACAGCGCAGCTGAGTTGGTGCGGGGGTGGAGAGAGGATGAGGCGGCAGAGGAGGAGGATGAGGACAGCACTGCCGTCGATGTGCCAGCACACGTGGCCCGCCTCTTCCCAATGGCAGCGCACATGCTGACGTGCCTGCGCAGGGACCCCAGGGTGATCCAGATGAAGCAGAGGGAGGACATCTGGATCAGCATGATGTTGGACCCACGCCTCAAGGGGAAGTTGACACAGTTCCTGCCTCCTACAGGAGGAGACCCAGCGCAACAAATAAGGAGCTTGCAGCAGGCCCTTATTGAGCGCTTGAAGAAAGCCTTCCCCCAGCCTTCCACCCCCACTGTCCAGCCAGCACAGAGGCAGCAGCAGGTGCCTGCATCCAACAGCAAGCGCACCACAGACCTGCTGTCTCTCAGCAACGAGCTCTACAGGACTGTAGGGGCTCCAGCAGTGACTAGAGAGGCGGTGCATGCAGCAGCATCCTCCTCCGGTCACAGCCAGCGCCTGACCCGCATGGTGGCTGACTACATAGGGTCCTACAGTGGGCTTGACAGCGATGCCCCTGTTGATCCCATGGAGTATTGGGTCAAGCGCCTGGAGATCTGGAGCGAGCTGGCGCAGTACGCCCTGGAAGTGCTGTCCTGTCCCCCTTCCAGCGTGCTGTCCGAGCGCTGCTTCAGTGCAGCTGGTGGCGTGGTCACCGAGAAACGCTCACGTCTGTCTCACAAGTCTGACATTTCTCAAGATGAACCAGGCGTGGGTGGAAGGCGAGTTCCTGGCCCCTGTTGTCGGCGAGAGGGGGACATAAAGTGGCTGCCGTAACCATCGTTAGTATGCCTTACCACCCTTTACAACCTCCTGGCTCCTGCTCACTAAGCCAGCCTGGTTCACTTTGACTATTACGTCGCCTTCAGCCACACATTTTACACCTACAGTGGGCTGCTGTGTACTGCCCTTCTGCTGTCTGTCTGTGTTTCCCACTGCCAGGGTGTGCTGCACGACCGCTGTCTGGGACCTCCTGCTGTGTTTATTTACAGCCCTGGTATCACCGCTAGGTACCAGGGCTATTATGTCACGCTGCCTGCCTGCTGCCACACTCACACTACTCCTCCATTCCTCCTGCAGCTGCTGTCTGTCTGTGTTTCCCACTGCCAGGGTACACAGAATTACCTTCTGCTGCCACTCTGCCACCAGCTATTATGTCCAACAATAGCTATATCTGTGTAATTTGCTGTAAAAAATAAAATAAAATAAAAAAAAAGGTTTAATTTTTCTGAGGTGCCCGGGTTGAAAACTGTGTTGTCCCAGTTGTGTATTGGACATGATTTGGGCTTCACGACCACTGTCTGGAACCTCATGCTGTGTATTTATGGCCTGGTACCACCGCTAGGTACCACAGCCTATTATGTCTCGCTGCCTGCCTCATTGACTGCCTGCTGCCACACACTCATCCTCCTCCTGCTGCTGAATTTACCTCCTGCTGTCTGTGTGTTTCCACTGCCAGGGAGCACGTACAATGGCGCTTCCACCGTTGCGCCACCAGCTATTTATTACACTAAAAAATAGCTGCATTTCTTTAAAAATAAAAAAAATATATACTTTTTAATACTTTGTGATATTATTTTTAGAGGTGTCCGGGTTGAAAACTGTGATGTCCCAGTTGTGTATTGGACATGATGTGGGCTTCACGACCGCTGTCTGGAACCTCATGCTGTGTATTTATGGCCTGGTACCACCGCTAGGTACCACAGCCTATTATGTCTCGCTGCCTGCCTCATTGACTGCCTGCTGCCACACACTCATCCTCCTCCTCCTCCTCCTGCTGCTGAATTTACCTCCTGCTGTCTGTGTGTTTCCACTGCCAGGGAGCACATACAATGGCGCTTCCACCATGCGCCACCAGCTATTTATTACGCTCAAAAATAGCTGCATTTCTTTAAAAAAAAAATTAATAAGAATAATAATAATAAGAGGAAGAAAAATAAAAGGAAAAAGAAAAAAGATATAGAAGAGAAAGAAGTGAAGAAGAAGATATAGAAGAAGAAGATATGGAAAAAGAAGAAGAAGAAGAAGAAGAAGAAGAGGAAGAAGAAGAAGAAGAAGAAGAAGAAGAAGAAGAAGAAGAAGAAGAAGAAGAAGAAGAAGAAGAAGAAGAAGAAGAAGAAGAAGAAGAAGAAGAAGAAGAAGAAGATATAGAAAAATAATAATAAGAAGAAGATATAGAAAAAGAAGAAGAAGAAGAAGATATAGAAGAAGAAGATATAGAAGAAGAAGAAGAAGATATAGAAGAAGATATAGAAGAAGATATAGAAGAAGAAGATATAGAAGATGAAGAAGATATAGAAGAAGAAGAAGAAGAAGAAGCTATAGAAGAAGAAGAAGATATAGAAGAAGATATAGAAGAAGAAGAAGAAGAAGATATAGAAGAATAAGAATAATAATAAGAAGAAGATATATAAGAAATAGAAGAAGAAGATATAGAAGAAATAGAAGAAGAAGATGAAGAAGGTGATAAAGAAGAAGAAGAAGAAGAAGATATAGAATAATAATAATAATAATAATAAGAAGAAGATATAGAAGAAGAAGAAGAAGAAGAAGAAGAAGATATAGAAGATAAAGAAGAAGAAGAAGAAGAAGAAGAAGAAGTCTATACAGTACTGAACAGAACTTTGGACACACCTTCTCATTCAAACTTTTTTTTTTTTTTAAAGGAACATCCCCACATAATCACTTGCTGTTGTTACTTGGAAAAAAAGGATGTTTCTTGAATCATTTACCCCGAAACCAAGTGTTGGAAGCTATTTAAGGCCAATTCGAATAGTCAGCTCGAATAATGAGCTCGAATACCGACTCGAATAGTGAGCTCGAATACCAAGGTCGAATCGAATAGTAAAAAGTATGCGACTCGAATATTCGACCTAACTCGAATAATTTACTATTCAAATTCGACCTAACTCGAATAATAAAAAGGGGTATCCGAGCATCACTGCTGTACAGTGAGCAGTACACTCTGAACCTGCCTGCCTGCACTAAACACTAGGGATGGCCCAGCCTTGTAGAACTCATGGAGAAGCATGTGATCAGTTTGATCAGCTGATAGATTTGTAAGCCTCTGATTTGCTGGTCCTGATCATGTGTCAAACCAGGAAGTCATCATAACAAATCAGAGGCTTACAAATCTATCAGCTGATCAAACTGATCATGTGCTTTTCCATGAGTTCTCTAAGGCTGGGCCATCTCTACTAAACACACTAATCACAAGTACACGCTGACTACACTGACTACAGCAATGACTCACTGGCTAGCTAACTGAATACAACAAGTACAGTATCAGAGTAATATAATGAGTGAAAATGCTGGGTTTTGACACAAAAAAACGCTCTTGCTTTCTGCAATATGGCCTGGAGATGCTCTCTCAGTGCCACAGAGTCTAGCAAGGACGGAGCTCTGTAATGGCCACCGCTTTATATACAGGAGGGGGGGGGGCATAGCCTCCCATCCTATGATTGGTTGCTAGGGCCTGGCTAGGGGCCTACTTCCGGTAATCACAAACTAACCACGGCTTCTGCGCCATTTTCACGAGCATGAATGCGTTCATTCACGGTCTGCTGAAGCGGATTTTAGTAATTGAAAATTGATCCTCGGCGACGAATACTCGTGGCGGAAAGCTGAAAAATGGTAGTGAAATCACGGCAAGTTGTGATCACGACCTCCATCCGAGCATCAATGATGCCTGGTGCTGAGTCCCTTCCTAGGGGCAACCAAGATGGTCAGCGAGGAGCGAGCCTCCGTGTGTCAGTGGGTGCCCATGGTTTGCCTGCTGGACCGGGCAATGTGCAATTTGATCAAACAAGGGGAGGCAGTCCTGAGGCAGCTGGATCAGGAGCAGATGGCAGCACAGTCCAGCTCACAGGAGGGCTCACAGGTAGTGGAGGAGTTGGAGGTCCCTAACCTGAATGCTGAGGAGGAGGAGCAGAGTGCCCCTGGCATTGTACGGGGGTGGCGGCTTGGGGAGGAGGACACGGCAAAGGAAGAGGACGTCCATATGGTATGGGGCGACGACAAGGATGAAGAGGTTGTTGCAGATGCCAATGCCCACTTTTTCCCCATGGCTGCGCACATGTTGCGCTGCCTTCGCAGGGACCCCTGGATGATCCAGATGCGTTTGAGGGAGGACATTTGGATCACCTTGATGCTGGATCCATGTCTGAAGGGGAAGCTGGGGGAGTTCATTGTCAAGAACCGGCCCGCGGCACGCCTGCGTATACGGTTCCTGACTGCGGGTTTGACCAGATTGAGAGGGGAAGCAGCCTTAGTCAAGCTAAAACAAGGCTGGGACCCCTCAGAACACCTCTCACTGCCACCACTAGCGGTTCGCTAGACACTTCCACTCTGCTGTCGAGTCCTCAGCGCGCACTCCGCGTTTTCGTATTTGGGTCAGCTTTGCGCTTAGGCCAAATACGGGAACGCCATGCACCCACACACACACACAGTTGCAATCTTACACTGTCGTGAAGCAAAGACCCACTAACAGTCGTTCCGAACGATACTGTTAGCCACTCTGCTGTCGCTACTCGCACTGGCGTTGTTCGTACGTTGGGTCAGCTGCGCGCTTAGGCCAACGTATGACAAACGCCCCCACACACAATGCAATTACAATTTCATACGGTAGTGTTGCTCAAGCGTACAATTAGGCATGAACTTATACACGGTTACACTTCAGTCTCTTCTAGGCTATGAGTGTTAGTTTAGTACGGCAGAAGTCAAACTTATTAAATAATAATTTAATATTCTAGAAAAACATAGAACAATGCAGAACTTAATATATACAAAAAGATTACAAAAAAACAAAGTAAAAATGTTACAAGATAAAAGTTACAAAAATAAGAGATTACAAAGATAACACACACGGATATTTGCGTAAAAATAAACGGGGGAAAAAGGAACGTTACCAGCTTAGGTTAGAACGTTGTTTGACGGGAGGACGCCGTTTCGACCAGGAGTCGCGATCCTCCCTAGCTATTCGCTACCTCCGAGAGAAGATACCGGTGGCTGTCCTGGGCCACCTTAAATAGTCCGAAGTGTCCCCTGGGGCATTTAATGTCCAGCCCCCAGGAACTAATGCAGTTTCCCCGTTTGTGACATCACCGAACGCTTGTCATAATCTTTCTTGTGATATGCAAACTTCAAAGGGGGTTCCTGTGGTTAGCTTCTTGAAGTTTGGCAGGACACAATCTCACCCATTGAACTCTGCAGACATCAAAAAGCTTCCTCCACATTATTTCCTTGGTTAAAGTGTATTTTAGCACATCCATGAAAAGATTGAATTTTGGTTACAGGTAGCAGTTTGCCTGTAATCCTGTAGACAGACGCAGACAATCACACCTGGGACAGTAGATCAAAAGTGACTGCTAGTGGCTTATGGCCCATACTCACGGGCAACTTTTTTGCATGTCGCAAGCACACGGGAGCGTGCTTGCGACATGCTGGCGACAGCTAGTCGCCAGGTCCCTCCGCATACACACGGCGGAGGGACCTGGCAACTGATGCGACGGAAGCTGTCGCCATTGTCCCTCCCCCCGCCGGAAGCGCCGTTTATTTACTATCATGTTGCTGTCGCTAGTCCGCGTACTCACGCGGACTAGCGACAGTTGCGGCGGAGGTGCGGCGGCGACTGTTGCCATGCGATTGAAACTTTCAATCGCATGGCGACATGAGCGACGGGCGACAGTTCAGGGTGCGCGCGCGGGCAACGGCCCATACTCATAGGCGACCTGTCGCCGCAACACGCGCGCGCCGCGTGTTGAGGCAACAAAAGTCCCTCGTGAGTATGGGCCATTAATGAGCTGCTTCCTTGCCTATTGAAGGTGACTGGTCATATTCACTGAAGACCTCTTTAGATGCAAATGTAGGTCTAGTGACCCACCCACACAAATACATGAACAGTCCATGAATCTAGCCTGCATCTCTACACCTTTGACATATCACAGCAGATATAAAAATGGGAAAATGAAAATATATTACTGTATTATCCTTAACAGCATCAGCACCCCAATATATCACCACACCTCCGCCGTTAACTTGGTGCAAGGCAGATGATCTTCCCAGATCATCCTGCCTGCACCTACACTGTTGGTTCTGCTTGACGGGACAGCCCGTCCGCATTCCCATGATTGCTCCCCTTCCAGATGGCGCTGGCAGGTGAATCTAACGAATCATCCTGCCAAAGCCTACATTGACGGCCTGGCCGGGTGGGGTAACCCTTTAGCATCCTCAGGAGGGTTCCCCACCTGTCAGTTAGCTCCAAGCTACACGAATGGAAAGCTAGGTCAGGTTGCTGCAATGTGTCGTTGCCCTTGGCAACCTGACGTAACCAACCAGGGGAATGTGAGTCAGTGACAACCGTGAATTGGCGACCATAGAGACAGTGCTGCAGCTGGGGAAGGGTCCCAACCGTCGCTACACGCACTTCCTCTATAGTGGCAGGAGCTATCTCTCGGTCCCTTTGGGGAACGATTATCTGCTGGTCTGCCTCCTCCACTTCGGACAGCTCAGAGGGAATAACTTCCCAGGACCCTCTCAGCCCGCCCCTCCCAGCTGGTGACCTGCTGGCTAGCCCCCTGAGCTCTTCCAGGCTGCTGTCAAATCGAACAGCCCCAGAGAGCTCAGTGCTGCCTGTCACACATTCCAGGAAGGCTGCAGACGGAGAGGCTCCTGGGCCCTCCGGGCCAGGTTCCGGATTGGATGTGGCTGACCCAGCAACATTTGCCACTTCGGTGGACAGTCCCTGTGCTGTAGACCCGCTAGCGCTGCGGGTTACCACTGCAGCGGAGGGAGCGTCCACATTACACATATCATAAACCACATCACCTTTGGTCTGGAAACCATCTGAAGGGGAAGGATCTGGCCTAGTGCCATCTGCCCCTTCAGTGGACAGTCCACCTGCTGCAGCCCAGCGAGCGCCGCTGGTTACTCCTGCAGCTGACGGAGCGTCCACAGGACAAGCATCATTATGTAGCACAACACATATGATATCAACATTGTCCGTCTTATACATATTGACATTTATAACATCACATAAAACATCCACATTATCTGTATCATTACACACATTGGTACTCGGCACTTCACAATTATCATCAACAGTTCCTACATCGATCACCTCGATAGTCCGTGCGTCATAAATGACATCATCAGTTTCTGCATTCTCCATATCAACATGTCCCACTCCAGGCCTAGGCACTGGAGAATCACTAGGGCTGGCTCCTAGCACACAGTCCATAGTCCCTGGGTCCTCACCAGCACTCCCCACTTGCACAGCATTATTAAACAGTACCTGGTAAGAATCCTGAACTTCTGCTGGGGATGCAGGTTCCACGGGGTTTGGAGTAGGCTCATACCGGGCCACTAACCGTCCCAGGTCGGTACCCAGCAAAACGTTGGTGGGGATTTTGTCAGTTACCCCAACTTCTTTCATTCCGCTGCCGGCCCCCCAATCCAGGTGGACCAAGGCGGTGGGTATGGCTGGGGTGACACCCCCAATTCCTCTGACAGCAATCATTTTTTCAGGTATGTACTGCTCTGGGTTCACAAGCTGGGGATGTATGAGAGTCACTTCTGCTCCAGTGTCCCTCAGCCCAGTGGCAATTGTACCCCCAACCGTGACAAGCTGCAGATTCTCTGCATAGCCAGTGGCATTCCTGGTAGCACACAAAGCCGTTGGGACTTCACTGGGTTTTGAGGCCTCACTGGATTTTGGGGCCTCCCTCTTCCTCTCTGGGCAAGTCGTGCTGATATGACCCACCCTGTCACATACAAAGCATTTCCGAGTGTCAGTGGTTGGTTGCCTGAATCCAGGAGACAGCGGTGCTTGCCTCCGCTGGGTGCTGGGTGACACAGGTTTAGCCCTCTGTTCTCCCCTCCAGCTGGGCGTAGTAGTCCTCCGGGAATCAGGTGCTCTATGGGCGGTGTAGGCATCGGCCATTTCCGCAGCCTCATCCACTGTCTTTGGTTCTCGATCCAGCACAAACAGCTGGACCTCAACAGGACAGATGTGTAGGAACTGGTCTTTTATCATCAGCTCCTGCAGGGCATCCAAGGTTTTAACTGACAGTCCTTTTAGCCACTGCTGGAAGGCAGTGCGCAGGGTGCAAGCATGATCCAGGTAGCTGTCATTAGGACCTCGCTGCACTGTCCTGAAACGTTTGCGATACACCTGTGGCGTGAGGTGGTATCGCGCAATGATGGCTTTCTTAATTGCCTCAAAGTCTGTTTCTTCCTCCTGGGGGAGACTCACAAACGCCTCCAGGGCCTTGCCTCTCAGCCCTGGTGTGAGGTATCTTGCCCACTGCTCACGGGGCACCCCATACTGCCAACAAGTCCTTTCAAACCCCTGTAGGAAAGTGTCTATGTCAGAGTCCTTGTCCATAGCGGGGAACTTATCCAGGGGGATTCTGTGGACTCGCTCACCTTCGCGTTCTGCGGGTCCAGCAGACGGGTTCTGCTGCTGAAGTTTAGCCAGCTCCAGCTGGTGTTGCCGTTCAGCACTTTCCCTCTCGGCCTGGTGTCGCTGTGCAGCTTGTTCCCTCTCGGCCTGGAGTCTGTCCCTCTCGGCCTGGCGTCTTTCACTCTCGGCCTGGCGTCGCCTTTCAGCTCTTCCCTCCTCTGCCTGTCGGGGCAGTAGGATCAGCTTTAGGCGCAGTTCAGGATCAGCCGAGTTCAGTAGCTGTAGGTCAGCTTCCAGAGATGGCATCTCCCTGCTTGGTGGATTGTCCAGGACATCGTCTCCACTCGCATTCTGTGGCGGGAGCGATTCCTCCTCTGGCGTGTCGTGAGCTGCATCCACTGACGTTGAAGCACGGGCTCGCTCTGCCTCATCATACTCCTCGAGCGCACGAACTAACTGCTCCTTAGTCTGGCCGCTCACCGTCTCGATGCCTTTGTGCTCACACAGGTTGAGTAGTATCTCTTTGTTTTGCCTTGCATAGCTGGATGCTTTCTGAGCCATCGTGTTGCAAAAAATAAAAAGGGGGGAGGGGAAAGCAAACACCAAGTGTGTATCTTTGAAAAAAAAAAAAAAAACGTATATAGATTCTGCACTGAGTAGACTTCTATAGGCTAGTTGCTTCAAGCAAGCTTCCAGCCTTTAGTACTCAGAATAGCAAGCTAAATTGCGTACTAATGTACTAAACGATCCCACCACTGCCAGCCAATTATGTCAAGAACCGGCCCGCGACACGCCTGCGTATACGGTTCCCGACTGCGGGTTTGACCAGATTGAGAGGGGAAGCAGCCTTAGTCAAGCTAAAACAAGGCTGGGACCCCTCAGAACACCTCTCACTGCCACCACTAGCGGTTCGCTAGACACTTCCACTCTGCTGTCGAGTCCTCAGCGCGCACTCCGCGTTTTCGTATTTGGGTCAGCTTTGCGCTTAGGCCAAATACGGGAACGCCATGCACCCACACACACACACAGTTGCAATCTTACACTGTCGTGAAGCAAAGACCCACTAACAGTCGTTCCGAACGATACTGTTAGCCACTCTGCTGTCGCTACTCGCACTGGCGTTGTTCGTACGTTGGGTCAGCTGCGCGCTTAGGCCAATGTATGACAAACGCCCCCACACACAATGCAATTACAATTTCATACGGTAGTGTTGCTCAAGCGTACAATTAGGCATGAACTTATACACGGTTACACTTCAGTCTCTTCTAGGCTATGAGTGTTAGTTTAGTACGGCAGAAGTCAAACTTATTAAATAATAATTTAATATTCTAGAAAAACATAGAACAATGCAGAACTTAATATATACAAAAAGATTACAAAAAACAAAGTAAAAATGTTACAAGATAAAAGTTACAAACATAAGAGATTACAAAGATAACACACACGGATATTTGCGTAAAAATAAACGGGGGAAAAAGGAACGTTACCAGCTTAGGTTAGAACGTTGTTTGACGGGAGGACGCCGTTTCGACCAGGAGTCGCGATCCTCCCTAGCTATTCGCTACCTCCGAGAGAAGATACCGGTGGCTGTCCTGGGCCACCTTAAATAGTCCGAAGTGTCCCCTGGGGCATTTAATGTCCAGCCCCCAGGAACTAATGCAGTTTCCCCGTTTGTGACATCACCGAACGCTTGTCATAATCTTTCTTGTGATATGCAAACTTCAAAGGGGGTTCCTGTTTTAGCTTCTTGAAGTTTGGCAGGACACCCTCACCCATTGAACTCTGCAGACATCAAAAAGCTTCCTCCACATTATTTCCTTGGTTAAAGTGTATTTTAGCACATCCATGAAAAGATTGAATTTTGGCTACAGGTAGCAGTTTGCCTGTAATCCTGTAGACAGACGCAGACAATCACACCTGGGACAGTAGATCAAAAGTGACTGCTAGTGGCTTATGGCCCATACTCACAGGCAACTTTTTTGCATGTCGCAAGCACACGGGAGCGTGCTTGCGACATGCTGGCGACAGCTAGTCGCCAGGTCCCTCCGCATACACACGGCGGAGGGACCTGGCAACTGATGCGATGGAAGCTGTCGCCGTTGTCCCTCCCCCCGCCGGAAGTGCCGTTTATTTACTATCATGTTGCTGTCGCTAGTCCGCGTACTCACGCGGACTAGCGACAGTTGCGGCGGAGGTGCGGCGGCGACTGTTGCCATGCGATTGAAACTTTCAATCGCATGGCGACATGAGCGACGGGCGACAGTTCGGGGTGCGCGCGCGGGCAACGGCCCATACTCACGGGCGACCTGTCGCCGCAACACGCGCGCGCCGCGTGTTGAGGCGACAAAAGTCCCTTGTGAGTATGGGCCATTAATGAGCTGCTTCCTTGCCTATTGAAGGTGACTGGTCATATTCACTGAAGACCTCTTTAGATGCAAATGTAGGTCTAGTGACCCACCCACACAAATACATGAACAGTCCATGAATCTAGCCTGCATCTCTACACCTTTGACATACCACAGCAGATATAAAAATGGGAAAATGAAAATATATTACTGTATTATCCTTAACAGCATCAGCACCCCAATATATCACCACATTCATGATGCCATCCACCACCGAGCAATGCACACACTGCCCGGGTCCACGGACGAATCTAATTTTTTGGGCAACACTATCAAACTGTGGTACTATCAGTGAGTTGCCATGGTCCTTCTGTGCTGCCGCACTGACCGGCTGCTTTGTCCTCCTGACTCAGTCGCTACTAAAGTCTGCGTTCACACTGCTCGGCACTGACAACTCTGCTATCATGTCATTGCTATTACTGCAAAAAATATATATATATAAAAAAACCTATCTCATCCTCCTCCAGTGGTACCATTGCTGCCAAGTGCCTCACCTTCACCTGTGTGATTGCTTAAAGTGTATTTCCCTGTTTAAAACCACTTATTAGCAATTAACCATTTCAGCCGCCCGGACGTGATCCTCACATCCAGGCGGCTGCTCTGCTGCGGTGCCGCACTTCGTGCTGTTCCCCGCTAGCCCTGGGATCAGTGAACGGGAACATGGTTCCTGATCACAGATCCGTATCCCCAGCAGAATAAACGAAGCTCTCTTACTAGAGGCTTCAGTCTTTCTGCAAAAAAAAAGTTTCCCTGTCCTCCTTGTGCTTCCGGTGATCGAGAAGCACAAGGAGGAAAAAATAAACTCAAGGTGGCCATCTTATGGCCAAATAGTAAAACTACATCTACATACACTTTACATTAAAATTTACACATATAATAACATTAAAAATTAACTGTTTATTTCCCACACCAAATATTACCCAAATAAAATTTTTAATGGAAAAAAAAATGTGAAGGCGGTATACTACGAACATTTTTTAAATTATAAGCTTGTAAATAGTAATGGACGCAAAACGGAAAAAAATGCGCCTTTGTTTCCAAATAAAATATTGGCACCATACATTGTGATAGGGACAAAATTTAAATGGTGTCATAACCGAGACAAACGGGCAAATAAAATAATGCATTTTATCCATTTTTTTCTTATTTATCCTGTTAAAATGCATTTATAAAAAAATAGTTCTTGGCAAAATGTACCACCCAAAGAAAGCCTAATTAGTGGTGGAAAAAAACAAGATATAGCTCAATAAATTGTGTTAAGTAGTGATAAAGTTTTTAGTGAATGAATGGGAGGTGAAAATTGTTCTGATGCATAAGGTGAAAAATCCTGCGGGCTGAAATGGTTAAAGGAATACTTAAGTCATTTAAAAAAAATGACTTTTACTCACCTGGGGCTCCCCTCAGCCCCCTGCAGCTGAACGGTGCCCTCGCCGTGTCCCTCCGATGCGGCTGGTCTCGCCGGCGGCCACTTCCGGTTTGGCCGTCACCGGCCGACAGGCTGTGAACGCGGCTGATTATTTTTTTTTTAAAGATTCTTTATTTTTGAATTTTTCAAAAAGATAACAAATAGTAATAGCTGTTTACAGTACCTTTTCTGCACATTACAAACGTTCCATATATACAAAGAGAACAAACAGTATATAAACATATTACACGGTCAGCCAGTACCGTGGAAGAACGTCTATTTCTGCTATTGAAGCTAATTACAGGGACGACAATAGCGGTTCCTCTGGGACATCTTGTACATACCATTTACCCATGATCAGAATCATGGGTTAGCGTATTAGCATTTTAGTCTATTTGCAGTAGTATGATTAGAAGGCTCAAGATGATCAGGTTAAGACCTTGTGCTGAAGTCCAGATTGTAGCCTATGGTGGTGGTGATAAGGAGGGGGGACTCAGGGCCCAGAGGGATCATTTCCCCGAGTTCCAACGCCATGGAAAAGATTATAGTACAATCTGGGGGCAATTATGTAAAACCTAATCTGGGATGTTCCCAAGAAACCGCTAGTTCCCTAGATACCTATTATGATCACTGTGCCCTAAAAGGGCATAGGAGACAGAAAGGGAGAGAAAGAAGAGAAACAAAACAGGTAGAAGAGCAATAGGTGGGAAGGAAAGAAAGGGATCTGGGACCGGTGTTCAGGGGGCTGAGCTCGAGGGTTGCAAATGCATGGGAAGGACTACTGTCCTCCCCATGGTGCAATGTGTTATGGCCTCACTACACTCACATCAGGGGGGAGGTCTAGGAAATACTCATGTTTATGAGACTAGGCCATCAGCTGTTTAAACTCCTCAGACTCCTCATATTCATGGAACGCGGCTGATTATCCGCGTCCCCAGACGCAATAGCATTGTAGAAGGCGCTATTGCGTCCGGGGACGCGGATAATCAGCCGCGTTCACAGCCTGTCGGCCGGTGATGGCCAAACCGGAAGTGGCCGCCGGCGAGACCAGCCGCATCGGAGGGACACGGCGAGGGCACCGTTCAGCTGCAGGGGGCTGAGGGGAGCCCCAGGTGAGTAAAACTCATTTTTTTTTAAATGACTTAAGTATTCCTTTAATAGCCCCATTTAAAGTGTTGATTTCACTTTGAAATCCATTTTCTCAAAAACGAAAAATTATTTTTGGATTTTTTTTTTTAAAGAGAACCCGAGGTGGGTTTGAAGAATATTATCTGCATACAGAGGCTGGATCTGCCTATACAGCCCAGCCTCTGTTGCTATCCCAAACCCCCCTAAGATCCCCCTGCACTCTGCAATCCCTCATAAATCACAGCCACGCTGCTGACAAACAGCTTGTCAGAGCTGTCTGTGTTTATTGCTATAGTGTCAGTCTGCTGCTCTCCCCGCCTCCTGCAGAACTCCAGTCCCCGCCTGCATCCCTTCCCTCCCTGCTGATTGGAGGGAAGGGACAGGGGCAGGGACCAGAGCTATGCAGGAGCCGGGGGAGCAGCTGAGACTGACACTACAGATGTAAACCCAGCCTCACAGCACGGCTGTGATTTATGAGGGATTGCAGAGTGCAGGGGGACCTTAGTGGGGTTTGGGATAGCAACAGAGGCTGGGCTGTATAGGCAGATCCAGCCTCTGTATGCAGATAACATTCTTTAAACACACCTCGGGTTCTCTTTAACTTGTAGCACCTTATTACCTTGATAATTTATGCAATTTGGGGGATTGTAGCATATATGGAGACTTTGCTATTACTGTTAACAGAAAATCCGTATCCGGTCGTGGATCCAGCCGTGATTGTGCCATTCACGACCAAAAATCTGCGCAAAAGCGTGGACGCGATTCAAAATCCAGTACCAATCGCGGATTTTTTTTCGCCAACGGAAGTGGTTGCCGAATTTGTGGATCAGGACATCCAAGCACCACTGTTCGTGATGAGCAACACTATCCAGAACGCACCATTTACCAGAAATATCCCCTTGGCCTTCACCTCTGGTTCCATCTTGGTGCACCACAATCTTCTCTGGCAGTGCATGATTTACCTCGTTGTATTTATGGAGAGCAGCCACAATGTACAGCTTCAAGCCATCCATAATCTCCTGATGTGGAAGCTGAAAGACTACACAGGAGTAGCAGCGGGTCAGGCAATAATTTATGCTGGCTACAAAGCCTGTCACTGAACAGGTACTCCGGCCGGCATCATGGTAGATCCATTCCGATCACCATTACGTTTTTCAGGGGAATATCCACTCCCCACAGCTCTTCTTCAAGCTTGCAATTTATCTGCAGCTAAATTTTCTGTGCGAAGCTTCTCAGTTTTGTTGGATCAGAGATTGTCTTTACATTCTCAACTTGAGAAGGCACAGGTGTTTGTACACAGCACAAGTTCTTTATGGCATCGTGCAGGCCAGCGCTCGTCGTCATGTATTAGCTCTGGAATTACCACAGTTATCAAAGTACCATATCAGGAGAAAAAAAAAAAACTTTGTAGAATTTTATAAATAACTTTTCAATTTTCAATTAAGCACAAAAGAAATTCTGCCCTTTTTATAACCCTACACTGTGTCAAATACTTTTTTGGCATGTATCCCACTCCGACATGGCCCCCTCCAGGTGTTAGACCCCTTGAAACAACTTTTCCATTACTTTTGTGGCCAGAAATTTTTTAAAATTCTGTATGTTTTAAAATTCGCCTGCCCATTGAAGTTTATGGCGGTTCGCCCCAATCGCGCAAACTTGAACTTTTGCGGAAGTTCGCGTTTGCGGTTCACGAACCCAAAAGCTGATGTTCGGGCCATCTCTAGGAATGGGCCCTTGTCCAAGCTATGGACAAGAGTTTTGGAGGAGGGGGGAGGCTTTGCTGCCCATCTTTTCCAGAGCCTCCCAAATCATGAAACATGTGGGCTGGTATAGCTCAGGCTGGGGAGTCCCACGTGGTCTGGGCTCCGCATTTAGGCTATACCAACTTGATGATAAGGGGTTACAGAGGCTTTTGAGGGGGACCCCACATAATTTTTTTATTTCATTTTACTTTTAATAGTGCAAACAATAGGTATATTTGCCAGGGATCCTTATATAGCAGTATTGTGGCTGTATAGCAATCCCTGGCTTTCCAGTGGGTAATTTAAACCTGGTAACCCCAGCAGGAAATTCATTGCTCTTCCTGTTGCTGTAGGTAAATTTTCACTATCAATAGGTTATTTAACCATATCTGTCATTTAACCGTATTTAAAAAAAAATAAAAAAAAATAAAAAACAAAAAACTTTTTTTTTTTTATTGTTAATTTAAGATTGATTTTCTCAAAAATAACAAAGTATTTTTGAATTATTTTCTCCCTTGTTCCAACTGTTCTCCTTAACATACCTAGCAAATGTGGATATTTTACAATGTATGGGAGCTTTGCTATTACCTGCTTAAGTCATTTGTATTCTTTAATGCAGTACCATCCTAAAACTTGCTGGAAAATTTGTGGAAATATGTAAAAAGATAAATAAATAAATAAATAAAATAAATAAATAATGTGTAACATCTGCAAATATGGTGGCTGCGGACACACAGGGTATACCCGCAGCCGCCTTTATTCTCTGTTCACAGGCCTCATCCGTTTTGTCGGCGTCTAGCACGCCGGGAACGGTACTGTCTCGTGCTCATAGGGTCACTGTCTCGCGTGGGCGCGCGGAGACAGGACCTTTATGCTGAAAGAAGGCGCGTCAGCTGACCTGCTGGTCGGCTGACGCCAGAGGTGGCTCACGCCGCTCGGATTGGCTGATTGGTCAGGGGCGTGGCTGTGAGCTCTCCTCGGCTTCTTAGGCCTTCGCTGGTCATTGGCAACTCGTCTGCTGTTGCGAATACACTCGTGTGAGCGCTCAGACCTTAGACTAGTATCCGGTGTGCTTTGATCTGGGAGGAAACCAGGGATTTCACACAAGACTAGGACTATTATTATTATTGTATTATTGATTACCTGTGTATGATTCTGGCTATACTCTGACCTTGCTATTGCTTATTGTTTCTGTACTTCTGCCCATCTGATCTTGTTGCTGAACCTCTGCCTGATTATCTACTACTCTTCTGCCTAACGATTCTGTACTGTATCTGCCTCTCAGTTGCCGAACCTTGCCTGTCTGACCTCTCTACTCACCAGTGGGCCCTTGCCATGGTGAGGTGCTCTTCTGATAGTACCTTACCAGCTCCTCTGGTAAGGTTTAGTCAAACTATCAGTTATTACCACAGCTAGTACCCACCAGCTCCTCTGGTTAGGTCTAGCCTTGTTGTTGCAGATAAGTGCTCGCCAGCTCCTCTGGTGAGAGCTATCTATTGATTCTACTGTGCACCAAACACCATACACCTTTATATATCTGCATTCTATACTTGCATTATTGGTGATACTGCAGATCACCACATAATCAGGTATAGAGTCTGTATTATTGGTGATTCTGCAGATCACTTATTGTGGAAATCCATGGCGGGCAAGAAAGGCCCAATTAGCTGTGAGATCAGGCATGCAATTGTTGCTCGCACATCTCTAATTAAAGAGACCCTGAAGCCTCTTAAAAATCCTTTATTTTTTTTGAACAATCCTGTTTAATACATTAGTTCTACCTAAATTGCTGCATTCCCACAGCTGTAAACTATCTAAACCCCCCCTAATTACCCGGGGGGGGGGGGGGATCTGGGCAGCGCTTCCGTGTGAGGCAGAGCTATGAGCCGCAGCGCTGCCTCACAGGCGTCTGTCAGCGGAGGATCTCCGCCTCCCCCCGCCCCTCTCAGTCTTCCTTCGCTGAGAGGGGCGGGGGAGAGGCAGAGATCCGCCACTGACAGACGCATGTGAGGCAGGGCTGCGGCTCATAACCCTGCCTCACACGGAAGAGGAGAGGGCAGTAAAATCCACGACCAAGAATGTCGTGAATTTTGCAGGGGAGAGGGAGGGCGGGTTAGGGGGGTTTTAGATAGTTTATAGCCGCGGGAATGTGGCGATTTAGGGAGGACTAATGTATTAAACAAGATTGTTTACTAAAAAAAGGATTTTTAAGAGGCTCCAGTGTGTGTGTGTGTGTGTGTGTGTGTGTGTGTGTGTGTGTGTGTGTGTGTGTGTGTGTGTATTTTTTGCTATCCGACACCATGATCCGAATTCTTGATTGCATACCATTCTATACCATTCCAAATAGTCCAAGCTGTTCTAAAGCATCCTAATTACCCTAAGTAATTGGGAACAGCTGTTTTAATCAACTCAGCAGGTGAAAAACAGGCAGCTCTCTGCAGTTGGTTTGTGGACAGTCATGGATAAGACAAAGGAGCTCAGTGAGGACCTGCAGCTGTGCATTGTTGCTGCTTACAAGTCAGGAGAGAGCTACAAGGCCATTTCTAAATGTTTTCCAGTTCCAGTGGCTACAGCAAAGTAAAAAATACAAGATGTTTTGCACTGTGGAAAATCTCAGAGGACATAGTCGGAAGCCAAAAGTGACACCTGTGCTGGCCAGGAGGATAGTGAGAGATGTGATAAAGAATCAAAGGATCATCACCAAGGCCATCCTGGTGAATCTGGGCTCTGCTGGTGGAATTGTCTCAGGGCAGACCATCCGACAGACACTGCACACACCTGGGTTACATGGATGCAGACCAAAGAGGATGACACTTCTCTAGATAAGGCACACAAAAGCTTGCTTGGCCTTTGCAAATGCTCACTGAACAAAGTAGAAGACTTCTGGTCTTCTGCAAAACAAAAAAAAATGTTTGGTCACAATGAAGTTTCCTTCATTTGGCGTAAAAAAAGGAGAAGCCTTCAACTCAAAGAACACCATCCCCACTGTCAAACATGGTTGTAGGAATCTAATGCTTTGGGGTTATTTTTTCAGCCAATGGACCAGGGAACCTGAAAAAAAGACACCATGAAAAAGAGTAATACATGAGGAATCTCAATGACAACATCAAGTAGTCTGCAGAGAAACTTGGCTTTGGCCACCAATGGACATTTCAGCATGACTATGACCACACAGCAAAAGTGGTGAAGAAATGGTTAGCAGACAACAACATTAACATTTTGGAGTGGCCCAGTCAGAGTCCTGACTTGAATCCTTTCAGAATCTATGGAGGGAGCTAAAGATCAGAGTGATGGCAAGAAGACCCTCCAAACAGAAAGATTTGGTGCTCATCGCTGGAGATCAATGGGCAAAAATACCCGTGGAGACATGCAAAAAGCTCGTCTGCAATTATAGGAGCATTTGATTGCTGTAATAGTCAATAAAGGCTTTTCTATTGATTATTGAGAAGGGTATGACTAATTTTGCACAAAGGACTTGGGCTACCAGGGATTTTTGCAATTTAAACTATGCAAGTGAATCTGATAATGCTTTATAAAATGGACCAGTAAATTGGTGCAGCCAAAAAAAAACTTGAGCCGTGGGCGCAACGCATCCAAGATAGATGAGTACCTCATCCCTCCAAGCCTATCTGAAGAGCCACCACAGTAATGATTTTGAAAAGTTTAAGAGGCTGAAGGGACCAGGAAGGGGGTAGTCAGAACAGGAGACCTACCATGCTGCATTCGGGATCAGCAGCAGCATCATCCCTCCCTCATGGTCATCAAGCCCCTGCTGCAGCATGAAAATGCACTTCTCCCTCCAGTGTGGCCTCGGCAAGTCATGCCGCAGACATTGAGGCTGGTGAGGACAGCCACACCTCATTGGCCTCCTCAATTTTCCCTGCAGGACATCGGCAGACCCTGCTGAGTGACAGCTTTCAGAGTTTGGGGAAGTCTATTAGGTTATAATTTGTGCACATATTATCACTGAAGCTAACACTCCCTTTGCCTGTAGTGAAAGCCAGGTGTGTATTTTAGGCCAGTAGTTATTGGAGCTCTGCACATTATGGCAGGTGAGTCATTCAGGTATAAGTTCACTCCTCACTGAAGCTATGTCCCCCTCTTTGTGCCTGCAATGAGTGTTGGTGTGTTCTTTAGTCCAGTAGTTGTTGGAGCTTTGCATATCTATGCAAAAAAATCATTCATGTAGGAGTTTTGAAAGCGCTGCCATTCCTCCTGCTGTAGGCTCTTAAGCTTGCTCCTGGCTGATTGTTATTCCTTAAATAGCACCTCTCAACAGCTTCTCCATCCTCCCTCCTCCGGAGGAGGAGGATCTTGTCTTCCAGAGATTTGTAGGATGTCAAAAGCACGCTCACATACGTTGGCTAGGAATCAAACCCAGGTCAACTGCTTGGAAGGCAGCTATGCTCACCACTATACCACCAACGCTACAGGCTGAAGCCAGCCTGGGAAGGATGAAAAGCTAGGTGGCCATGCAACCATTCCTGCTAACCTAAAGCTTACTTGTGTCTTACAACACATTGGGCCTGATTCACAAAGCGGTGCAAAGTGTTTGCACGCCTGTGAAAAGCCCTTTATCACGCCTAAACCTAGTTTAGGCGTGATCTGAAGGAATTCGCGCGAACTCCCGCGCTCAAAGTTTTGCGCGTACGGCGCACCGCGCGCAGCGCTCCGCGCTTCAAGCACAGCCCCCATTAAACCCTATGGGACTTTGCGCGTGCGCGTTTGGAGCTTCGCGCGAATTCCACCACAAAGCGGTGATAACTTTGCTAGTGCAAAGGTTATCACGCCTTAAGTCTTTTAGGCGTGATAACTGAGTTATCACCGCTTTGTGAATCAGGCCCATTGGCTTAATACTTTACCAAATCCAATGCTCCAATATGGGGAAGCTTCTCTGGTTGCTGTTTTTTGTTTTTTTTTAAGTGTGGTGTTACAGTTCACTCATCTCTTCAACTACAAGAAAGGCCCAGGAGTAGTCTTAGCTACCGTAATATCTATGTTACGGCAGGGCCCTTATTACACTTTCTCTTACAGGGCTATGGAAACCTTTTTGCCCATGCGATAAAGCGAGGTGCAAAAATGAAATCATGCCTAGCAGAGGATGGGTTCGATCCATCAACCTCTGGGTTGTGGGCCCAGCACACTTCCACTGTGCCACTCTGCTTATATTTGTATACAATCTTCAAGTTTAAGAAGGGTACATTAGTTGAAATAGTTACACTACAATCTATGTTACAGCAAGGCCCTAATGACATTTTCTCTTAAAGAGAACCCGAGGTGTGTTTAAAGAATGTTATCTGCATACAGAGGCTGGATCTGCCTATACAGCCCAGCCTCTGTTTCTATCCCAAACCCCACTAAGGCCCCCCTGCACTCTGCAATCCCTCATAAATCACAGCCATGCTGTGAGGCTGTGTTTACATCTGTAGTGTCAGTCTCAGCTGCTCCCCTGCCTCCTGCATAGCTCCGGTCCCTGCCCCCGTCCCTTCCCTCCAATCAGCAGTGAGGAAAGGGATGCAGGCGGGGACTGGAGTTCTGCAGGAGGCGGGGAGAGCAGCAGACTGACACTATAGAGATAAACACAGCCAGCTCTGAAAAGCTGTTTGTCAGCAGCATGGCTGTGATTTATGAGGGATTGCAGAGTGCAAGGGGACCTTAGGGGGGTTTGGGATAGCAACAGAGGCTGGGCTGTATAGGCAGATCCAGCCTCTGTATGCAGATAATATTCTTCAAACCTACCTCGGGTTCTCTTTAAAGAGACATTGAAGCAAAAAAAAAGTATGATATAATGAATTGGTTGTGTACTATGAATAATTACTAGAAGATTAGCAGCAAAGAAAATATTCTCATATTTTTATTTTCAGGTATATAGTGTTTTTTCTAACATTGTATCATTCTCTATTATGTGCAGATTACAGAACACTCAGCATTCAAAATGATTCTTTCAGAGCAGTCTGTGAACTAATTACCTCTCCTCTAGCAGAGAAAAAGAAAACAGTTGAGATAATAAAAGTCAGAAGACAGCCCTCTCCACGACTTTGAAAGTCTTAGAGCTTAATTGCTTTATTGCATAGAGATAACAACTGGAGTTTCTTAACTCTTCCTGTACTGCAAACAATTAGACTGATGGATCTGATCTTAATGTCTTATTTCTTGGCTGTACTACACATACAAATCATAATATCATAATTTTTTTTTTGCTTCAGTGTCTCTTTAAGAGGCTATGGTTGGGTCAGCTTGTTCAGAGCAGCCAGCGGCAGCATAGAAGAACAAGTGCTGCACGGAGGTCTTGCCACGCCGCTGGGGCAGACATATGACAGGTCAGAAACCCCAGGGCGCCGGCAGAGAGTGAGACGGACCTCCGTGCACAGCAGTACTCCTCAGGAAGGCCCAGCAGCTGTTTGTGTACACTCTTCCATCCCTTGAGTCCCAACAACACAGGGGAAGGAGGGAGAGAGTGCTGCTGAATTCCTCTGGACTGCACGTGGGGAGAAGCAGGACTCTGTGTGCAGCTTACCCAGGATAGAGAAGGATAGAGTCCAGGAAGCTGAAGGATCGGGTGCATGGCTTAGAATAGCTTCTGCTGCATCCTGCAGACAGTAAAACTCTTCATGCCTGTGTGAGTACCTGGACCTGACCTCCCACCCAGGAAGCAGCATTAGATGGTGGCCCCTTTGACCCCTCCATCCACCATAG
Source organism: Hyperolius riggenbachi (assembly GCF_040937935.1). Taxonomy (NCBI): domain Eukaryota; kingdom Metazoa; phylum Chordata; class Amphibia; order Anura; family Hyperoliidae; genus Hyperolius; species Hyperolius riggenbachi. The sequence goes on from NC_090652.1 coordinate 65,876,378, forward strand.
AGGCACTACAGCTCCCAACATGCCCCCCTCTATAGAGGCACTACAGCTCCCAGCATGCCCCCCTCTATAGAGGCACTATAGCTGCTAGCATGCCCTCTCTATAGAGGCACTACATCTCCTAGCATGCCCCCTCGATAGAGGCACTACAGCTCCAAGCATGTCCCTCCCCTCCATAGAGCACCACAGCTTGCAGCATGCTACTTATCTTCCATAGAGACACCACAGCTGCCACATGCACCTCCTTCTCCTCATAGTACTGGGGTGTCCATCATGTCCTCAGAGTCAGCTGGCAGACCCTCTCCCCCTTTGTGCATAGTTGTCCATGATGCCCTTGTAGAGTATTGGCAGCAGAGTACACTCATCTGTCCAGCTCAGGGGCGTAGCAATAGGGGTTGCAGAGGTTGCGACCGCATCGGGGCCCTTAGGCCAGAGGGGCCCCATAGGGCCCTCCCTCAACTGCAGTATTAGCTCTCTAATGGTCCTGTGCTCATAATAATCACTTCTATAGATACTTTGAATAGTGATAATCATTAACAAACTGCTCCCCATCCCCTTCTTGCACCTCTGACACTGTAGTTGCCATTAGCAGGTTTTGGTGCGCCGTATCAATTGTTACGGTATGTATAGAGTGCTTGGGGGGCCCCGTTGTAAAACTTGCATCGGGGCCCACAGCTCCTTAGCTACGCCACTGGTCCAGCTGATGCACTCCTCTGGGTGCCTCTGGCCAGTGGTGGGCCGAAATTTTGCATGTGTGAAAATTCACATCAAAATTTGCCATTTTCCATCGAAATCGTAATGCAAAATTTATGGGAGGATGCGTAATAAATTACGTGTGAACCGTAATTATGTATTGAAATTTTGCGTAACTTTGCAATTTTGCGAAATTACGGTTCATTACGACATAGGTCATTTAGTATGTTTTGACACGTAATTTTATTGATGTACGCTTAAAAATTTCCGCATGTGGACATGGTAATGTATAGACATGCATGCGCTGTTCAATGCGCATGTTTATGCGCATTATACGCATGATTATACGCATTTATATACAGTATATATATACTATATACTACTATATATATAAATATATTGACAAGTTTAACGTGGATTTTCAGGCATAAGTAACACGTAATTACATTATGCAATTTCATTTACACGCGTAGTGCCGTAGCCATAATTACGATATACCCGTAATTTCGTAAAATACTATGCAAAGTTTAATGTGAAGTTTTACCATCTGAAAAACTTCGCGAAATTTGTGAAACTAAGTTTTTTTGCTTTTACGACCACCACTGCCTCTGTCGTCATCCATGCAGACGCCTCATCTCCATGACATAGTGGCGCACATGTATATACATTCCACCAGGTCATTGGGATGAGGCATCCACAAAGATGAAGCATACAAACTAAAGAAGAAGTGGGCCAACTGGATAGGTGTCTGTCTGCTCTACTGCAAATACTCTGCAGGGGTACTGGGGAGAAACCTGGGGGTCAGGCACCGAGCTCTGGTGCCCTGGCAGGGCCGGTCTTCCCATTAGGCGGGGTGAGGTGGGTTCCTCAGGTGGCAGATTTGGGGGGCGGCACCCCCGGCCATGGGTGAGAGGAATGCGGAACAGATGAGTCCTCCCTCCCCGCTCGCTGGCTGAAAACATGCATTGATGCATTAATAGCCGGAGGGGGAGCGCAGATCGGGGACTCAGGTGAGGAGGGGGGGAGGGTCCGAACCTCCTCACCGCCACTGTTCCCTTCCTGCTCGCTACTCCCTCCAGGCTACTTATTGGGGGGGGGGGGTTCATTAACCTCCTTGCCGGTTATCCCGAGCTCAGCTCAGAGTAACCTGCGCAGGAGGATTTCTCTGGCCCTGCTGGGCTGATTTGCATAATTTATTTTTCCCTACACGCAGCTAGCACTTTGCTAGCTGCGTGTGGTATGCGATCGCCGCCGCTACCCGCCGATTCGCCGCTACTCGCCGAGCCGCCCCCCCCCCCCAGACCCCTGCGCAGCCTGGCCAATCAGGGCCAGGCAGCGCTGAGGGGTGGATCGGGATTCCCTCTGACGTCCCGACGTCCATGACGTCAGTGACGTCATCCTGCCCCGTCGCCATGGCGACCGGGGAAGCCCTGCAGGAAATCCCGTTCTGAACGGGATTTCCTGCTTACTCTGATTGCCGGAGGCGATCGGAGTGGGTAGGGGGATGCCGTCGCTCAGCGGCTATCATGTAGCGAGCCCTGGGCTCGCTACATGATTTGAAAAAAAAAAGTGCTGCGCTGCCTCCTTGCCGGTGGGAATTGGACCGGCAAGGAGGTTAATTTGCCTCAGGCAGCAAAAAGTCTAGGGCCGGCCTTGTGCCCTGGGTACACCACAATACAATATAGAGAAAGGGAATGCTGGCATCTGTGATGCTTCTGTGGAGAGGAAGAGCATGATGGGAACTGTTTGCCCCTATGGAAACACAGGCCCTGGCTAGCCCCTCAAGTCTTACCATCCCCTACCCTGGCTGACTTATTAACACAGAACGCCCCCTCAGTTCTGCCCTCCTCTATCCTTTCTATCCTCCTCACTCCAACCTGACTGATCTCTCCTCACCCAGGGTTGCTCGTAAACTACGCCAGCGCGAATCTACGCATCGTAGTACGCAACTACGCATCGTAGTTCGTAGGCGAAGTTTAAGAACTACACGTACGCATTTCCGCGTAGTCGTAGTCCCGCTATGCGAAGCTTTGCCCGCTACGCATAGTTGACATATGTATTGCGAAGTCAACTACGCGTGCGGTAACTGCATCTATGTGGATCATTGCGCATGCGCAGAAATTTTATTGCCCTTTATACGCATAAAATTCCACATTGGATGGTGGAATGTATGCTTATATTAGTTTATATATGCGCATAGTTAGCAGATTATTGCGGAAATTTTTCCGCATAAGGGCATAAGCGGTCGCATCAACTACGCTATGCACGACGTGAAGCTTGCATATTTTAATGCATAGTCTACGGTATGCTAACGTAGCGAAGTTGCTGATTTCGGAGCCGCAGATTGCGAAGCGTATTTGCGTAAAAATACGCGTAGTTCCAGCGTAGCGAAGTTGGCTGCCTACGACCATCCCTGTCCTCACCATGGCCACCTGTTCCATTCTAACTGCCCTTCAACAACTTTACCCCCCTCCTTTCCCTAATGCCTGGTACACACAATGACATTTTCTAGCAGATTTACTGTCAGATCGATTATTTCCAACATGTCCAATCTGATTTCCAATAGATTTTCCATAGAAATGAAAAGAAAATCGATCAGAAGTCAGATAATACATGTTGGAAATAATCAATCTGACAGTTAAATCTGCCAGAAAATCTAATTGTGTGTACCATTAGTTCTGTCCCTCTGCATGCATACATCTACCCTAGTTGACCTCCCTCAGTTCTAACTGCCCACACACACACACACACACACACAGTTCCAGTGCTGGGTCCCTTTCTGGTCCAATAGCAGAGCTCATACTGAGGCTCAAGGAGCCTGGGGAGGGCTCACATGATGGGGTGGGCCTTGGTGAACAGAGGGTTAAGCTGTTGCAATAGGAAGGGGAGCAGGGGCCAATAGAATGTGAGAAGGGGCGGGGTATGCAGAAAGGAAGGGGTATATAGGGTGGGCGGAGTTTCTTTCCCGGGCAGGCCGTTGGAATCAAGCTGGAGCTGGGAGCTGGGGCGTTTGGCTCTGCTGGGACCATGGCGGCAAGCGAGGACGTGGAGGCGCTGGTGCGCAGGGTCCGCGAAGAGGTGGCTGCCCGGGGACCAGACTGGGTCATGGGTCAGATGGGGGCCCTGGATCCCCCGTCCGTGGCAGCAGGGGTGTCCACACGCGCTCGGAGGTCCCGCCCTCCGGAGCGCCTTAGCCCGGACTCATCCCCCAGAGCTCAGCGCCGCATTAGGAGTCCCTCTGCGGACCCTCCAGCCCCTTCCGCCAAGCAACGCAAGGCTTTAGGCAAGAAGGCGGCTGGGAGGAATCCTCGCACTGGGCGGAGCTCTTCCGGCGGTGCCACTCACTCACCTTCCCCTGCAGCACCGCCGGTGTCATCAGTTTCCTCCCCGGCGTCGGACTGCCCAGCGCGGAAGAAGTCGGGAGCGGGGGCCTCCACCCGCGGCAAGACGGCCGCCACTTCCGGCGTGCGGGCTTCAGCGCCTGGCAAGAAGTCGCATGGCTCGGCTGGGCCTTCCACGGCTGCGCGACATGGTGCGCAGGCCTCAACATCTGGTCAGACCCGGCAGGCCCAGGCAGGGGCCCCAACGGCTGCCCGTATCCACGGGCAGGCCCCCTCACTACCCCCCCTACCGAAGGCACTCGGGGCAACAGAAAAAACAGCCAGAGGCCCCAGGAAAACAACAATGGGAGCCCTCCTAGAGGAGTCGCCGGGGATTCCCCCAGGCAGAGCGTTTGCTCCTCCTCGGAGGCAGAAGCATCGGGTGATGGCGGTCAAGGCGGATCCGGAGCTTCGGCTGACCAGGGCTCATGCTCGGGGCAGCCAGGTGAGATTGGGGGTATTATGGGAGCCCTTAGTAGAGTTGATAGTGGGAGGGTGTCCAGGGGTGGCGGGGGTGATGTTATTCCTGCTGCCGCTTCTAATGTGGCTGCCGTGTCTACCCCTCCTGCTTCTGCTTTGGCAATTGTAAATTCATTACTGCAAGGGCTTAGGGAGGCCTTGCAAGGGGCGCAGGGAGGCCTTGCAAGGGGCGCAGGGCGCCCCTGCGGGGCCTTCACCGGTCCCGGCCTGGACGGGCGCGGGGGGAGTGGGTCTGGGGGTTGGGGGTTACCCCAGTCCGGTGGGGTTTACCCCATTACCGGTTGTTAGTCCGGCAGGTTCTTCACTCCTGCCGGTGGCTGGGCCTTCCCCTATGGTAATGCCGGTAAGTGTTTTGGGTAATTCAGTGGCTCACCCGGTGCTTCAGCCGGCGGGGAAGGCCTCGGTGGCAGCCACGGCAGGCTCCGCGGCGCCAGTTGATATTATCAGGTTGGCGGATTCCGCCAAGAATGAAGTCTATGTGTGTTTTGAGGGTCCCTTGGGTACCCATCTCAAGCAAGATGTGAGAGAGAAAATTTGGGTGGGGGAGAGTACATCGAAATTTACTCGTTATTACCCCTGGAGAAGTTTAACCTGGATCAGGTCAAGCCGGACAGTAGCAAAAAGGGGGATGAGGAACGCAGACGTTACAGGCTGATTCCCCGTACCTTCCGCAACTGGTTCCAGGCTTTTAACATTATGGCTAGTGTGATAGGGGAAAGGCAGCCGGAGTGCTGCTCCGCGCTTTTCTGCTATTTGGACAGTATAGCCAATGCGTATTGGGCATATGGCGGTATGGCTTGGCTTCGCTATGACGAGCAATTTCGTCAGCGTAAGGCAGTTCGCCCGGCAATTCGGTGGGACCACAAGGACATGGTCTTGTGGATGAATATCATGATGCCTGCGAGCCGCGCTCCTCAGCCCTTTCAGGGAGGGGCCAGCAGTTACGGGAATACAGGACAGCTGGCCGCCAAGAAGAAGGGAGTATCATGGCAGTATAGCGAGGGGACGTGTAGATTTGCAGGCGCCTGTAAATTTAAGCATGAGTGTGGGTCATGCGGAGGGAGTCATCCCTCGTCAAGATGTTATAAAGCAGGTAAGACCCGGGCCTCGGAGTCTTCAGGTAAGAGGGAGGACCCCAGTGATAGTGGAAAGGATGCTGCGTTTTCTAAATAGATATCCGGATGTGGAGGCAGCATCCTTACTACAGAAGGGGTTTGAGAGCGGATTTGTGATCCCCTGTGGCGGGATTCCGGCAACTCTCCCTCCCTTTCGCAATTTGAAATCAGTGGCTTTGCACCCGGAAGTGATTTCCCAGAAGTTAGACAAGGAAGTTTCGCTGGGTCGCATGGCGGGTCCTTTCACGGATCCCCCTTTGCCGGAACTCGTTGTCTCACCCCTGGGCTTGGTTCTCAAAAAGGAGCCGAACTCATTCCGCTTAATTCATCACCTTTCTCACCCAAAAGGCGCATCGGTTAACGATGGCATAGACCCGGAATTTTCGTCCGTAGTATACACATCCTTCGATCAGGCGGTTCAGTGGGTCAAGCGTTTGGGTCAGGGGGCACTGATGGCGAAGACTGAAGTGGAATCAGCGTTTCGCTTGCTGCCGGTTCACCCTGACAGTTTCCGCCTTTTGGGTTGTTTTTGGCAGGACAGTTTTTATGTGGACTTATGTTTGCCCATGGGCTGTTCCATATCTTGCCATTATTTCGAAACATTTAGCTCTTTCGTGGAATGGGTGGTGAAGAAAGAGTCGGGCTTAGGAGCGGTCATCCATTACTTGGACGATTTCTTGTTCTTGGGGTCAGGGGACTCGCAGTCATGTGCGTACCTCTTGGCCTCTATGCAACAGGTTTGTCAATCATTCGGTATTCCGCTCGCGGCCGAAAAAACGGAGGGCCTACGGACGGTCATCAAGTTCCTGGGTATTGTTATTGACTCGGTCGCCATGGAGTGTCGCCTGCCGGAGGACAAGGTGGCGGACCTGAGGGAGACTATAGCTAGCGCCGTGGCGAGAAAAAAGATCACGCTACGGGAGCTGCAATCCTTGCTTGGGAAGCTTAACTTTGCATGCAGGATCATGCCCATGGGGTGGGTTTTCTGCAGGCGGCTAGCCCATGCCACAGCCGGGATTGTGGCACCGCATCATCGAATCCGTCTGACGAAAGAGCACAGGGCTGATCTAGCCGTCTGGGTATCATTTCTGGCGGATTTCAATGGGCGGTCAATGTGGATGGAAGAGAGACGGGACAGTCACGACCTGGAATTGTTCACGGATGCATCTGGGTCCTGTGGCTATGGGGCTTACTTTGCAGGACAGTGGAGTGCGGCTCCCTGGCCGACAGAATGGGTTCAGGCCGGCTTCACCAAGAATCTGTTATTGTTAGAACTTTTTCCAATCGTGGTGGCGGTGGAGTTGTGGGGCCGCGAACTCAGAAATAAAAAAATCAGGTTTAACTGTGACAACTTGGGAGTGGTCACCGCAATTAATAAAGTGTCGGCGTCCTCCCCGCCAGCTGTTCGGCTGTTACGTTACCTGGTGTTGTCCTGTCTCCGCAATAATTTGTTTGTTTTGGCTGTACATTTACCTGGAGCGACTAACGATGTGGCGGATGCCCTCTCTCATTTCCAGTGGGATCGTTTTCGGAAGGAAGCCCCCGGAGCTGAACAGCACGGTCTGATCTGTCCGGAGGCATTATGGCTGATTCCGTTTGAATAATAGAGGGTTGGATGGCACAAGCGGTGTCGGCATCTACTTTGAAGGCTTATTCAGCGGTGTGGGCACAATGGCACGAAGTGTTACAGCAATTCACGGGAGTAGTGACCGACACTGATCGGTTATGCGTCCTTTTTTATTTCATGGCAAACAACGGCGCTGAGGGGGTGTCACCAGCGGCCTTGTCAAAAAAGATTACGGCCCTTGCATTTTTGTTCAAAATGCAGGGGGTTTTAGATATAACAAAGGATTCCAGAGTTAGTCTGGCAATGAGGGGTTACAGGGCGGGTAAAAAAACGCGTGATGCACACCGCCCTGTTTCCTTTGAAATTTTATGTGCCATGTCCATGCATTTGTCTGATGTTTGTACGTCACCTTACGAGGTATGTTTGTTCTCTGTGGCTTTTTCGTTTGCCTTCTTTGGGGCTTTCAGGATTAGTGAGTTGGTTAGTCCCAGCAGATTTCGACCAGGAGGCATTTTAAGGGGGGACGTTGCAGGTGGCGATGTTTCCATCGCTATTTATTTAAGAAAATCTAAAACCGACCAGTCGGGCAGGGGAAGGAGGGTTACTCTCTTTGAGGTTCCAGGTTCCCAGGTATGCCCGGTAGCTACGGCTAGGTCCTTTTCACACATCAGGTGCAGGGAGGGTCTCTCCTTTCTATGTCATGAGGATGGGTCCCCGCTTACTCGTTTCCAGTTTGTGGCAGTGTTTAGAAAAATTTTAGGCAGGTTGGGTTACCCTCCAGGGAGTTTTGCGTCCCATTCCTTCCGGATTGGGGCGGCCACAGAGGCAGCTAGGTGGGGACTTAGCAACGCTTGGATTCAGCGTATTGGGCGGTGGGAGTCGTCTAGATTTCTTTTCTATGTGCGGCCCCATCTGTTGTGAGAGTAGGGGTAGGGATTCCTAAGCGATCAGGATGGTTATGTTCCCTGTTGTGGTTATGTATTTCAGATTCTACGCCCTGCTTGGCTTGGATCCTCGGTCACTCCTATGTTGTCTGGGGAGCACGGCGAGCTGGAGCGCGGCCTGAGGGCCGGCAGTTAGGCATTTCCAGAACACAGGCTTGTGTTCGATGGATCGCGGTGCCGGGTATGTCATGGTACAGAGTGGTCCCGGAGGTCCATCGTTTCGCCTGGCTGGACCGGCCTCCCGACATTTTAGTAATTCATGCAGGAGGGAATGACCTGGCCGCACGCTCTACCAGGCAACTGGCCAGGGACATAAAATTCGATTTCTTAAGGTTGATGTCCAGCTTCCCGGGTACAATAATTGTGTGGTCAAAGGTGGTGGGTAGATTGACATGGAGACAGGCTAGATCAGTAGAAAGAGTTAATCGGGCCCGGAAGAAGTTAAATAGAGTGGTTTCCCGTTGCGTAGCTCGGAACGGGGGCGTGGCAGTCAGACATTTTGACTTAGAGGTGGACACGGCTAGATTTTTAAGGATGGATGGGGTACATCTCAACGCTGTGGGGACTGATCTGTGGACTTTAGCTCTCAGCGACGAAATCCAGCGGGCTCTTCGTTTGTGGTGGGCCTCGCGGGCATGAGGTGTCCTGCCCACGGGTGTGGAGGGGAAGGGTATCCGGAGGAGGTCAGAGAATAGTGGATGGAGGTATTCAGCTTGGTGTGAATCGATCCTGGAAGGTCTGCGTCTTCAATTAGCACCTACTGTTTGGCAGGCAGCTGTCCCTGAGCCGGTGTTTGCGGCGGGGGCCGTTACGCAGCTGCCTGCTTGTATTCAAGTGGACCTCTGGATTCCCCCTTTCCCTTTAAATTTTGGAACATTGTTAATGTTGAATAAAAGTAAAAGGCTGCTCTGGCCTTTTTTACACCACTTTAAAGAGAACCCGAGGTGTGTTTAAAGAATGTTATCTGCATCCAGAGGCTGGATCTGCCTATACAGCCCGGCCTCTGTTGCTATCCCAAACCCCACTAAGGTCCCCCTGCACTCTGCAATCCCTCATAAATCACAGCCGTACTGTGAGGCTGTGTTTACATCTGTAGTGTCAGTCTCCTGCATAGCTCCGGTCCCTGCCCCCATCCCTTCCCTCATATCAGCAGGGAGGGAAGGGATGCAGGCAGGGACTGGAGTTCTGCAGGAGGCGGGGAGAGCAGCAGACTGACACTATAGAGATAAACACAGCCAGCTCTGACAAGCTGTTCTACGCCCTGCTTGGCTTGGATCCTCGGTCACTCCTATGTTGTCTGGGGAGCACGGCGAGCTGGAGCGCGGCCTGAGGGCCGGCAGTTAGGCATTTCCAGAACACAGGCTTGTGTTCGATGGATCGGGGTGCCGGGTATGTCATGGTACAGAGTGGTCCCGGAGGTCCATCGTTTCGCCCGGCTGGACCGGCCTCCCGACATTTTAGTAATTCATGCAGGAGGGAATGACCTGGCCGCACGCTCTACCAGGCAACTGGCCAGGGACATAAAATTCGATTTCTTAAGGTTGAGGTCCAGTTTCCCGGGTACAATAATTGTGTGGTCAGAGGTGGTGGGTAGATTGACATGGAGACAGGCTAGATCAGTAGAAAGAGTTAATCGGGCCCGGAAGAAGTTAAATAGAGAGGTTTCCCGTTTCGTAGCTCGGAACGGGGGCGTGGCAGTCAGACATTTTGACTTAGAGGTGGACACGGCTAGATTTTTAAGGATGGATGGGGTACATCTCAACGCTGTGGGGACTGATCTGTGGACTTTAGCTCTCAGCGATGGAATCCAGCGAGCTCTTCGTTTGTGGTGGACCTCGCGGGCATGAGGTGTCCTGCCCATGGGTGTGGAGGGGAAGGGTATCCGGAGGAGGTCAGAGAATAGTGGATGGAGGTATTCACCTCGGTGTGAATCGATCCTGGAAGGTCTGCGTCTTCAATGAGCACCTACTGTTTGGCAGGCAGCTGTCCCTGAGCCGGTGTTTGCGGCGGGGGCCGTTACGCAGCTGCCTGCTTGTATTCAAGTGGACCTCTGGATTCCCCCTTTCCCTTTAAATTTTGGAACATTGTTAATGTTGAATAAAAGTAATAAAAGGCTGCTCTGGCCTTTTTTACACCACTTTAATGGCGTGTCCAGTATTTCTTCTTAGATAAGAGGTTAATGGGCAATAATAAAGGGGAGGCTCGTTTTAATTCAGGAGGAGGTTGGCTGGGAACAAATAGGTCTTGCCCTCATCAAGCAGAGCTCGTACTGAGGCTCAAGGAGCCTGGGGAGGGCTCACATGATGGGGTGGGCCTTGGTGAACAGAGGGTTAAGCTGTTGCAATAGGAAGGGGAGCAGGGGCCAATAGAATGTGAGAAGGGGCGGGGTATGCAGAAAGGAAGGGGTATATAGGGTGGGCGGAGTTTCTTTCCCGGGCAGGCCGTTAGAATCAAGCTCCCTCCCTCCCTCCCTTATGGTATATTGTTTTGCTGTTGGTTGGTTGCGTGTTTTGTTCTCTTGTCATTGCAGCCGGAGGGGAAGGGTATCCGGAGGAGGTCAGAGAATAGTGGATGGAGGTATTCACCTCGGTGTGAATCGATCCTGGAAGGTCTGCGTCTTCAATGAGCACCTACTGTTTGGCAGGCAGCTGTCCCTGAGCCGGTGTTTGCGGCAGGGGCCGTTACGCAGCTGCCTTCTTGTATTCAAGTGGACCTCTGGATTCCCCCTTTCCCTTTAAATTTTGGAACATTGTTAATGTTGAATAAAAGTAAAAGGCTGCTCTGGCCTTTTTTACACCACTTTAATGGTGTGTCCAGTATTTTTTCTTAGATAAGAGGTTAATGGGCAATAATAATGGGGAGGCTCGTTTTAATTCAGGTCTGATCTGATCTGATTTAATTCAGATCTGATCTGCAGATGATTGTCTGTTAAACAAGGTGTGTATGAGATCTGCAGATATCATAGACTATGAATGCATTTCGCAGGAACAGATTTTTTGTAGGAACTGATCTTTTGCAGATAATGATCTTTTGCATGTGTACAGCATCTGTGTGTGCAGCATCTTGCAAAGATTTTATCTGATGGGGATGTAATGAAAAAACAGAGGCGCCAATAGAATAAAAATGATGCCAATTAAAACCAAATAAAAAGTGGGTGGCACTGGTGGATTTGCCTTCCCCACAAAAATGACAACCACAATATATGGTAATAGATATACATTTTAATTAATTTCAAACTCCCAACAACAATTGATCTGCAACGCGTTTCACGGGACACAAGCCCGCTTCCTCAGGCAAAACACATAAAAGCAGGAGCAACTGAAAATAAAAAAATATAAAAATATATATAACAATAAAAAAACAAAAAAAATTATGAATAAAAAAACAACAAAACATATAATCAAAAACACCTGTATAAATGACAATATATAAAGAGCAATGATCCATCCGGATCAAACGCGAAATAATAATTCATCAAATCCACAGTATAATCCAAAGCATAAATCGCAAGTATAATTTGCATAAATTGCATTCATGACCAACAAACTCCATATTCAAGTATTGACCATTCAATCATTAGCGAATGGATGTAACGGCTAGGTTGGTATAATAGATCAATTGTATATTAGTATGCATATGAAGGTAAAAATTGATGAAAAACACACAAATAATAATAATTCTAACCATTATGCTGTATGCCATTTCCCCACTGGGGGGCAGTGGGTATCTATTGACTCACGAGGGAAATGTATTTTTTGGGGGGGAGGGGGCTCGTGAGGAGGGGAGAGTAAGATAGGAGAGATATTGAGAAAAAATGGAGTGAGAGGGGGAGGGGGGGAGGGGAAGACATTGGCTATCATTCATAAAGAGGCTGTCGGTAAGGGGAATCAGTGCGGGAAAACACCGCTGGCGGTATTTTAGACTTCTGGGTGGGCATTCACAGAAAAGTATCCATGTGCGGTAGCACTGCGGAGATTCCCCGAACTAGGCTGGCGATAGGCAGGCGGTAGGCAGGTGGAGACACGGAAGCTGCAGAGTTGATACATTTCTCCGTGTTCCGCTCTGCTGCAGCTGCCTGGGAGGTCTGTGTGTCTCCATTCACTTGCATTGGTATCGCCACATCAGAGGGAGCGGGACTTCCCGACCTGACACCGCTTGCGGTGTTCTTCATGAATGAACATTTTGCTACATTTGTTCCGATAATCACCGCACAAGGCGGTGATTTATCACTCTGCTCGTTAGTGTCATTTTTTCATGCGGAAAGAGCCTTTATGAATGCTGACTTTGCCGAGTGGTCGGTAAAGTCAGCTGTTTTTAGCATTTCCGCATGCGGAAATGCTTTATGAATGATAGCCATTGGCTCCTAGGAAGGAGGAAAACATAGTGGGCGATAAAGGGAAGTGATCGCTATGTTGCATAACAGGCAAAGATTGCCATGGTGCTAATCCTGGCTGTACTCTAAGTGTACACCGTAAGTGTGGTGAATGTGAGCGGCACATGGTGAGGACTGAAAAGACTTACCCCAGCAGTGGTTAGTACAAGCGTGGCGCCTCTGTCACGAACGAGCGGCGCGCCAGCTACTAAATACCCCCTGGATTGAAATGAATAGCGGCAGATACAAGTGGGCGTGTTCCGCTGTATGCGGAAATGGATGCCGCACATGTCTCTCCAGCGATTGGGTATCCGCTCTGGGCGGATCTACGTCATCTAAGGGCATGTGTCTCACACTGATGGGGAGTTCAGGTTAACCTTCCTGGCGGTAAGCCCGAGCTGAGCTCGGGCTATGCCGCCGTAAGGCACCGCTCAGGCCCCGCTGGGCCGATTTGCATAATTTTTTTTTTCCTGCACGCAGCTAGCACTTTGCTAGCTGCGTGCAGTGCCCGATCGCCGCCGCTACCCGCCGATCCGCCGCTATCCGTCGCGCCGCAGCCGCCCCCCCCAGACCCCGTGCGCTGCCTGGCCAATCAGTGCCAGGCAGCTCTATGGGGTGGATCGGAATCCCCTATGACGTCACGACGTCGTTGACGTCGGTGACGTCATCTCGCCCCGTCGCCATGGCGACGGGGGAAGCCCTCCAGGAGATCCCGTTCTTTGAACGGGATCTCCTGATCGCCGATCGCCGGCGGCGATCGGAGGGGCTGGGGGGATGCCGCTGAGTAGCGGCTATCATGTAGCGAGACTTTGTCTCGCTACATGAAAAAAAAAAAAAAATTAAAAAAAAAGATTTGCTGCCCCCTGGCGATTTTTTAGCAAACCGCCAGGAGGGTTAATAGAATAGACTGTGTTAGGTGTGGCTCTCATACTACTGTACATGGAAGGGAGTAAAATTGGTCTGTGATCTTTCATTTTCCAAAGCCTTTTATCTGATGTGTGTACCCACCTTTAGTTCTACTGGGCGTGTGCAGACCATAATTGTACATGCCCAGTAAGGACACACTCGCCTACAGCCATGCTCGAACAATGCAGAAACCCATTCGACTAGAGAGGGACCCGGTGCTGAAAGTTTTGTGTTTGCTGGGGGAAAAGTGTGTGTGTGGTTGGTGAGGATGCTGTTAGTTGTAAGGGGATAGGGGGGAGTAGCTGGTGACAGCGGGCCTTGGGCAGCAAAAAGTAAAAATCCGGCCCTGTTCTGGTTTTGGTAACGGGTCCCCGCAAATGCAGACGGATCCGTTTTTTTGTTTAGGTAAAGACGGCTGCTATGTTTAACATTGCTGTCCGTTTCTCCGGTTTTGATCAGGTTTTAAAAATGGAGCCACAGATATGTTCCCGGACCTAGTATGAACCTACTCTTGGTGCTTCTACTGTACTGGGATAAAAAAGGGTCTCTATAGGTCCAAAAATGTAACTGTTAATATTGCAAGTTGAAATGGATGAATACATGAAGAGAGAATCTATATATATAATAGAGTAAGTGCCTCAACCTTCACGCAAAAAGAAGAAGTAGCGCCCTGCCCCCAGGGCCGGTCCAAGCAAGAAGAAGGGGCTGGTCCAAGCAAGAAGAAGAAGTAGTGCCATATTAAACCAAGGGCGAAGAGGGATAATTTGCATAATCAGTAGCAGTGCATTGTGGGTAACCACAAATGTTCACTTATAGCTGAATTATTGCAGATTTGCTTCTGTTTTAAGAAGGCAAATTATACCAAGCTTTGATTTTTTTAGTAGGAGGGCTTTTTGGTCCCTTTTATCCCCCTATACATTATTAGTAGTTTGGGTCACCCCGAGCTGCTTGGTTACTCTGTTGTACTGGTCCAAGCCCTATCTCATGCAGCCTGCTGTGTACTGATGAGGACCAAAAGTCAGAAATAGGCTGTCACATGTGGGATTGATGTGATTGTGTAAAATTTAAAGCTATGGACTTGCTATACACCACAGATATGGGAAGTTAGGATCTTTTCAATAATCCAGGTGATTCCAATTAGATCATTGAAAAGATCTTTTAGTTTTGTTTAAAGACATGATATGTAGACTTGTGCAGAATGATAAGATAACCTTTCTTCATCTAAAGAGAGAGGTTTACCAAGCAAGTGGCCTTATCCGAGTTAAAGGACATCCGAGGCCAAAATGATGAAAATGACACTTTACCTTTTTATCTGCAGAATCCACGGAGGGCGTCCTCCACGTCCTCCGCTCCGTACCTCCATCAATCTAGACCTTTTAGTTCCCCCAGGGCTTGTCCCGACCCCACCAAATGGGTCGCATCCATTCCACCCCTAAGATGGCCGCCGCCTTGATCCGCGGCTGCGCAGTACGCTTTGCCGCGAGTGCGACTGCGCAGCCTTTAGCCTGCCTCCAGCCGCGTAGTGGTTCCCGGCATCCTCCTGAAGTGTACGTCAGGCGCGGCTGGAGGCGAGCTAAAGGCAAAGCGTACTGCGCAGCCACGGATAAAGGTGGCGGCCATCTTAGGGGTGGAATGGATGCGACCCGTTTGGTGGGAGGGCGTCCTCCGTGGATTCTGCAGATAAAAAGGTAAAGTGTCATTTTTGTCATTTTTGTCATTTTGGCCTCGGAAGTCCTTTAAGTCAACATTTTATGGCCTGCCCATGTGATTCTCCCTGAGCATGCTGGGTATTCTGTAAATCAGAGCTTTATTTATTTTTAGGAGCCATCCGCCGACCGCATCCGCCAGTAAAACCGCTTGGCTAATGTATTTCAATGGGATGGTGCACACCAGCGGTATGAGGTTTTTAGCAAACCGCAAACGTGGGTCCTGCAGCACGTTTGCGGTTTGCAGAAGCGTTTCTGCCTCAAAGTAAAGTATAGGAAAAACGCAAACCGCTCTGGAAAACGCTGCATCAGAACGGTTTGCCAGGCGTTTTTGTTACAGAAGCTATTCAGTAACAGCTTTTAGGGCCCATTCACACCTGAGCGGGAATCGCGCGATTCCCACTCATGGCAAACCACTAGCAGTTTAGTAAAAAACGCTACACATTGTTGCAAATGGCAGTGTTCTCACTGCCACATTTGTGGTTAGCAATAACCACAAACATGTTTCATGCAGCAGTTTGCCGGCGATTTGCGTTTAGCGATTGTGATTAGCGTGCAAAGCACACTAATCGCAATCGCTACAAAACCGCCGCAGTGTCCTGTGATTTTTTCCGCGTTAATCGCGGGAAAATCACTCCCACAAAGGTTTGCGATTATAGGTGTGAACGGGCCCGTAACAATATGTGTAATCTGCTACCCGAAAACGCTCCTAAAACCGCTAGGCATGTTTAGAAAATGTCTCTAAACATGCCTAGAATTGCTCTAAAAAATCTGCTCCAAAAAACGCTAGCATTTTGCAGATCTGCTAGCGTTTTTGGTGTGCACTGAGCCTGACAGTGGGTGTGTGAGTAATAATACACATTGCCAGCAATGATATTCGGTGTGTGAGTAGTAGTACACATTGCCAGCAGTGATATTTGGTGTGTGAGTAGTAGTACACATTGCCAGCTGTGATATTTGGTGTGTGAGTAGTAGTACATATTGCCAGCAGTGATATTTGGCATGTGAGACAAGGAGTTAACTTTGTAACCAAGAGCTGCTGCCTGTGGTGCCTGTAATCTGATCCCTCAGTGAGCTCAGCTGGGAGGAGTTGCCTCTCTCACTCCATTTCTAACTGTTCGCTGCTTCCTGTTTCTTCCACTGTGATCCGAATCATTCACTGTGATGATCCGGATGATTCAACTCACAAAAAGGATTCGGATCATCCTAACCGTTCATGATCCGGACAACACTAATACACCAGCGGTTCTAGATGCTTGCTTGACTTACCAAGGGTGAAAAGGGATAATTTGCATATTTAGTAGCAGTGCATTGTGGGTAACCAGAAATGTTCACTTATAGCTGAATTATTGCAGCTCTCCTTCTGTTTTAAGAAGACAAATTACACCAAGCTTTGTTTTTTTTTAGTAGGAGGTCTTTTTGGTACCTTTTATCACCCTATACATTCTGAGTGGTTTGGGTCACCCTGAGCTGCTTGGTTACTCTGTTGTACTGGTCCAAGCCCTATCTCATACAGCCATATCAATTCCTGCCAAGTACTCATGAGGACCAAAAGTCTGAAACAGGCTGTCTACATGTGGGGTTGATATGACTGTTTAAACTTTAAAGCTATATTAACTGACCCGTGGCGTAGCATACGCCGCATAAGGGGGTAGTGGCCAGGTACTGGGCACAGCAGCAGGGAGGGGTCCCCCATGTGCGCTCCCCCTCCAGCTTAAGCTCAGCAGGACCCCCCTCCCTCACCTGGGTCACCCATGTGCACTCCTCCTGCAGCTTAAGCTCAGCAGAAACCCCCCCTCCCTCACCTGGGCCCCCATGTGCACTCCTCCTGCAGCTTAAGCTCAGCAGAAACCGCCTCCCTCACCTGGGCCCCCATGTGCACTACCCCTCCAGCTTAAGCTCAGCAGAACCCCCCCTCACCTGGGTCCCCCATGTGCACTCCCCCTGCAGCTTAACCTCAGCAGGAACCCCCTCCCTCACCTGGGTCCACCATGTGCGCTCCCCCTGCAGCATAAGCTCAGCAGGAACCCCCTCCCTCACCTGGGTTCCCCATGTGTGCTCCCCCTCATGCTTAAGCTCAGCAGCAGCCGCCACTATTAGTAAGAGGCATCGAGCGGGGATGACTCACCTCTTCCGCGTTCCAGCGTGCGTTCGACTGTCGTCACTTCCTGCAATGCCACCCACTGTATTGGTAGAATTTGCCTTCTAAAAACAGAAGAAAATCTGCAATAATTCAGCTATAAGTGAACATTTGTGGTTACCCACAATGCACTGCTACTAAATATGCAAATTATCCCTTCTCACCCTTGGGAAGTCAAGCAAGCATCCAGAAATGCTGGTGTATAGCAAGCATATAGCTTTAAATTGTACACAGTCATATCAATCCCACATGCAAACAGCCAGTTTCAGACTTTTGGTTCTCATCAGTACATGGCAGAAATTGATACGGCTGTATGAGATAGGGCTTGGACCAGTACAAGAGAATAACCAAGCAGCTCAGGGTGACCCAAACCACTCGGAATGTATAGTGGGATAAAAGGGACCAAAAAGACCTCCTACTAAAAAAAGCAAAGCTTAGTGTAATTTGCCTTCTTAAAACAGAAGGAAATCTGCAATAATTCAGCTATAAGTGAACGTTTGTGGTTAGTTCACAATGGGCTCTATTCACTAAGAGGGCAAAAACACCGCAACATTTTCCCGCTATATTTCCGCCAGCGGTAAACTCCGCATTTTTTCCACATTCACTAATATTTCCCGCATGTTTTCCGCATGCGGGGAAAAGATGCGGAAAACAGCCCTTATTCATGCGGTAAAAAGGTCGCATGAAATAGTGTTTAAAAAATTATTAAAGTCCACCAAGCACAGCCCTTAAGCCTCCACACGTCATTAAAGTCAATGGGATGCGGAATATATCACCTACTATTTTTAGGTGATAAAAAATCTGTAAATAACGACGAAATGATGCGCCTGAACATTTTTGAGAATTGATTTTTTATTGCGGAAAATATCGACTTTTGCGGAAATTTTTCCGCATGAATCCCACACTTTTTCCCCATGCGGAAAAAACATGCGGAACATTTTGAGAATTTCAACTGGACGGTATTTTGGTCTCAAACTTTCCGCATGTGCTTTACCGCATGCAGGAAGTCTTTGAGAATAGAGCCCAATGCACTGCTACTAAATATGCAAATTATCCCTTTTCACCCTTAGCAAACCAAGCAAGCATCCAGAACCACTGGTGTATAGCAACCCTATAGCTTTAAATTTTACACAGTCATATCAAACCCACATGTAGACAGCCTGTTTCAGACTTTTGGTCCTGATCAGTACATGGCAGGGATTGATACGGCTGTATGAGATAGGGCTTGGACCAGTACAACAGAGTAACCAAGCAGCTCAGAGTGACCCAAGCACTCAAAATGTATAGGGGGATAAAAGGGACCAAAAAGACCTTCTACTAAAAAAATCAAAGCTTGGTGTAATTTGACTTCTTAAAACAGAAGGAAATCTGCAATAATTCAGCTATATGTGAACATTTGTGTTTACCCACAATAAACTGCTACTAAATATGCAAATTATTTCTTTTCAACCTTGGTAAGGTAAGCAAACATTCAAAATCACTGATATATAGCAAACTTATAGCATTACATTTTACAAAGTCATATCAAACCCACATGTAGCAGCCTATTTCAGACTTTTAGTACTCATCAGTACATAGCAGAGATTGATATAGCTGTATGAGATAGGGCTTGGACCAGTACTACAGAGTAACCAAGCAGCTCAGGGTGACCCAAACTACTAAGAATGTGTAGGGGGATAAAAGTGACCAAAAAGTCCTCCTACTAAAAACGGTGTAATTTGCCTTCTTAAAACAGAAGCAAATCTGCAATAATTCAGCTATATGTGAACATTTTTGGTTACCCACAATGCACTGCTACTGAATATGCAAATTATCCCTCTTTACCCTTGGTTTGATATGGCACTACTTCTTCTTCTTGCTTGGACCAGCCCCTTCTATTTTGCTTGGACCGGCCCTGGGGGCAGGGCGCTACTTCTTCTTCTTGCTTGAAGGTTGAGGCACTTAGTCTATTATATATATATATAGATGCTTGCTATAGCTTTCCATTGGTTCTGGATGCTTGCTTGGCTGAAAGGGTGAAAAGGGGAAATTTGCATATTTAGTAGCAGTGCATTGTGGGTAACCACAAATGTTCACTTATAGCTGAATTATTGCAGATTTCCTTCTGTTTTAAGAAGGCAAATTACTCCAATACAGTGGGTAGCATTGCAGGAAGTGACGACAGTGGAACGTGGAAGAGGTGAGTCATCCCCGCCCGCTGCTTCTTACTAATAGTGGTGGCTGTTGCTGAGCTTGAGCAGGATGGGGAACGCACATGAGGGACCCAGGTTAGGGAGGGGGGGGTCCTGCTGAGCTTAAGCTGGAGGGGGAGCGCACATGGGGGACCCAGGTGAGGGAGGGGGGTCCTGCTGAGCTTAAGCTGAAGGGGAGCGCGCATGGGGGACCCAGGTGAGGGAGGGGGGTTTCTGCTGAGCTTAAGCTGCAGGAGGAGCGCACATGGGGGACCCAGGTGAGGGAGGGGGGTGCTGCTGAACTTAAGCTGCAGGGAGAATGCACATGGGACCCAGGTGAGGGGGGTACTGCTGAGCTTAAGCTGAAGGGGGAACGCACATGGGGGACCCAGGTGAGGGGGGTCCAACCCCCCTCCCCGCTGCTGTGCCCAATACCCCCTTCCTGCCCTCTACCCCCTTATGCGGTGTATGCTACGCCGTGGGTCGGCTAGTGATGAATAAATACATGAGCATAGCTGAGTATCATTCTAAACACAGTCACCACTCTCTAAGGGCTGGTGCACACCAGAGCGGTTCTGGAGCGTTTTTTATAATGCTTGCAGGGGCAAAAACGCTTGGCCAATGAAAGTGAATGGGCTGGTGCACACAAGAGCGGCTCGTTTTTTCCACAAATGCAAACTCGGGGGCTGCAGTATTTTTGAGATTTCTGAGGCATTTATGCCTCAATGTTAAAGTATAGGAAAGTGGAAAACAGCTCTGAAAAACACTAGATCAGAGCTGTTTTCCAGGCATTTTTGTTACAGAAGCTTTTCAG
Source organism: Hyperolius riggenbachi (assembly GCF_040937935.1). Lineage (NCBI taxonomy): Eukaryota > Metazoa > Chordata > Amphibia > Anura > Hyperoliidae > Hyperolius > Hyperolius riggenbachi. The sequence goes on from NC_090652.1 coordinate 65,896,663, forward strand.
TAACAGCTTTACTGTAACAATATTTGTAATCTGCTACCCAAAAACGCTCCAAAAAAAGCTAGGCATGTTTAGAAAACGTCTCTAAACATGCCCAGAATTGCTCTGAAATCTGCTTCAAAAACTTCTAGGTTTTTGGTGTGCATTGGCCCTTACTGGAGTACATAGACATCTGCATCAGTAATTAGCTGCTAATGACTATTTAGTTGCATTCATCACATGTAGACTAGACACTTGTATTTAAAATTTGGTGCAAAGAGCTGCTAACAATATATTCATCAGTACAGGGGGGGGGGGGGGGTTATTTGGGCATAGCTGGCATAGGTCAGTAAGTGAATTGTGGGGCTTTAGTGGTGCTCAGTCAGTTATTTGGTCTTTCCCCCCTGAGTGCATAGCAACACGGAGGGGGAATAGTAATTAAAGCTGTTGAGACTTTTGCAGGAGCAGGGTGAGACATTTTTTGGCTTTGCCACATGCCCCAATTTCCCAGCGCCTTAATTACATGTATGTGTGTGAACAGCCCACCAAATCCAAATCCCCTCTCAATGAAAAAACAATACAGGCTGTGATAAGCTTCTCATAGCTACAACCAGGGGTGAGCAGAAACTACGCCCAAATGTAATTACGCATTGTAATTGTAATGCAAAGTTTGTAAATTACGCTTACGAATTTACATGTAAAAAAAATAATCTAGCACTATGCATAATTACAGCTGTTGTGCGCACTTCACATGTTTATTTCCAAGTCACTTACAAATGTTCTATATGCGTACATTTTATGCGCACAGGTTAATATCACGTATCGGTATATGCTTAGATAAGGGGAATGGTTAGGGTTAGGCACCGGGGGAGGGGGTTTAGGGTTAGGCACCACCAGGGGGGTCTAGGGGTTAGGGATAGGTACAGGGAGGGCTCTGTGTGAGAGTAGGGTTAGGTATAGTTACAGTACAGTATACACCACCAGGGGGGTGGTTAGGATTAGGCACCACCAGGGGGGGTGGTTAGGATTAGGCACCACAAGGGGGGTCTAAGGTTAGGGATAGGTACAGGGAGGGTTCTGTGTGAGAGTAGGGTTAGGTATTGTTACAGTACAGTATACACCACCAGAGGGGTGGTTAGGATTAGGCACCACCAGAGGGGTGGTTAGGGTTAGGCACCACCAGGGGGGTCTTAGGGTTAGGGATAGGTACAGGGAGGGTTCTGTTTTAGAGTAGGATTAGGTTTAGTTTTAGTAAAAAAAAATTAACAAACTTAATTATAAGTTTCCCTTTTGAAACAGGGAAGATTAACGTTTTCACAAGTGGTGATTTCATACACATTATTTAATGATTTTTACATTTGTAAAACATTATTTATAAACAAAATACAACACAATATTTTTATAAACAGTATTGCTGCTTATCGTTTACACCCCGCGCCCTATTTCCCCGACACCCTATTTTGATGTACGCGGTCCCAGGGTGGTGGTGGGAGACTGGAGGAGGCAGCTGCAAATGAATTATCAAGGGAGATGAGAATGGAGCTGGACTAACTTAAAAGAAGTACACCAATGCCTCAGGTCTTGCATCCCTTAAAGGGAATGTCCAAGCAAAATAAAAAAATGAATTTCACTTACCTGGGGCTTCTACCAGCCCCATGCAGCCATCCTGAGCCCTCGTAGTCACTCACTGCTGCTCCAGTCCCCCACTGGCAGCTTGCCGATCTCGGAGGTCGGCGGGACGCATTGCGTACATTTTTACGCATTCCCGCTAGTCCAGGAACATTAACACATACATTTTTACGCATTACTGGTTCAATGCGTAAAACTTTACGCATTGAACTAGTAACGCGTAAAAATGTATGTGTTAATGTTCCTGCACTAGCGGGAATGCGTAAAAATGTATGCAATGCGGCCCGCCGACCTCCGAGGTCGGCAAGCTGCCAGCGGGGGACTGGAGCAGCAGTGAGTGACTATGAGGGCACAGGATGGCTGCATGGGGCTGGTAGAAGACCCAGGTAAGTGAAACTCATTTTTTTATTTTGCTTGAACCTTCCCTTTAAGGTAAGTGTAGAAGAAGCACAGATTGTGACACAACAGTACACTGATTTATGCAATAATAGTTAATAGTTGCAACATCTAACGCACATATTCAGAGTTAGCAGCATGTGCAACTGGTTCATGTTTGCTAGATGCAGATAAACATTCTGTAAATTTCCATCCATGTTGTTTGAAGGCCACACATCTCTGTACTTTGAATATATGAAAACGGGAGTAGCTAAAAGATCTCTCCTGATCAGAGTGTAATTTAAATCCACCTATAAAGAGTACAGAATGACAACATTGCACACAGTCCGGAGTCAAATGCTAATCAGGACAACACGAGCCACTGACGGAATATAAGGGCTTCATTTGTGAGATGTCTAAAAAATGAATTACTTAGCCATGGATCCAAAAGTCATTGTTCCTATTTGTATAATACCTTGTGGGATAATCTGTGGCATATTCAGCACTTTATTCATCATGTTAACAATTTTATTTGACAGTCTTAAAAAACAGACCACGATATCTGCAGATAAAATTGTGTTTTCCATGAGTTTCTCCAACTTGTGTTTCTGCATCTTTCAGCCCGTTGTCTATTTACTTCCAATTTTTGCAGAAACCCCAAATGAAACTCTCCTCGTCATCATGAAAGCATTGGATTATTATGCAAGGTTCTCTTCTCTGGGGCTACTGTCATGTCTTTGCTTCTTCTACTTCATTAAAATTGTGCAGTTCAGCTCCAGGTTCCTCTCCTGGCTGAAGAGGAAAATCAATGTGCTGGTCCCATATCTGATAATGTTAGTGGAGTTTGTGACTATTGGCTTTAGCTTTCTAATAATAATGGTGAGGAATTCAAAATATTTCAGTTTAATACATTTCTCTCCATCAAATAAAACCGGAAATTACTCACCAGCAGAGAATCAAATAATTGGAATGGATACAGTCATTTCCTACATTGCCATTGTGTCCTTTGTGCTTGTGATTCTCATCACTGCCTATACCTCAGTCGCCCTTACTCTGCACATTTATAGGATGGAAAGAGCCACCTGCTCCTCCAGTACTGTCAATGCTAAGGCTAAGAGAGTAGTACGTACTATGGTGTGTCTCTTGGTCTTCTATATGCTATATTTATTTAGCATTGCTGTCTTTATGTCCAGATACCAATCTTTTTTACATGTTTCCCTTTTACCAGTTCTGTCGTCCTCCTTCTGCCCTGTTCAGGCTGTTATTATAATTCTTGGTAACCCAAGATATAAGAAGAGGTTTAGCTCCATGTTAGTGTGCTGTATGGATAAGAATGAGTGAGCAAGATCTTCAAGTTTTTAGATTTTGCATTCAACATTGAAGTTAATGGCGCTGAGGCACTGATTTCTGTTTATAATTGCAAAGCCTGCTTACATGCTATAATTAGTCTTAAGAAAAAAATACAGAAACAAATATTTTATTGTTCAAAATACTTACCGGTACCTTGCGGCTAGGTTCACAGTGGGACTTAATTGTACTACGTTATGTGTGTACAGTGTGTGCGTGCGTGTGTGTGTGTGTGCGCGTGCGTGCGTTATTTGTGTACAGTGTGTGTGTGTGTGCGTGCGTGTGTGTGTGTATGTGTGTACAGTGTGTGCGTGTGTGTGTGTGTGCGTGCGTGTGTGTGTGCGTGCACATGTGTTTGTGTGTGTGCATGCGTGTATGTGTGTGTGCGTGTGTGTGTGTGTGTGTGCATGCGTGCGTGTGTGTGTGCGCATGCGTGCGTGTGTGCATGCGTGCATGCGTGTATGTGTGTGTGCGTGCGTGTGTGTGTAGTGTGTGTGTGTGTGTTTTTGCGTGTGGGCGTGTGTGTGTGTGAATTTCAACTTTGTAAAATGAGAGCTGTAAGTAGTGGCCATTCTAGGATATTATGATGATTGATTAATATCGCGCCAGCATATGTACAGCCACCACATTGCATTTCTAAGAGACCCAAAGCCGGTTATTTTCAGCCAAATGCACTGTTCCCCATTTAACTCCACCACAGGAATCCTCTCTGTGGTGTCCACTGTCCAGTACCGTTGTCTCTCTTCCTCCCACCATAGCAACAGAATGCATTACTTACTACTACATCTGCACAGTGCTTGCCCTCACACTATCTCTGGAGGGTTTGAGAACTTTTGAACACTCTTTAAAGTAAATCCGAGGCAATCCCAAACAAAATAACAGATACTTGCCTAGGTACATCCTCCAGAAGCTTCCTACCACCACTGCCTGGGACCCTCTGGAAGTTTGCAGCTTCACTCCTTTTCATGCACCAGTCCAGTGGTTCCAGCTTACTGCACAGACACAACTGTACTTTTGCAGTAGCAGTATGGCCACACTCGTGCATGAAAAGGAGTGCCTTTATGATCACATTTCTGACAAGCTGTTGTTGGAGATGTTCTAGAGGTCTGCTCATGGCAATAGTGGGAGCCAGGAGAATGTTGAAAGCCTCTACAGGATCCAGAGGCTTCCCTTTTCTTAGGTAAGTATCTGTTTAATTGATTTCACCACTTTAGGTTCGCTCACTCATACTGGGGGAGGCAAATCTAGGGGACAGACTCACTGTGCCCATCAAGCATTTTATATATAAATGAAAAAAAAAAAAAACCTAGACCTCAAAATAAATCAATAAATAAATAAGGCACTTATCATTAATCCTTATATATTTTTGACACTCAATTTATTAAGCATATTTTTTACACAGGTTTGATTTAAGAACCAGGCTTATCACTTACTTTCCACCTTTAAAGGGGTTCTGTAGTGCTTTCTTAAAACGAAAACTGTCACTTACCTGGGGCTTCTACCGGCCCCCTGCAGACATCTTGTCCCATGCCGGTCCTCAAGAATCCTCTGTTCGCCGCCGCGAGGCACATCCAATTATTCAACTAACTAGACGAATGTCACTGCGGCTGCGCGGCCATAGCTGTGCGTGTCCTCACTCCCACTCGCAGCTCCAGGAGATTACTGCGCAGGCATAGTACAAGAAAACTTCGTACTGTGCCTGCGCAGTAAGCTCTTCGAGATGCGAGCAGGAACGAGAATGCACACAGCCGCGCAGCCGCAGTGACATTTGTCTAGTTAGATGAATACATGGATGTGACCTGCGGCGGTAAATGGAGGATTCTTGAGGACCGGCGTGGGACAAGATGTCTGCAGGGGCCGGTAGAAGCCCCCGGTAAGTAACAGTTTTGTTCTTAGAAAGCGCTACAGAAACAGAACCCCTTTAAGAATGATACATTCATTTAGAAGAATTCTGCTTTTGAACTGGTGACGATCTTCATTGCTCCTCGGAAAGCTGTTCTGAAGTCCTGGTTTCTCAGGCTGTAAATTAGGGGATTGAGAAGTGGAAGGATCACTGTGTAGAAGACAGACACCACTTTGTCAATGGCAAAGGGAGTACTTCCACTTGGGCGAAAATAATTAAAAAAGAATGTGGCATAATATATGAAGACTACAGACAGATGAGAGGAGCATGTAGAGAAAACTTTACTTTTATTTCCTTTGTGTTGCATCTTTTGTAGTGTTTTTATTATGAAGACATAGGGCAGGATGGTCATGGCAAAACATCCAAGTCCCACAAAGCCTCCCAAGACAAGGATGAGCAGGACGTTCACGTAGATGTCACTGCAGGAGATCTGAAACAACTGAGGCAAGTCACAAAAAAAGCTTTCTACAATATGTGATTCACAAAATGTCAGTCGTACAGAACAAAGGGTGTGAATTAAAGAGTAAGTGAATCCAATAAACCACACATAAACTGTAAACTGTATACATACTTTCCAGTGAATTATCTGCATGTAGCGTAAAGGGTGACAGATAGCAATGTATCGGTCATAGGACATAACAGACAACAGAGAAATTTCAGAGGCGGCAAAGAAGATGAAGAAGAAGAACTGGGTCAAGCAAGCTGTTATTGTAATTATCTTTGTCTTGGTATGAAGATCAAATAATATCCGTGGAACAGTGACAGAAGAACAACAGAGGTCTAAAGTGGCCAGGTTTCCAAGAAAGAAATACATGGGTGTGTGGAGATGGGCATCAGTTATTATGAGTCCGATGATCAGCAAATTCCAGATTATTGTCAGGAGGTACATGGAAAGAAAGAAAAGAAAGAGAGGAAGCTGAAGATTTGGGTTTTCAGATAATCCAGAGAGGAACAAATCTTTTAAAGTTGTTTGATTTGCCATTAATCTATGTTAAATCACTTGTAATAATCATGTCAAGCAAAATATTCTGCAAAGGCTAAATAAAATATATAATCAGTCTGTGTTATCAAACTTTATATTAATAGATAAATCACTAAGTAGACTGTCACAGAATGTATCTTTCTCTTAAAGGGAACCTAAAACGATCTTAAAAAAAAAGAGTTTCACTTATATGGGGCTTCTACCAGCCCCCTGCCACTGTCCTGTGCCCATGCCAGGGCAAATCGGTACTCCAGTCTCCCACAACCACTGAGCTTCGATTTTGCCGACTAAGCCTGGTGAATGGCCACTGTGCCTGCACAGCCCAAGCTGCGTGTGAACTTGATCATGATCTGCTTGCCCTGTGCATGCGCAGTATGAGATTATCTCATTCTGTGCATGTGCAGGACATTCTCGGTGGGAGCATGATTGAGTTCACATGCTGCTAGGGCTGCACAGGTGCAGTGGCCATTCGCATGGCTGAGTAGGCAAAAACAAAACTTAGTGGCTATGGGAGAACAGAGGATTGTTTTGTCCCAGTGCAGGCACAGGAGCCCATATGCAATTAACTTTTTCACCTGAATTTTTTCCTAGGTGAAATTTTCAAACTTGTCAATAAAATGTCATTGGAGAAGTCCCCAAATGGCAATTAAAGAAATGGCAAGACTTTTTCAAAATGGACATTTTACAGGAAGAATGGGAATCTGCAGTCAGATCCGTGAAGAAATCTTCACATTGTGTATCACATTTGGAAAACTTTATTAAACTGTTGTGGCGGTGGTACTTTACACCAGAAAAAATTTCAAAATTTGACCCTAAGGTTTCACCATTATGTTGGAGAGAGTGTAATCATACAGGCTCTTTGGAACATATATTTTGGACTTGCCCAAAAATCCAACCGCTTTGGAAGGAAATAGAAGATTTTTAAAAAAAAACTACCTGTAAGTCTCTCTCATATACCTCCACATATGGCATTATTGCACATCCACACAGTTAAATTACCACCCAAAGAAAGAATTATTTTCAATCATTTATTTATAGCCACTAAATTACTGAACATTGGAAGACTACACAGGTTCCAAGGTTTGAAGATGTCTTAAAAAAAGTGGAATTTAACTTCATAGCAGAAAAGTCATGGGCAGTCAAAACAGGAAATTTGCATTCATTTTTAAGGAAGACTGATTTATGGCCCAAATTATATCCTCAGTCTCAATTATCAAAAATTGTAGTTTTAGAACTCATACCCTCTCACAGATTGTATATAATTCCCCAGGACTCTATTTGAAAGTTAAAATAATATTCAAATGCACTCCAATATACTCTCGGCAACTATATTCACACCCTTTTTTTTTTCTTTCTTTGCCCCTTTTATTGTTTATTAGTTTAGAGGTTAATCATTTTGATGATACATAGTAGGGGTATAAATACTCCATACATTCTAGATATAAAGACAGACTGTATATTTATTAGAATAGATCATCAAAATCTTTAAATGATGATCTAACTGTAATACAGTTTTATAAAGGCTGGATGCAACTTCCAGTAATTTTGTTGGTTGGATCTTAGTCCACCAGTTACTGGAGGATTCAGCTCCATGGAAAACAACAGACAATGAGCAGTATTATAGTGTTTATTAGCATACATCTTATATTGTATTGTTGAATAGGATTTATGACATACATTGTTCTATAATAGTTTTTATTCTGATCTGTTGAAATTGGTCTAATAGTTCATTGTTTGATGTAATAATCATACTGTTATTCATAAGTCGTTTTATGAAAATGACTGTATTTAAAAATTTGAAAAACCCCAATAAAAATTATTGAAACCTTGATGTAATATAAAATGTCTTTTAAACCACCAGAAAGCAAAAAAAATACTCAAAATAATTTTGATAGTACTTTTCCCCCTACTTTTTGGTACTTTTTCCATTGCAAAGTGCTAAAAAGTTATTCTAAATCAAAGAAGAAAAATGATCTCCTGGGAGAAAAGTCAGGTGAAAAAGTGAATTGCATATGGGCCAGGGTGTCTGCAGGGGGCTGGTGAAATTAGGTTCCCTTTAAAATACAGAGAAGACCTGTACACCTCACTTTTATATGGTCATAACCCAGGAAGGGTTTAACAAGGGGTAATAATGTTGTGAGGTGTGTTGGCTTGACCATTAAAGTGGACCCAAATTAAAAATACAAGATTTCAGAAATAAAATCCATTTTCTAAATTATAGTGATAAATAGCAGCCTTTTTTCAGCTGCATGATGACAAATATAAAATATTTTACATTTATTGGAGTACCCTCTCCCTTCCTTTCATATTCCTTTCATATTGCCGGGATTTTTCTGGCAAACTGGTAGAGGGGATACAAAACAAAAACAAAACACAGGCTGTTACTGATGATGTCACAGGGGAGGTGATCTCAGCTTGTGGGAGATTTCACATAATGGCACCCCTGTGAGGGAGGGTAGCTGATGACAACAAACACACCCAAGATCTAAAACCTCCCACTAAGCTCAGAAGTAATGGCTGCCACCTGAATACATGAAAAACTAATTATAACAAGTAACTTGTCTATATATCTTATCTAAAGTGTAGATAGTTTACACAGCATATCTAGCTGCAAAAGTTTAAAAAGTGTATGATTATTTATTCCTGTGATACAATGAGGGCAGCCATGTTCTTTTTGTCATATTGTCACAGGCTAAGGGCTGGAGATGGTATCAGCTTTCTTGTGTGTAAATGCAGTCCCCTCTCCTCCTTCCTCCTTCCCTCTGCCTCTGAAATCAATGGCTAGTAATACCTCCCCCTCCTCCTGCCCAGACTGAGCTCCTGTAAGCCCTTGCTATTGTCTGAAAATGCCTTGGCACTCTGAAAAGCTGTGGGCGAAGCTTGTTTAGTTTATAGGGAATTAAAGTATTAAAACAAAAACAAAACAGTATTTGGCTTGAAGAATGCCCTATAAACAATAGGAAAGGGACACAATTATGCAATGAGTAAAAGTTTATCTCAGATCCACTTTAAGGCTCATACAAACGTCGGATTTTTCCAAACGACCGGTCGTTTGGACGTTTGAACATTTGGTCTTTTGGACATCAAATCGGGCGTGGGTACAATCGGTCATTCAGCTGATAAGACGGGTTTTGTCAGATCCACTTGGCGGATCATTCAAATCCAGGCTTATCAGCTGAACGATCAACTGTACACACGCCTGATTTGACGTCCAAACGACCAGATGTTCAAACGTCCAAACGAACGGTCGTTTTGAAAAATCTGATGTGTGTATGTACCTTTATAACTTTAAATTAACTGTCTCTTATCTACTATCTACTATAAATAGCACAGCTATATTCAGGTTAGCATTGCCAATCTTTTCTCACATACAGAACTAAAGATGACCAATTCTTGTCTTGTCTTCTATGAGTATTTTTTTTTTCTGCAAGGAGAATTCATGGAAAAGCACATGACTGAATTATCAAGTGATTGATATGTACTATAGCTGTTCACGATTACCTTACAAAAATAAACAAAAATGAAAAAAATGATCACATGATTATCACCAGGCAACCAGAGAAGTACAAACTGTCTACGTTAACAACTGATCATGTGCATCTCCATTGATTCTCATAGGTGAATTGATCAACTGTATTTATAACATCTTCACATTATTTTACTTTCACTTTTGTGAACTCTTTAAAATATGCTAATTTGCTAAATGCAAACAGAAAATAAAATGCCTGCTTTGTTAGGAATCCCTAAGGGCTAGTTTACACTGCAGTGATTTTTAAGTGATTTTTGGTGGCAATCAGCAAAGTGACAATGCAATGCAATGGTGGTGTTCTCACCTTAGCAATTTGTTTTTCCCCTAAAGTACAAACGAGGTATATGCAGCATCTCTGGGTGAACTGGGATGGTGTCAAAACGTATATAAAGAGAAAATAGCTGTAAAATTGCTGGCTGAAATTGGATTGCTGTGTTTGTGACTTGTAGTGTGAACTAGCTAAAGACAGTATTACATCCTGATTGGCTTTTGGTAAAGATTATTGCCCTCATTTGAAAGGTTTTTCAACATTCCTATATATATATATATATATATATATATATATATATATATATATATATATATATATATATATATCTATCTATCTCAAAGCTACCTTTCAGAATCATAACATTCACATTTTTGGTACTTTATCCTGGATGGGAAAAATAGCCCAACTTTACATTAGCTATGTCTCATGTTTTGATTTAATGTCCATGTAAGTTTACATTTTCTCTAAGATGTGTCATCATGTGTCATATTGACTGTATTGCTTTATATATATAGAACAGACTGTTTAAGATAAAAGGTAAATAAATGCATTCTGAGTCATATTTAGCATAATTCAAGAAAACAGTGAACAAGAACAATTTAGCCCTTCTGACTTTATTCATAAAAGTATTGTTGGCCTGATTGGGGTTCTGGTCCTTTGCTTCTAATGATTTCTAAATTGGTGACCTAGAATAAATATACATGTGAGATATTTTGATTCCATTCTGACCCAATAAGCTATCAGCTTATTCTAGACCTTTAGACAAGGCTGAAAAGATGACATCAGGTGCATAGACAGGCAAGAAGCATATTTAAACACTTCAAACACAGCAAAGCGGCTTCCAAATTCTTTTTTCCCCTCATCAGATTCCCTTAGAAAATACAAATTTGTAAAAGCTTTTGGCCCATATGCAATTCACTTTTTCTTCCGAGGTTTCTTCTAGGTGATATTTTCAAACCATGTCAATAAAATGTCTTTTAGAAAAAAACAAAACAAAACACATATCTATGTAGATAAATACTTGCTCTACTTACATAACATATTTATTGCCTTGTCCACATTTTTATTTTACTGATTGTTCTATAGTAAAAAAAAAAAAAGAGAAAACCCTTCTTAGGATTTTTCCATTTTGTCTGTGTCTATCTTGAAGCCAATCCTGACATCATTTTCTCCCTTACTCTGACTGCAAAGGCGTAGCTAGGGTCTTCAGCGCCTGGGGACAAACAGTTTTTGCGCCCACACCTGCACAAAATGTGCATGGCCACACATCAGAATGTGGATGTGGTTATGGGTGAAGTCAAATGTACAAATGCTGTTTAATGTGCCCCTTCCCCTGTTCAGATAGCCAGATGTGCCACCGTTTAAATAGCCAAATATGCCCCCATTAGATAGCTAGGTAGGTGTGCCCCATATAGATATCCAGATGTGCACCCTTTAGATAGCCAGGTGCGTCCCCCTATAGATGTGCCCCCTTCATATAGACAAATGTGCCCAGCTTTTTCTGCTGCTCTTAAAGAGACACTGAAGCGGAAAAAATATATGATATAATGAATTGGTTGTGTACTATGAATAATTACTAGAAGATTAGCAGCAAAGAAAATATTCTCATATTTTTATTTTCAGGTATATAGTGTTTTTTCTAACATTGCATCATTCTATAATATGTCCAGATTACACAACACTCAGCATTCAAAATGAGTCTTTCAGAGCAGTCTGTGAAGTAATGAACTCTCCTCTAGCAGAGGAAAAGTAAACAGTTCAATTACAGTTGAGATAATAAAAGTCAGATAACAGCCCTCTCCACGACTAAGTTGGTCGGAGAGCTTAATAGCTTTTTTGCATAGAGATAACAACTGGAGTTTCTCAACTCTTCCTGTACTGGAAACAATTAGACTGATGTATCTGATCTTAATGTTTTTTTTCTTAGCTGTACTACACATACAAATCATAATATCATCATTTTTTTTTTTCGCTTCAGTGTCTCTTTAACACTTTTGCACTCCTCTGCAGAGGCAGAAACAGAAGCAGGGGCACTTCGGACAGCCAACGAGCCACCTCTCATGCATGTGGAGGTGCAGTGGCCGTGCCGAGCCCCCTTACAGTGCTGTGCCCAGGGACATGTGTCCCCCCCTTGCCCACCCATAGCTACTCCTTTGTCTGTCAGTGTATTATTGCCTGCCCCACTCCCAGTCTTCAGACACTCCCAGCCAGGACTCCAGTAGAAAGTGCATTGAGACATATTGGACAATCAGAGAGGAACAGAGGTGTGGGAGGGGAAAACAGGAGGGAAAGAGGCTTCAGCCAATCAGGCTGCATTAGTTAAGTCTGAGGGAAAAGTAAAGAAGAAAAAAAAAAACAAAAAAAACCAACCTAGCATGCCCCAACTTATCTGTATGTTTTTGGGATATGAGAGGAAACCAGAGCAAAGAAGGTGGTTTTGGTGCACAGCGCTCAGTGCCAAAACTAGGTTCCTCCATTGCAGTTATGTTTAACTTTGCAGGGCACTGGAGGAATCCCATGCAGACACTAAGAGAACATACAAACTCCATGCAGATATTTGATCCCTGGCTGGGATTCGAACCGGTGCTACAAGGAAAGAGTGCTATCCACTTCACCACTGTGCTGCTCTTTATAATTTTCTAACAAAACCAATGTATTGTTTCCTAATATGAAAAACTACAAGGTTACTTGGGCATGTCAATGTGCCATAATCATGTGCATAGCATTAACAAAGATGGACATGGTATGTCTGTTTACCCTCTTTATATGCAGTATGTGGGCTGTTTCCAAGCTGATCTGAAGAAGCGTGGGGATGGGACAAGGCTAAAACTTCACTTCCTGCTTAGTAAATTATCCAAAAAAAATGGGCATGGAAACTTTGGAACGTTTTGTACACCAAGGGAGGATGTGGATTGCCCTGGTCATTTTAAAAATTCACAGCTAGATGTAAAATGAAATGTTAGGGTCTTTGGTAATAACAATGCCAGATCTTGTAAAAAATTATTGACAAAAAGAAAGACAGAGAAATAATTTTAAACCATTAAATTGTAAGCTCGCAAGGGCAGGGTCATCCTCCTAATGTTTAATGTTTTTGTAACAATATTTGTGCTGCTTGGAACTCTGCTGTACATTCGTTACTTGTATCTATGCTCCCCTTGTCGTCTTATTGCGCTTTGTAAAGCGCTGCGGAATATGTTGGCGCTATATAAGTAAAAAAGAATAATAAAAAGAATAAAACTATGATAATCAATGAAATCACCAGTGTATGTAGATACTATGTACAATCTGATCTGTAGGTCTGTTCTTGCGAAACCTCTTTGAATGATGTATTTTTCTCTTCAGTGACTTCTTCACAAGCGGACTTCATTACAGAACAAAAATGATACAGGTAGAGAGATTTCTGACTACAGCATTTATGCTATCTTATAGCATTTACCCATCCCCTTAGAATTCTGCAATCATCCTCCCGTGCTTAATTACTGTTGTGATGATATGGCCTCAAGAGAAGTGACTACAAGAGAGTCTATCTTTTTCTATGATTACAAAGTAACTTTTAAGAAACCTTTTCTTTACTTTTTTGTTTTCCTTTTAAAGATATTTGCAGGAAATATTGCTATGGTAATACCCACTTTAGTATACTGCTAAACTCTTCAAATCACAAAAAGTCATAGGGGGCCTAAATCTAAAAAAAGGGACATATTGGTTTTGCCTCTAAACTTTCACTAAATTTGTAAACAAGAAATCTCAAAGTGTCCTTGTTCCATAAGTAGTAATATGTGTGTATAAGTAGTATGTGCATAAGTAGTAAGTGTATAAGTAGTATAAATGTGTATAAGTGGTATTAGTGTGTATAAGTAGCAAGTGGGTATAAGTAGTAAATGTGAATAAGTAGTATAAGTGTGTATACAGTAAGTAGTAGGTGTGTATAAATAGTAAGTCCATATAAAGCTAAGTACACACATCAGATAAAAGTCTTTGGAAAGTGGAAGATCACAGACCAATTTTACCCCCTTCCATGTAGTATGAGAGTCATACCTACACAGTCTAGTCTATGGAGCTGAACTCCCCATCAGGTAAAAATCTTTGCAAGATGCTGCACACATGCAACAGATCAGTATCTGCAAAAGATCAGTTCCTGCAAAATGCATTCATAGCCTATGATATCTGCAGACACTAGAGATGGCCCGAACGGTTCGCCGGCGATCGGTTCCAGGCGAACTGTGGGTGGTTCGCGATCGCATGTGAACTTTTCCGGAAGTTCGGTTCGCCCCCATAGTGCACCATTAGGGTCAACTTTGACCCTCTACATCACAGTCAGCAGGCCCGTTTTAGCCAATCAGACTACACAATCTCCTGGAGCCACCCCCCCTCCCTTATATAAGGCAGGCAGCACTGGCCATTATAGTCGTTTGTGTCCCTGTAGTAATTAGTGAAGGGAAAGCTGCTGGCAGACTCTCATAGGGAAAGATGAGTTAGGCTCTTGTAAGCTTGTTAGCTTGCTCCTGGCTGATTCTTGTTCCTAAAATAGCACTCCACAACAGCTCTTTTGAGAGCTAATCTTGTTCTTCTGCTTTTTTTTCACCCTGCACCTCCTCCTCCTCTCTTGTCTTCCAGGGATTTGTAGGATGTCAAAAGCCAGCTCACATACATTGGCCAGTAATCGAACGCAGGTCGCCTGCTTGGAAGGCAGCTATGCTCACCACTATACCACCAACACTACATGCTGAAACTTCTTGGAGCAGACTTACTTCCTCCCTCCAAAAGACACACATACATCCCCATAAAATAATTCAACAGCAACTGCATGCACAGTCTCTGTGTCACAATCGGTTAACGCATTTAGCTGTTAACCAAAAGGTTGGTGGTTCAAGCCCACCCAGAGACAGACTTGCCTTTTGCATTCAACAGTTGTCCAAAGAGAACCCCAGATAGCCATGTAGAATCATCTATTTCTCCCTCTGGGCTTGAACCACCAACCTTTTGCTTAACAGCCAAACACGCTAACCTATCGCACCACAGAGACTGTGCACACAGTTGTTGCTAAATGATTTTATGTGGATGCATGTGTGTCTTGTGAAGGAAGGAAAAAAGTCTGCTCCAAGAAGTTTAACGCCACTTTAAACAAAACCTGCATATATCAAATTTCTACATATATTTCTATGATTCTTTCATGATGACAAAGGCCAGAAAGAAGTGGGCAAAGGAGTGCCCATTTTTCCGTACGGCTAAGTGGTCTCACTCACTTTTTCCTACAACGAAGCATCTGTTGTACAGCAGCAGAGTGATCGAAACCATCCTCTGCTAGGTGTACTTTGGTTTTTACACCTTGCTTTACCACATGGGCCAATCGGTGGCCATAGCCCCGTAAGAGAAAGTGTCATTAGGGCCTTGCTGTAACATAGATAGTAGTGTAACCATTTCAACTAATGTACCCTTCTTACACTGGAAGGTTATATACAAACGTAAGCAGAGTGGTGCAGCAGAAGCGTGCTGGGCCCATAACCCGGAGGTTGATTGATCGAAACCATCCTCTGCTAGGCATGAATTCATTTTTGCACCTCGCTTTATCGCATGGGCAAAATGGTTTCCATAGCCCTGTAAGAGAAAGTGTAATAAGGGCCCTGCGTAACATAGATATTACGGTAGCTAAGACTACTCCTGGGCCGTTCTTGTAGTTGAAGAGATAAGTGAACTGTGACACCACACTTAAAAAACAAAACAAAAAAAAAAACAGAGAAGCTTCCCCATATTGGAGCATTGGATTTGTTAAAGTCTTAAGCCAATGTGTTGTAAGACACAAGTAAGCTTTAGGTTAGCAGGAATGGTTGCATGGCCACCTAGCTTTTCATCCTTCCCACCCTTGCCCTGGAATCTTCCAGACTTCAAATTGCTGTCCTTTGCTGTGTGTGTTACACCAGCATCATCCAGGGGGGTCCATGATCTTTCTGAAGTCTTGAATTGAAGCCTGTAAGCAGTATCACCATGTGCCCCACTGCTTTCATCTATCAAACTAGGCAAATAAGCAAGCTCATTTTTCTCTTGGGTATATCACAATGGTACATGCTAGGCTGGCTTCAGCATGTAGCGTTGGTGGTACAGTGATGAGCATAGCTGCCTTCAAAGCAGTTGACCTGGGTTCGATTCCTGGCCAATGTATGTGAGGTTGCTTTTGACATCCTACAAATCCCTAAGCAAGCTCATTTTTCTCTTGGGTATATCACATTGGTACATGCTAGGCTGGCTTCAGCATGTAGTGTTGGTGGTATAGTGGTGAGCATAGCTACCTTCAAAGCAGTTGACTTGGGTTCGATTCCTAAAAATAAATCTATTAACCCTTCGCACTCTCGCATGCAAATGTTCAAACAAATGCATTCACAGATTCGCTCATCCAGGCACCACTGTTATCCCTACAGCTAAGTTAAAAGCCGGGGTCTTAGTTCACAGAAGAATGCATTCTTCTTATGCTTAGTCACCTATACTGCGCAGAAGTACCCAGATAAACATAGGTGTCCTAACTCTGGCCCTGTAACATGCATAGTGCAGACATGCAAACATTCATTGCATCAAACCTATCTAGGGATTAGGAGCACACATCCTGACATCCTCTCCTGGGACGGATAGCAAATCTTACCAATCGCACAAGGGAGCTAACGTAATGTATCCATGGGTTCGATTACTGGCCAATGTATGTAAGCTGGCTTTTGACATCCTACACATCCCTGGAAGACAAGAGAGGAGGAGAGGGTGGAGGAATTACACTCCCTGATTGATGTATACACATGCAAGATGTTAAAAAGCAGTTTAGGCCTGCAATTTAGCATTGAATGCGATTTCTGCCCTTAAAACACTGCTTTGCGTCAAATCCAAAAAAAAATTCCGGGACTTTTGACGTCTATCCCACTCAACCATGTCTCCCTCCAGGTGTTAGAGCCCTTGAGACATCTTTTCCATCACTTTTCTGGCCAGCACAAGTTTGTCTCCCCATTGAAGTCTATTGCAGTTCGCAAAAGTTTGCGCAAACCGAACTTTCGCGGTAGTTTCACGAACCGGGTTTGCGGACCTAAAATCGGAGATTCGGGCCATCACTAGTAAACACGCGCCGGGTCATAGAGTGGGAGGGAGACAGCGTGTCTCAAAGTGCAGCCGCTGGCCGTCCACTCACCCACCGGGACTAATAGGTATTTAATTATGGCTATTATACTTGCAGGGCCTCGGGGAGCAGAGGGTTTATGGCAGGGGGGGGGGGGGGGGAGAAGCTTTGCGCTGGGGGAACCCTACTCTAGTTTTCCCCAGGGCCACAGGGCCCCTTAAACCGCCTCTGCCTGGAACAAACACAGGTGTAAAAACTAGCACAGCTATTGGAGCCCAAGGGACGCTGAACTCTCATCATTGCCACATCAGCCATGCATGCTCTCACTTCTCCTGTAAGTGTGGCTGTCTGCTTACTGCCTGCTTCAACCTGGGGTGTCCTCTCTGTAAGGATCTCCCACAGACAATTTCCTCTTCTAAGCTGCGACCATTAAAGATAATGAAAATTAGCAGTGAGCCTCTTGAGCCAGGGAAATTCCATTATTCAGAGGGATGAGGATTTTCATTTTTAAGAAAACAAAAAAACAAAAACTTAAAAAAAAAAAAAATCCCACCCATTCCTTATGGTGCTGGCAGCTCTCTGTCAGGCATCCCTGTTAACATACATTGGCCCATGTGCAATTAACTTTTTCTCCTGACTTTTTTCCTAGGTGATACAGTGGGATGCGAAAGTTCGGGCAACCTTGTTATTCATCATGATTTTCCTGTATAAATCATTGGTTTTTACGATACAAAATGTCAGTTAAATATATCATATAGGACACACACAGTGATATTTGAGAAGTGAAACAAAGTTTATTGCATTTACAGAAAGTGTGCAATAATAGTTTAAATAAAATTAGGCAGGTGCATACATTTGGGCACCATCGTCATTTTATTGATTCCAAAACCTTTAGAACTAATTATTGGAACTCAAATTGTCTTGGTAAGCTCAGTGACCCCTGACCTACATTCACAGGTGAATCAAATTATGAGAAAGAGTATTTAAGGGGGTCCGTTGTAAGTTTCCCTCCTCATTTAATTTTCTCTGAAGAGTAGCAACATGGGGGTCTTAAAACAACTCTCTAATGACCTGAAGACAAAGATTGTTCACCGTCATGGTTTTGGGGAAAGATAAAGAAAGCTGTCTCAGAGATTTCAGCTTTCTGTTTCCACAGTTAGGAACATATTGAGGAAATGGAAGACCACAGGCTCAGTTCAAGTTAAGGCTCGAAGTGGCAGACCAAGAAAAATCTCAGATAGACAGAAGCGACAAATGGTGAGAACAGTCAGAGTCAACCCACAGACCACCAGACCAGACCTACAACATAATCTTGCTGCAGATGGAGTCACTGTGCATTGTTCAACCATTCGGCGCACTTTACACAAGGAGATGCTGTATGGGAGAGTGATGCAGAGGAAGCCTTTTCTCCACCCACAGCACAATCAGTGCCGCTTAAGGTATGCTAAAGCACATTTGGACAAGCCAGCTCCATTTTGGAATAAGGTGCTGTGTATTGATGAAACTAAAATTGAATTATTTGGGCATAACAAGGGGCATTATGCATGGAGGAAAAATAACACAGAACTCCAAGAAAAACACACGCTACCTACAGTAAAATATGGTGGTGGTTCCATCATGCTGTGGGACTATGTGGCCAGTGTAGGGACTGGAAATCTTGTCACAGTTGAGGGACGCATGGATTCCACTCAATATCAGCAGATTCTGTCTGATATATTTAACTGACATTTTTCTGTCGTAACAACCAACGATTTATAGAAGAAAATCATGATGATTGACAAGGTTGCCCAAACTTTCGCATTCCAGTAGGGCGCTCTACTGTTTAAACTTCCTGTGGGGACAGGAAGTAAGTGAAGCCAGCTGGAGCCCAGCGCAGAGAAGGGACAGCGGAGAGAGCGGTAACAGTTAATGTATTGCCGCTGGCGTCGGTCGTCGGACATTCGAACGCCGCTATAGACGCACTCCCGACCTGCCATCGATCGAGCGAAATCTTCCGCACAGACTGATTGACAGGAACGGTCAGCGTTTGTGCAACGATTTCACAGCAGATTCAATCACAGTGATCGAATCTGCTTTATATCAGCGTGGAAATCGTTAAGTGTATGGGCCCCTACACACTAGGAACAGATTTCCAATAGATTGCAGAATGAAATATATTGGAAATCTATTGAAAATAGATCTAAATGCATTATTGCACCATTACATCAAATGCAACTCTATGGCCCATCGATCTGCTGCCAGCAGCAGATCGACCTAGATTTTCCATGCTGTCAGATAGATCAAATCGATCGAAAATGGCGTTTTCTGTCATTTACCACATTTAAATGTAAACTTTTTTCAGGTCGTAACTTTAAAATAGATTTTCTCCAAAACTATTGTTCCCATCTATTTAAAATCAATCTAAATGCATCATTATACCATTAGATCCAATGCAACTCCATGGCAGCAACTCTATGCTGCCAGCAGCAGATTGACCTAGATTTTCCATCCTGTCAGATAGATCAAATCAATCGAAATCGGCTGCAAATCGATTGATGGGCAGATCGATTATGCATCAATTTGTGGCCAATCGATCAATCGGATCAAATCGATCGATCGATGGCTGAAATCAACCAGTGTATGGGCCCCTTTAGTGGGCTCAGGTCCCTACCTAAATTTACACTTTTGCTTGTATAAAATGCTTCCTAAAGGTGGCCATACATGGTACAATTTTTCAATTTTTTTTTAGATTAGATAATTTAGTTTGATTATTCCAGTAGATCGAATATAAAGATTTTTCCAGCATGTCCGATCAGATTTTTCTCGAAAAAACGGGATAATCGTTTTAATTTCTTGATCGGAAAAAAAAAATATTTTTAACTTTCATTCGATTCGATCATTTAGATTGAATAAACGGGAAAATCAAACATTTTTATTGTATCGTGTATGGGCATCATTAGGTTTGTTTTACAAAGCTACACAAACCAGTTACATCATCTGCTTGTTATCAAACTTGAGTCAAAGCTAACCTCCCTGGCGGTTAATTTTTTTTGCCAAATTGGCAAAAATCCTTTTTTTTAATTTTTTTTTTTTTGTGTTTCATGTAAAGCTACCAGAGTGGTAGCTACATGAAACACCACTAGAGGGCGCATGTGTCCCTCTAGTGCGATCGTCGACGGCATCAATAGCAAACAGGGGAACGCGTATATAACGCACTCCCCTGTTTGGCTTCTCCTGTCGCCATGGCGACAATCGGAATGATGTCATGGACGTCAGCCGACGTCTTGACGTCAGACACCTCCGATCCAGCCCATAGCGCTGCCCAGAACTCATTGGTCTGGGCAGCGCAGGGCTCTGGCGGGGGGCCCTCTTGCGCCGCTGCGTACGGGCCGCAGAGCAGAGCGGCGGCGATCAAGCATTTTGAATGGAGTAAATCGCCCCACCAGGGGCTGAGATATCTTCCTGCGCGGCATAGCCTGAGCTCAGCTCGGGCTTACCGCCAGGAAGGTTAATACCACCCTTTGTGATGCTGCACAAAAAAAAAAAAACATCCAGAATTAATTGTGAAGCCTGAAGCAAATAATTTAGAGCCAATATTTGCCAAGCAGTGTCATAATATTACAAAACCGCATGTGTGGTTTAGACAATGAACTGGGAATAAAAATAATAGGAACCTGAGAAGGTATCAAGGGAATGTCTAAGTGTACTTAGTTTTAGTAATTTTCAGTAAATGAATTGGATGGCTAATTAGCTTAATCATAAGCTGTGTACTGTAAATCATCTCCTTTGTCTGTAGCTGCACCTGGATGTGTCTCTGAGGGCTTGTAAGAACCAAAATATCACAGTACAGATAAATACAAAAGTACAGATTTAATGTACAATGATAAATATCAGTAAAATACAGTCTTTTTGACACAATTCAATAAGACACATATTTACACTATTTTTTTTTCTACTTTTGGCATGACCATATCCATAGTTATTTGCATTACACAGTATATTTTTATTTACTATATACTTATCCAACTGTATTTAAATAACTTATAACTAATGGAATCGGTTGAAAAGGGCGCCCAAGCTGCCTGTATGAAAAGGGCGCCGCCATAGACATCAATGTTATTTCTGGAAATATGGGCTACAAGGTGTAGAAAAGGGCGCCCGAGTTTTGATATAGGCTACAAGTGGGCTCCCCTTTGTAGCCCATATTTTTTCAGCTACAAGGTTTTCGGCTACCAGCGGCCTCCCCTTTATAGCCCATATTTTTTTCGGCTACAGTAAGGTGCCCCTCTGTAGCCCATATTATTGACCTTTTTTTTGTAGCCGAAGTTTTTATATGGGCTACAAGCACTGTAAGCCGAATTATTTCATTCCCCCACTATCCATGGCGGCCTGGAGGGGGAATAGTAATTAACACATCCCGGAGTTTTTTTGTAGCCGAAGTTTTTATATGGGCTACACCAGGCGCCTTGTTTTTTTTGTAGCCGAAGTTTTTATATGGGCTACACCAAGCGTCTTTTTTGTAGCCGAAGTTTATATGGGCTACACCAGGTGCCTTTTTTGTAGCCGAAGTTGGTATATATATGGGCTCCACCAGGCGCCCTTTTTTACCGGCGCCCTTTTCATGTAGACCCATAAATAATAATTAATAACTAATCTAAAATAGTCCCTCTTTCCAAATTTTATTAACCGATGACACAATGGGCTTGATTCACTAAAGCGTGATAACACTTATCACGGCCGTGATAAGCGCATTTACGCACGATTTCAGGCGTGTAAAGATTTGCATGTGCTAACTAATGACTTTGCGCGGATACGCGGGATATCACGTGATAAAAAACTTTGTGCGTCATTTTTATAATAATTATGTATAAATGATTTAGTCAGTGTATGCCCATTGTAAAATCTTTTAAATCCCTGATTTACATTCTGACATTTATTACATGGTGACATTTTTACTGTTGGAACGTGATGTAGCTGCTGCATGCTTTTTTGGCAGTTGGAAACAGCTGTAAACAGCTATTTCCCACAATGCAGCAAAGTTCCCAGACAGGAAACTGCCAGGAGTACGTACTCAAGAGTTTCTTGTGGGAGGGGTTTTACCACAATATCAGTCATACAGCACCCCCTGGTGGTCTGTTTGTGAAAAGGAATAGATTTCTCCTGTAAAAGGTGGTATCAGCTACTGATTGGGATAAAGTTCAATTCCTGGTCGGAGTTTCTCTTTAAGCTGCATTCCAATGTTCTACATATTGAATTAACTTACATGTTTCACAGCACCATTGCTGATTTCAGCACCAAACTCTATCTGCTTGCGCCGTACTTATCACGTGAAGCGCAACGCCGTACGCACGATAACAATTGTCACGCAATCGCTAAACTTTTCACGCACAACATGTACGCAAAATGGTTTATGAATGAAAAGCTTTAACACGTGATAACTGTGTTATCAAGCTTTAGTGAATCGAGCCCAATACTTGCCAATCTATATATATAATAGAGTAAGTGCCTCAACCTTCAAACAAGAAGAAGAAGTAGCGCCCTTCCCCCAGGGCCGGTCCAAGCAAGAAGAAGGGGCTGGTCCAAGCAAGAAGAAGAAGTAGTGTCATATCAAACCAAGGGCAAAGAGGGATAATTTGCATATTCAGTAGCAGTGCATTGTGGGTAACCACAAATGTTCACTTATAGCTGAATTATTGCAGATTTGCTTCTGTTTTAAGAAGGAAAATTACACCAAGCTTTACTTTTTTTAGTAGGAGGGATTTTTGGTCTCTTTTATCCCCCTATACATTCCGAGTAGTTTGGGTCACCCCGAGCTGCTTGGTTACTCTGTTGTACTGGTCCAAGCCCTATCAATCCCTGCTATGTACTGATGAGGATCAAAAGTCTGAAATAGACTGCCACTTGTGGGTTTGATATGACTATGTAAAATGTAAAGCTATAGGGCTTGATTCACAAAGTGGTGCAATCTGTTTAGCACGGGTGTGCTAAACAGTTAGCACGTAAAGTGTTGTTTGTGGACTTCTGTGCGCACAAAGTGCTGTGATTCGCGCTATTGCGGTCTTTAGCATGCACAATTTGTGCGATCGCAGCAGTTTGCGCGCGCAAAAGTCTGCGAACGGCACTTCACGTGCTAACTGTTTAGCACACCCGTACTTAACAGTTTGCACCGCTTTGTGAATCAGGCCCATAGGCTTGCTTGACTTACCAAGGGTGAAAAGGAATAATTTGCATATTTAGTAGCGGTGCATTGTGGGTAACCACAAATGTTCACTTATAGCTGAATTATTGAAGATTTGCTTCTGTTTTAAGAAGGCACATTACACCAAGCTTTGATTTTTTTAGTAGGAGGTCTTTTTGGTCCCTTTTATCCACCTAAACATTCCGAGTGGTTTGGGTCACCCTGAGCTGCTTGGTTACTCTGTTGTACTGGTCCAAGCCCTATCACATACAGCCATATCAATCCCTGCCAAGTACTGATGAGGACTGAAAGTCTGAAATAGGCTGTCACATGTGGGTTTGATATGACTGTGTAAAATGTAAAGCTATAGGGCCTGATTCACAAAGCAGTACCAACTGTTTAGCATGGGTGTGCTAAACAGTTAGCACGTGAAGTGCCGCGATTCGTGCGAATGCGTTTTTTGTGTGTGCAATTTGCCGCGAGTCGCACGATTGCGGAGTTTTGCGCGCGCAAACTGCTGCGATTTGCGTAAATTGTGCGCGCAAAAGACCGCTATCACGCAAATCGCGGCACTTTGCGCGTGCAAAAGTCCACGAACGGCACTTCACGTGCTAACTGTTTAGCACACCCGTGCTAAACAGTTTGCACCGCTTTGTGAATCAGGCCCATAGGCTTGCTTGACTTACCAAGGGTGAAAAGGAATAATTTGCATATTTAGTAGCGGTGCATTGTGGGTAACCACAAATGTTCACTTATAGCTGAATTATTGCAGATTTGCTTCTGTTTTAAGAAGCCAAATTACACCAAGCTTTGATTTTTTTTAGTAGAAGGTCTTTTTGGTCCCTTCTATCCCCCTATACATTCCGAGTGGTTTGGGTCGCCCTGAGCTGCTTGGTTACTCTGTTGTACTGGTCCAAGCCCTATCTCTTACAGCCATATCAATCTTTACCATGTACTGATGAGATCCAAATGTTTGAAACAGACTGTCTACATGTGGGTTAGATATGACTGTGTAAAATTTAAAGCTATAGGCTTGCTATACACCAGTGGATCTGGATGTTTGCTTGGGTTACTAAGGGTGAAAAAGAATAATTGGCATATTTAGTAGCAGTGTGTTGTGGGTAACCACAAATGTTCACTTATAGCTGAATTATTGCAGATTTCCTTCTTTTTTAAAAAGGCTAATTACACCAATACAGTGGGTGGCATTGCAGGAAGTGACAACAGTGGAACACATGCTGGAACACGGAAGAGGTGAGGCATCCCCGCCCGCTGCCTCTTACTAATAGTGGCGGCTGCTACTGTGCTTAAGCAGGAGGGGGAGCGCACTTGGGGGACCTAGGTGAGGGAGGGAGGAGGTTCCTGCTGAGCTTAAGCTGGAGAGGGAATGCACATGAGGGACCCAGTTGAGGGGGGGTCCAACCCCCTCCTCGCCGCTGTGCCCAATATCCCCTTCCTGCCCTCTACCCCCTTATGCGGCGTATGCTACGCCACGGGTCCGCTAGTGTTTTAATTATTTTATAATGTGTTGTTCTAATTTAAATGCACAGCTTTGTTTTTATTTGTTTCAATAACCTGTATCTTATATTAACACTAATATTATTATTAATAATAATAATAATAATAATAATAATAATAATGTATCTTACTAATATTATAAATATTATAATATATAATATTATAAATGTGAAAGTTTGGATGCTTGTTACTCAATCACGCAGCAATGGCTGAACGGATTTGAATGAAATTTGGCACACACATAGTACATTACCTGGAATAACATACAAGGTACTTTTTTTCCCCATAACCAAAAATGGGCAGAGACAAATGCAAATTTCACTTGGGAAATGTAACCTGCAGCCATGCTTACACTGCTAATGGTAGGGTTCCCAAACTTTGCACAGTTGGTCACTGGATGGCTGGGATTAATATTCAGAAAAGTAGGTGGAGCCTACAAAAGCCAATCATAATTCACCTATTGATTTTCAAGAGAAAAATGTAATTGCTGCCATTCTTGCACTGTTAATGGCTCAAGCCTCAAACTTGGTACAGTTGGTCATTGGGTGACTGGGGTTTAAATACAGAAAAGGGGTAGAGCCACAGCCAATCAGATTTGTTTCATTTCAATGCAAATTATTGATGCCAAAGACCGCAAAGCTCACAAACTAGGTCTTTGAGTAAAAGCTAAATACATACCCAGGCAATGCCGAGTCATCAGCTAGTTAATAATATATTATTAAATCAGAACATACACAATATTGATAAACACCCTGCTATGATTCAGATTGTTTTAATTCTTTTTTACACTGGAAATTAATTGAACAGGGTATCATAGTGTCAGTTGAGCAGTGTAGTTTCTAGGCTAAATTTCACCCAGGGTAAGAGTGTAAAAATGCCTCCCCCCTCTCCCTGCGGAGCCAGGTATAGGTGCCTACAGTATTGGTTAGCCAGGTATATGTCACCCCAGTATAGGTAGCCAGGCATAGGTGCTCCCAGTATAGCCAGGCATAGGTGCTCCCAGTATAGCCAGGCATAGGTGCTCCCAGTATAGCCAGGCATAGGTGCTCCCAGTATAGCCAGGCATAGGAGTATCCAGTATAGCTAGGCAAAGGAGCTCCCAGTATAGCCAGGCATGTGCTAGGTAGCAGTGGGGGAGAGTGGGCAGGCTTAGCACTACAACTCACCTTCCATGATGCACCCTTCTTCAATCTCCTTCATCCCAGGCTTCTGTCTCAACATTCATAGCAGCGCCCCCTGTGATGACATGTGATTATGTTATCACAGGAGGCACTGTTACCAACACAGCAGATGCCTGGGAGGAAAGAGGTTGAAGAAAC
Organism: Hyperolius riggenbachi; assembly: GCF_040937935.1. Classification (NCBI taxonomy): domain Eukaryota; kingdom Metazoa; phylum Chordata; class Amphibia; order Anura; family Hyperoliidae; genus Hyperolius; species Hyperolius riggenbachi. The sequence goes on from NC_090652.1 coordinate 65,922,759, forward strand.
GTGAATTTCAGAATGTGAGTTTTAGCACTATGCCACCAGCTCTCCCCCACCACTGCCGCTGCACCAGGCGCTCAGTGCGGTCTTATTGTATGCACGGGCCTGGAAACGGGCCTGAAGTTGAGTAGCAAAATAAAGTTTTGTTTCTTTTTGCTTTTATTTACTTATAATGAAGTTATTGGATCCATGAACCGCTCTGTATAAAAACAGGGAACACCAAGATCCCCAATAGTGTAATACGTACTGGATAAGGTGGCAATAAATTCGTATTGCTAGATACTCACAAGTCAGGGCAGGCAACCACCGTAAAGGCAGGTGGGGAAATTATCCTGACCCCACTCAGGATTCAGAAGTCGCTGTCTGTAGACAGGAGAAAAGGGTAGCAACCCTCCACCAAGGGTGGACTCGAAATTGTATACAATGAACAGAGGCGCCAAAAGTATAAAATTAAATTAAATAAGGTTCAAAACCAACTCAAATGGCATAAATGAAGGAGGAAGTGGTGGTCTTACCTCCCTCAAGCAGACACGACAACGACTGCGATTCAGACAGTCAAACACATTTATTAGAAACACCCCCAAAAAAATTTTGCAACGCGTTTCGCAGGCTCAATCCCGCTTCATCAGGCAATACAAGGAGGAGTATCAAGCTGAAAATGCCAGAGACCAAAGCATGAATGCACTCATACAATCAAAATTGTGTTATTATATAGTATTCAAAACTAAAAAATAAATTGAGTTTGAATGCAAAACTTTGGATTAAATATATAAGGTAAGCCCATGATTTAGTTAATTTCAGAATAAATATACCCTGAAAAAACAGAGAGATATATATATATATATATATATATATATATATATATATGTATATATATATATATATATATATATATAGTAGTGTTGGGCGAACAGTGTTCGCCACTGTTCGGGTTCTGCAGAACATCACCCTGTTCGGGTGATGTTCGGGTTCGGCCATATGGCCGAACTAAGAGCGCATGGCCGAACGTTACCCGAACGCGCTGTGATTGGCCGAACGGGTCACGTGTAGTGTTGGGCGAACATCTAGATGTTCGGGTTCGGGCCGAACATGGCCGAACTCCGAACATAATGGAAGTCAATGGGGACCCGAACTTTCGTGCTTTGTAAAGCCTCCTTATATGCTACATACCCCAAATTTACAGGGTATGTGCACCTTGGGAGTGGGTACAAGAGGAAAAAATTTTTTAGCAAAAAGAGCTTATAGTTTTTGAGAAAATCGATTTTAAAGTTTCAAAGGGAAAACTGTCTTTTAAATGCGGGAAATGTCTGTTTTCTTTGCACAGGTAACATGCTTTTTGTCGGCATGCAGTCATAAATGTAATACATATAAGAGGTTCCAGGAAAACGGACCGGTAACGCTAACCCAGCAGCAGCACACGTGATGGAACAGGAGGAGGGTGGCGCAGGAGGAGAAGGCCACGCTTTGAGACACAACAACCCAGGCCTTGCATGAGGACAAGAAGCGTGCGGATAGCAATTTGCATTTTGTCGCCATGCAGTCATAAATGTAATACAGATGAGAGGTTCAATAAACAGGGACCGGAAACGCTAACCCATCACAGATGTTCATTGTTCATGTTACTTGGTTGGGGTCCGGGAGTGTTGCGTAGTCGTTTCCAATCCAGGATTGATTCATTTTAATTTGAGTCAGACGGTCTGCATTTTCTGTGGAGAGGCGGATACGCCGCCGATCTGTGACGATGCCTCCGGCAGCACTGAAACAGCGTTCCGACATAACGCTGGCTGCCGGGCAAGCTAGCACCTCTATTGCGTACATTGCCAGTTTGTGCCAGGTGTCTAGCTTCGATACCCAATAGTTGAAGGGTGCAGATGGATTGTTCAACACAGCTACGCCATCTGACATGTAGTCCTTGACCATCTTCTCTAGGCGATCGGTGTTGGAGGTGGATCTGCACGCTTGCTGTTCTGTGTGCTGCTGCATGGGTGTCAGAAAATTTTCCCACTCCAAGGACACTGCCGATACCATTCCCTTTTGGGCACTAGCTGCGGCTTGTGTTGTTTGCTGCCCTCCTGGTCGTCCTGGGTTTGCGGAAGTCAGTCTGTCGGCGTACAACTGGCTAGAGGAGGGGGAGGATGTCAATCTCCTCTCTAAAGTCTCCACAAGGGCCTGCTGGTATTCTTTTATTTTGACCTGTCTGGCTCTTTCTTCAAGCAGTTTTGGAACATTGTGTTTGTACCGTGGATCCAGAAGGGTATAAACCCAGTAATTGGTGTTGTCCAGAATGCGCACAATGCGTGGGTCGCGTTCAATGCAGTCCTAGGCCGAAGAGGTCATAGCCTAGGGTCACAAAACCTGTTTATTTGGGCAATTTCAATGGTGGCGAGTCTGACGTACATAAATTGCAGCAATGGCCGTTAGCAACGTCTGAATCTCACGAAATGTCTCATGCAGGTAGAAGACATATTGTTAGACTTGGGCTCCAAAGATGGGTTCCCTACATCTCTGCAAACCAGAGTTACAGGGCTCCAAATTTGGTAAAATCACCCATAGGCTTTCATTGGGCCTCCTATTTACAGTTCCAAAATCTCACATCTTTTCAAAGGGCAATTACTCAGCAGTGGCAAATTTTCTAGCATTGTAGGGACCCTTAGGGGGAACATGACTGGTGAGTTTCGGGCCCCTAGGCCAAAGAGGTCATAGCCTAGGGTCACAAAAACCTGTTTATTTGGGCTATTTCAATGGTAGTGATGGTGACGTACATAAATCGCAGCAATGGCCGTTAGCAACGTCTGAATCTCACGAACTGTCTCATGCAGGTAGAAGACATATTGTTAGATTCGGATTCCAAAGATGGGGTCCCTACATCTCTGCAAACTAGAGTTACAGGGGTCCAAAATTGGTAAAATCCCCCATAGGATTTCATTGCCTCCCTATTTCACTTTCCAAAATCTCACATCTTTTCAAAGGGCAATGGCTCAGCAGTACCAAATTTTCTAGCATTGTAGGGACCCTTAGGGGGAACTTGACTGGTGAGTTTCTGGCCCCTAGGCCGAAGAGGTCATAGCCTAGGGTCACAAAAACCTGTTTATTTGGGCTATTTCAAAGGTAGTGATGGTGGCGTACATAAATCGCAGCAATGGCCGTTAGCAACGTCTGAATCTCACGAAATGTCTCATGCAGGTAGAAGACATATTGTTAGACTTGGATTCCAAAGATGGGGTCCCTACATCTCTGCAAACCAGAGTTACAGGGGTCCAAAATTGGTAAAATCCCCCATAGGATTTCATTGCCTCCCTATTTCACTTTCCAAAATCTCACACCTTTTCAAAGGGCAATGGCTCAGCAGTACCAAATTTTCTAGCATTGTAGGGACCCTTAGGGGGATCATGACTGGTGAGTTTTGCCACTGCTGAGCCATTGCCCTTTGAAATGGTGTGAGATTTTGGAACGGTAAATAGGAGGCCCAATGAAAGCCTATGGGGGATTTTACCAATTTTGGACCCCTGTAACTCTGGTTTGCAGAGATGTAGGGACCCCATCTTTGGAATCCAAGTCTAACAATATGTCTTCTACCTGCATGAGACATTTCGTGAGATTCAGACGTTGCTAACGGCCATGGCTGAGATTTATGTACGCCACCATCACTACCATTGAAATAGCCCAAATAAACAGGTTTTTGTGACCCTAGGCTATGACCTCTTCGGCCTAGGGGCCCGAAACTCACCAGTCATGTTCCCCCTAAGGGTCCCTACAATGCTAGAAAATTTGGTACTGCTGAGCCATTGCCCTTTGAAAAGATGTGAGATTTTGGAAAGTGAAATAGGGAGGCAATGAAATCCTACGGGGGATTTTACCAATTTTGGACCCCTGTAACTCTGGTTTGCAGAGATGTAGGGACCCCATCTTTGGAATCCAAGTCTAACAATATGTCTTCTACCTGCATGAGACATTTCGTGAGATTCAGACGTTGCTAACGGCCATGGCTGAGATTTATGTACGCCACCATCACTACCATTGAAATAGCCCAAATAAACAGGTTTTTGTGACCCTAGCAGGGGCGTAGCAATAGGGGTTGCAGAGGTAGCGACCGCATCGGGGCCCTTGGGCCAGAGGGGCCCCGGAGGGCCCTCCCTCAACTACAGTATTAGCTCTCTATTGCTCCTGTGCTCATAATAATCACTTCTATAGATACTTTGAATAGTAGTGATCACGAGCAAACAGTTCCCCATCCCCTTCTTGCATCTCTGACTCTGTAGTTGCCATTGGCAGATTTTGGTGCGCCGTATCAATTGTTATGTATAGAGTGCTTGGGGGGGGGGGGCATGTGAAACTTGCACCGGGGCCCACAGCTCCTTAGCTACGCCACTGGACCCTAGGCTATGACCTCTTTGGCCTAGGGGCCCGAAACTCACCAGTCATGTTCCCCCTAAGGGTCCCTACAATGCTAGAAAATTTGGTACTGCTGAGCCATTGCCCTTTGAAAAGATGTGAGATTTTGGAAAGTGAAATAGGGAGGCAATGAAAGCCTATGGGGGATTTTACCAATTTTGGACCCCTGTAACTCTGGTTTGCAGAGATGTAGGGACCCCATCTTTGGAATCCAAGTCTAACAATATGTCTTCTACCTGCATGAGACATTTTGTGAGATTCAGACTTTGCTAACAGCCATTGCTGAGATTTATGTACGCCACCATCACTACCATTGAAATAGCCCAAATAAACAGGTCTTTGTGACCCTAGGCTATGACCTCTTCGGCCTAGGGGCCCGAAACTCACCAGTCATGTTCCCCCTAAGGGTCCCTACAATGCTAGAAAATTTGGTACTGCTGAGCCATTGCCCTTTGAAAAGATGTGAGATTTTGGAAAGTGAAATAGGGAGGCAATGAAATCCTATGGGGGATTTTACCAATTTTGGACCCCTGTAACTCTGGTTTGCAGAGATGTAGGGACCCCATCTTTGGAATCCAAGTCTAACAATATGTCTTCTACCTGCATGAGACATTTCGTGAGATTCAGACTTTGCTAACGGCCATTGCTGCGATTTATGTACGTCACCATCACTACCATTGAAATAGCCCAAATAAACAGGTTTTCGTGACCCTAGGCTATGACCTCTTTGGCCTAGGGGCCCGAAACTCACCAGTCATGTTCCCCCTAAGGGTCCCTACAATGCTAGAAATTTTGCCACTGCTGAGTAATTGCCCTTTGAAAAGATGTGAGATTTTGGAACTGTAAATAGGAGGCCCAATGAAAGCCTATGGGTGATTTTACCAAATTTGGAGCCCTGTAACTCTGGTTTGCAGAGATGTAGGGAACCCATCTTTGGAGCCCAAGTCTAACAATATGTCTTCTACCTGCATGAGACATTTCGTGAGATTCAGACGTTGCTAACGGCCATTGCTGCGATTTATGTACGTCAGACTCGCCACCATTGAAATTGCCCAAATAAACAGGTTTTGTGACCCTAGGCTATGACCTCTTCGGCCTAGGACTGCATTGAACGCGACCCACGCATTGTGCGCATTCTGGACAACACCAATTACTGGGTTTATACCCTTCTGGATCCACGGTACAAACACAATGTTCCAAAACTGCTGGAAGAAAGAGCCAGACAGGTCAAAATGGAAGAATACCAGCAGGCCCTTGTGGAGACTTTAGAGAGGAGATTGACATCCTCCCCCTCCTCTAGCCAGTTGTACGCCGACAGACTGACTTCCGCAAACCCAGGACGACCAGGAGGGCAGCAAACAACACAAGCCGCAGCTAGTGCCCAAAAGGGAATGGTATCGGCAGTGTCCTTGGAGTGGGAAAATTTTCTGACACCCATGCAGCAGCACACAGAACAGCAAGCGTGCAGATCCACCTCCAACACCGATCGCCTGGAGAAGATGGTCAAGGACTACATGTCAGATGGCGTAGCTGTGTTGAACAATCCATCTGCACCCTTCAACTATTGGGTATCGAAGCTAGACACCTGGCACAAACTGGCAATGTACGCAATAGAGGTGCTGGCTTGCCCGGCAGCCAGCGTTATGTCGGAACGCTGTTTCAGTGCTGCCGGAGGCATCGTCACAGATCGGCGGCGTATCCGCCTCTCCACAGAAAATGCAGACCGTCTGACTCAAATTAAAATGAATCAATCCTGGATTGGAAACGACTACGCAACACTCCCGGACCCCAACCAAGTAACATGAACAATGAACATCTGTGATGGGTTAGCGTTTCCGGTCCCTGTTTATTGAACCTCTCATCTGTATTACATTTATGACTGCATGGCGACAAAATGCAAATTGCTATCCGCACGCTTCTTGTCCTCATGCAAGGCCTGGGTTGTTGTGTCTCAAAGCGTGGCCTTCTCCTCCTGCGCCACCCTCCTCCTGTTCCATCACGTGTGCTGCTGCTGGGTTAGCGTTACCGGTCCCTTTTCCTGGAACCTCTTATATGTATTACATTTATGACTGCATGCCGACAAAAAGCATGTTACCTGTGCAAAGAAAACAGACATTTCCCGCATTTAAAAGACAGTTTTCCCTTTGAAACTTTAAAATCGATTTTCTCAAAAACTATAAGCTCTTTTTGCTAAAAAAAATTTCCCTCTTGTACCCACTCCCAAGGTGCACATACCCTGTAAATTTGGGGTATGTAGCGTGTAAGGAGGCTTTACAAAGCACAAAAGTTCGGGTCCCCATTGACTTCCATTATGTTCGGAGTTCGGGTCGAACACCCGAACATCGCGGCCATGTTCGGCCTGTTCGGCCCGAACCCGAACATCTAGATGTTCGCCCAACACTAATATGTATATATATATATATATAGCCAAACCATCACACACTGTCCACATGGCAGTCCCTGATTGGCCCACACTCACCCAACACCTATTTAAGCTGCTATAGCTTGCTCTTTCATTACAGAGGTGCTTAACTTGAATCCTTGTGCAGATTGGTAAGTCACTGTGCTACATATCCTGGAATCTTTACTCCTGGTTTGTATAATTGTGCTTTACACACCCTTAGAGTGATACCAGCAAAACCTCTATTACCTCTACATTTATTACCTTTAGTTTGGCTATCCCTATCTAAAACACTTGATACTGAATACACTACTATTTACTACTAAACACTTACCACTTCAACCTATATGCAGCACATGGAGGTTGCATTTGGATTAGTTAAAACACTCATTTGCTGCAATTTCTCTGCATTGTCATGTTTGGCTATGTGTTGTTCCAAGTTACATTTACTCTGAGATTCGTTTAATCATTGGCATACTGAATGTACAAAATCCATAGCTTTGCATTTGAACTCTATTAAGTTAATTGGGGGAACTATATGCATTGCCATGTTTGGCTATATATATGTGTTTTTTTAGGATATATTTATTCTGAAATTAACTAAATCATGGGCTTACCTTATATATTTAATCCGTAGTTTTGCATTCAAACTCAATTTATTTTTTATTTTTAGTTGTTGAATATTATATAATAACACAATTTTGATTGTACAAGTGTATTCATGCTTTTGGTTTCAGCTTGATACTCCTCCCTGTATTGCCTGATGAAGCAGGATTGAGCCTGCAAAACGCGTTGCAAATTTTTTTGGGGAGTTTCTAATAAATGTGTTTGACTGTCTGAATCGCAGTCATTGTCGTGTCTGCCTGAGGGAGGTAAGACCACCCCTTCCTCCTTCATTTTTGCCATTTTAGTTGGTTTTTAAGCTCATTTAATCTAATTTTATACTTTTGGCACCTCTGTTCATTGTATGCTCTGTATAAAGGCCTTCATGATTTTGAAAGGGGTGATAGGTTGATTGCTTATTTGTATAAAATAATAAATGATACATTTCTATTGTTCCAGATTTCAGATTGGAATATGCAATCTCTGTGTGCAATATGGGAAATTGTAAATCACCATGGAAAATGTAGGTTTTTATGTAAAAGCCAACATTTAAATCTGGCATTATTGGCAAATCACTCTGGGCTAATCATACCTGGGTTTTGCTCTCCGCTCATCTTAACAACCACTCACTGGGTGGTCCACCCTCCCAGGTGTAAAAGGGAGAGGGTTTCCTGCTAGAACTTTGTGGGATAGGAAGAAGCTGGTAGGAGCTGTGAAGAGTGTTACAGAGACATATAAAGATAGACCGATCATCTCAATAGCAACAGAATACATTGCTAGCCTGGAGCCAAGGGTCTAACGACTTGCTTCTACAGCCCCGTACTGCAACCCCAAAGATCAAGACCCAATCCCTGCTGAGTGAAAGTCCTCATGTGTGTGATCGTCTGCACAAGGCTTTCATTATGGAACATACAAATACATCTAGAAGATGATAGACTAAAGTATTGGTGGTTGACATTCTGTCCGTCTGCCACTGCCCAGTCTGGGTGTGGTGGTCATTTGACTCTTGAGTCAACTTCACCTCAAATTCAGAGAATTACACAAAAGTCAGGTAAGACGTCTGTCAGTGAGTGCTGAGCAGAGGAAAGCTGGGAAGTAAACTTTTCAAATGAACCAAGACTATCCAAGGTGAGAGAAGTGCAAGGGCAAGGACTGATATAACAGTACTATTTAAGGTGTGGTAGAGATCCCTTCCACCCCAAACATTCTAGCTGGTGGCACCAGTCTTTGCCCTCAGCAACCTCCATATCCTCACAATACTCCTTGTGTGTGCACCATAAAAAATTGGACATGGTGCCGCCAGTACCTGATGTTGAGTAATGGTGGCACGACGTGTGAACTCAACCCTTTTGACAGCAGTCTCACTTGTCAAAACAGCAGGAGACCACATTGATATGTGGCATCATTAACTGTGTACGTATTATAATGTCTCCGGTGAGATGGGCACAGGTTGAGCTGAATGACAGCTCACGATGTTGCTTCTCAAATTCCCGGAATCCCAGCAGCATTAAAAAGAACCAGAGATGGTACACTAGGTTTAATTTGTACTTACCTGGGGCTTCTATCAGCCCCATGAGCAGTGCTGAGTCCCTCTCTGTCCTCCTCGACCCTTTTGTTCTAGCACTACAACTGCCGGTAATGCAGTCAGCCGCCACCAGTCGAGGTCCTCTGCGCTTGCATATCTCAGCCACATGTGCACCCCCTTGGCACTCCTGTCCCCTGGAGCATTCTATGCCTGTGCAGTAGTACTGCACTGGTGAAGAGTGCTCCAGTGGACAGAAGCACAACAAAGATTGTGCGCGTGGCTGAACCACACATGCGCAGAAGACCTCGACTGGCGGTGACTGACTGGATTACCGGCAGTTGTAGCACCAGAATGGAGGGGCCAAGAAGGACGATGAGGGAGTCAGCGCTGCTCATGGGGCTGGAGGAAGCCCCAGGTACGTATAAATCAGCTCTAGACTCTAGTGAATAATCTCTGGTTCACTTTAAATATTATTCCCGCTCTGAGTTGCAGCAACTCAGAGGGAGAAGTAATTCATGGCCTTGCAATCGCTGAAACCCCTGCTATACTGATATAGCGGCACCCAACTCAGGTGCCAAGAGGCCCGCGCACTGTCCCAAATCTACCTGCTTCGTCATGAACTGTATGACATTTGTAAGGAATGCCACCCATAAAGATATTTGGAAGTAGCACAGTAACATTAGGCCCAAGGGTGGAGGATCTGAGATGGTACATTGACAGCAAGTGCAGTAGCAGTGTGTGACTTCTGGTGAGCTATCATCAGGGAGACCTCATTGGTAACTGGCATGGAGATTTGGGTGTAGTGCATTGTCAATGCCACCCAAAAGTATATAATAGAAGCTTGTGAATGGAGTACTGAAATGCAGGAGGAAGAGGTGGCAGGCCTTAAAGGGAACCAGAGAGGAACTGTAAAAAAAAAAAAAGAAAAAGGTTTTATACATACCTGGGGCTTCTTCCAGCCCCATAAACCTGGATCGCTCCCACGCCGCCATCCTCCGCTTCCTGGATCGGCGGTACCGGGTCCCGTCATTTCCGGCAGACGCGTCCAATTGTCCGCATCACAGGCGCTCCCTCCATACCCGTACGCATGCGGCTGCGCAGTAAGCAGCCGCATGCGTACTGGTATTCTGGGAGCCCCTGTGATGCGGACAATTGTCCGCGTGCTGCCGCCGACTGGCCAGTCGGCCGCAACTACGGGACCCGGAACTAGAGATGGGCCGAACGGTTCGCCGGCGAACGGTTCCCGGCGAACTTCGGTGGTTCGCGTTCGCCTCCCGCAGGCGAACGTTTCCGGAAGTTCGGTTCGCCCCACAATGCACTATGAGGGTCAACTTTGACCCTCTACATCACAGTCAGCAGGCCCAGTGTAGCCAATTAGGCTACACTAGCCCCTGGAGCCCCACCCCCCTTATATAAGGCAGGCAGCGGCGGTCATTACGGCCACTCGTGTGCCTGCATTAGAGAGAGTAGGGCGAGCTGCTGTCTGTCTCTCATAGGGAAAGATTAGTTAGGCTTAGCTTTTCCTGGCTGCATACCTGTTCAGTGATCCTGCCACTGCATACCTGTTCTGTGAACCCACCCACCACTGCATACCTGTTCAGTGATCCTGCCACTGCATTCCTGTTCTGTGAACCCACCCACCACTGCATACCTATTCAGTGATCCTGCCACTGCATACCTGTTCTGTGAACCCACCACTGCATACCTGTTCTGTGATCCTGCCACTGCATACCTGTTCTGTGAACCCACCCACCACTGCATACCTGTTCAGTGATCCTACCACTGCATACCTGTTCTGTGAACCCACCACTGCATACCTGTTCAGTGATCCTGCCACTGCATACCTGTTCTGTGAACCCACCACTGCATACCTGTTCTGTGAACCCACCCACCACTGCATACCTGTTCAGTGATCCTGCCACTGCATACCTGTTCTGTGAACCCACCCACCACTGCATACCTGTTCAGTGATCCTGCCACTGCATACCTGTTCTGTGAACCCACCCACCACTGCATACCTGTTCAGTGATCCTGCCACTGCATACCTGTTCTGTGAACCCACCACTGCATACCTGTTCTGTGAACCCACCCACCACTGCATACCTGTTCAGTGATCCTGCCACTGCATACCTGTTCTGTGAACCCACCCACCACTGCATACCTGTTCAGTGATCCTGCCACTGCATACCTGTTCTGTGAACCCACCCAACACTGCATACCTGTTCAGTGATCCTGCCACTGCATACCTGTTCTGTGAACCCACCACTGCATACCTGTTCTGTGAACCCACCCACCACTGCATACCTGTTCAGTGATCCTGCCACTGCATACCTGTTCTGTGAACCCACCACTGCATACCTGTTCTGTGAACCCACCACTGCATACCTGTTCTGTTCAGTGGACCCGCCACTGCATACCTGTTCTGTTCAGTGGACCCGCCACTGTATACCTGTTTAGTGAACCCGCCACTGCATACCTGTTCTGTTCAGTGAACAGTTTGGTGTGTCAGTGTGAAGCAGTACCTTAATTACACTCCCTGATTGATGTATACACATGCAAGATGTTTTAAAGCACTTTAGGCCTGTCATTTAGCATTCAATATGATTTCTGTCCTTAAAACGCTGCTTTGCGTCAAATCCAGATTTTTCCTGGGGACTTTTGGCGTATATCCCACTCCGCCATGCCCCCCTCCAGGTGTTAGACCCCTTGAAACATCTTTTCCATCACTTTTGTGGCCAGCATAATTATTTTTTTTTTCAAAGTTCGCATCCCCATTGAAGTCTATTGCGGTTCGCAAACTTTAACGCGAACCGAACCTTCCGCGGAAGTTCGCGAACCCGGTTCGCGAACCTAAAATCGGAGGTTTGGCCCAACTCTACCCGGAACTGGCTGATACAGGAAGCGGAGGACGGCGGCGTGGGAGCGATCCGTGCGTATGGGGCTGGAGGAAGCCCCAGGTATGTATAGGATCTTTTTCCTGGGGCCTCTGGTTCCCTTTAAGAGCATGGACCCATTGGTAACTTGCATGAAGAGCTTGGGGTAGTGCATCATCAATTCCACTCAGCAGTGTTTAGCACAAATATCAGAAATATTAGAATAAAAGTAGGAAGGCCAAACCAAGATGGTATGTGCAACAACACTACTGCTGTGGTCTGTGCTTCAGGGAGCGGTAGTAAGGTGGACAATATTGCTAATTTGCATCATCATAAAGTGGATGACATAAATGGTACTCATCAATCTTACAATACATGGCTACAAAATTATGCAAAAGCAATGGTACCTATTAGTGTGGCGGTGCTAGGGTTTTCATCTGCAGTTGCCTAGCATCCTAGAAGCAGCAGAAATAAAGTAGATTGTAAGCCGACAGCATGAAAAGCCTGGTATTGATCATAATTGCCAGTGCCACCCCACTATGTTGGGATAAGTAGCTGAAAAATTAAAAACTTTGGCAGGTTTTGCTGACAGTGTGCTTGTTGCAGCCACAGAATCAGCACATGAGCAGTGTGGGTTCACTGAGACACCTTGGTTGGCCAGTAAATCTTTATGTCAATGACATCTGCAGTAGGGAGTTGGCAGCTGCTACTAACCCACTTTTTATTTATTTTCAAAAAGGTTAAGTAATTGGCATTTTCAGGCCACAGTCATGATTAATTGTCCCTGACCACCAGCAACACTGAAGGTTCCTTTAAAAAGAACATTGGATGCTGGACAGGAAAAAAAACATAGTGGCATACTGTATCAACTGTGGCCAGATTTTAAAGGGGAACTGAAGTAAGAGGTATACGGAGGCTGCCATATTTATTTCCTTTTAATCAATACCAGTTGCCTGGCAGCCCTGCTGGTCTATTTCTCTGCAGTAGTATCTGAATAACACCAGAAACAAGCATGCGGCTAGTCTTGTCAGATCAGACTTTAAAGTCTGAAACACCTGATCTGCTGCATGCTTGTTCAGGGGCTATGGCTAATAGTATTAGAGGCAGAGGAGCAGCAGGGCTGCCAGGAAACTGGTATTGCTTAAAAGGAAATAAACATGGCAGCATCCATATACTGTACCTCTCTCTTCAGTTCCCCTTTAAGACTGCTGACTCAAAACTTAATGGTGTCACTGCTGTTAGGACAAGCCTCGTCCTCCTAACTGTAGTCGCCATCCGGACCAGAGGTCAGAAAAGAATCAATGCAATTGTGCATCATAAGAATTATCCTTTGTCAACAGTTATGCCCTCCCACTTACATTAGGTTTCAGCAGGAATCCAGAAAATCACTCCTGCCAAGGCCTAAGGTATCTGATGTGTGTGGCCTGCTGCCACTACTGCTGCTGCAGGATGATATGGTCGAGGCAGGGTTCACCTGAGTTCCTTGTATGGGGGGAGGGAGGAACTCTTCAAACAAGGGTGGCCAGCCAGTGATCATCCTGCTTTTTGATACTGCAAATGTGGAGGGTCTTGGGTAAGGGCCGATTCACACTTGCGTTAAAAATGTATCCGTACGATACGGTTTTAAAACTCTGCTTAAACATAGGAGGTAGATCCTATGTTAAGAATAAGATCCGCTTCAACCTGTTCCAAAACATGGATTATACACAGATCCACGGAACGTGAGTCGCAGAGTCCCAACTTGGGATATTTTCCAGGACCGGACGTGAAAATGCATCCAATGAAAGCCTATGATAATGGACACTGTTGGCTAGTTGCTGCATCCGGCAAATAATAATAACAATAATAATCTGAGCCGCCCATTATGCCTGCATTTGCGTTTTGCCTGCATCAGCGTCGCTGCTGTGACGTCATTTTCCCATGTCCCGTCTCCCATCACCGATGCTTGGTCCATTCTAAACAGCCCAGGGGATCTCCATTGGGCTGCAAAAGACCAATGGGAATCCTCAGCAATGGGAAGAATTCTCATTGGTTCATGCTGGACCAATGAAAATTCTCCATGTTGCTAGGGAGAATTGGCCTGCTGTACTGCTGTATAGAGAGCCCCATGCTTTTGCTGACCTCTGGGCTGTTGAAGGGGGCGAGCAGTGGGACCGAGTGGCAGGACAGGTGAGTGGCAATGTGTACAGGTGGATGTAATTGATGCATGTCGCCATATGGACACAGAAGGGACGGGTGTATTGTTGCATGTGGATGCAGAATGGACAGTACGCATTCACTTTTCGGATTCATTTGCCGTTCCCATTCTGCACCCTCACAGCTCAAGTGTGAATTGGCCCTAAGCTTCACAACATGTGCAGACTCATACAAAAGAGGGTTCATCCTCCTCCTGTCCCTCAACTGGTGAGTGACATCAGCACTTGAACATGGTGAGCAGATGAGTGAGCCCGCTTTCTATACTGGGGCACCACCTATATCTGGCTACAGGCTACCTATACTGGGCCACCACCTATACCTAGCTACCTATACTGGGGCTAGAACCACCTATACCTAGCTACCTATACTGGGACACCACCTATACCTGGATACCTATACTGCGGCACCACCTGTACTTGGCTACCTTTACTGAGGGCACCACCTGTAGTGCCATAGTGCCCCTTTAAAAAACAAGTTCCCACACCAATACCCAAGGAAAAGGTCCCACGCCAATATCCTCTATCTTGCGATCTTCTTGATTGATTGAAGATCTTTGCGCACTCTATGCCACACACCATCACTCACTGCACACAGCTCTGCTATACTAAGTGTTTCTAGCACATAACGGGGATTTGCTATTAACTGCCAAAGTCAGTTTTCCCATAAAAGTCTATGGGAAAACTGCAAACGCAAATTTAAAAAAAAAAAAAAAAATTGGGGTTAGACGCAAATTTCGAACACCCCTTGTTTGCTGCGAACTATTCGCGGGCAGAACAGTTCTGCCCATCTCTAGTGGGCATTTACCCCTTTCAAATGACCCTCTGCCAGATGGGTCTGTAGTGCCCCTGGGACACTTTTAAGACAATCCCAAACCTGTCATGATTCCTCCCTAAGTTCACTGCAATCTTGATCCTCTTTACAGCATATACACCTAGGAATGGGCAGGGTCAAGGAACGCAGAAGAAAGGTGGCATGGTGTGCTGGGGCCATGCTAGATGAGACTGTGGTACAATCGGTAGCCGCCCAGGTGGCCAACGCACGGGGTAGAGCCCGTTAAAACTCTATGCTCGATGACTGCTTTTAATATGTGAGTGTACATTCATCATTTCTAATAAAAAAGTTAATGGTTTTACAATATGGAGGGATGCGTTTTTTCACATTCTGAGGTGTATATGCTGTAAAGAGGATCCAGACTGCAGTGGACATAAGGAGGAATTGTGACAGGCTGGGGATTGACTTAAAAGTATCCCAGAGACGCTACAGACCCATCTGGCAGAGGGTCATTTCAAAGGGGTGAGTGCTCATTTCTGAGAGTGAGATGGTGGGTGATCTTATCTTCTCACATTGAGAATTGTCTGAAGATTATGAGCACCTCTAAATCTAGCAAAATTGAAACTTTATTTCAGTTTAAAGCACTTCTCTGTTTGAATAATTCAGCAAAATTGCCAAGTCACACCTCCCAAAAACTCAGGTCAACAGGATATAATAACCTGACCACCTCCAGAGTCCAACTAAAAACCTTTTAGGGCCAGAGCTTTCTGGCATGCTGCCCCTACTCTTTCGAACACTTTTTCATACCCAATCAAGACAGCTTCCTTTATCCTGGACACGTTTAAACAGAGTCTGAAGCCTCCTAAAATGCCACATTTTTTAGGCAGTCTTCTTAAGCATTAATGGCTTAGCTGAAACACCACAATCCCGTGGCAAAACAAGGTTTTCATCACCCTAAAATCCCTGGGGAAAATTGTAGGGATCCTTCCTGTTGGAGGCAGAGCTTTGAGCTGTAGCTCTGCCTCCATTCGCGTCAATCTCCCGTGGATCTCCGCCTCCTCCCACCCCTCTCAGTCTTTTTTCACTGAGAGGGGCGGGAGGAGGTGGAGATCCACGGGAGGTTGACGCGAATGGAGGCAGAGTTGCAGCTCAAAGCTCTGCCTCCCCGGGCAGCCAAATACAGGACATTGAAAATCGTGGATTTTTTCCTAGGTATTTGGGGGTGATTAAAGCCTCGTTTTGCTGTGGGATAGTGGCGTTTCAGCCATTAATGCTTAAAGGAATCATCATCCATGAAAAAAAATCTACTTTACTTACCTGGGGCTTTCTCCAGCCCCTTGCAAGCGACTGTCCCACGCTGACAGCTCTGCTCTCCGCCGTCGGCCCAGGGTCCCCGCACGGTGTAGAAGAAGTCGTCCATACTGCGCCTGTGTGAAGCGCCGCTGTCAATCAAGCCGACGTTGTCCGCGGCTTACTGTGCAGGCAGTAAGTAAAGCAGATATTTTTTTTTCTTGGCTGATGATTCCTTTAAGATGACTGCCTAAAAAAGTGGCATTTTAGAAGGTTTCAGAGTCTCTTTAAATCAAAACTGAAGAGCCACCTCTTTAGTATGGCATGTATGTACTGATCTGAGACAAGCTTATGCACTTTGGGTTCTACAGGAAAAAGGCGCTTTACAATTTTTTTGTTGTGGTTCTTGGACCGTCTCTAAAGCAGGACATTGATTAAATCCCCTTTTTTTCGATGTGTCTTTATTTGGAGACACAATTCCTCCAGGTAAATTCCACATGTACAGTATTTACTTTAACTGGAGGACTGTAAGCGTTGCAATACTTGTGGGAGAACTTGACTCTGTGGGACTAATTTATTTTTAGTCCCCAGCTCATTCCTCACTAATATAAGGCACACATGTATGTTCTATTTACAAGATAGTACACACATTTGTAGCAGCCAGATGTTTCACCTCCATGCTTTCATTTCTCGTTCCCCTGTATTTGTGGACCACTTTCTTATACAGGGATACTTACCACAGTTGTTGCTGCTCTCTGTTCGATACACAGGTAGACAATGCCTCTGTGTTTAAGCTTATCCTTCCTTTTTAAGTTGAGGCCATGGAACACAATTTTGAACATAGTGTTTTTTTCTGCCATAATTTTTACCTAATGTGAGTCACAAATTCACTTATTTGGACTATTTTACGAGAGCCTTCATGATAACAGGGACCATATAGAGAGACCTCAGAGTGGTTGTGAGGCCTATAGCACACGTAAAGCCTCAAGCATCTAACTCTAGCATGGTCAGTCAGTTTATGCATGACTCACATGGACCAATACAACCAACTTTCCATAGATCGTCCCTCCAAATCTGGTGATGATGGTTGGGGTGTTCTGGTGGGCTCACTTTGTTGAGGGAAACCTACACTGGCCACAAAGAGACATTTTATGTGGCTGTGCAATTATATATATTATAATTACTTGATTATGATATTGGATTACCTGTTTGGACACAATATAGAAATCATGCTAGATATTACATAATTGCTCATGGTTACTTCAATTTCATCCAACTTACCCACTAAATGCTGGTGCTAGTAGAAAAAAAGCTAATCAATGTTTTACTCCACACAGTGAAAGAAGGATAACCTCAATTGGCAGAATTTATATTAGAGTATGCTCCAGTACACACTACATGTTCTGGGCCGACAATGATTCACCCAGGGGTAATGCCATGGGGGGGGGGGGGGGGGGGATGAGAAGTTTATTTTTCCAGTCCTGAGAGACTGACAACTAAAGGCAGGTAGAGAAAACAACTTTCTGCTCTCTGCAAATCTGTTCTAATGACTGCATCTGCTCAGCCACTGGTTGAGGAATCATACAAAGTTTTGTAGACAAAGATGTGTAGACAGCCCCTGATCAGTGTGCAGCAGGCACTTGTGTACAGCGTCCTGCCTCCAACCTCTCTACCCCTCCCCAAGTGCTGTGTACTGTAGTGATGCTGGAGAAGTCTGCAGAGCCAGTTTTGCTTCATCAGAGATGGACAGAGTGAGTGTAAAAAGATGAGGCTTGGCGTTTTCGCCACACCATAGACTTAATTCAATAAACCGTGATAACTCATATCACAGCCGTGCTAGCACAAGCTTTCCTGATTTTGCATGCAATCGCAAACTTTCAAGCAAAAACGGCCGTGTTTTCATGCAAAAATTCACAATTGCGCGCAAAAATTTGCGACCATGCGCAAACCGAAGCGATTATAGTTTAGTGAATCAAGCCCCGTGTGTGTCTGTATGTGTGAAAATATACACATTTAGCACAGAAGTAAATGTAATTGATAGAGAAAATGCAAGCAATGCTCTCAAACATGCAAACTGCTGTCTGTGTTTATCTGCATGGGGAAAACACATTCAAGTGTGCACTAGCAAATTGATCAACATTGGTTCTCGGTATACCTGTGCAGAAAGGAGGGGTAGGGAACCCCATCCAAAGGTTTGCATGGGGGCCAGGGATTTCTTGGCATGCCCCTGCCTTCACCAGGTGTATCAGGCTGTAACCTGTAGTGTATACTGCAGTATTCTCTAATGCCTAGGTTCTCAACATGGGGTACATGTACCCAAGGGGGTACTTCTGATGGTTCCAGGGGGTACCCGGGCTTGATATGCTTAATGAAGAATAACAAATTTAAGAGTTTTAGAAAATGATAAATTCTAAATAAACAACACCAAATTAGTATTTTAGCTAATTAAAATATATAGTAAATTCTTGAAAATTGTTTAGAACCAATTATCATGTACTACTACCGTGTTTCCCCTAAAGTAAGAAATCCCCTGAGAATAAGTCCTAGCAGGAATTCCTAGCATGTTTGAAATATAAGACATTCCCCGAATGTAAGTCCTAGCAGCAGCCCACATGACACCAGCAAGTCACGCTCAATACAAAGTCTGGATACAGGAGAGCAACAGTATAATGTGAGTTCTACAGTCCTGTATATGTGTGTCAGGCAATTTGTGTTTTTGTTGGAGCCAGCCCTCCTGATCTGTCGTGATAAGCATCAGCAGCACTTCACCTCTTCCCCTCTTCCCAGGACACACACACAGCTTATCCTATGCTAGGGGAGCCTGACCGAGAAACAGACTCTTACCCACATGATCAGCAGAATCAATTTCTTGTAAGTGAGAGCCAATATCTGCAAACCACAAGCTCTGTATATGCTGCTTGTGGTTCAGCAGGGCATGCAGTATATACATTTTGTATAGGAAAACTACCGGTGTTTCCCCAAAAAATAAGACATCATCTGAAAATAAGCCCTAGCACATCTTTTGGAGCAAAAATTAATATAAGGCAGTGTCTTATTTTCGGGGAAACACTGTATTAAATATGTATTTGTCAATGGGTACTTGTGATAATGTTTACTATGCTAGGGGGTACTTGGTGAGTACAGGGTTTTAAAAGGGGTGCATACCAATAAAATGTTGAGAAACACTGCTCTAATACATTTGGAACATACGTTTTAACAGTATGCATTTTTTGGTACTTATCCGTTAGCCGGGCGCATCCGGCAGGTGGCGCTAATTACTATTCCCCCTCCAGGCCGACATGGATAGTAGGGAAAGATGTAACTCTGGTGGAGTTTTGTCGCCACCTAGAGGATGCGCCCGGCTAAAGGATAAGTACCCATTTTTTTTTTTCAACGTACAGGTGAAACTCGAGAAATTAAAAAAAAAAAGTATTGTGCAAAAGTCCATTTATTTAAGTCATCATCATCATAAGTCAGCTTAAAAGGTGAAACTAACATATGAAATAGGAGGAACCCTTTGCAGGTGTTTTGGATTAATTAGCTGATTAGAGGCTGACACTTTGAGCCTACAATATTCAACATCTTCACAATATTTTAATGGTCTGAGATTTTGATTTTCTGTTTTTTATAGGCTGTCAGTGGGAACCGGGCCTAACCCTTATCGCAGTTTGAGCATTCCAGATGTTTTAAAGCACTTAATTCCACAAATTTAGGAATGCACTGTGATTTCTGCCCTTTAGGGATTAGTTTCAATACATTTTTATTGGGGTTTTTCAAATGAAATTTTTAACAGCTTTAAATAAAGCATCGTATCTTAAAACAGTCAGAAATATGCATTTACAGATAACTTAACATGGATTCAATAATCACATAAATAACATAAAGGTTATAATAATAATATGTATCTACATGCAATATCCATTTTTCTCAATTTTCTTCTTTAGTAACTTTTTGCGTGGAGTAGATCAGCCTGGGAGCTGGGAGACTGAAACCCAGGGCCGGCGCTACCATAGAGGCAAAGGGGGCAATTGCCCTAGGGCTATAAGAGGAAATTTTTCAAATCGGCTTTATAGTTTTTGAGAAAATCGACTTTAACCACTTGCCGACCGCGCACTCATAACGCGCATCGGCAAAGTGGCAGCTGCAGGACCAGCGACGCAGATCTGCGTCGCCTTCTGCAGGCTAATTAATCAGGAAACAGCCGCTCGCGCGAGCGGCTGTTTCCTGTCATTTCACGGCGGGGGGCTCCGTGAATAGCCTGCGTGGCTCGCAGGCTAAATGTAAACACAAGCGTAAATATTTCGCTTTGTTTACATTTTTACAACGCTGCTACAGTAGCAGCGTTGTAGTAGATCAGCGATCCCCGGCCAATCAGCGGCCGGGGATCGCTGTCACATGACAGCGGGGAGCCTGTTAGAGGCTGCACAGGACAGATCCGTTCCTGTGCAGCCTCCGATCTCTTGGGCAGGGAGGGAGGAGAGCGAGAGGGGGAATCTTGCGGTGGAGGGGGCATTGAGGTGCCCCCCCCCCACCACCCACAGCATGCAGGAGCGATCAGACCCCCCCAGCACATCATCCCCCTAGTGGGGAAAAAAGGGGGGCGATCTGGTCGCTCTGCCTGTCACTTGATCTGTGCTGGGGGCTGTAGAGCCCACCCAGCACAGATCTGAAAAAATAGCGCTGGTCCTTAAAGGGAACCTTAACTGGCGTGGAAAAAATAATTCACTTACCTGGGGGCTTTCCCAAGCCTCCTGCAGCCGTCCTGTGCCCGCCCCGGTCCTTCGGTGCCCTCCGGTCTCCCTCCGCCGCTAAGTTTCGTTTTCGGACGACTGCCAGTCGTCCTCGGGCAAAGCGTCATCTTCTTCCGCATTCCTCGTCGTAATGAGCCGTAAAGCGCGTCCGCATGACGCCAAACGCGTCATGCGGACGCCGGAGGGCACCGAAGGACCGGCGTGGGCACAGGACGGCTGCAGGAGGCTTGGGAAAGCCCCCAGGTAAGTGAATTATTTTTTCCCCGCCAGTTAAGGTTCCCTTTAAGGGGGGAGTAAAGGCTAGGTCCTCAAGTGGTTAAGGTTTCAAAGGAAAAAAAATACACATTTAAAAACCTGCCGACTTTAATGATTAATAGCAAATCGGTAGTGTAATTTTACATGTATCAAAAGAAAGAGCAATGAATTTCCTGACGGGGTTTTCTGGGGGTCCATACGCAGCCACAGCGCTTTGGCCAGGGATCGCTATAAAGCCGCAATATGGCTGCATGAAGATCCCTGGCATTTTTTCCTATTTTGTCAATTTTTTTTTATGTTTAGAGTGTGGAAATTTTTTTAAAAAAAATTATGTGGGGTTCCCCCTCCTGAAACTTTTTAACCCCTTGTCCCCCATGCAGGCTGGGGTAGCCAGAATGTGGAGCTCCGACCGATTGGGGCTTCCCACCCTGACTATACCAGCTGCAAAAAAGGTTCCTTAATGCCGATTTTTGTTCTGGGGTATCTGCTGGGGGGGGGAGCCCCCAGGTTTATTTTGCCCTGGGGCCCCATTGTTGCTTAAACCGGCCCTGCTGAAACCACCCTACTAAGTTCTCAGGGTCCTGTCCATCTCTGAATCAAAATTATCCAACTTTTTTTAGGTAGATATCAAGCCCTTTAGAGATTAAAACACGACTCTGCGTCAACTACGCAATTTTTGATGGGACTTTTGCCATGGATTCCCCTCGGGCATGCCACCGTCCATGTGTTAGGCCCCTTGAAACTACTTTTCCATCACTTTTGTGGCCAGAAACTGTCCCTATAGGCTTTACAATTTGCCTGCCCATTGAAGTCTATGATAGTTTACCAGATTCACCTGTTCACAAACCTTTGCAGACAATTGCGGTCGAAATTTGCAAACCAAAAATTTGATGTTCGGGTCATTATTTTTTAATTACTGGTATATTATATTTTTTGGGGGGAGAGCCTCCTTCCCTCCCTAATATTACCACAGCCACCTTGGAGGTGGTTCTTAATTTGGCCAGGTGTTCGCCCACTTTTTAAGCAAAGAGACCCTCCTGGTCCTTACTACTTCCTTTTCTTGTAGAGCAACCAAACCAACATAAGATCTAAATATTTCATAGTTTGGATGGACCCACTGTACCCAAAGCCCTTTACTGTGGTTGACATTCTGTAACCCTGGTTTGTGAGTATCATAGGATTGTATTACTATCTTTACATTCTACCGACATGCTACACCATAAGGGTCTCCCTGGTCACTTCTATGTTCTCCCCCCCCCCCATTTTGGAGGATTTGCAGGTTCTTCTTTTGTCCTGGAGGTGTCAACTAGCAAAAACTCCTGCCAAGGTATGATGTTTCCCATACTAGCTGTATAAAAAAGATGTTGGTTGGGTAAACAGACTCTGTAGTGATGCTGCAGGTGGCTGTGTTATGCTAAATACACACAGTGGCGTAGCTAAGGAGCTGTGGGCCCTGGTGCAAGTTTTACATGGGGCCCCCAAGCACTCTATACATAATTGATACGCCCCATCAAAACCTGGCAAGGATTTCCACAGTGTCAGAGGTGCAGGTAGGGGATGGGAAACAGTTTGCTAATGATTACTACTATTTCAAGCATCTACACAAGTGATTATTACCAGCACAGGACCAATAGAGAGCTAATATTGTGCTTGACTATGACTATGTGCTTGGCTATGACTCAAGAGCCCCGATGTGGTCGCTACCTCTGCAACCCCTATTGCTACGCCACTGAATACACATACGTGTCTAGTGTCACCAATCAGATTTGAGCTGAATCATTCATGTGACACTGCAGTGTAAAAGATTCATAGAGACATGTTCCGAAGGATCGGCTAAATACACAAGAAGAATAGAGAAGGGAAAATGGCATAGTACACAATTCTCCCAAAAGCTGCTCCAATTCCACAAGAGAAGGGGCTTAGCCCAAGAAAGAGATGAGCAATAGTGATAGAGGAACATGTTTGTTGGCAAACAGTACCCGGTGGACATTTATTATTATTATTTATTATTTATTAGATTTATATAGCACCAACATATTACGCAGCGCTGTACAATAAATAAGGTTACAGACTATGATAACAGGGGTGACAGAACAATACAGGTAATAGACAATAGATACAACAATACAGGTAATAGCAATAAGATACACAACACAATGCAGACAGTAGTACAATGCCAGATCATACACTGGAGTGGTAGTGGTAAAAATTACAAGTTCCAAATTCTGGGTAAAGTACACACAGTCAAGTATGATACACAAGGGGAGAGGGCCCTACCAAAGGCTTACAATCTAGAGGGAGGGGTTGGTGACACAAAAGGAGGGGGTGCAGCAAGAAGTTATTGGCAGAAAGGATTAGGGCAGTGTTGAGTTGATTTAGGCCTCCTTGAAGAAGTGAGTTTTGAGTGCTTTTTTGAAGGTGTTGAAGAAGGGAGCGAGCCTGATGGGCAGTGGGAGAGAGTTCCACAGGATGGGGGCAGCTCTAGTGAAGTCCTGCAGTCGTGCATGGGAGTGCAAGATGCGTGGGGTGGTTAAGAGGAGGTTGTTGGAGGAGCGAAGTGGGCGGCCAGGTGTATATCTGCTGACCAGGTCAGAGATGTAGCTTGGGCAGGACTTGTGTAAGGATTTGTAGGCCAAACATAGGCTCTTGAATCTAATTCTGAAGTGAATTGGAAGCCAATGAAGGGATTTGCGTAGGGGAGTCATGGAGACAGAGCGGTGGGAGGAGTAGATGAGTCTAGCTGCTGCGTTCATGATGGATTGTAGGGGGGCTATGCGGTTTTGAGGGAGGCCTGACAGGAGGGAGTTGCAGTGGTCCAGGCAGGTGATGATGAGGGCATGGACAAGGAGTTTGGCAGTGTCTGGGGTCAGGAAAGGCCGGATCTTGGAGATGTTGCGTAAGTGGAAATAGCAGGCCCTAGCTACGGTTTGGAAGTGGGAGGTGAAGGAGAGGGCCGCGTCCAGGGTGACACCCAGGCAGCGGGCTTGTGTGGTTGGATGAATGATTGTGCCATTGACAGTGACGTAGAGGTCAGTGGGGGGTGAGGCAGCACGGGGCTGGAAGATTAGGAGTTCAGTCTTATCCAGGTTTAATTTTAGGAACCTGGCAGACATTCAGGATGAAATAGCCGAGAGGCCAGAGGATACCTTCTCTATGGTTTGTAGAGAGATAAAGTGTAGAGAAACCGAGAGCCCAATATAGTGTAGTATATATAGTTACATAGTTATTTTGGTTGAAAAAAGACATACGTCCATCGAGTTCAACCAGTATAAAGTACAACACCAGCCTGCTCCCTCACATATCCCTGTTGATCCAGAGGAAGGCGAAAAAACCCTTACAAGGCATGGTCCAATTAGCCCCTAAAGGGAAAAATTCCTTCCCGACTCCAGATGGCAATCAGATAAAATCCCTGGATCAACATCATTAGGCATTACCTAGTAATTGTAGCCATGGATGTCTTTCAACGCAAGGAAAGCATCTAAGCCCCCTTTAAATGCAGGTATAGAGTTTGCCATAACGACTTCCTGTGGCAATGCATTCCACATCTTAATCACTCTTACTGTAAAGAACCCTTTCCTAAATAAATGGCTAAAACGTTTTTCCTCCATGCACAGATCATGTCCTCTAGTCCTTTGAGAAGGCCTAGGGACAAAAAGCTCATCCGCCAAGGTATTATATTGCCCTCTGATGTATTTATACATGTTAATTAGATCCCCTCTAAGGCGTCTTTTCTCTAGACTAAATAAACCCAGTTTATCTAACCTTTCTTGATAAGTGAGACCTTCCATCCCACGCATCAATTTTGTTGCTCGTCTCTGCACCTGCTCTAAAACTGCAATATCTTTTTTGTAATGTGGTGCCCAGAACTGAATTCCATATTCCAGATGTGGCCTTACTAGAGAGTTAAACAGGGGCAATATTATGCTAGCATCTCGAGTTTTTATTTCCCTTTTAATGCATCCCAAAATTTTGTTAGCTTTAGCTGCAGCTGCTTGGCATTGAGTACGATTATTTAACTTGTTGTCAATGAGTACTCCTAAGTCCTTCTCCAAGTTTGATGTCCCCAACTGTATCCCATTTATTTTGTATGGTGCTAGACCATTAGTACGTCCAAAATGCATGACCTTACATTTGTCAACATTGAATTTCATCTGCCATGTATGTGCCCATATAGCCATCCTATCCAGATCCTGTTGCAATATGACACTATCTTCCTGAGAGTTAATGATTCTGCACAATTTTGTATCATCTGCAAAAATAGCAACATTGCTCACTACTGCATCTACTAGGTCATTAATAAATAAATTGAAGAGCACTGGACCCAGAACAGACCCCTGTGGGACCCCACTGCTAACAGTCTCCCATTTTGAGTATGATCCATTGACCACAACTCTTTGTTTTCTGTCCATTAGCCAGTTCCCTATCCATGAACACAGACTCTTCCCCAGTCCTTGCATCCTCAACTTTTGCACCAGACTTTTGTGGGGAACAGTGTCGAAGGCCTTTGCAAAGTCCAAGTATATCACATCTACAGCATTCCCAATATCCATATTAGCATTCACTACCTCATAAAAGCTGAGCATGTTAGTCAAACAGGACCTGTCTTTAGTAAACCCATGTTGATGCTGAGAAATAAGATTATTTTCTACTATGAAGTCATGTATAATATCTCTTAGTAACCCCTCAAATAGTTTGCATACAACTGATGTTAAACTTACAGGTCTATAATTTCCTGGATCAGATTTTTTGCCCTTCTTAAATAATGGGAAAACGTGGGCTGTACGCCAATCCACTGGGACTCTGCCAGTTGCAAGAGAGTCACAAAAGATAAGATAAAGGGGTTTATCTATAACTGAACTTAATTCCCTTAGGACCCGAGGATGCATGCCATCCGGGCCAGGTGCCTTGTCTATTTTTAATTTATTTAGTATGTTAAGCATAAATGAAGTAAAGGTTATCGTGAGGAAATTATACTCACAAACGTGGGTTACCACAAAGGCAACCACTGTATAGGCAGGTGAGGAGATTAGACCTGTCCTCACTCAGGGATAAGAAGTCGCTCTCTGTAGATGCGAAAGGGGGTAGATCACCCCTCCACCAGGGGTGGACACGGTATAGCAGTAGGAGAACAGAGGCGCCAGCAGTAGGATTTTATCCTTCTGGCTCCTCTGTTCTCCTACTGCTATACCTTCTCTATGGTGGTGGTGGAGAGGTCAGTGGTATGGAGGTAAATCTGGGAGTCATCTACATGTAGGTGATAGTTGAAACCCAGAGAGGAGATGAGTTTTCCGATGGAGACGGTGTAAATGGAGAACAGCAGGGGACCAAGAACAGAGCCTTGGGGGACCCCAACTGAAAGTGGGATGGAGGTTGAGGAGGAACCATTGAAGGAGGTCTTGAAGGAGCGATTTGAGAGGTAGGAGGAGAACCATGCTAGGGCAAGGTCTTGGATACCCACAGATTGCAGGGGCTGGAGTAGCAGGGAGTGATCAACAGTGTTGAATGCTGATGAGAGGTCTAGGAGGAGAAGGATAGTGTATTTTCCTTCGGCCTTGGCAAGCGTGAGGTCATTGACGACCTTGGTGAGGGCAGTCTCGGTGGAATGGGCTGGCCAAAATCCTGATTGTAGGGGGTCAAACATGGAGTTGGAGTCAAGGTAATGGGTCATGCGTTGGTGGACTAGACGCTCCAGGAGTTTAGATGCACTGTTTGCATTTACAGTGATCTTTTCAGGATATTCGCATTCACCCTAAACTTTAACATGGAACCATTTTTGACCCTTCACCTTTAAGTCAGGTGGGGCAGGACAGTCAATTAAGCATTTTTACTATGCCCTCCCCTCATACAACAAAACAAAACTGGCAGCCATTTTACATTCTGTCTGGAGTCAGTGTAAGGAGAGCTATGCTGCTGATTGAGGGACACATAAATAACAGTTCTGTGTGGTCCAGTGCTGTGCAGCAGCTGCTTCCAAAGGTGTTCTGCTCTTGCAGTTTACCAGCTAGGGACCAACCAATAGTCTTTTTGAGGACTGACCCTGCTGTTATTTGTTGTTGCTGTTGTTTGTGGTGTGTTGCGCAGCTTGCTTATAGTACACACCACCCATGTAGTATAGTATAATGTGTGGCTTCATCTCTGTTACAGCTCTTCAGCCTTTCACTGTGCTAAAATAAAGTGACTGAGTGGCTGTACTGGACTTGTGTCACCTGACATAGTCACAGAAAAAGTTTAACATATTGGTCTTTGTGGTTCAGTGTTAAAGGGGTTCTGTGGATATTATTAAAACAAAAACTGACACTTACCTGGGGCTTCTATAGGCCCCCTGCAGCTGTCCTGGCCCGCGCCGTCCTCTATGACCCTCCATTCCCCGCCACCTGTCACAGTCCAATTATTTTTCTAAATAGATGAATACAACTGTGCCTGCGTGGCCACTAGTGTTGGGCGAACATCTGGATGTTCGGGTTCGGTGTGGTTCGGCCGAACATGCCCCTGATGTTCGGCATGTTCGAGCCGAACCCCGAACCCAACCCGAACATGTCCCTTTGGGGCCCCTATAGGGTCCCAGCATAAAAGGAGAGCATGCCCCGAGCGCGGGGGGGGGGGGGGGGGTCGGAAATGCCCCCCACCCCTCCCCGCTAAGCTCTCCCTTCTGCTGGTACCCTATAATTAAATTTAAGTGCCCAAAAGTACTTGAGGAGGAGGAGGGCAGGAAGAGGGCAGCCGGAGTTCTTAGGCACTAGTACCATCTGGTGCTTCCGCCCTCTCTTGACGCACTTCCTGTTTACATTTGAAGTCGCGTCAAGAGGGCGCAGAAGTACCGCGATGATGCGAACGAGGATACGCGTCATCTACATGATGACACGTACCCTCGTACGCGTCATCGTGGTACTTCTGCGCACTCTTGACGCGACTTCAAATGTAAACAGGAAGTGCGTCAAGAGAGGGCGGAAGTACCAGATGGTACTAGCGCCCAAGAACCCCGGCTTCCCTCTTCCTACCCTCCTCCTCCTCAGGTACTTTTGGGCACTTAAATTTAATTATAGGGTACCGGCAGAAGGGAGAGCTTAGCGGGGAGGGGTGGGGGGCATTTCCGAACCCCCCCCCCGCGCTCGGGGCATGCTCTCCCTTTATGCTGGGACCCTATAGGGGGCTTTGTTCAGCTGGACACGGCTGTGTTCGGCCGAACAAAGAAGGCCTGTTCGGGTTCGGGGGGTGCCGAACCGAACCCGAACAGGCCAAAATCCGGGCGCACCCGAACAGTGGCGAACACTGTTCGCCCATCACTAGTGGCCACGTGCGTCCTAGCTCCCACTCGTGTTTCCAGAAGTTTACTGCGCAGGCACAGTACGCGAAAACTTCATATTGCATCTGCGCAGTATGCTCCCGGAGACACAAGCGGAAGCTAGGATGCGCGCGGCCACGAAGGTGCAATTGTATTCGTCTAGTTAGACAAATAATTGCGCCGTGACTGGCGGCAGGGAACGGAGGAGGATCCTTACTCCCCGCAGAATTACAGATTGCAGTGGGGAGGAATAAAGGCAGCACACACAGACTCACCTACTCATGGTTCCAGGCACTGGAGTTCCTGTTTATACTGTCTGCACTACCAACATACAGGGCGGCGGTAGTGCAGAGAGTATAGACAAGAACTCCAGCACCTGGAAACATGAGTAGGGGAGTTTATGTGTGCTGCCTTTATTCCTCCCCACTGCGATCTGTAATGCTGTGGGGAGGAAGGGGATGCTGCAGGGTAGAGGGCAGAGGTGGTGGGAATTCCCATGGATGTGGCAGCAGTGTGTGTGTGTGTGTGTGTGTGGGGGGGTGTTTCCCATGGATTTGGCAGTGCAGGGGTGCCCGCAGATGCGGCAGGGATGTCCACCTCTGCAGTGCTGGGAGGGAGCAGAAGGTGGAACATTACGCCGGCCAATCACAGAGGAACAGGAGTGGGAGGGATGGAGGCTTCATCCAAACAGGCTGAATAAGCAGCGTCTTTGGAGAAGGAGAGGAAATAAAAGGGAAGGGGAAAAAACAGCATGCACTGCAATTTCTCTTTTGCGGTTGATGTACGAAATAAAAACAGGGGACTGATTCAATTATTCTCCTGGAAAAGAAAAGTAAGATTGATTATGAAATTTGATTGCCGGTCTAGCATCATTTTTACTTATTTATGCCATAGAAATAGAGTATTGATTGGGGGGGGGGGGGTACATCCACATTTTTGTACATGTTGTGTAAATGTCCTTGAATAGTTGAGAATTCCAACAATTTTTCAGTAATTGCAGACAGTGGCCTTTAAATTAATAGAATAATTTTTGATCAAACTTGAAACAGCTCAAAAAATAGAAGACTATTTGTTGCATGGATCCAAGGGGGGATGGTGAACCTTAAATTTAGCTTGGTAGTTTAAAATATTACATATGTTAGGCTGATGTTACATTCATTAATGTTTAATTGATCGATGCGCTCCTGGCATGGAGTACTTCTATCCTGACAAAACAAATATAGTATCAACAGTGTAGCAGCAGTACCATCTCAGATAATACACTTTGTACTTGAATGTTTTGACATATAGGAATATGTTAATCATATGGTTTAATAATATGTTGACAGTCTTACATGTTTAAGAGTCTGTTTAAGAACAATGTATTTGCTGATTGTATCTATTTATGATACTTGTGTTCATCTGCATCTGATTATATGTTGGACTAAGTTATGCTTGTCCTTAAAGGGATACTGTAGGGGAGTTGGGGAAAAGGGAGTTCCCCCGCAGACATCCTGTGCCCGCGCAGCCACTCACCAATGCTCCAGCACCGCCTCCGGTTCACTTCTGGAATTTCAGACTTTAAAGTCTGAAAACCACTGCACCTGCGTTGCCATGTCCTCATTCCCGCTGATGTCACCACCAGGAGCGTACTGCACAGACACAGACCATACTGGGCCTGCGCAGTACGCTCCTGGTGACATCAGCGGGATTGAGGACACGGCAACGCAGGCGCAGTGGTTTTCAGACTTTAAAGTCTGAAATTCCAGAAGTGAACTGGAGGCGGGGCCGGAGCATTGGTGAGTGGCTGCGCGGGCAAAGAAAGTCTGCGGGGGACCATTAGAAGCCCCGGGTAAGTTCAACTCATTTTCCCCTGACCCCCCTACAGTGTCCCTTTCAGTGTTTGATATGTTACTTTCCTTTTTGTTTTTACTAATAAGAAACTATTGACAACAGATAATACACTTTAGAGAGACAGGAGGACATTCATGTTCAGTACTCTTATGGTTTAGGGTTCCGTAGCCTTTATACCATATTATAGCAGATGGCTATGGACAGATGCTGATTTCTGTACATTTCTACATTGTCCTGTTCTGAGTTGTCATTGCTAAATGGGACTTTTTCAACTGTATCTACACATTATATAAGGATAGTGTAACGATTGTGGAATCGTATTCGCGGTCAGCACACCAGACGTGCGCTGACGCGGCGGATTTCCTCCACAAGCGTATATTTGAGGACACCCAGGCTAGTTGCTATGCACCCGCAGAGGGCAATTTCCTCCGGCAGATGGCGCTGTGGAGTGCAGGCGAACACAGTTGCTGCACAGCCACAGATGCCAGACGGGAATTGTACAGATCCAGGACAAGGTACAATCAGGCAGGGCTGGATAGCCCACAAGAAACAGAGCAAAGGGACAGAACCAATGTGTGTCCCCCAAACTAGTCGCCACCCAGCGACGGTGAACACACAACGGCGGAAACGAAGTGGGAATGCAATCGCAAGAATGGCGATTGCCGACAGAGACACAAGACTGAGCAAAACAGGGCACGAGGGTAGCAAAGGCACAGCAAATAATACAATGAGGAGATATGGAAAATAACAAACGCTAGCTAACCGCAAACACCGCACTCATTCGCAACAGTGCACGCGGTTATGCGCGGTCTCCACGTGATAAGCACAATAGAGACAAGCACGCCTAACTAACCATTAACAGACAAACATGAAACAGAGGACGCGAGCGCTTGCTTAACGGTTACCTCACCGAGCCTCCAGCAAGCGTAACAGACAAGACAGACACACGAAAACAGGGACAAGCGAAAGAGAGGATCCACAGCACTAACGAGAAGCGAGTGCGATCCAGGTACAGAGTAGCAGAACAGAAGGATCCACAGCACTAGCGAAAAGTGGCTAGCGCGATCCCAGGAGACAGAACAGAAGGATCCCCAGCGCTAGCGAAAAGTGGCTAGCGCGATCCTAGGAGACAGAACAGAAGAGATAGCTGGTAGCAACCGCTGCACCAGCTATACTCCAAGAACAGAGATCAGAACCATTTCCTGTCGGCCACCGTTGGGACAGGACAATGGCAACAGAACAAACAGATAATACAACCTGACTGGGCTAGAAGGGGAGCCTAAAGCAACCCCCAGGAATTAACTATACTAAATAGCAACGGCTGACACTCCAGCAGTGTCCATCAGGAACAGACCATGGAAGGGAAATGACCAGCAAAGCCTTCTGGGAAACATAAAGCTCTTATAGTGCCAGTCATCAAAGAAGGCAGGTAGGGGATTTGCATAACGAATGTATGCAAATTCCCCAGCAAGAGAACAGACCAGAACTTGCAATGGAAAGACAGGTCTCTGTTCCAGAGTCCTGCAGCATGCAAACCTAAACAATGGTCAAAAGGCTGCCTGCCTGCGCGGGCAGCTGATCGGATTCTCACAGATAGGCAGAAAGGAATTGTTACAGATTCCCATAGGTCATGTTCTCCCATATGCTAAAGGGACTAGAATATTAACCTAAATGTCCTCCCCCCATTGTATTTAACGCAATTTACCTCTTGGTCCTGCAGAAACATGACTTTTGGATCTAATTTTCATGAACTGAATATGGACTAAGCTAAGGCAAATGTGACCAATAGTAAGTCCAAGTACATTCATATCAAAAAATAATTATTTAGTGATGGTATATGTTGTATACGCCTTTGTACTAAAGGGAAGTCAACTTTTATTTCTGAATCATTTATGAAGTACCCTGTATTTTATTTTTAGCTCATTAATGAGATGGAAAAATCCCCGGCTGTGCCTTTGTCAGACACAGAAAATAGATCATTGATCAGTGAGGTCTTTATTATTGGGTTCAGTGTCCACCATGACTACAGATTTGCTCTATTCAGCCTGTTCTTCGTGATCTATGTCATCACTGTGCTCTCTAATCTCTTGATCATCCTATTGGTATTTTTATCTAACCTTTCACAATCACCCATGTACGAGCTCTTGTCCAATCTGTCACTGTCAGAGATTTTTTTTACCAGTGATATTTCTCCACTTATGCTTCATGTCTTTATCAGAAATGGAGCTACCATTCCCATAGCCAGCTGCTTCACACAGTTTTTCTTCCTAAGTTTATTTGCGGCAGCTGAGAGCTTCACTCTATCTGCAATGTCCTACGACAGATTTTTGGCCATCTGCCGACCTCTACATTACAGACTGATCACAGGTCCAAGGATGTGTCTCTGCCTAATTCTTATCTGCTGGACCTTGGCCTTTTTGATCACATCCATTTCAATAAGTTTCATGAAGACATTGCAATTTTGTGGAGCAAATATCATTGACCATTTCTTTTGTGATGTTACACCATTACTAAAGATGTCTTGTTCAGACACTTCCATCATAGAGACTGTTGTGTCTTTACTTTCAACTGCTGCCGCCTTGTTCCCATTTCTTATTATTACAGTTACTTATGGTTTTGTCATCAGAACAATATGTAAGGTCTCATCATCAAAAGGCAAGAAGAAGGCTTTTTCCACCTGTACTTCACACCTGGGAGTTGTCTCTACTTACTATGGTTCCATGATCATAGTCTACGTGGTGCCACATGGACATATACTTATGACGAACAAACTGCTTTCACTGCTCTATACTGTGATCAACCCCCTAGTGAATCCATTTATTTACACATTGAAGAACCAAGAAATTAAGGAAGCAGTGATACAAATCTTGAGAAACACAAAGAGATAGGTACAATAATGTTTCACACTGATTAGAAGCTTAATTGGATACAAAATTACATACAGGTAATTATTTTGTGATGTTACACCTTTACTAAAGTCGAGGTCCCCAAGACTCTTTTCTTGGCCCCCTGCTGTTCTCAAATCTCAATTTAAAATGCCTCCATCGGCAAACTTATCTCCTCTCTGGGATTCAACTATCACCTATATGCAGACGACACTCAGATCTACCTCCATACCATGGATCTCTCCACCACCACCATGAAGAAGGTATCCTCCTGCCTCTCAGCCATCTCATCCTGGATGTCAAGTAGGAGATGTAGGTCGGGCAGGACTTGTGTACAGATTTTTAGGCCAAACATAGGGTCTTGAAACTGATTCTGAAGAGAATTGGAAGCCAGTGAAGGCATTTGCATTGTGGAGTCATGGAGACAGAATGGTGGGAGGAGTAGATTTGTCTGGCTGCTGCATTCATGATGGATTGTAGGGGGGTAATGTTGTTCTGAGGGAAGCCTGAAAGGAGGTTGTAACAGTAGTCCAAGCGGGAGTACCCAGAATAATGTGAACTTGTATTATTGGGACTACCACTCCAGAGTATGATCTGGCATTGTATTACTACCTGTATTGTGTTGTATATCTTATTGCTTTATTGCCTATATTGTGTTGTTGTATCTTATTACTTTTTACCTGTATTGTGTTGTTGGTCACCCCTGTTATCATTGTCTGCAATCTTATGTATTTTACAGTGCTGCATAATATGTTGGTGCTATACAAATCCAATAAATAATAATCACATATATGCACTGCTGCCCTCTTACAAAAAGGTCTGTAAGGAGACAATTAAAGTGTTTAGGGAGCGACCAGAAAGTCTGGTCAGGAGAACAAGCTGGAGAGATGCCGATTTGTGTACCGAAGCACCAATTTACAGTAAAAACATAAGGGAGATGAGCACACACTCGAAAGGACATCACAGAATTCAGACTGCTGCTGGTGGAGTATTCTCTCCTGGTTTCAATGTCGACCCAGGGGCGGACACACGACCGTGCAGGCCATGCAGACGCACGAGGGCCCCTCAGGTTCCGTTTCTGGAGGGGCCCATTAAGTACCGCTGATGATGATTTTTATTTTTTTTTACATATGTCCCAGAGCTGCAGGAGCTAGGACCCGAGGGATGCTATTTGGCCACACCCCTCCTTCCCTTCCTCCCCGTCCCTCCCCTCTGGCTGATGGTACCGAGATAGATGTCAGTTTCAGACATGTGCACGCTGATCTGACGTCTCCGTGTAAGCAGTATGCGTGGCTCGGCGGGAAACAGCTGAGGAGAGGAGAGAGCTGGCAGGAGATTCTGATGAGGAGCCCAAGGAGACAGGAGACTGCAGATCAGATCCAGGGCCCAGCGGCTCTTTGGACTAACCTCCCCCTCCTACTATTGATGGATCTCCGGCCACAATGCTTGTCCCCTGCAGCATATATCAGGGACTGGTGAAAGGTCACACTGCTGTGCACCACTGACAGGAGTCAGGACAGGAGACTGAGAAGCCAAAACACACATGCTGAAACTCCCCCTCTCAGAGTCTCATGCAGGTAAGTGTCTGGATGTAGGGAAAGGGGAGAGCTGGCATAAGTTATGTGTAGTCTGGGAGGGGGAGATGTGGACATGTCTGTGTGTGGGGGGATTTAGCTATGGGGGACAGGTGTGAGTTCTAGAAGGGGGGCTAGATCTGGCTGTGAGGATTTACCTGTAGTGGCAACATTGGGTGGCAGTAAGAATGAAATTTGGCTGTAGGTAGAAGCAGTAGGAGGGAGGTGTCACTGACATTGAATGGTAATCCACTGACGTTTGTTTAAATATTGGAGGAATTAGGTGTTTTTTAGGAGGATTAAAGAGACTCTGAAGTCTCCCTAAAATGAGGTTTTTAGTTTAAAAAACCTCATTACCATTATTGTCCCACCTAAAATGCCTCAGAACCGCGGCTGAAAATCCCCTTGATCACCCCAAACTCTCGGGGTACATGCAGGCAACTTCCGCATAGAGGCAGCGCGGCTCTGCCTCTATGTGCGTCAATCAGCGCGGATCGTGCCTCTGCCCCGCCCCTCTCAGTCTTCCTTTACTGAGAGGGGCGGGAGAGGCGGAGATACGCGCTGATTGACGCGCATACAGGGAGTGCAGGATTATTAGGCAAGTTGTACTTTTGAGGAATAATTTTATTATTAAACAACAACCATGTTCTCAATGAACCCAAAAAACTCATTAATATCAAAGCTGAATATTTTTGTAAGTAGTTTTTAGTTTGTTTTTAGTTTTAGCTATTTTAGGGGGATATCTGTGTGTGCAGTTGACTATTACTGTGCATAATTATTAGGCAACTTAACAAAAAACAAATATATACCCATTTCAATTATTTATTTTTACCAGTGAAACCAATATAACATCTCAACATTCACAAATATACATTTCTGACATTCAAAAACAAAACAAAAACAAATCAGTGACCAATATAGCCACCTTTCTTTGCAAGGACACTCAAAAGCCTGCCATCCATGGATTCTGTCAGTGTTTTGATCTGTTCACCATCAACATTGCGTGCAGCAGCAACCACAGCCTCCCAGACACTGTTCAGAGAGGTGTACTGTTTTCCTTCCTTGTAAATCTCACATTTTATGATGGACCACAGCTTCTCAATGGGGTTTAGACCTGGTGAAACAGGAGGCCATGTCATTAGTTTTTTTTCTTTTATACCCTTTCTTGCCAGCCACGCTGTGGAGTACTTGGACGCGTGTGATGGAGCATTGTCTTGCATGAAAATCATGTTTTTCTTGAAGGATGCAGACTTCTTCCTGTACCACTGCTTGAAGAAGGTGTCTTCCAGAAACTGGCAGTAAGACTGGGAGTTGAGCTTGACTCCATCCTCAACCCGAAAAGGCCCCACAAGCTCATCTTTGATGATACCAGCCCAAACCAGTACTCCACCTCCACCTTGCTGGCGTCTGGGTCGGACTGGAGCTCTCTGTCCTTTACCAATCCAGCCACGGGCCCATCCATCTGGCCCATCAAGACTCACTCTCATTTCATCAGTCCATAAAACCTTAGAAAAATCAGTCTTGAGATATTTCTTGGCCCAGTCTTGACGTTTCAGCTTGTGTGTCTTGTTCAGTGGTGGTCGTCTTTCAGCCTTTCTTACCTTGGCCATGTCTCTGAGTATTGCACACCTTGTGCTTTTGGGCACTCCAGTGATGTTGCAGCTCTGAAATATGGCCAAACTGGTGGCAAGTGACATCTTGGCAGCTGCACGCTTGACTTTTCTCAGTTCATGGGCAGTTATTTTGCGCCTTGGTTTTTCCACACGCTTCTTGCGACCCTGTTGACTATTTTGAATGAAACACTTGATTGTTCGATGATCACGCTTCAGAAGCTTTGCAATTTTAAGAGTGCTGCATCCCTCTGCAAGATATCTCACTATTTTTTACTTTTCTGAGCCTTTCAAGTCCTTCTTTTGACCCATTTTGCCAAAGGAAAGGAAGTTGCCTAATAATTATGCACACCTGATATAGGGTGTTGATGTCATTAGACCACACCCCTTCTCATTACAGAGATGCACATCACCTAATATGCTTAATTGGTAGTAGGCTTTTGAGCCTATACAGCTTGCAGTAAGACAACATGCATAAAGAGGATGATGTGGTCAAAATACTCATTTGCCTAATAATTCTGCACTCCCTGTAGAGTCGGCAGCAAAATCCACGACCAAGAAAATGGTGGATTTTGCCTGGGGTTTACCCCAGAGAGTTTGGGGTGATTGAGGGGATTTTCAGCGGTGGTTCTGCAACGTTTTAAGAGAGCCTTGTAATGAATAGCTAAGATGCCGCTGCACGGGCAAGTGGCAAGGCGGCTGTCTCCGCGTTCAAGCTGGCGGCCTTTTCCGCGCAGCAACATGTCTCTGGTTCGCCTGGTCCTTCTAGTGCACACAGATGGAGAGTTACGCGCACGCGCGCCAGGCGACAGGACCTTTATGCCAGCAGAAGGGGTGTCAGCTGATCAGGCCGATCAGTTGATCCCAGCTGGACTCTGGATTGGCTGAGTGTCTGGGGCGACGCTGTGGAGCGCTGTAAGTATATATAGGACTTGCTTGTCAGTTGCAGGTTGTCTGCCGTTGCGAATACTTACGTGTGAGCACTCAGACCTCAGTCAGATCTTACAGTGTGTTAGAACCAGCTGGAACTGGGAATTCACACTTAGCCAGATTCCTTCTTTATGCGCTAATGTGTTATTGTACTGTTATACTTCAGACTAGTTCCCGGGTGTTGAGACCAAGGACCTCACATCCAAGACTAGGGGATTACTGTGTTACTATTGTTATACTTCAGACTAGTTCCCAGGTGTTGAGACCAAGGACCTCACACCTCAGACTAGGATTGTGCTATATTTATATACCTGTTATGATCCCTGGCTTAGCTGACCACTCTCCTGCTTACTGATTCGGTATCTTGCCTATCTTTCTTCCCGTTGCCAACCTTCCCTGTACCCGGATACCATATCAGTCTTCTGTCTCTGTACCTTATCTGCTCGTGTGTTGCTGACCTGGCTTGTTTGACCCTTCTGGCTGTCACTCGTCCCTTGGGTGAGCAGCCTCACTGTACTTCTCGTGACACCAACTCTATAGGTGTCCATTAGCTGTAAAGGCTGCCTGCTCCACAGGAAGTCCTCCTTACAGTCCAGTCAGGGGACTTTACCTATAGGAGTCCACTGGCTGCAGTACAGTCTGATTCCCAGCCCATCAGGGAATCCTTGGCTGCAGTACAGTCTGATTCCCGATCCATCAGGGAATCCCTGGCTGCAGTATAAATCTCCATCTCCTCCTATTCAGGAGGTCAGTTTCTACACAGTCAAAGGCCACCTGCACTTCAGGTGTCCACTGGCTGTCCAATTCCCTGCTCTTCAGGGAATCCTTGGCTGCAGTTGTGTCTGTATCTCCCGCTCCTCGGGAGATTGCCTTTCTTACTGTTGCACCAAACACTCACACTACATTAGGTGTCTTGTGTCAAGCTATACTTGTATTATTGGTGATTCTGCAGATCACCATATAATCAGGTATAACACCTGTATTATTGGTGATACTGCAGATCACCATATAATCAGGTATAACATCTGTATTATTGGTGATACTGCAGATCATCAATAATCAGATACACTCTGTGTGCTGACACCAATCGTTACAAGACTATAATGTTAATGAGGATTTTAAAATAAAAAGCTCATTTTAGGGAGACTTCAGAGTCTCTTTAAGGATTGTATTACTATGGAGGGGTTATTTATTGTTTTTCAGTGAATTTGGGAGCAGTTTCGATGTTTTGCACATGTATTGTATCTTAAAATCTTATGAGAGAAAAGCGTGATAGACATGTTATCAGGGGCGTAACTAGGCCCCACCGGGCCCCCCTGCAGATTTTCTGAGCAGCCCCCCCCCCCCCGGGGCCCGCTCGCGGACGTTTTGTGGGTGCTGGAGGGGTGGCAGCATGAGGGGAAAGCCTTGCCCACAGTCGGCGGGGAGAGGGGTAGTTCCCCCCTCTCCCTCACCTCGGGGCTCTCCCCTCTGCGCTCCCCTCCAGCTCGTAAGTGTCTGTGGGGCTGTGGTGGGCAGCGAGCGGCGGGCAGATACATACCTGCTTCCGTGCGTTCCATCGGAGACTTCTCCCTCTAGCGGCTGACGTCACTTCCTGCGTTATTGTATTGTATAAAGGAACCCTGAAATGACTTTAAAAAAGTGTTTCGCTTAAATGGGGCTTCTGCCAGCCCCCTGCAGCCGCCCCCTGCCCGCGCCGTCTCTGAGCAGTCCTCCGGTCCCCCGTCACAGCTATGTTTTGTTATCGTGACTTAGAAGTCGATGGCCGTGCGCATCCTCATTGGCACTCCTGGCGCCGGGAGCGTCCTGCAGATGCAGTGGCCATCGACTTCCAAGTCACGATAACGAAACATAGCTGCCGCAGGGACCAGAGGGTTGTTCCGTGATGGCGAGGGCTTCTGGCTGCAGAAGCCCCAGGTAAGTGAAATACCTTTTTTAAAGTTTCAGGTTTCTTTTAAGGTCTCTTAAAGGAGTACTATCGATTGAAACGACTTTTTTTTTTAATACTGTATATTAGTGTACACATTACCACTAGTGCTAGGGGCACTTTATTTATTCACCCAGGTCTCTCTCTTGCTATCCCTGCTTAAAAATTCATTTCTCACACAGCTCATAGTAGTTTGGGTCACCCTGAGCTGCTTGGTTACTCTGTCACACAGCTCACAAATATATTTCAGTGTCACTCACAGCAATCAGCAGACATGAGGAGAAATAGGCTGATCTGAGGTGGTAACAGGTAACTAAATGAGCTGGAATATTGCTGGAATATAACTAGCTATACCAGGAGTCTGTGTTTACACTCAGACTGGCTGCCTGCTTGTGGTGATTCACTCCAGGCTGCATCCACTTTACAAGCTGCTGAGAGGGGCAGACCACTGTCTACAATTAGCATTATTAGTATCTTTATCAGTCAAGAGAAGCAAAGATAATAAACACACATTGCTAGAATCTTTAACCCCTTACCACCATATCAATAAGATTATTTCAGCAAGGTGATAATTAAACTATAAACTGAGGAGTTGATAGCAACTCCATTGTGCAGACATGGGCTTAGCCCTCTGGGAGCCCTCAGCATATAGATACATTTGTATCAAACACTGACGGCCAAAACTGACGGAGGATTTTACAGCTGAGAGGAACAGCTGTGTGAGGAATCAAATTGCTCCTAGTACTTGTCCTAATGTGTGCTACAACATACAGCATTTAAAAATAAATGCATACATCGATAGTATTCCTTTAAGAAGCATTGGACCCGTACTTTGGATTTTTTGGTCTGCTAGTTATAGAGTACATAGGCATGTCACTGACTGTCCTCAGAGGAGCTCACAGTGTAATCCTACCATAGTGAGTCTAATGTCCTACCATATTATTATTATTACTAGCCGACCCGCGGCGTAACATACACCGCATAAGAGGGTAGAGGGCAGGAAGAGGGTATTGGGCACAGCGGCGGGGAGGGGGGTTGGACCCCCCTCAACTGGGCCCCCCATGTGTGCTCTACCTCCAGCTTAAGCTCAGCAGGAACCCCCCCCCCTCACCTGGTTCCCCCATGTGCGCTCCCCCTCCTACTTAAGCACAGTAGCAGCCACCACTATTAGTAAGAGGCAGCGGGCAGGGATTACTCACCTCTTCCGTGTTCCAGCGTGCGTTCCACTGTCGTCACTTCCTGCAATGCCGCACACTGTATTGGTGTAATTTGCCTTTTTAAAACAGAAGGAAATCTGCAATAATTTTGCTATAAGTGAACACTTGTGGTTAACCACAATGCACTGCTGCTAATTATGAAAATTACCCCTTTTCCCCCTTGGAAAACCAAGCAAGCATCCAGAGCCGCTGGTGTATAGAAAGCATATAGCTTTAAATTGTACACAGTCATATCAAACCCACATGTAGACAACCTGTTTTAGACTTTTGGTCCTCATCAGTACATGGCAGGAATTGATACGGCTGTATGAGATAGGGCTTGGACCAGTACAACATAGTAACCAAGCAACTCAGGGTGACCCAAACCACTCGGAATGTATAGGGGGATAAAAGGGACCAAAAAGACCTCCTACTAAAAAAAAGCAAAGCTTGGTGTAATTTGCCTTCCTAAAACAGAAGGAAATATGCAATTATTCAGCTATAAGTGAACATTTGTGGTTACCCACAATGCACTGCTACTAAATATGCAAATAATTCCCTTTCACCCTTAGTAAGCCAAGCAAGCATCCAGAACCACTGGTGTATCGCAAGCCTATAGCTTTAAGTTTTACACAGTCATATCAAACCCACAAGTGACAGCCTGTTTCAGACTTTTGGTCCTCATCTGTACATGGCAAGGATTGATATGGCTGTATGAGATAGGAGTTGGACCAGTACAACAGAATAACTAAGCAGCTTAGGGTGACCAAAACCACTCGGAATGTAAAGGTGGATAAAAGGGACCAAAAAGACCTTCTACTAAAAAAAAAAAAATCGAAGCTCTGTGTAATTTGCCTTCTTAAACAGAAAAAAATCTGCAATAATTCAGCTATACGTGAACATTTGTGATTACCCACAATGCACCACTACTAAATATAGAAATTATTCCTTTTCACCCTTGGTAAATCAAGCAAGCCTATTGCTTTAAATTTTACACAGTCATACCAAACCCACATGTAACAGCCTATTTCAGACATTTGGTCCTCATCAGTACATAGCAGGAATTGATAAGGCTGTATGAGACAGGGCTTGGACCAGTACAACAGAGTAACCAAGCAGCTCAGGGTGACCCAAACTACGAAGAATGTATAGGTGGATAAAAGGGACCAAAAAGCCCTCCTACTAAAAAAAGTAAAGCTTGGTGTAATTTTCCTTCTTAAAACAGAAGCAAATCTGCAATAATTCAGCTGTAAGTGAACATGTGTGGTTACCCACAATGCAAAGGCTACTGAATATGCAAATTATGCCTCTTTGCCCTTGGTTTGATATGACACTACTTCTTCTTCTTCTTGCTTGGACCAGCCCCTTCTTGTTGCTTGGACCGGCCCAGGGGCAGGGCGCTACTTCTTCTTCTTGCTTGAAGGTTGAGGCACTTACTCTATTATATATATATATAGAAGATTATTATGTACTAGCTGGTCGCCCAGCGTTGCCCGGGTATGTAATTGTTCAATGTTAGCTCTGCCCACTTTTTCTAATCCTAACACCCAATTACTCAATGATGACCTAGTTTGTGAGCTTTGCGGTCTTTGGCATCAATAATTGGCATTGAAATGAAATAAATCTAATTGGCTGTGGCTCCACTCCTTTGAAAATCAATAGGTGAATTTTGATTAGCTTTTGTAGGCTCCACCCACTTTTCTTAATATTAATCCCAGTCACCCAGTGACCAACTATGCAAAGTTTAAGAACCCTGCCATTGACAGACAGTGTAAAAATGGCTGCAGTTTACATTCTGGCAGTGACATTTGTATTTTTCTCCACCCACTGATGTCCTAATGTTTCCAGGGTATGTATTTGGCTGCTGTGGCCACTTTTTCTAACCCTAACACACAATTGTCAATAGTCATTGCCCAAGTTTGTGAGATTTGTGGTCTTTGGCATGAATAATTTTCATTGAAATGAAACACATCTGATTTGCTGTTTGTTGCCCCACCCCTTTTCTAAATATTTAACCCCATTCACCCAATGATCAACTGTACCAGGTTTGAGGCTTGTGCCATTAACAGTGCAAAAATGGCAGCAATTAAATATTTGCCTTGAAAATCAATAGGTGAATTGTGATTGGTTTTTGTAGGCTCCAGCCACTTTTCTGAATATTAATCCCAGTCACCCAGTGACCAACTGTGCAAAGTTTTAGAACCCTACAATTAATAGTGTAAGAATGGCTGCAGTTTACATTTTCCCAGTGAAATTTGTGTTTGTCTCCGCCCACTGAAGACTCGGCATTGCCCAGGTATGTATTTGGCTAGTGTTGGCTGCGTCCACTTTTTCTAACCCTAACACAAAATTACTTAATGACCAAGTTTGTGAGCTTTGCGGTCTTTGGCATCAATCATTTGCACTGAAATAAAATAAATCTGATTGGCTGTGGCTCCACCCCTTTTCTGAATTTGAACCCCAATCACCCAATGGCCAACTGTACCAGGTACAGGTGATTAACAGGGCAAGAATGGCATCAATTAAATATTCCCCTTAAAGATTAATAGGTGGATTTTGATTGGCTTTTGTAGGCTCCACCTACTTTTCTGAATATTAATGTCAGTCACCCAGTGACCAACTGTGCAAAGTTTGAGAACCCTACCATTAATAGTGTAAGAATTGCTGCAGTTTACATTTTCTCAGTGAAATTTGTATTTGTCTCTGCCTACTGATGACCCAGCATTGCCCGATTATGTATTTGGCTGGTTTTGGCTGCGCCCACTTTTCCTAACCCTAACACACAATTACTCAATTACTCAATGACCAAGTTTGTGAGCTTTGCGGTCTTTGGCATCAATAACCTGCATTAAAATGAAACAAATCAGATTGGCTGTTTGTGGCTCCACCCCCTTATATAAATGTAAATCCCAGTCACGCAATGATCAACTGTACCAGGTTTGAGGCTTGTGCCATTAACAGTGCAAGAATAGCAGCAATGAAATATTCCCCTGAAAAATCAATAGGTAATTTTTAATTGTTTTTTGTAGGCTCCACCCACTTTTCTGAATATTAACCCCAGTCACCCAGTAACCAACTGTGCAAAGTTTGAGAACCCTACCATTAACAGTGTAAGAATGGCTGCTGTTTACATTTTCCCAGTAAAATTTGTATTTGTCTCCGCCCACTTATGACCCTGCGTTGCCCGCTTATGTATTTGGCTGGTGTTGGCTGTGCCCACTTTCCTAACCCTAACACACAATTAATCAATTACTCAATTACCAAGTTTGTGAGCTTTGCGGTGTTTGGTAACAATAATATGCATTGGAATGAAACAAATCTGATTGGCTATTTGTGGCTCCACCCCCTTTCTGAAATTGAACCCCAGTCACCCAATGATCAACTATACCAGGTTTGAGGCTTGTGCCATTAACAGTGCAAGAATGGCAGAAATGTAAATATTCCCCTTGAAAATCAATAGGTGAATTTTGATTGGCTTTTATAGGCTCCAACCACTTTTCTGAAAAATAATCCTAGTCACCCAACGACCAACTGTGCAAAGTTTGAGAACCCTGCCATTAACAGTGTAAGAAAAACAAAAG
Source organism: Hyperolius riggenbachi (assembly GCF_040937935.1). NCBI lineage: Eukaryota > Metazoa > Chordata > Amphibia > Anura > Hyperoliidae > Hyperolius > Hyperolius riggenbachi. The sequence continues at coordinate 65,966,628 of NC_090652.1, forward strand.
TTTGCTTTCTTAAAACAGAAAGAATTTGCAATAATTCAGGTAAGAGTGAGCTTGAGATGTCTCCCAGTGCATTGCTGCTGAATATATGCAAATTAACCATTATTACCCTTAGAAGCTAAACACACATCCAGAACTGCTGGACTGCAATGATGTGTCAGCTTGTTAATTTGAACAGAGCCATGATAATCCAACATGCACACAGATTGTTTTGGATTATTTGATCCTCATCAGTGCATAGCAAGGACTCATTTGGCTCTATGCAGTAGGGCTTGTAACACCGAGAGGTACAGACTAACCAGCAAACTCATGGTGACCCAGAACTCATTAGTGTGTAAGGGACTACAATGGTCCTAAAAGCCCCCTTACTAAGATGTTAAGAAAAACAAAAGTTTGCTTTCTTAAAACAGAAAGAATTTGCGATAATTCAGGTTGGAGTGAGCTTGAGATGTCTCCCAGTGCATCACTGCTGAATACATGCAAATTAACCATTCTACCCTTAGAAGCTAAACACACCTCCAGTGTAACAGTGTAAGAATGGCTGCAGTTTACATTTTCCAGTATTTTTCTCTTTTTGGTTATGTGAATAAAAAGTATCCTATACTTTATTCCAGGTAAGGTACTATGTGTGTGCCAAATTTTACTCAAATCCGTTCAGCCGTTTTTGCGTGATCGAGTAACAAACATCCAAACATCCAAACATCCGAACTTTCCCATTTATTATATTAGTAGGATTTATATACCACTGATATCTTCTTCAGCACATTACAGAGTACATAGTCATGTCACTGACTGCCCTCAGAGGAGCTCCCTGCCCCTGCAGAAAATACAGCACCTGCATAGCACTCTAAAAAAAAAAACATCCTGGACCTGCCTCCTGTTTACAATCCACTGTCTTGTCTTCCCATGTGTGTCAGTGGATGCCCATGGTTTGCCTGCTGGACCAGGCAATGTGCAATTTAATTGAGCATGGGGAGGCAGCCCTTAGGCAGCTGGATAAGGAGCAGATGGCAGCACAAGAGGGCTCACAGGTAGTGGAGGAGGTGGAGGAGTTGAAGATCCCTAACCTGAATGCTGAGGAGGAGGAACAGAGCACCGCTGGCATTGTACGGGGATGGCGGCTTGGGGAGGATGACACGGCACAGGAAGGGACTACAAGGATGATGAAGATCTTTTTTGCCAATGCCCACTTTTTTCCCATGGGTGTGCACATGTTGCGATACCTTCGCAGGGACTCCCGGGTGATCCAGATGCATTCAAAGGAGGACATCTGGACCACCTTGATGCTGGACCCACGTCGGAAGCTGGGAGAGTTCATGACGCCATTCACCACCGAGCAACGCACAAGGGAGTTGCAGGGGGCCCTTGTGCGCAGACTACTGGAAGCATTCCCCCAGCCTTCCACCCCCACTGTAACTGCTCTGCCAACCCAGCAACAGGTGCCTGACATTGCCACCAGCAGCACAACAACTACCACCAGCAGCAGCAACTGGTGCCCCGGAGATCTGAAGAGCCTAAGCAAGAGCCTGTATGCAGTGCAGCAGCCCACAGCAAAGGTGCGAGCCACAGCATCCACCTCCAACCAGCGACTGACCAGCATGGTGGCTGACTACATGGGGTCATTCAGCAGGCTTAATGACACCGACAGCCCCGTGGATCACTTGGAGTACTGGGTCAAGAAACTGGACATCTGGAGCAAGCTTGCCCTGTACGCCCTGGAACTCCTGTCCTGCCCCCCTTCCAGTGTCCTCACCGATAGATGCTTCAGTGCGGCCAGTGACGTGGTCACCGAGAAGCGCTTTCGGCTCTCCCACGCTTCTGTGGACAAGCTCACCTTCCTGAAAATTAACCAGACTTGGGTGGAAGGTGAGTTCCTGGCCCCTATTGTTGGACACAGAGGGACATGAAGTGGCTGCTGCAATGTGTTAACCATGCCTGCCTTTCTAAAGAAAGTTGCAACCTGCCTACCTTGGTTCATTTTTTTGCTGTGGTGCTACCAGTGAGTTGCCATGGTCCTTCTGTGCTGCCGAACTGACCATCCACTTTGTCCTCCTGACTCAGTCGCTACTACACTCTGCGTTCACACTGCCTGGGCCCACTGACACATCTAATTTTTTGGGCAGCACTATAACACTGTGGTACTACCAGTGAGTTGCCATGGTCCTTCTGTGCTGCCGCACTGACCGGCCACTTTGACCTCCTGACTCAGTCGCTACTAAAGTCTGCGTTTATACTGCCCAGGTCCACTGACAAATCTGCTGTTATGTCATTGCTAATCGCTGCAAAACCCCCCCCAAAAAAATTACAAAAACTTCTCTGGGTCTTTTTGGCATCAGCCACTCATCCTCCTCCAGTGGTACCATCACCGCCAAGTGCCATTGGGACTCACCTTTACCTCTGTGATTGCTTAACGTGTATTTCCCTGTTTAAAACCACTTGTTATTACCAATGAATAGCCCCATTTAAAGTGTTGATTTCACACTGTAAAATCCATTTTCTCACAAACAAAAAATTATTTTTGGAATTTTTTTTGTTTAAGTTGTAGCCCCTTACCACCTTGATAATCCATGCAATTTGGGGGATTGTAGCATGTATGGGGGCTTTGCTATTAACTTTAAAAGAAAATCCGGATCCGGCCGTGGATCCGGCCGTGATTGCCTCATTTACGACCAAAAATCGGCGTCATGCCGTGGACGCATTTCATAATACGGAACCAATGACGCCGGAGGCAGATTTTTTTTGAACAACGGCCGTGGTTGCCGAATTCGTGGATCAAGACCTCCGAGCATCAATATAGCTTATTCACTCATTAGTTTTCATATGGCTGGCGATTGTATTTAAATTCCACACCGTGCAGAGCCGGGTCCTTTCTAACAGGTGAATTGCTTTTACCTCTGGTGGATCAAGGAAATTCATTTGTTTTCCAACAGGGAGTTATTGTTTGGCTACCTACACTTTGTTTAGTAAATTATCATCATGCAGACATTGGTTTTATGATGTATTTTATTTTTTTTGCACCTATTGTGAACAAATAAAGTATTGGAATTTTGAATATTATCAGATACACGGTGCCACCTGATTCAGGGTTACTTGTTTGGATGATTGATTGCATGCAATCAATTCCCTTTGTGCGCATCCCTTTTTTCTTATGCGTGTGCTGAACTTCATTTGTATTACAACCTCTCACAAACAAAATAATTTGACCACCCCCGGAGTCGAACTAAAAACCTTTGGAGCTAGAGCTTTCTGTCATGCTGCCCCTACTCTTTAGAACACTTTTCCACACCCAATCAAGACAGCTTCAACCCTGGACACATTTAAATCAAAACTGACCTGTTTAGTCTGCCATTTATGATCACATACATTTTTTCCACTTTGGGTCCTACGAGAGAAAGGTGCTTTACAAATGTTTTGTTGTTGTTGTTGTGGTTGGATCTTCTCTAATGCAGGATATTAATAACATTGTTTTCTTTTTTTTTTTAATTGTCTTTGTCTGGAGATACAGTAATTCCTCCAGGTAAATTCCACAATGCATGCACTGTATCTGGGGGACTGTAAGCGTTGCAATACTTGTGGGACAACATGACTCTGTGGGACTAATTTAGCTTTAGTCCCCAGCTCATTGCTCACTAATATAAGCACACATGTTCCATTTACAGGGTAGCGCACACATTTGTAGCAGCCAGATGTTTCACCTTCATGCTTTAATTTCTCGTTTCCTTGTATTTGTGGATCTTTCTTATACGAGGATACTTACCACAGTTGTTGCTGCTCTCTGATACACAGGTAGACAATACCTCTAAGCTTATCCTTCCTTTTTAAAGCAGACTATAACCCAGAATTTCTTCTTTGCTCTAAAAGATTATTTACAAATATAATATACTAACACAATGTTTTTTTTTTAGTAAAACAGCATTCAAAGGGTTACATCACAGGGATGACTCTTTCTTCTGCAGGGAGAACCCGCATCCGAACTGTTGTTAAGCTTATCTTGTGTACACATTCTTTACTTGATACATTTATGTAAACATTCTCTGGCTGTGCAGGACTTCAGCTGATGAGTCCTGGGGTGAAACACAGGTCAGAAATCACTGGTGGCTGCATTCACAACAGAATGACAACATTTATAAATAAAATGCACCAGCAGCTTTAAAAATAAATTAACTGAACTTTGGGAAGTTATAATGTCTAAATGTGTAATAATACTTGTGCACAAAAGCAAATATGATAATTGTATGGATTATAAAAAGTAGGAAAACACATTTTTGTCGAAAATGTTGTCAGAGTTTTAAACCGCTTTAAGTTGAGGTAGTGGAACACGGTTTTTTAAAAAGAGGTTGTTCTGCCCACATTTTTTCATAATGTGACTGTCACAAATTCACTTATTTGGACTATTTTACAGTAGCTTCCAGGTTAACATTAACTGTCATGTACCGCATTTAAATGTATACATTTTCCTTTCAAACTTTAAAATCGATTAAAAAAACCCCCCAAAAACTATAAGGTCTTCTTTTAAAAAAAAAATTCTTCTTATTCCCACTATTCTTCTTAACATATCTGGCAAATTTTGTGTCTTTAGCGTATAAGGGGGCTTTGCTATTAACCGCTAAAGTCGGCGGGTTTTTAATCACGACTCGTGATTCGTGATGATTACATGTGTTTTTTCTACTCAAAACCGCACTCGAGTCGGATATCTGTTTCTGTCTGTGATTGTGATCATGAGTCAATTCATAAGTGGGCGGAGTCTAATTTGTGATCACTCAAATATGTGATTGGGGTATCCGAGCACCACTGATTGGATTACCTGTTTGGACACAATACAGAAACTGTACTAAAAATTACATTATTGCACATGGTTACTTTAATTTCATCCATAATACCTACTAAATGCTGGTCTTAATTTAAAAAAAAGAAAAAAAAAAGGTAAGCTGGTCCCCTCTCTCAAGCAGGTATAATCAATGTTCTACTTCATACATTGAAAGAAGGATTATCACAACTGGCAGAACTTATATTAGAGTATGCTTCAGTACACACTGCATGTTCTGGGCCAAAACCCTTTACCAGATGGTTCAGGCTGTAACTTGTAGTGCAATAGAAATAACTGGGCCCAGGACCGGATTTACCTCACAGCAGCCTCTAGGCACAGATGTCCTGGCACCCTACAGTTCACCCTCCATGAACCTACAATATTGAGTAGCTAGAGGTACCCCAAGTATTCGGTAGCTAGAGGTGCCTCTAAATGGAGGGAGATCTGGTAATAGGAATGCTGGAAAGGGGTGAGTAACCTATCATTTACACCCTCATCAGGAATCTGCATAGGGAAGGGGGCACTTGGGGAGGAGAGTGTGCCGCCTTTCCATCATCTGGCGCCTGTAGGCACGTGCCTACAGTGCCTTCTGTTAAATTCGGCCCTGAGGGCCCCCTCCTGCAAAACTTTGGAGGGGGCCCCCTACCCCCCTCGCTTTCTGCACAGGTAAACTGAGAACCAAAGCTTTTCAATTGTCTAGTGCACACTTGAATGTGTTTTCCCTATGCAGATAAATATAGACAGCAGTGAAGCACTGCATGCATTTTCTCTATCAATTACATTAGCTTCTGTAATAAAACATTCATGTTTTCACACATACAGACACTCATGGTGTATGGAAAACTGACAGACAAGTGTACTTCCAGCCTCAGATTCATATTACACCCCTCGGCCCACCTCTGATGGAGCAGAACTGGCTCTGCAGACTTCTTGGCAGCATCGCTACAGTACAGAGCACTTGGGGAGGGGTAGAGAGGTTGGGGGCAGGCCTCTGTACACAAGACCCTGCTGCACACTGAAGAGGCACTGTCTACAAATCTTTGTATGTTTTTTTTCTTAGATGTCTGTCTCTCAGCACAGGGAAAATAAACTTCTCCCCCATGGGCCCTCTGCAGGTTATTCTCCTCCCACAGGCCCCCCTGCGGCTGCATCCCGTTTATTCCAGATTGTTACGCCACTGCTGTAGTGTATACTGCAGCATACTCTACTACATTTTGAACAAAAGTTTTTTTTCATTGTATTAAGTTACTATCCCATTGATGCCTCTAGCCAATAGGGGTTGTATCAATTGCCTTTCAGGTCAGTTTTAGAGCCCATTGACATCTGGATAGAGTTAAGGTGCACATTAACGGTGCAATTCTAGCGATCTGTCGACCTTCAGATCTGGTATTTGTGATCAAGAAGGAAACAATTGTGAATAATAAATCAGCCCCTAAATGGGATTGAAAATATCACTAATTAGATCATTTATATAGAAAAAAATGTAATCTAAAATAATCGATAACCCAAATGATAACGTGATTTTTTATTTTTTTTTTGATTGGCGTCATCAGCACTCTCCAATATGATTGCAATTAATGGAATGGAAGGTAACATTTTCACTAAAATTGCTCCATTAATTGCAATTTTACATTGTGTTTTACCATTTTTGAAGAAGGTCTACAGAGATAACGGCAATAAATACAATAATAAGAAAAAAAAAATTACAAAGGGAATTGGATAAGAAACAATTTTTGCCCAAAGAAAATGAGGATATAAAATCAGGATATAAAATCAGTTTGGTAGAGTAGATCAAAGTCACACATTGCTGCCGGGAGGTGAACTGTCTGTCAGACTTTCTAGAAATGTAGGAGAGGAATGTAAAATTAAATACAGTGTATATGGCTGTCATTGGATGAGGGTCAATTTTCACTTTGGCCCAAACATCATCAACAACATCCAACAAGGGGCTTGATTCACAAAGCCGTGCAAACTGTTTAGCACGAGTGTGCTAAACAGTTAACATGTGAAGTGCCGTTCGCTGACTTTTGCCGATTTGCGGCAAATTGCGCGCGCAAAAGTCCGCGAACGGCACTTCTCGTGCTAACTGTTTAACACACTCGTGCTAAACAGTTTGCACGGCTTTGTGAATCAAGCCCAATGTATGTATTTTATAGCAAGATATAGGGCCGTATGCAATTACATCATTTTCCAGCACTTTTCAACTAAGAAAGTACGAAAAAGTAAATGAGAAAGGACTCAAATTTATGTTGAGCATTTTCTTGCTTTCTGATGGCTTAAAATGCATTTTAATGACAAATTTAATAATATCACCTAGGAGAAAAGTCAGGAGAAAAAGTGAATTGCATATGGGCCATAATGTTTTCGGGAAACAAATAAATTCCTTGTTGCTATGCGTCACAAGTGACATAAAGTCTCCTCACCTTCTAAACTGTTCATAATTATTTTATATTTTTAGGGGGTGCCTTCTTCCCTCCCTATTATTACAGCCCCCTTAATTTGGCCAGGTGTGAGCACTGGGATCCTCCTGATCTACATTAAACTCTTTACTTGGAGAGTGACCAAACCAACAGGAGATCAACTCTATAGGGTGGTTGGTTCCACTGTACCCAAAGCCCTTTACTGTGGTTGACTTTCTCTAACCATGTGAGTACTATAACATTTATTATTACTGTCTACTGACATATTACACCATAACGGTCTCCCTGGTCTCTCCTGTGGTTTTTTTTTACCATTCTGGAGGATCTGCAGGTTCTCCAGCCCCACCCCCTCTAAGATATGATGTAATCCGTACTAGCTGTATAAAAAAGATGTTGGTTGGGCAAACAGACAATGTAGAGCTGCTACAGGTGGCTGTTATGCTAAATACACATACTTGACTATTGTCACCCATCAGATTTGAGATAAATCTTTCATGTGACACTGCAGTGTACAAGCTTCATATAAACATGTCCCATAGCCACAGCTAGATGCACGAGAAGAATGAAAAAGGGACAATGGCATGTCAGATGGCACACAATTCTCCAAAAATCTGTTCCAATTCCACAAGAGAAGGGGCTTAGCTCAAGAAAGAGATGAGCAATAGTGATAGAGGAACATGTTCACTGGCAAATAGCACCCGGTGGACATTCACTGTTTGCATTTACGATGATCTCTTCAGGATGCGCTAAAGAAGAAACAACCCTGGTTGGTATTTTACAGTCTGCCTTGGGTCAGTGTAGGGAGAGCTGTGCTGCTGATTGAGAGACATAGATTACAGTTCTATGTGGCCCAGTGCTGTTTAGCTGCTGTATCGGTGTTCTGCTCTTGCAGTTTACCAGCTAGGGACCCCCAATAGTCTTTTTTAGGACTGATCCTGCTGTTATTTTTTGTTGTTGTTGCTGTTTGTGGTGTGGTGTGCAGCTTGCTTATAGTACATCACCCATGTGGTATAGTGTAGTGTGTGGCTGCATCACTGTTACAGCTCTTCAGCCTGTCACTGTGCTAACATAAAGTGATTGAGTGGCCACACTGTACTTGATTTGTGTCACCTGACATTGTCAAACAAAGGGCTTGATTCACAAAGCGGTGCTAACTGTTAGCTCGCTTGTGAAAAGCCCCTTATCACGCCTAAACTCAGTTTGGGCGTGATAGGTAGAGATTGCGCGCAAAGTCCCGCGAGCAAAACTTTGTGCGCGCAAAGGTCGGTGCACGTGAAACATCACATTGCGGTGCGACGAAAACGGGGCACCCGATGTGCCTGTAATGTCGCATTGGGTGCAACTTTAACATCGCATGGTGCAACGTTAAAGTCCCACCCAATGTCGCATTACAGGCGCTTCGGGTGCCCCGTGTTCGTTGCACCGCAATGCAAAGTTTCGTGCACCAACCTTTGCACTCGCAAAGTTTTGCGCGTGGGACTTTGCGCACGGTCAGATTTGCAAAACGGTGCTAACCCAGTTAGCACCCTAGTTATCACTCCCAACGTCTTTTAGGTGTGCTAACTGGGTTAGCACCGCTTTGTGAATCAAGTCCCAAGTGTTTAACCTCCCTGGTGGTATGATTACTTCCAGATTTTATTGTAGAAAAGTGGTGCAATTTTGTCACAAGCTTTAAGACCATAAAAATCATACCGCTAGATAGATCTGCGGCAGCCCTACACATTGCACACCTCCCTTGGATCCAGCTCAAGGTTACCGTTCTGAGCTGTGGCTTTCCGTCCTGAGCCTGACTCGGGATTCCCGCTAAGGTGGTTAACGTCACTGTTTTTGTAGTGCAGTGTTAAAGAGGAACTCCAGTGAAATGATGTAGTAAAAAAAGTGCTTCATTTTTTACCATAATTATGTATAAATGATTTAGTCAGTGTTTGCTCATTGTAAAATCTTTCCTCTCCCAGATTCACATTCTGACATGTATTACATGGTGACATTGTTACTGTGGGCAGGTTATGTAGCTGCTCCTAGCTGTTTTGGCTGTTAGAGACAGCTGTTTCCTGTCTGTGAACATTGTTACATTGTGGCTTTTTGCCCAGAGTACCGCGGCACTCAGAGCTTCTTGTGGGAGGGGTTTCAGCACAAAATCAGTCATACAGCACCCCCTGATGGTCTGTTTGTGAAAATCATTATATTTCTCATGTAAAAGGGGGTATCAGCTACTGATTGGGATAAAGTTCAATTCTAGGTTGCAGTTTCTCTTTAAGCTTACACACTGCACAAATAGCAGATTAAGTGACTGCACTGTGTTTTAAAAATGTTGTGTCACCTAACCATACATTGTCACACAAAGTATTTCACTGTTGAGTCTGTAGTGCCATTTTAGGCCCACTGTAACGATTGTGGAATTCTCTCCGTGATCAGCGCACAGGATGTGCGCTGACACTGCGGAAATCCTCCACAAGCGTATAATTTGCGGGAACCCAGCAGAAGGTGCAATGCACCTGTAGAGGGAAATTCCTGTCGGCAGGTGGAGCTGTGGAGTGCAGAGGAACAGCTCCTCTGCCCTACCACACGCCAGACAGGAATTGTACGAAGGGAAGAAACGCAATCGCAAGAGAAGCGATTGAGAGTGAGCACAAAGACAGATTGTATGTGTGTGCACCAAACTAGTTGACAACCCGCGACGGTACACACACAACAGCAGATATGAAGTAGGAATGCAATCGCGGGAGAGGCGATTGCCAGAGGTGACACAAGGCTACAGCAAGGCAGAGCACGAGAGTAGCAAAGGCACAGCAAATCATACAATGAGGAGATAAGGAAAATAACAAACGCTAGCTAAACGCGAACACCGCACTCATTCGAAACAATGCACGCGTTTGTGCGCGGTCTCAAAGTGATAAGCACAAAAAAGACAAGCACGCCTAACTAACCATCGACAGACAAACATGAAACAGAGGACGCGAGCGCTTGCTTAACGGTTACCTCACCGAGCCTCCAGCAAGCATTTGTAGCAGACAAGACAGACACACGAAAACAGGAACAAGCGAGAAATAGGATCCACAGCACTAGCGAAAAGAGGCCAGTGCGATCCAGGGAGACAGAGAGATGGAGATCAGACGGATCCACAGCACTAGTGCTAGGCGAGTGCGATCCAGGCAAGACAGATAGAGGAGATAGCTGGTAGCAACCGCTGCTCCAGCTATACTCCAAGAACAAAGATCAGAACGACTTCCTGTCGACCACCGCAGAGACAGGACCATAGCAACAGACAGACAAAACAGATATGCAATCCTAACTGCACTAGGGAAACCTGCCGAGTGCAGTCCCAGGAATTACTCTAAGCTAATCTTCAAACAATGAGCAAGGCTGACACTCTCCGGAGTGTTTCACAGGATAAATCCTTATGACCAGTGAAGGTCTGTGATATCACATGGTATATATAGAGCAAGCCTACAAGGGATGTGGCTAGGCAATTTGCATGACAAACGTATGCAAATTCTTCAGCAGCAGCAAGCTGAAAAACTGACAAAAGGTCTCTCTTTCAGAGACCTGCAGAATGCAGACCTGAACAATGGTCAAAAAGCTGCCTGCCTGCACAGGCAGCTGAGCAGATAATTACACCCACAATCCGCAAGCAACAATTTTTTTTTGCATTTACACAGTTTAAAAAGCCTCTGTGTAAAATACACATTTTTAGAGGAATATTTTGCTATTGATTCCCCAATTAATTGCCATGTGACTGTCATGGCATTGTCTGGATTTTAGAACAGTTTTGACACCTTATTAAAAGAAATTGTGGCTGCAAAGAAGCCCTGAATGTTTTTGAAGTCTGCCATTAAAATCAATGTGGTTCTCTGCAACTGTTTAGTTCACAAACTTTTGTGAAAAAGTTCTCAACCAATTTCATCCAATTCATCCATCACTAATGAGCAAGAGGTTCAGGGTTTATTCTCGGCCTGTATCTCCACCCTTCCAAATAAACAGATGGAGGAAGGACAAGAGCATAAGGATGAGGGAGTTGTAGGCCAAGGAGAAAAGGTAGAAGCCTATTCAAGAAACATTTCCTTTATAGTTAATGCCATAAATTGTTAGCGAGACATGTTTATAGTCATCAAACTTTAATATGTGCAACTGTTTTGGTAACATTGCGCTGACTGAGACGAAAATGACGAAACAAATTAATCCATTGGGCCTTGGTATCTTATTTCTCAGCAAAGCGTTTTTGTTTTGTTTGTTTTTAGCTATATGGAATATTAAAGTGATGGCCTTGTTGTGTTTTTTTTTTTTTGGGGGGGGGAGGGGTGGCATCTTCGTAAATGTTGTGTAAATTGCCTCAAATAGTTAGGAGAATCTGAGAATTACAACAATTTCTCAGTAATTACAGACATTGGCCAAGTAATAGATTGATTTTTGGTCAATCTTGAACTATCTTTGGTCAATCTTGAACTCGAAAAATACAAGACTATTTGTTGCTGTAGGTTTTCAGTACATATATGAATGAGTCCTTTTTGCATGGATCCAAGGGGAGATGGTGAACCTTAAATTTAGCTTGGTGGCTTAAAATATTACATATGTTAGACTGATGTTACATTCATTAATGTTTAATTGATCAATACGCTCCTGGCATGGAGTACTTTTACCCTGCCAAAAGAAATATAATATTAACAGTGTAGCAGTGCCAGTTCAGATAATATGCTTTGCACTTGAGTGTTTTGACATATCATAGGAATATGTTAATTATATTGCCATGTGAGTGGTGAGGTGAAGGATCACCTTAGTAAAAAAAAAAAACGACAGAGGCAACGGGAACCCAATAGTGCAATATGTCACCATTTTCTGAAATGAATGAGTTAACAGGAAATATACTCACAAAGGTAGCTGTAATAGGGGCAACCAACCACTTGAAGCAGGTGGAGAGAATCAGCCCATCTCCACTCAGGCAATCCAGTGTTGGCCGGATGGAATTTGGTCGCACTCTTCAAAAAATTGTAGATTAGATCTGCAGGAGGCTACGTCACTGCAGACTAAAATATACAAACCATCCTCTCGAGACAATGAGAGGGAGGTAAAACGTAGCACAGGAAGGATAAAGAGCCCTCCCCCCAGAAAAAATAAAACTTTGTTAAAAGCCTAAGAAAATAAGAAAATAAGAGGAGTCCCTGGCAATCTGGCTTGTTTGAAGTGGCACTGTTATTAGCCTGAGGAAGTGGGCAAGACCCACAACATGCATTGCTTGTGTATATAAAAATATTTTTTTGTTTAATCCTTGTTAGTATCATTGGATAGGTAAGCCACCGCTTATTTTCTTATTTTATTGTGTTTTTAACAAAGTTTCATTCATCCTGGGCGCCTCTTCACCCTTCCTATGTTAATTATATGGTTTAATAATATGTTGACAGTCTTATATGTTTAAGAGTCTGTTTAAGAACAATGTATTTCCTGATTGTATCTATTTATGATACTTTTGTTCATCTGTATCTCATTATATGTTGGACTGTTATGCTTGTTCTGAAGTATTTTTATGTTACTTTCCTTTTATTTTTACTTTAGAAGTCAATAAAAAACTATTGACAACCAGTGTTGCTCTCCTCCACGGCCTCGTAATCACGGATAACCCGTGATCAGGAGCTGTTTTTTCCTGATGACGAGGTCGGATTCCGAATTTGTGATCACTTCTCAATCTCAGATTCAGTTCCAAATGCACTCATGATCGTGGTCCAAATCCGGCTCATGATCACGGATTTAGCCGTGATCATAGCCGTGATTATAACCTGGAAACTCTTCGACTTTAGAGGTTAATAGCAAAGCCCCCTTACATGATGTAAACCCCAAATTTGCAGGATATGTTAAGTAGAACAGTGGGAACAAGGGGAAAAACCTTTTTTAAGAAAATTGATTTTAAAGTTTCAAAGGAAAATAGTATACATTTAAATGCGATCAGTGACAGTTAATGTATTTACCGCATTTACATGTATACTTTTTCCTTTAAAACTCCCTCGATTTTCTCAAAAACTGTAAGGTCTTTTTGATAAACAAACTTTTCCCCTTTTTCACTGTTCTACTTAACATATCCTGCAAATTTGGTGTTTATATCATGTAAGGGGGCTTTACTATTAACCGCTAAAGTCGGCGGGTTTTGGCGGGTTTTTAATCACAAATACTTTTTTCATTTGAAACTTTAAAATCGATTTTCTCAAAAACGATAAGGTCTTTATGAATTTTCTTTAAGTTGAAGCCACTGATCACTTTTATAATCCATGCAATTTTGGTGATTGTAGCATGTAGGCGGGCTTTGCTATTTAAGGCTAAAATCCAACTCAAATTCGAAGCTCCGATTAAAATCCGGATTATGATCATGGGCGTATCCAGATTTTGATTCTACCATGGCCGGATTTACTCAAATTTGAGATTGGGGGTATCCAAGCATCACTGTTGTACTCTTATTGTTTAGAGTTCAGTAGCCTTTGTACTTATTATACAGTAGGATGTGAACGTTTGGGAAACCTTGTTAATCGTCATGATTTTCCTGTATAAATTGTTGGTTGTTATGATAAAAAATGTCAGTTAAATATATAATATAGGAGACACACAGTGATATTTGAGAAGTGAAATGAAGTTTATTGGATTTACAGAAAGTGCGCAATAATTGTTTAAACAAAATTAGGCAGGTGCATAAATTTGGGCACCACAAAAAAAGAAATTAAATCAATATTTTGTAGATCCTCCTTTTGCAGAAATTACATACAGCATCTCCTTTTGTAAAGTGTGCCGAATGGTTGAACGATGCACAGTGACTCCATCTGCAGCAAGATGATGTTGTAGATATTTGGTGCTGGTCTGTGGGTTCACTGACTGTTCTCACCATTCGTTGCTTCTGTTTTTTCGAGATTTTTCTTGATCTGCCACTTTGAGCCATAACTTCAATGGAGCCTGTGGTCTTCCATTTCCTCAATATGTTCCTAACTGTGAAAACAGACAGCTGAAATCTGAGACAGCTTTCTGTATCCTTCCGCTAAACCATGATGGTGAACAATCTTTGTCTTCAGACCATTTGAGAATTTTTTTAGACCCCCATGTTGCTACTGTTCAGAGAAAATGAAAAGAGGGGAACTTACAATTGACCACCTTAAATACGTTTTCTCATAATTGGATTCACCTGTGTATGTAGGTCAGGGGCCACTGAGCTTACCAAGCCAATTTGAGTTCCAATAATTAGTTCTAAAGGTTTTGGAATCAATAAAATGACAACAGTGCCCACATTTATGCACCTGCCTGATTTTGATTAAAACAATTATTTCACACTTTCTGTATATCCAATAAACTTCATTTCACTTCTCAAATATCACTGTGTGTGTCTCCTATATGATATATTTAACTGAGATTGTTTATCATAACCAACGATTTATACAGGAAAATCATGATGATTAACAAGGTTGCCCAAACCTTTGCATCCCACTGTAGCAGATGGGTATGGTCAGATGCCGATTTCTGTACATTTCTAAATTGTCCTGTTCTGAGCTGTCATTTCAAAATGGGACTTTTTCAACTGCATCTACACATTATTTAAGGATAGGCAGGAAGGAACTGTCACAGATTTCCATAGGTCACATTCTCCGGTTTGCTGTAGGGTCCAGATTACAAACCCATATGCCCCACCCATTCCCCTCCATTAAAGGGAACCATAAACGGAGGGAGATGATAAATGTATACACACCTGGGGCTTCCTCCAGCCCCCCCCCCCCCGGCCTGATCCCTCCCACACCGCCATCTTCAGCCTTCTGTATCTTCAGTAACGGGTCCCGTAAGTTCAGCCAGTCGCAGGCAGTCAGTGAATGGGTAGAGTGCTCTGTGGGAGTGAGACAGAGGAGCGCTCTGCTTTACTGGACCTGTTACTAAAGATGCAGAAGGCTGAGGATGGCAGCGTGGGAGGGATCAGGCCGGGGGGGAGGGCTGGAGGAAGCCCCAGGTATGTATACATTTACCACACCCCCTGGTATCTCTGGTACACTCTAAATTAAATGCAATTTAGATTTGAGTCCTGCAGAAACATGACTTTTGGAACTAATTTTGATGAACTGAATATTAGCTAAATGAAGGCTAATGTGACCAACTGTAAGTCTGGGTACTTACATTTATATCTTAAATATGCAGTGATGTTGTATATGTTGTACATACTCTTGTGCTAAAGTGGAATACAATTGTATTTATGAATCATTTATGAAGTCACATTTGTTTTATTTTTAGCTGATTCATGGAAAAATCCCCACTTGTGCCTTTGTCAGACACTGAAAATAGGTCATTGATCAGTGAGGTCTTTATCATTGGGTTCAGTGCCCCCCATGACTACAGACTTGCTCTATTCAGCCTGTTCTTCATGATCTATGTCATCACTGTGCTCTCCAATCTCTTGATTATGCTGTTGGTATTTGTATCTAAACTTTCACAATCACCCATGTACGAGCTCTTGTCCAATCTATCACTGTCTGAGATCCTCTTTACCAGCAATATTTCTCCACTCATGCTTCATGTCCTTATCAGAAATGGAGCTACCATTCCGATAGCCAACTGCATCACACAATTTTTCTTCATAAGTTTATTTGCGGCAGCAGAGAGCTTCACTCTCTCTGCAATGTCCTATGACAGATTTTTGGCCATATGCAAGCCTCTTCATTACAGACTGATCACAGGTCCAAGGGTGTGTCTCTGCCTAATCCTTATCTGCTGGACCTTGGCCTTTTTGTTTACATCCATTTCAATAAGTTTCATGAAAACATTGCTATTTTGTGGAGCAAATATCATTGACCATTTCTTTTGTGACGTTACACCATTACTAAAGATGTCTTGTTCAGACACTTCCATCGTTAAGACTGTTGTGTCTTTACTTTCATCTGCTGGTGTCCTGTTCCCATTTCTTATCATTACAGTTACTTATGGTTTTATCATCAGAACAATATGTAGGGTCTCATCAGCAAAAGGAAAGAAGAAGGCGTTCTCCACCTGTTCTTCACACCTGGGAGTTGTCTCCATTTACTATGGCTCCCTGATGATAGTCTACGTGGTGCCACATGGACATGTACTTATGACCAACAAACTGCTTGCACTGCTCTATACCATGATTAACCCCCTTGTGAATCCATTTATTTACACATTGAAGAACCAAGAAATCAAAGAAGCAGTAATACAAATCATGAGAAACACAAGGAGATAACGATGATAATGTTTCATATCGATTAGAAGCTCAACTGGATACCGAATTACACATAGGCAAACAGGGGTGCTCGGATACCCCTTTTTAAAATCCAAATAGATTCGGATCCCGATACCCGGATATCCGGATCGGATATCCGAATCCGAACGTTCTGATATCTGCGTACGTGCAGATATCCAAACGCATTACCCGGGATATCTGGGCGGATTCGGATATCCGGATAGAAAAACAGAAGTGGCCTTTAAATTGCTTGTTTTTTAGGGTTAATGAGGCTTGTAGCATCATATTTTTTTAAGGGAAACACTAATTGATTATGTGGGGACTTAAAAGACAAAAAAAAAAAAAATTAAAAATTAACAATTAAAAATTAACATCAATTCAGGCCTAGGTTGATTCCAGACGCACAACTGGGACATGAGAGTTTTCAGGCCGGACACCTCCAAAAAATTAAAGCTATTGTAGTGGCGTAATAGCTGGTGGCAGTGGCAGCAGAAGATATAGTTTTGTGTGGACCCTGGTGGTGGTGGGTACCACAGACAGCAGCAGCAGCAGGAGGAGTAGGTCGATGCAGCTATTGTAGTGGCGTAATAGCTGTTGGTAGTGGCAGCAGAAGATATAGTTCTGTGTGGACCCTGGTGGTGGTGGGTACCACAGACAGCAGCAGCAGCAGGAGGAGTAGGTCGATGCAGCTATTGTAGTGGCATAATAGCTGGTGGCAAACAGGGGTGCTCGGATACCCCTTTTTAAAATCCAAATAGATTCGGATCCCGATACCTGGATATCCGGATCGGATATCCGAATCCGAACATTCTGATATCTGCGTACGTGCGAATATCCAAACGCATTACCCGAGATATCTGGGCGGATTCGGATATCCGGATAGAAAACCGGAAGTGGCCTTTAAATTGCTTCTAAAACTTTTTTTTTAGGGTAAATGAGGCTTGTAGCATCATATTTTTTTAAGGGAAACACTAATTGATTATGTGGGGACTTAAAAGACAAAAAAAAAAAAAGATAACAAAAAAACAATTAAAAATTAACAATTAAAAATTAACATCAATTCAGGCCTAGGTTCCAGAAGCAGAACTGGGACATGAGAGTTTTCAGGCTGGACACCTCCAAAAAATTAAAGCTGGTGGCAGTGGCAGCAGAAGATATAGTTTTGTGTGGACCCTGGTGGTGGTGGGTACCACAGACAGCAGCAGCAGCAGGAGGAATAGGTCGATGCAGCTATTGTAGTGGCATAATAGTTGGTGGTAGTGGCAGCAGAAGATATAGTTCTGTGGTGGGTACCACAGACAGCAGCAGCAGCAGGAGGAGTAGGTCGATGCAGCTATTGTAGTGGCATAATAGCTGGTGGCAAACAGGGGTGCTTGGATACCCCTTTTTAAAATCCAAATAGATTCGGATCCCGATACCCGGATATCCGGATCGGATATCTGAATCCGAACGTTCTGATATCTGCGTACGTGCGCATATCCAAACGCATTACCCGGGATATCTGGGCGGATTCGGATATCCGGATAGAAAACCGGAAGTGGCCTTTAAATTGCTTCTAAAACTTTTTTTTTAGGGTTAATGAGGCATGTAGCATCATGTTGTTTTTTTTTTTTAAGGGAAACACTAATTGATTAAGTGGGGACTTCAAATACCAAAAAAAAAAAAAAAGAAAAAAAAAATAACAATTAAAAATTAACATCAATTCAGGCCTAGGTTCCAGACGCAGACAGCGGTCATGCAGCCCACATTGTGTCCACAGTCCAACCGCACAACTGGGACATGAGAGTTTTCAGGCCGAACACCTCCAAAAAATTAAAGCTATTGTAGTGGCGTAATAGCTGGTGGCAGTGGCAGCAGAAGATAAATATTTTGTGTGGACCCTGGTGGTGGTGGGTACCACAGACAGCAGCAGCAGCAGGAGGAGTAGGTCGATGCAGCTATTGTAGTGGCGTAATAGCTGGTGGTAGTGGCAGCAGAAGATATAGTTCTGTGTGGACCCTGGTGGTGGTGGGTACCACAGACAGCAGCAGCAGCAGGAGGAGTAAGTAGATGCAGCTATTGTAGTGGCGTAATAGCTGGTGGCAGTGGCAGCAGAAGATATAGTTCTGTGTGGACCCTGGTGGTGGTGGGTACCACAGACAGCAGCAGCAGGAGGAGTAAGTAGATGCAGCTATTGTAGTGGCGTAATAGCTGGTGGCAGTGGCAGCAGAAGATATAGTTTTGTGTGGACCCTGGTGGTGGTGAGTACCACAGACAGCAGGAGCAGCAGGAGGAGTAGGTAGATGCAGCTATTTTAGTGGCTTAATAGCTGGTGGTAGTGGCAGCAGAAGATATAGTTCTGTGTCGCGTCGAACCTGGTGGTGTTGGGTACCACAGACAGCAGCAGCAGGAGGAGTAGGTTGATGCAGCTATTGTAGTGGCATAATAGTTGGTGGTAGTGGCAGCAGAAGATATACTTCTGTGTGGACCCTGGTGGTGGTGGGTACCACAGACAGCAGCAGCAGCAGGAGAAGTAGGTAGATGCAGCTATTGTAGTGGCATAATAGCTGGTGGCAGTGGCAGCAGAAGATATAGTTCTGTGTGGACCCTGGTGGTGGTGGGTACCACAGACAGCAGCAGCAGCAGGAGGAGTAGGTCGATGCAGCTATTGTAGTGGCGTAATAGCTGGTGGTAGTGGCAGCAGAAGATATAGTTCTGTGTGGACCCTGGTGGTGGTGGGTACCACAGACAGCAGCAGCAGCAGGAGGAGTAAGTAGATGCAGCTATTGTAGTGGCGTAATAGCTGGTGGCAGTGGCAGCAGAAGATATAGTTCTGTGTGGACCCTGGTTGTGTTGGGTACCACAGACAGCAGCAGGAGGAGTAGGTTGATGCAGCTATTGTAGTGGCGTAATAGCTGGTGGCAGTGGCAGCAGAAGATATAGTTCTGTGTGGACCCTGGTGGTGTTGGGTACCACAGACAGCAGCAGGAGGAGTAGGTTGATGCAGCTATTGTAGTGGCGTAATAGCTGGTGGCAGTGGCAGCAGAAGATATAGTTCTGTGTGGACCCTGGTGGTGTTGGGTACCACAGACAGCAGCAGGAGGAGTAGGTTGATGCAGCTATTGTAGTGACATAAAAGCTCATTCAGAATCTAATATTTTACTAATAAAATTAACTATTTCATTACGTGGTGTGAAAATATTTACACAAGGTAACATATGTATTGTAGATGAAAAGTACAGTTATTAGTAAAATATTAGATTCTGAATGAGGCGATTGCTCATTCTTGATCCCTATTCTGAGTTTGATGATTGAGATATGCAGACAATGAATTTTAAAAATTAGGACTGTGGCATATGTTGTCTGCATAACCTTTTTTATAAAATGTTCTAACATTTGTTAATTTTTTATTTTTTTTATTGTGTTGCTTTTTGATAGAGTTTCTGGGTCTCCATGTTCACCCCCATTTCTGCTATTTTACTTCCTGCCATCCTCTCAATGATGAAAAAAGAACTATGCTATTTATGATGTCAGAAGTCCATGCTACACCTACGGCTATATGGAAAAGCATCTTAAGCATTTATGAAGCTAAGACGTTGCCACACTGTTACACACACTGTGCGCTATGTAGCTTTGTGCATCTTTTAGTGTGCACAAAGCTACTTAAGGGGCACTAAGTTCAGATAAGGCACACTAACCTCAGATAAGGCACACTAACCTCTGATAAGGCACACTAACCTCTGATAAGGCACACTAACCTCAGATAAGGCACACTAACCTCAGATAAGGCACACTAACCTCAGATAAGGTTAGCGCTGTAGTTTGCGCCCACTAAGTGATAAGGCACACTAACCGGCTTAGTGCCGGTTAGTGAATCAAGGCCATGATATGGGAATGCCCCATAATTACCAATCTCTGGTTAAAGGTAGAAAGATATATACAATCTCAGTACATTCCAAACTTTGTTTTGACCCCACAATTAGCAATTCTAAATATGGATCTAGAACAAATTGAAATCTCACTGAGGCTTCATATTTGTCATCTATTACTTGCTACTCGTCACATAATCTTCAGTAATTGGAAAACAACTGAAGTTGGTGCTTTAAAAATACAATAAATAAATAAATAAATAAATAAAATAAACCTCTCCAATTCCAGATGGTTGTGAATATACTCAAACGTAATATATAAAAATGGAGGAATACATCAGATCGAGATCATATCCATAAGTGTGCTTATCACTATAAATGTAGATACTTACAACTTGGAAGACACAAAACATTATAACATATATGCATACAAATAACAAATCGAAAGAAGAGGAACAGGTATACCCGCTATGTTAGTTTAAATATGTTGTTTTAGGTTTATGTTCTTAGTTAATTTTTAGTTAAGGATAGCTAAACCTACACAACTTAAAGAGAGTCTGAAGCAAGAATAAATCTCGCTTCAGACCTCATAGATAGCAGGGGCATGTGTGCCCCTGCTAAAACCCTGCTATCCCGCGGCTTAACGGGGGTCCCTTCACCCCCAAATCCCCTCCGTACTTAGCGGAATCTCTTCCGCATTGAGGCAGGGCTAACCACTGCAGCCCTGCCTCATGCGCGTCTATCAGACACGTACCTCCGCCTTTCCCCCGCCCCTCTCAGTCTTCCTTCACTGAGAGGGCGGGGGAGAGGCAGCGATGCGCGTCTGATAGACGCGCTGTGAGGCAGGGCTTCAGCCGTTAGCCCTGCCTCCAGGAAGAGCAAAATCTACTACCAAGTTGGTCGTAGATTTTGCGGGGGTGGGTTTGGGGGTGAAGGGACCCCCGTTTAGCCGCGGGATAGCAGCGTTTTAGCAGGGGCACACATGCCCCTGCTAACTATGAGCTCTGAAGCGAGATTTATTCTCGCTTCAGAGTCTCTTTAAAGAGACACTGAAGTGAAAATAAAAATATGATATAGTGAATTGGTTGTGTACTATGAATAATTACTAGAAGATTAGCAGCAAAGAAAATATTCTCATACTTTTATTTTCAGGTATATAGTGTTTTTTCTAACATTGCATCATTCTCTAATATGTGCAGATTACACAACACTCAGCATTCAAAATGAGTCTTTCAGAGCAGTCTGTGAAGTAATGACCTCTCCTCTGCCAGAGGAAAAGTAAACAGTTCACTTACAGTTGAGATAATAAAAGTCAGATAACAGCCCTCTCCAAGACTAACTTAGTCGGAGAGCTTAATGGCTTGTTTGCATAGAGATAACAACTGTCATTTCTCAACTCTTCCTGTACTGGAAACAATTAGACTGATGTATCTGATCTTAATGTTTTATTTCTTAGCTGTACTACACATATAAATCATAATATCATATTTTTTTTTTTCGCTTCAGTGTCTCTTTAAGCTCAGAAACTATAGACATATATCAGATGTATACACTACTCATCATTAAGACCTTATTAAGTTTATCATAATAGGTTAGAACCCTTTATGCACACTCAATACAATACAATACAATAACATTTCTATAGCGCTTTTCTCGCATAGGACTCAAAGCGCTTAGGCTCTCTCAGATTCAGTAATTAGTAGGATGAAGTATTCACACAACAAAAGTTATATTTCTGCAAATGCCAAACTGAACAGGTGGGTTTTCAGTCTGGATTTAAACACGTCCAGGGATGGAGCTGTCCTGATCTGTTGAGGTAAGGAGTTCCAAAACGTAGGGGCAGCATGACAGAAGGCTCTGGGACCAAAAGTTTCCAAGTGGACTCTGGGTATGACTAGATTATTAGAACCTGTTGATCTGAGAATGCGGGGATTGCTACGCAGCTGCAACATATCTTTCATGTATCCAGGGCCTAAATTATTCAGGGATTTAAATGTCAGTAGGCCGATCTTGAATAGGACCCTCCATTCTATAGGTAGCCAGTGAAGGGAGTGCAGGACTGGCATTATGTGGCAGTGACGGGGTTGGTTGGTTAGCAGTCTGGCAGCAGTATTCTGTATCAGCTGTAGTCGGTACAAGACCTTTTTTGGAAGGCCAGTGTAGAGAGCATTGCAGTAGTCCAGTCGGGATGTGATGAAGGCGTGGACTAAGGTTGGCAGATCTTCTGGGGGTATGAGGTGCTTGATTTTTGCAATGTTCTTCAGGTGAAAATAGGATGATTTCACCACAGCAGAGATTTGAGTTCTGAACTTTAAATCCCAATCAATTAGAACTCCCAGGCTACGCACATGATCAGAGCTGCGCAGATCCGTGCCTCCTATTCCCAGTGGTGAAGACTGCAAGTTAAGTTGTTTTGTTATCATGCTCTGCCCTCTAATCAGGAGGACTTCAGTTTTGTCTGCATTTAGTTTCAGCCAGTTGTCATTCATCCATTGCTGTAGTTCACGTAAGCAGGCGTTTATAGTTAGAGTTGGGTCTGTCACACCAGCCTTGAAGGAAAGATATAGTTGAGTGTCGTCTGCATAGCAGTGGTATGTCAGGCCATGTTTTTGGATTAGTTTTCCCAGCGGTAACATGTAAATCGTGAAAAGCAGGGGAGAGAGGATTGAGCCCTGGGGCACCCCATACCTAAGTGATACAGGGGTGGACAGGAAGGGCCCCATAGACACTTTTTGGGTTCTGCCACTCAAGAAGGATTGGAACCACTGAAGAACTATGCCATCAATGCCGCAGTATTCCTGTAGCCTGTTTATCAAGATGTCATGGTCAACTGTATCAAAGGCTGCAGAAAGGTCTAGCAGTATGAGGATGGAGCACTCTCCTCTGTCTCTTGCCATGAGCAGGTGGTTGCATATTTGGATGAGGGCCGTTTCAGTGCTGTGGTGTTTCCTGAAGCCAGACTGGAATGGGTCATAACTGTTGTTTTGTAGGATTTTGGCTTCTAGCTGGATGTAAACAGCTTTTTCAATTAGCTTGCCCAGAAAGGGAAGGTTAGAGACAGGTCTGTAGCTGGTCATTGCATCTGGGTCCAGGTAGGGTTTTTTGAGGAGAGGCCTGATGATTGCTTCCTTCAGTAAAGCAGGAAATATCCCTGATTTTAAGGAACAGTTAACAATTTTTAGGAATACCGGTACGAACAGGTCGGGGCAGTTCAACATGAACTGTGTTGGGCCAGGATCTAGGTCACAGGTAGTTAGGCGGACGTGAAGGAGGATGCTTGATGTGACTTCTTCATCAATTTCTTTGAAGTTTGACCAAGGTGTTACATTGTCTCTGCTAATGGTCTTCGGCGCTATATTAGGCTCAGATGCTGTAAGTTGGATGTCGGACCTTATAGCGGAGACTTTGTCTGTGAAGAAATGGGCAAATTGGTCACAGAGGTCCTTTGAAGACTCGATGTTAAGTTTTTGACATGCCGGGTTGCAGAGTTTTTCCACTGTGCGGAACAGTTGGGCTGGTTTGTTAACTGCATTTGCAATCTCTTGTGATAGAAAGGATGATTTTTTTCCCGTGATTACCTTTTGGTAGCTCTTCAAGTGGAGGATTAAGGCATGTTTGTCTTCTGGGGACTGAGATTTGCGCCACAGTCTCTCAAGTTTTCGGCCTTGTCTTTTCAGCTCTTTTATAGCGTTATCAAACCACTGTGCATGATGGTGTGGAGTAAGATATTTGGTGCGCAGAGGAGCAATGGTCTCAAAGGTGGAGGACACACATTTGTTGTATTTAAACACCAGAGTATCAGGGTCCAAGCTGGAGTCAGTCAATTCATCAAAGCTAAGGTTATCTCGGATATGTTGAGGTGTTAGCCCTTTTAAGCGGCGATATTTTATTTGATTCTTGACCTGGTGTTTGACAGCTGGTATTGAGAGGGAGAAGTGGATAGTGTGATGGTCTGACCAGGCAACAGGATTAATTTCCACATTGGCTATTGACAGCCCAGTATGGAATATAAGGTCCAGAGTGTGGCCTTTCCTGTGAGTAGCAGAGCTGATTGATTGGAGGAAGCCCAGTTCATGTAAGGCACGAGGTAGCTCAATACTATATACTCATTATCTATCCTTAAATATAACTTTTTGCTCAGCACCATGTACTCCTGAAATAAGCAAGTGATTGGTAGGTCCTTGACCACTGCACCAATCACCCACAGTCACTGCGGAGTTTGATGGCCCACCATCCAACTGGCCTCTGACCAGTAGTGGATGGAACCCATGTCTCTCCGTAGTATGAGTGAGAATTACAAAACTATGACCAATCACATTTACTACAAGACAACATAGTTTTGAGATAATATGCATTAATACTCCTTATAGGATGACTTCTCTACTGTTCTTGCTTTGTCCTATTTTACATGTACAATGTGAGCGATGTATACACTTGTATGCTTTTCATTTTCAATAAAAACAATATTGGAAAAAAAAATATCAAAAATCTGTCAAGATAACTGGATAACTGTAACTTTTTTGAAAAAACAAAACAAAAATAAAAAAAACATCATTTTATCAGCATATTAATTAGGGATTGTCGGAAATGACAGTTTCCGATTCTGTGGAAATTCCGATTTCTGCCAATGCATGTTTCCATTTCCTTATATTTCTGATTTTCCATTTTTCTTATTTCTCCAATTTCCTATTTTCCGTTTTTCTAATTTCCGTTTTCCGATTTCTGTTTTTACGATTTTAAATTTTGTGTTTTTCCAATTTTTGAGGAAAATTTTAATTGTAATGTTTGGCATCAGAAAATGCAAAAAAAAGCAAAAAAAAAAAAACATTCAGAAATTGTATAATCGGAATCTTGTAATTGATCTAAAATTACCTTAGTAATCTGATTTTTGAAGAAACATTTAGCATTCTCTGATTGGTCCAATGCCCGAGTTCTGTGATTGCGCTAAAATTACCCAGTTGTGGTAAATTGGATTTCTGTGGAATGTTGATTTTTGTTTTGTATTTTCCAAATTTGGATTAGAATTCTGATATTGTGGTGAAACCCCTCCCACAGTGTTACGTCAGGACCATGGTCCTGACAGTTTCCTGTCTGTGAACCTCATTGCATTGTGGGAAAAACAGCAACTGCCAAGCAACCGGTATCTCCCTCTGTGCATAAACTTTCTGTAACATATGCTACAGTGCATCTATTTGATAATTCAAAAATGGAGACTACACACAAAGGGCTTTAGCAACAAGCTGTATTAGTGAGCATGTAGAGGCACATACACAACATGTTTCGGGCGGAGTCCTTCCTCAGGTGTGTAACACCCTTCACCAGTGACACCTAAATACCTTCCCACACACAGGAAGTCATGTGACAAACACATGACCCAAAGAAGCAGATACAAACATATCAATTAACCATTAACCTACCCAGCATTCAATTTCCCCAGGATTTCTGTGCAAACAGTGATAAAAATTATTTTTAAAACTTTTTTTTTCCTGTAACTTGCCAAAATGTGTCAAGCAAGGGTCTAGTATACAGTGCAGGAGAGTATTGATGTGTATGCATGTTTATACTGTTCACAGCATGTTTTTTTGAATGGACATTTCTGTCCATACCGCTAGGGAGGTTAAGGGAACTACACCAAAGGTGTCTACCCCAATAAGAACTGAGGAGTAGGACACCCAGACATAGTTGATTTATATAGTAATTTTTTCAATGATATTAATCAACATCAGAACAATATAGTTCCATCATATTTAACGATACCAATCTTGGAAAGTCCTTTTATAAACATTCTGCGCAATCCATTTCATCCTAGGAGAAAAACATCACAGAAAACATCTTAAGCTCAAATTTTCGTTTAGGCCATTAGGGCATACACAGTCAAATTTCCTTATCCATTTAGCCTCACACTGCAGCAGCAGTTTCTTTCGATTACCACCTCTCAGGAGCTTTGGCACATCCTCAACCACAAACCAACGCAACTGACTTGCTCTATGGCGAGATTGTAGGAAGTGCCTAGACACAGAGGTTTCATACTCTTTTTTACCCAAAGCAAAGTTAGTAACATCTCGTTTATGCTCCTGTATCTGCTCCTTCACTGGTCTCTCAGTCTTCCCAATGTATACATACCCACAGGGGCACTTGAGCCCGTACACCACATACGAGCTCAAGCAGGAAAACCTGCCCCTGATGGGCATGCTAGAACCAGTGGAAGGATGAGAGACACTGCTGTCCTTAATGATGGCTCCACAACAGTTGCAGCCTAAACAGGAGAACTATATTGTTCTGATGTTGATTAATATCATTGAAAGAATTACTATATAAATCGACTATGTCTGGGTGTCCTACTCCTCAGTTCTTATTGGGGTAGACACCTTTGGTGTAGTTCCCTTAATGGTTAATTGATATGTTTGTATCTGCTTCTTTGGGTCATGTGTTTGTCACATGACTTCCTGTGTGTGGGAAGGTATTTAGGTGTCACTGGTGAAGGGTGTGGCACACCTGAGGAAGGGCTCCGCCCGAAACATGTTGTGTATGTGCCTCTACATGCTCACTAATACAGCTTGTTGCTAAAGCCCTTTGTGTGCAGTCTCCGTTTTTGAATTTCTATGCCAGTGAAGCAGGAGTGGTGTACCTGCAGGAGAAGTGCACCGGCACGAGGGTCTGTCTTAGGCCCAGAAGGTGGGTGACGTGTGAACTTTTGGAACTACATCTATTTGATAAGCTGGGGCTTTTGAAGATCTCATGATCAAGATGGGAAGATGTTTCAATATTGTAAGACACGAGTGAACAGTGGCTTGATATAGTAAATATATTTTGACAGAGAAACTGGAACAATGGATAGGTTTTGTTTATTGTAGATCGATTTGAAAAGATTGGATCCAGTTGCAACAGGCTACCTTCTGGTGGTTGGGTGGCTTCCTGTGCCTCTGGATAAAGCCATACAATCCACAATAGAAAAGAGAGAGTGAGAATCCAGGCATCAGGTAAGTTGGGTAAGTTGCAAAAGGCCTGGTCTCTGAGGAAGCTAGTGAATACTCACGAAACAACTGTCAGACCACCAACACATCTGCACGTGTCTGTTTGCTGTGGCATGAAATAAAGTGGTGGATTCTTTTTGCAACATACCTAATGCCCAGATGTTCTCTCTTTTCTACTGTGTATAGGGGGTTTCACAGTTTCTGGGGGGGGGGGGGAACCCCTAGCCGACCACTCCATGTCAATTGGGGAGAACGCGGCGGCAGCCCCAGGACCACTCCACACCGATTGGCGTGAATGGCTGCAGGTGGGGATTGCAGGAGCTCAGCTCCACCTTCAGTCTCCCAGCAGCGAACGCCGCTCGGAGCCTGTTAGACAGCGAAACGAGGGGCGTAGGGCCCGAGGTCGCAGCGGTCGCCATGGCGACTGGGCCCGCCTCCTGATGGGGCCCTGGGGCATGTGCAAGAGCGCCCCCCCTGCCTGTGCACGTGTGCTTGCGGTGGCCGTCAGGCACTTACTATATTGCAGCACCGCAGACACGTGATTGCTGCCTGGTCTCCTCCTCCCCAATCTCCTCTGTCGCGTCTCGCTTTCTTCCCCTCTTCTCCAACTTGTCTCCTGTGGCTGGGCGGTTGCTGTAGTGACGACAGTCACTCCTGTCATTCTGCACTGCCCCCTCTAGTTTGCTGCTCAGTGATGTCATCTCTGGCTGTCCTGGCTCCTCCCAATCATCCTCGAGTGAGTGAGCTGTGAGCTGCAGAGCAAGCCAGCCAGAATTCAGAGTGCATGCTGTCTACGTGTCTGCTGCCTGCCAGTAAGTGCCTGCCATAGACTAGTGTACTTTACAGCTAAATACAGTAGAGGTTTTACAGTGGAAGCCATCAGTAAAAGCAAGGAGTTTTGATTCAAAACTCCTAGCTTAATACAGGTGAAAGGGAAAACTTTGAGTGCAGTTGCCCAGAAATCATTTAACCTAGACCCGTATTTAAAGGTAAAAACGGGAACAAAAATAAAAATAAATTGTATATCCTACTAATATAATAAATGGAAAAGTTCGGATGTTTGGATGTTTGTTACTCGATCACGCAAAAACGGCTGAATGAATTTGAATGAAATTTGGCACACACATAGTACATTACCTGGAATAAAGTATAGGATACTTTTTATTCTCATAACCAAAAAGAGACAAATACAAATTGCACTGGAAAATGTAAACTGCAGCCACTCTTACACTGTTACACTGGAGGTGTGTTTAGCTTCTAAGGGTAGAATGGTTAATTTGCATATATTCAGCAGTGATGCACTGGGAGACATCTCAAGCTCACTCCAACCTGAATTATCGCAAATTCTTTCTGTTTTAAGAAAGCAAACTTTTGTTTTTCTTAACATCTTAGTAAGGGGGCTTTTAGGACCCTTAAGCACCCCAATGAGTTCTGGGTCACCATGATCTTTCTGGTTAGTCTGTACCTCTCGGTGTTACAAGCCCAACTTCATAGAGCCAAATTAATCCATGCCATGCACTGATGAGGATCAAACAATCCAAAACAGTCTCTATGCATGTTGGATTATTATGGCTCTGTATAAATTAACAAGCTGACACATCATTGCATTTCTGCAGTTCTGGAGGTGTGTTTAGCTTTTAAGAGTAATGATGGTTTATTTGCATATACTCAGCAGTGATGCACTGGGAGACATTTTAAGCTCACTCCAACCTGAATTATCGCAAATTCTTTCTGTTTTAATAAAGCAAACTTTTGTTTTTCGTACACTGTTAATGGTAGGGTTCTCAAACTTTGCACAGTTGGTTGATTTTCAAGGGGAATATTTCTGCCATTCTTGCACTGTTAATGGCACAAGCCTCAAACCTGCCATTCTTGCACTGTTAATGGCACAAGCCTCAAACCTGGTATAGTTGATCATTGGGTGACTGGGGTTCAATTTCAGAAAGGGGTGGAGCCACAAATAGCCAATCTGATTTGTTTCATTCCAATGCAAATTATTGTTGCCAAACACCGCCAAGCTTACAAACTTGGTAATTGAGTAATTGATTGTGTGTTAGGGTTAGGAAAGTGGGCACAGCCAACACCAGCCAAATACATAAGCGGACAACGCCGGGTCATAAGTGGGCAGAGACAAATACAAATTTTACTGGGAAAATGTAAACAGCAGCCATTCTTACACTGTTAATGGTAGGATTCTCAAACTTTGCACAGTTGGTTACTGGGTGACTGGGATTAATATTCAGAAAAGTGGATGGAGCCTACAAAAAACAATCAAAAATTACCTATTGATTTTTCGGAGGAATATTTCATTGCTGCCATTCCTGCACTGTTAATGGCACAAGCCTCAAACCTGGTACAGTTGATCATTGCGTGACTGGGGTTTAAATTTATATAAGGGGATGGAGCCCCAAACAGCCAATATGATTAGTTTCATTTTAATGCAGGTTATTGATACCAAAGACCGCAAAGCTCACAAACTTGGTCATTGAGTAATTGTGTGTTAGGGTTAGGGTTAGGAAAAGTGGGCGCAGCCAACACCAGCCAAATACATAATCGGCCAATGCTGGGACATCAGTAGGCGGAGACAAATACAAATTTCACTGAGAAAATGTAAACTGCAGCAATTCTTACACTATTAATGGTAGGGTTCTCAAACTTTGCACAGTTGGTCACTGGGTGACTGAGATTAATATTCAGAAAAGTGGGTGGAGCCTACAAAAGCCAATCAAAATCCACCTATTAATCTTTAAGGGGAATATTTAATTGATGCCATTCTTGCACTGTTAATGGCACAAGCCTCTTGCACTGTTAATCACCTGTACCTGGTACAGTTCGCCATTGGGTGATTGGGGTTCAAATTCAGAAAATGGGTGGAGCCACAGCCAATCTGATTTGTTTAATTTCAATGCAAATTATTGATGCCAAAGACCGCAAAGCTCACAAACTTGGTCATTAAGTAATTTTGTGTTAGGGTTAGAAAAAGTGGGCGGAGCCAACACCAGCCAAATACATACCTGGGCAATGCCAAGTCATCAGTGGGCGGAAACAAACACAAATTTCACTGGGGAAATGTAAACTGCAGCCATTCTTACACTATTAATTGTAGGGTTCTAAAACTTTGCACAGTTAGTCACTGGGTGACTGGGATTAATATTCAGAAAAGTGGGTGGAGCCTACAAAAACCCATCACAATTCACCTATTGATTTTCAAGGCAAATATTTAATTGCTGCCATTTTTGCACTGTTAATGGCACAAGCCCCAAACCTGGTACAGTTGACCATTGGGTGACTGGGGTTAAATATTTAGAAAAGGGGTGGGGCCGCAAACAGCAAATCAGATGTGTTTCATTTCAATGAAAATTATTCATGCCAAAGACCACAAATCTCACAAACTTGGTCAATGACTATTGACAATTGTGTGTTAGGGTTAGAAAAAGTCGCCACAGCCAACAGCAGCCAACCACATACCCGGGAAACGTTAGGACATCAGTGGATGGAGAAAATTACAAATTTCACTGCTAGAATGTAAACTGAAATTTGGCACACACATAGTACATTACCTGGAATAAAGTATAGGATACTTTTTTTTCCCATAACCAAAAAGAGACAAATACTGGAAAATATAAACTGCAGCCATTCTTACACTGTTACACTGGAGGTGTGTTTAGCTTCTAAGGGTAGAATGGTTAATTTGCATATATTCAGCAGTGATGCACTGGGAGACATCTCAAGCTCACTCCAACCTGAATTATAGCAAATTCTTTCTGTTTTAAGAAAGCAAACTTTTGTTTTTCTTAACATCTTAGTAAGGGAGCTTTTAGGACCATTGTAGTTCCTTACACACTCTAATGAGTTCTGGGTCACCATGAGCTTGCTGGTTAGTCTGTACCTCTCGGTGTTACAAGCCCTACTGCATAGAGCCCTATTAATCCATGCCATGTACTGATTAGGATCAAACAATCCAAAACAGTCTGTGTGCATGTTGGATTATTATAGCTCTGTACAAATTAACAAACTGACACATCATTTCATTCCAGCAGTTCTGGAGGTGTGTTTAGCTTTTAAGGGTAACAATGGTTAATTTACATATATTTAGCAGTGGTGCACTGGGAGACATTTTAAGCTCATTCCAACCTGAATTATCACAAATTCTTTCTGTTTTAAGAAAGCATACTTTTGTTTTTCTTACTCTGTCAATGGCAGGTTTCTTAAACTGTGCACAGTTGGTCACTGGGTGACTGGGATTAATATTCAGAAAAGTGGGTGGAGCCTTCAAAAGCTAATCAAAATTCACCTTTTGATTTTCAAAGGAGTGGAGCCACAGCCAATTAGATTTATTTTATTTCAATGCCAATTATTGATGCCAAAGACCGCAAAGCTCACAAACTAGGTCATCCTTGAGTAATTGTGTGTTAGGATTAGAAAAAGTGGGCAGAGGTAACACTAGCTAATTACATACCCGGGCAACGCTGGGCAACCAGCTAGTATATATATATATATATATATATCCTACTAATATAATAAATGGGAAAGTTCGGATGTTTGGATGTTTGGATGTTTAGATGTTTGTTACTCGATCACGCAAAAACGGCTGAACGGATTTGAATGAAATTTGGCACACACATAGTACATTACCTGGAATAAAGTATAGGATACTTTTTATTCCCATAACCAAAAAGAGACAAATACAAATTTCACTGGAAAATCTAAACTGCAGCCATACACTGTTACACTGGAGGTGTGTTTAGCTTCTAATGGTAGAATGGTTAATTTGCATATATTCAGCAATGATGCACTGGGAGACATCTCAAGCTCACTCCAACCTGAATTATCGCAAATTCTTTCTGTTTTAAGAAAGCAAACGTTTGTTTTTCTTAACATCTTAGTAAGGGGGCTTTTAGAACCATTGTAGTCCCTTACACACTCCAATGAGTTCTGGGTCACCATGAGTTTGCTGGTTAGTCTGTACCTCTCGGTGTTACAAGCCCTTCTGCATAGAGCCAAATTAATCTATGCCCTGCACTGATAAGGATCAAACAATCCAAAACAGTTTGTATACATGTTGGATTATTACGGCTCTGTACAATTTAACAAGCTGACACATCATTGATTTCCAGCGGTTCTGGAGATGTGTTTAGCTTCTAAGGGTAACAATGGTTAATTCGCATATTTTCAGCAGTGATGCACTGGGAGTAGTGTTGGGCGAACAGTGTTCGCCACTGTTCGGGTTCTGCAGAACATCACCCTGTTCGGGTGATGTTCGAGTTCGGCCAAACCGTTGGGCCACATGGCCGAACTAAGAGCGCATGGCCGAATGTTCCCCGAACGTTCGGCTAGCGCTGTGATTGGCCGAACGGGTCACGTGGTTCGGACTCGAACGCGCTCTGATTGGCCGAACTGTCACGTGGTTCGGGTAAATAAATACCCGAACCACGTCATATCTCCGCCATTTGTCTGTGGGTTTAGCTTTGGGTAGGCAGGCAGGGTAGTTCGCGCTCCAGCCACGCTAGCCAGGGTCCCCCCAGTCATTGTGTCGCTGCTGGGAATAGTAGTACACCGCTCGCTCAGCCACACTATATAGCATTCTGTTTACTGCCACTCTGTGTACCTCGCTCAGCCACACTATATAGCATTCTGTTTACTGCCACTCTGTGTCTGCTGGGAATAGTAGTACACCGCTCGCTCAGCCACACTATATAGCATTCTGTTTACTGCCACTCTGTGTACCTCGCTCAGCCACACTATATAGCATTCTGTTTACTGCCACTCTGTGTCTGCTGGGAATAGTAGTACACCGCTCACCCGCCACTGTATAGCATTGTGCTCTGTGTCGCTGCTGGGAATAGTGGTACACCGCTCAGCCACACTATATAGCATTCTGTTTACTGTTCTGTGTCTGCTGGGAATAGTAGTACACCGCTCGCTCAGCCACACTATATAGCATTCTGTTTACTGCCACTCTGTGTACCTCACTCAGCCACACTATATAGCATTCTGTTTACTGCCACTCTGTGTCTGCTGGGAATAGTAGTACACTGCTCGCCCAGCCACACTACATAGCATTCTGTTTACTGCCTCTCTGTGTACCTCGCTCAGCCACACTATATAGCATTCTGTTTACTGCCACTCTGTGTCTGCTGGGAATAGTAGTACACCGCTTGCTCAGCCACACTATATAGCATTCTGTTTACTGCCACTCTGTGTCTGCAGGGAACAGTAGTACACCGCTCGCTCAGCCACACTATATAGCATTCTGTTTACTGCCACTCTGTGTACCTCGCTCAGCCACAGTATATAGCATTGTGTTTACTGCCACTTTGTGTCTGCTGGGAATAGTAGTACACCGCTCGCTCAGCCACACTATATAGCATTGTGTTTACTGCCACTCTGTGTACCTCGCTCAGCCACACTATATAGCAATGTGTTTACTGCCACTCTGTGTCTGCTGGGAATAGTAGTACATCGCTCGCTCAGCCACACTATATAGCATTCTGTTTACTGCCACTCTGTGTACCTCGCTCAGCCACAGTATATAGCATTGTGTTTACTGCCACTTTGTGTCTGCTGGGAATAGTAGTACACCGCTCGCTCAGCCACACTATATAGCATTGTGTTTACTGCCACTCTGTGTACCTCGCTCAGCCACACTATATAGCAATGTGTTTACTGCCACTCTGTGTCTGCTGGGAATAGTAGTACATCGCTCGCTCAGCCACACTATATAGCATTGTGTTTACTGCCACTCTGTGTACCTTGCTCAGCCACACTATATAGCATTGTGTTTACTGCCACTCTGTGTCTGCTGGGAACAGTAGTACACCGCTCACCCGCCACTGTATAGCATTGTGCTCTGTGTCGCTGCTGGGAATAGTGGTACACCGCTCACCTGCCACTGTATAGCATTGTGCTCTGTGTCACTGCTGGGAATAGTGGTACACTGCTCACCCACCACTGTATAGCATTTCTGTACTGCCACTGTACTGCTGCCAGTCAGCGTGTACTTTAAGGATAAGTGAAATGAGGAAGAAATCCGGTGAAAGAGGGAGGGGCAAGGGAAGAGGTGTTTCCCCTGACGGTTGACGTACAGGCCACAGGGGAGCACCCAAGATAAACCCACTCAATACCGCCCATGTTGTCCAGGACAACAACCCTCACAAATCCAAAAGAACAGGACCAGATAATTACTTGGATGACCTCTCAAGCGTCCAGCAGTGGGTTAAGCAGCACCAGCACATCACGCACGAGGTCCGAGTCCTCAGCCAGTTACAAGGAGCCAGTGGGCACAAAGCTGACACAACCGGCAGCGACACCACGCACACAACTGCCAGATAACCAGTCCGATGAATTACCTCAGGACACAATGGGGTATTCGCAGGAGCTATTCCCAGCCCAACAAACTTCCACCTTTCAAAGGTCAATGGAGGAACAGCCAGAAATATTGTGCCCGGATTCACAACCATTAACTGTGGGAAATGCACCGGGCACTGAAATACAAGGCGAGTCCGAGGAGGACTCGGAAACTCAAATCCCAGAGCAAGTTGGGCAGGAGGGGTTGCAATTGCAGGAGGTTGGCCGACAAGATCTGGAAGACGACGTTGGAGTGAGCTGCGCAGAGGTTGTTCTGGGGAGCTCTACTCCACGGCGGCGTCCCCCCACAATGACATATGACGAGTTTCAGGAGATGGAAGAGGAGGGTATGGACAATGTGGACAGAGACCCAGATTTTGTTTGTGAACGAGAACATCGCCGTCGTAGCAGCAGCACAGATGAGTCTGTTGAAGAACCCACTGCTGCACGAGTTCGCCTTGTGCCACAAGGTAGGCGGCGCGCAATTTCAGGCACCACAAGCGTGGAAGTTCAAGTGAGAGGCAAAAGAGGCGCAAACAGAAATCGCCAGCAAGGCAGGTGCTCCAAAGTCTGGGCTTTCTTTGAAGACTGCACTGAGGATGGTACTATGGCGATTTGCAAGGTGTGCAAGACCCGCCTGAGCAGGGGGAAAAGTATTAACAACCTCTCCACCACCAGCATGAGCCGCCACATGCTATCCAAACATCCCACTCTGTGGGCAAACGCGGCAGGACAGGGTACCAGCAACACTGCCTCCCTTGGGGTCACCAGACTCACCACCAGACCCGCCTCAGCAGCAGCAGTAGCCCAGCCATTGCGTGGTTCACAACATTCACAAACATCAGACGCTTACACTGTCACTTTCCGGAGTAGTGCTCTTGAGGTCTCCCAGTGTTCATCAAACACAACAACCAACAGCCCTTCAGTGTGCAGCCCTACGATTCAGTTGTCTGTCTCGGAGATGTTTGATCGCAAGAGGAAATTGCCAGCAAATGACCCCCGGGCCGTGGCAGTAACAGCCAGCATAGCCAAGCTTCTGGCCTGCGAAATGCTGCCATATCGAGTGGTGGAGATAAACAGCTTCAAGGGCATGATGTCAGTAGCCATCCCACGTTACGTGGTTCCCAGCCGCTACCACTTTGCGCGCTCTGCAGTGCCTGAGTTGCATGAGCACGTGGTCAGCGAAATAACCCGAAGCTTGAAGAATGCCGTTGCCTGCAAGGTTCACCTCACCACTGACACCTGGACGAGTGCGTTCGGCCAGGGTCGATACATCTCCCTTACCGCGCACTGGGTGAACCTTGTGGAGCCTGGCAGCGATTCCTCACCTGCTACGGCGCGGGGGTTGCCCACGCTGCAAACAGCTGCACCGCTGTCCCTCCCACTGGATAACAACAGCAGCACCTACCTCTCTGACTCCTTCTCCTCCAACGCATCTCAAAGCTGTACCTCATCCGGAAACGCTAACCCAGCAGCAGTAGGATCGTGGAAGCAGTGCAGCACAGCTGTTGGCATGCATCAGCAAGCGTTGCTGAAGCTGATCTGCCTTGGGGATAAGCAGCACACAGGGGAGGAAATTTGGAGGGGAATAAAGGAACAGACGGATTTGTGGCTGGCACCGCTGGACCTGAAACCGGGCATGGTTGTGTGTGATAATGGGAGTAATCTCATTCGCGCTTTAAGGTTGGCTAAGCTGACACACATCCCTTGCCTGGTGCACGTGATGAACCTAGTAGTTCAGCGGTTCCTGAGGACATACCCAGGCGTGGCCGATCTTCTGTTGAAGGTGCGACGAGTGGCCAAACATTGCAGAAATTCCAGTACTGCTTCAGGGGCACTCGCCAAGATGCAGGAGCGCTTCAATCTCCCCCACCATCGCTTGCTGTGTGATGTCCCTATGCGCTGGAATTCTACGCTGCACATGCTAGCCCGCTTTTGCGAGCAGAAGAGTGCAGTGGTCCAGTACATGACGGCGCAGTACCGAGGCGCATCCGGACAGCTGCCAAGCTTCTGTGGATCCGATTGGGCCAACATGTTGGACCTCTGCCAAGTCCTCCAAAATTTTGAGCAATCCACGTTGCTTGTGAGCAGTGACAACTCTTCAGTCAGCATTACCATACCACTGCTGTGTTTACTGAAGAGGTCAATGTTGAAAATCAAGGAAACAGCTGTCATGATGCAAGTGCAACTGGGGGAATCTGAAGGAGAAAACAATCAGCGTGATGGTACCAACATCAGGCCATCCGCATCAGGAAACTCTGGCCCCAGCAGCTATGACGAAGAAGAGGAGGAGGAACAGCTGGAGTTGGAGCAGGAATTTCCTGCCACCACTGACGAGGGCCAGAGCGGTGCACGTTGGACTTCCACAATTCAGCGCGAATGGTCAGCAGAAGCAGACCAGGAAGAAGGTGACGACTATGATGCATCACAACAACTATCACAACGCTCACAAGAGGATGATGAGGATTCTGGCAGGACTCTGGCACACATGGCTCAATTCATGCTAGACTGCATTGAACGCGACCCACGCATTGTGTGCATTCTGGACAACACCAATTACTGGGTTTATACCCTTCTGGATCCACGGTACAAACACAATGTTCCAAAACTGCTTGAAGAAAGAGTCAGACAGGTCAAAATGGAAGAATACCAGCAGGCCCTTGTGGAGACTTTAGAGAGGAGATTGACATCCTCCCCCTCCTCTAGCCAGTTGTACGCCGACAGACTGACTTCCGCAAACCCAGGACGACCAGGAGGGCAGCAAACAACACAAGCCGCAGCTAGTGCCCAAAAGGGAATGGTATCGGCAGTGTCCTTGGAGTGGGAAATGTTCTGACACCCATGCAGCAGCAGCCCACAGAACAGCAAGCGTGCAGATCCACCTCCAACACCGATCGCCTGGAGAAGATGGTCAAGGACTACATGTCAGATGGCATAGCTGTGTTGAACAATCCATCTGCACCCTTCAATTATTGGGTATCGAAGCTAGACACCTGGCACAAACTGGCAATGTACGCAATAGAGGTGCTGGCTTGCCCGGCAGCCAGCGTTATGTCGGAACGCTGTTTCAGTGCTACCGGAGGCATCGTCACAGATTGGCGTATCCGCCTCTCCACAGAAAATGCAGACCGTCTGACTCAAATTAAAATGAATCAATCCTGGATTGGAAACGACTACGCAACACTCCTGGACCCCAACCAAGTAACATGAACAATGACCATCTGTGATGGGTTAGCGTTTCCGGTCCCTGTTGAACCTCTCATCTTTATTACATTTATGACTGCATGGCAGCAAAAAGCATTGCTATATCCGCACGCTATTTGTCCTCATGCAAGGCCTGGGATGCTGTGTCTCAAAAAGCGTGGCATTCTCCTCCTGCGCCTCCTCCTGTTCCATCACGTGTGCTGCTGCTGCTGCTGCTGGGTTAGCGTTTCCGGTCCCTGTTTATTGAACCTCTCATCTTTATTACATTTATGACTGCATGGCGGCAAAAAGCATTGCTATATCCGCACGCTATTTGTCCTCATGCAAGGCCTGGGATGTTGTGTCTCAAAAAGCGTGGCCTTCTCCTCCTGCGGCTCCTCCTGTTCCCTCACGTGTGCTGCTGCTGCTGGGTTAGCGTTTCCGGTCCCTGTTTATTGAACCTCTCATCTTTATTACATTTATGACTGCATGGCGGCAAAAAGCATTGCTATATCCGCACGCTATTTGTCCTCATGCAAGGCCTGGGATGCTGTGTCTCAAAAAGCGTGGCCTTCTCCTCCTGTGCCTCCTCCTGTTCCATCACGTGTGCTGCTGCTGCTGCTGCTGGGTTAGCGTTTCCGGTCCCTGTTTATTGAACCTCTCATCTTTATTACATTTATGACTGCATGGCGGTAAAAAGCATTGCTATCCGCACGCTTCTTGTCCTCATGCAAGGCCTGGGTTGTGTCTCAAAGCGTGGCCTTCTCCTCCTGCGCTGCCCTCCTCCTGTTCCATCACGTGTGCTGCTGCTGGGTTAGCGTTACGGTTACCGGTCCCTTTTCCTGGAACCTCTTCTCTGTATTACATTTATGACTGCATGGCGACAAAAAGCATGTTACCTGTGCAAAGAAACATGACATTCTCCGCATTTAAAAGACAGTTTTTCCTTTGAAACTTTACAATCATTTTTCTCAAAAACTATAAGCTCTTTTTCAAATATTTTTTTTCCTCTTGTACCCACTCCCAAGGTGCACATACCCTGCAAATTTGGGGTATGTAGCATGTAAGGAAGCTTTACAAAGCACGAAAGTTCGGGCCCCCATGACTTCCATTATGTTCAGAGTTCGGCGCGAACACCCAAACATCGCGGCGATGTTCGGCGAACGTTTGCGAACCCGAACATCTAGGTGTTTGCCCAACACTAACTGGGAGACATCTCAAGCTCACTCCAACCTGAATTATCGCAAATTCTTTCTGTTTTAAGAAAGAAAACTTTTGTTTTTCTTACTCTGTTAATGGTAGGGTTCTCAAACTTTGCACAGTTGGCTGTTGGGTGACTAGGGTTATTATTCAGAAAAGTGGTTGGAGCCTATAAAAGCCAATCAAAATTCACCTAATGATTTTCAAGGGGAATATTTACATTTCTGCTATTCTTGCACTGTTAAAGGCACAAGCCTCAAACCTGGTATAGTTGATCATTGAGTGACTGGGGTTCAATTTCAGAAAGGGGGTGGAGCCACAAATAGCCAATCAGATTTGTTTCATTCCAATGCAAATTATTGTTGCCAAACACCACAAAGCTCACAAACTTGGTAATTGAGTAATTGATTAATTGTGTGTTAGGGTTAGGAAAGTGGGCACAGCCAACACCAGCCAAATACATAAGCGGGCAACGCAGGGTCATAACTGGGCGGAGACAAATACAAATTGTACTGGGAAAATGTAAACAGCAGCCATTCTTACACTGTTAATGGTAGGGTTCTCAAACTTTGCACAGTTGGTTACTGGGTGACTGAGATTAAATTCAGAAAAGTGGGTGGAGCCTACAAAAAACAATCAAAAATTACCTATTAATTTTTCAGGGGAATATTTCATTGCTGCCATTCTTGCACTGCTAATGGCACAAGCCTCAAACCTGGTACAGTTGATCATTGCGTGACTGGGGTTTAAATTTATATAAGGGGGTGGAGCCCCAAACAGCCAATCTGATTTGTTTCATTTTAATGCAGGTTATTGATGCCAAAGACCGCAAAGCTCACAAACTTGGTAATTGAGTAATTGAGTAATTGTGTGTTAGGGTTAGGAAAAGTGGGCGCAGCCAGCACCAGCCAAATACATAACTGGGCAATGCTGGGTCATCAGTAGGCGGAGACAAATACAAATTTC
Source organism: Hyperolius riggenbachi (assembly GCF_040937935.1). Taxonomy (NCBI): domain Eukaryota; kingdom Metazoa; phylum Chordata; class Amphibia; order Anura; family Hyperoliidae; genus Hyperolius; species Hyperolius riggenbachi. The sequence goes on from NC_090652.1 coordinate 66,006,575, forward strand.
ACTGAGAAAATGTAAACTGCAGCAATTCTTACACTAATAATTGTAGGGTTCTAAAACTTTGCACAGTTGGTCACTGGGTGACTGAGATTAATATTCAGAGAAGTGGGTGGAGCCTACAAAAGCCAATCAAAATCCACCTATTAATCTTTAAGGGGAATATTTAATTGATGCCATTATTGCACTGTTAATGGCACAAGCCTCTTGCACTGTTAATCACCTGTACCTGGTACAGTTGGCAATTGGGTGATTGGGGTTCAAATTCAGAACAGGGGTGGGGCCACAGCCAATCAGATTTATTTTATTTCAATGCAAATTATTGATGCCAAAGACCGCAAAGCTCACAAACTTGGTCATTAAGTAATTTTGTGTTAGGGTTAGAAAAAGTGGGCGGAGCCAGCACCAGCCAAATACATACCTGGGCAATGCCGAGTCTTCAGTGGGTGGAGACAAACACAAATTTCACTGGGAAAATGTAAACTGCAGCCATTCTTACACTATTAATTGTAGGGTTCTAAAACTTTGCACAGTTGGTCACTGGGTGACTGGGATTAATATTCAGAAAAGTGGGTGGAGCCTACAAAAACCAATCACAATTCACCTATTGATTTTCAAGGCAAATAGTTAATTGCTGCCATTTTTGCACTGTTAATGGCACAAGCCTCAAACCTGGTACAGTTGATCATTGGGTGACTGGGGTAAAATATTTAGAAAAGGGGTGGGGCCACAAACAGCGAATCAGATGTGTTTCATTTCAATGAAAATAATTCATGCCAAAGACTACAAATCTCACAAACTTGGTCATTGACTATTGACAATTGTGTGTTAGGGTTAGAAAAAGTGGCCACAGCCATCAGCAGTCAAATACATACCCAGGAAACATTAGAACATCAGTGGGTGGAGAAAATTACAAAGTTAACTGCCAGAATGTAAACTGAAATTTGGCACACACATAGTACATTACCTGGAATAAAGTATAGGATACTTTTTATTCCCATAACCAAAAAGGGGGCAGAGACAAATACAAATTTCACTGGAAAATGTAAACTGCAGCCATTCTTACACTGTTACACTGGAGGTGTGTTTAGCTTTTAAGGGCAGAATGGTTAATTTGCATATATTCAGCAGTGATGCCCTGGGAGACTTCTCAAGCTCACTCCAACCTGAATTATCGCAAATTCTTTCTATTTTAAGAAAGCAAACTTTTGTTTTTCTTAACATCTTAGTAAGGGGGCTTTTTAGGACCATTGTAGTCCCTTACACACTCCAATGAGTTCTGGGTCACCATGAGCTTGCTGGTTAGTCTGTACCTCTCGGTGTTACAAGCCCTACTGCATAGAGCCAAATTAATCTATGCCATGCACTGATAAGGATCAAACAATCCAAAATAGCTTTGGCTGTTTGATCCTTATCCAATGAATGTTGGATTATTATGTTTCTGTACAAATTAACAAGAAGACCCAACATTGCATTCCAGCAGTTCTGGAGGTGTTTAGCTTTAAAGGGTAACAATGGTTAATTTGCATATTTTCAACAGTGATGCACTGGGCGACATTTTAAGCTCACTCCAACCTGAATTATCACAAATTCTTTCTGTTTTAAGAAAGCAAACTTTTGTTTTTCTTACACTGTCAATGGCAGGGTTCTTAAACTTTGCACAGTTGGTCACTGGGTGACTTGGATTAATATTCAGAAAAGTGGAGCCTACAAAAGCTAATCAAAATTCACCTATTGATTTTCAAAGGAGTGGAGCCACAGCTAATTAGATTTATTTCATTTCAATGCCAATTATTGATGCCAAAGACCACAAAGCTCACAAACTAGGTCATCCTTGAGTAATTGTGTGTTAGGATTAGAAAATATATATATATAGTAGTCGTCCTCATGCCCACTGTTCTCCTCTGCCCCCTCCCCCCCCCCCTTTACTGTGCAAATGCCCCCTGCAGCCACTTCCTGGTCGGCCCAGTCAGTCATTATTTAGTGCTGCCCAGGTGCTGGCCCAGCTGCTCACATTCTTGATCATGTGCCTTTGAGCGCTCTGCACATGCACACTAATGCCCTACTCGGCCGACCACTAAGTGGGTGCGGGGGGCATTTGCACAATAAAGGAGGGGGATGGAGGATAATGGGGGGAGTGGTGGTGGGCATGAGGAATACATCATATGTATGCCTGCTCACCCCGTTTTTACTTTTTAATTCAGCTCTGGTATCCTTTAAATAAAATAAAATGTGACTCTGGGCAAATGTTATCAGGGCATCTCCCCTCACCCCAAATTGCGGTGTTGTGTGCTGCTGCCCATATCCCCACCCTTTAAATGAGTGGTAACAGAGGCCACCAGCACCCCCCTCTCCTTTAGCATGCACACAGCTTAGCATTCTCTCCTGTCCAGCAGGCGCACTACCTCCTCCTTCCTTCAGCGTCCCTCTGCCTCAAACAATGTGGCATCTCTGTCCCTGTGACTGACCAAGAAGTTACATACATGCCACCTGGTCACAGAAACACTGCAGGGATGAAGACGGAAGGACACTAAAGAAAGAAAGTGGAAGCGAGCCCGCTTGACAGGTGAGTGAGAATGCTACTCTGTGTGTACTCCAAAACAGAACGGTGGTGGGTTTGCCAAACTAGGTGGCAAGGGAATTGTCACCGGGATGGGGGGGGGGCCCATGTCTAAGTTCTGCATCGGGGCCCACTGATCTGAAGCTACGCCACTGAGCGAAACTGCTGTCTATTAACATTGTACAGCGCTGCAATCTACGGCTGTCCCCCTGGCAGGCAGAAAAATGATCCGCTGTCATAGGCTTCATACTGATTGGCTGGAGGGGGGAAGGTGGGGTGGAGTGATATAAAATAAATAAAAAAAAATAGTGAAATTTAAAAAAATATATATATATTTAAATATATATAAAAAAAAAATCTGGGGAGCGATCAGACACTACAAACAGAGAGCTCTTTTGATGGGGGAGAAAAGGGTGGAGTCACTTGTGTGCTGAATTGTGCAGTCCTGCAGTGAGCCCTTAAAGCTGCAGTGGCCCAATTAGGAAAAAAATGGCCTGGTCACTAGGGGGGTTTAACACTGTGGTCCTCAAGTGGTTAAAAAAAACTCTCAGTAACAAACATTCTGTACAGATCACCAGGCAGAACTAAAGATATTACCACCAGTAATACATTACAGAATGTAAATTAGGGAGAGGAAAGATTTTGCAATAGACAAACACTGACAAAATAATCTGTAAATGAATATTGTGAATAATAAGCAATTGTATTAATTATGTTGTTTTTACTACAGTTCCTCTTTAACCCTCCTGGCGGTAACCCTGACCTACACTCGGGGTAGCCACCGCAGAGGATTACATGGCCCCGGGGGGAATTTTTTGAATAGCACTAAGCTAGCTACCTGTGTCTACCAAGTCCCTCTGCTCTGCTCCGATCCCCCGATCACTGTCATTATATGTACCACTCCCGCAATCGTGCAGCCTCTCCAATCACCTCCAGGCTTCACTATGGGGAGGATTGGAACTGCGCATGACGTCATGTCCGATCGTCGCCATAGCAACAACTGAAGCTGATTGGGGAGGCTGCGGCTGGGTAAATATAAGCGCCGGCGATCGGGGGGATCAGAGAGGTGCAGGGGGACTTGGGGGACACAGGTAGCTAGCCTAGTGCTAGCTACAAGGTTTACAAAAAGTTTTAATCAAAAAATCCCTCCCGCAGATGCAACCACCGAAACTGCCTACCGCCAGGGAGGTTAAATAAAAATAATTGCACATTCAGTGCTCAACCTCTTGCTGTCACTGCTATCACTGCTCTGATAAGGCTACAAACAACTGATGCATCTATCAACATTGTTTACACAACACATCTGACTGAATCTAATACTCGCACACTTTGCATGTAGCTAAAAACAAAATACACTAAACTGCCAAGTCAACTTGGGACACATCTAAAAATAGACTCAACATGGGTTTGAATTTTCATACGTGCGCCTGCCTAATTTGCACAATCTGCCTGCATGGATCTGTGGTTAAATTTTTCATCAGGTTTATCTCACATCTTGAGGACAAAAATATTTAAATTAAATGAAACTGTGTGGATATTAGAGGGTGAAAGGTGGAGATTAGAAGGAACACAATCTGCTTGTATACTAAGGATATGTATCTCCTACACAGATGGAAGATCTCTATAGGATAAAGATCTTTAAATAGGCTTTGTGATTCCCAGCTTGCTGTGGAAGATATCTCACTGAGACCATATGCAATTCACTTTTTCTCCTGAGTTTTCTTATAGGAGATCATTTTTCATTTTTGAGTTCTAATAAGTTTTCAGCACTCTGCAATTAAAAAAAGTACCAAAAATTAGATGAAAAGGTACTATCAAAACTATTTTGAGTATTTTTTTTTTGCTTGCTGGTGCTTTAAAATGCATTTTACTGACAAGTTTGAAAATATCACCTAGGAGAAATGTCAGGAGGAAAAGTTAATTGCATGCGGGCCCTTGTCATAAAATGCCTTTTAAACCACAAGCAAGAAAATACTATACTTTGCAATTGAAAAGGTACCAAAAAGTAGGTGAAAAAGTACTGCATATATTCCTGTATAAGCCGTGTTTTTGAGGCCAAAAAAAGTGGCCCAAAAGTGGAGGTCTCAGCTTATACACGAGTCAAGTCATTGTGGGACCCAGTGCACAGCGCACCCCAATGTGTATAATACACGCTAGCGGTAATCGCAGCATAAGCCCCGCCCCCATTGCCACATGCAAAAATGGAATCTATGTGATCTACCATCAGCCTTTGCTAGCTCCAGCACTTATCCCCCAGCATTACCATTGCAGGAAAAAGATTCAGGAGCCAGCTAGGAATAATACATGCTAGTGGTAATTGCTGCATAAGCCCCACCCCCGCCACCATTGCCATGTGTAAAAATGGAATCTATGTGATATAAATGCACTCAGGTAGAACAGTTATCACTTTAGGATTTACTTCAATGTTATGCTGTTACATATATTCTAATGACTGCTGTAGGCTGACAGGCAAAATGTCTCTGAATCACATTCACCACTTGTGGCTGAGCTATACATCAATTGAGGGTTTGACAGAGGTCTTTCACTCTCTAGGCGACAAAGTTTCCTCACCTTTGCTGTAACTTGGGCACAGTCTATTTCTTTAGGCAATACAAGGCTCAATTGCAGAAATGAACTGTTTATCACCACAAGGTTACTGTCTCTTTAAGGTTATATCAAGCAGAAAGATCCCAATCCCACCACATTCATCAGAGGATAAATTCAGTATACTGTGGTTAACTGTCCCTTTCTCTTCAGACAACCAACACTGAATTATGGCTCTTTTCACCTGATTGCAAGTTACTACTCTGATTACAGTATGTGGCAAAGTCGCAATGCTTATACTCATCTGTCTCAGTCAACAGTGTCTCTCTCTCTCTCTCTCTCTCTCTCTCTCTCTCTCTCTCTCTCTCTCTCTCTCTCTCTCTCTCTCTCTCTCTCTCTCTCTCTCTCTCTCTCTCTCTCTCTCTCTCTCTTCCTCCCTCTCTCTCTCTCTCTCTCTCTCTCTCTCTCTCTCTCTCTCTCTCTCTCTGCAATGTCTTGGATCTGGCCTGATGTCTTTTTAATGTTTTTCCGTTGCCGCCCGTTCTCTGTCACTTTTGACTATACTCTGCTCTGTTGTGTGTCCGGTTCGCTCACTTCATGGTTCTCATCATCATTTACCCTGATGTTTTCCTGGTTTTGATTGGGCATAAAGGTCCCAAATTGTATCTTTCTTTTGTATAAATGTTGTATAAATGATGGTGATGATGTATATGTTTTTTTTTGGGGGGGAGGGGGCTATTGTATGAATTATGTCAATGTAGGTGTTGTCTTGTTTTTGTGGGTAGTGGTTTAGTGGGTAGTGGCCACCCATCACACCCTTGTGCTTTTTTTCTATATATCGATTGGAATAAAAGCAGCAGCTCCTCGGTGCCCAGCGTTATCCTCCTATTTACAGTTATATGACTTGTTGCCCGCTGTGAGCACTTGGAGTCTACACTATTCCTGCACAGTTTGCCATAATGAGTGCCAGACTCTCTGTCCTCTTTCACTGATCAGATTAAAGGATACAAGAGCTGACAAAAATATTAAAAACAGGGGGAGCAGGCATGTATGGGAAGCAGTCCTTATGCCCACCGCTCTCCCTGTTAGCCTCCTCCCCATCCACTTTCACCTAGATTCCCCCTTGGCCTCTTCTGGGTCGGCCGGGTTTGGCCGTAGTGTGTAGGTGCTGCCCCAGCAGCGCACGTCCATGATCACACATCCACAGCAAGGAGAACTCTGCATATGTGCATGATGTCACAATTCACGTTGTGCGCTTGCACAGAGCACTCCTGACAATGAGCATGTCAACAAGGATGTGTGCTGCCAGGTTAGGACCTTCTGAAGAGGCTGAGGGGGGTATTTCGATAAGAGTGGAGGAGGAGGGCGGTGGACATGAGGCCTGCTTCCCATATATGCCTGCTCCCCCCATTTTTGTCAACTCTGGTGTCCTTTAAAAATAGACCTACAGTCTCTATCTTGTTTGTTAACTAGGGACTACCTGTATTTCACTAGTCGCTTTATTAGGTACGTCATTCTAGTACCGTATATGACCTTTTTTGCCATCAGAACTGCCTGAATTCTTCATGGCATTCTTCGGTGATTTTTGGCCCATGTTTACATGATAACATCATGCAGTAGGCTCCACCAACATCATGCCATGGCCATACCCATGTTTTCATAAGGCAGCACCCTATAAGGGTGGAGGACATTATGTGCCACTAGGAACAAGAAAAACCTTGGTCCTATTTTAGCTTTCAGTGGGTTAAAAAAGTATGTTGTCCTACAAAGATAAAACAGAGAAACCGAGAGCCCGGTATGGTGTAGTACGTATTGGAACCAGGAGGATAATGAACAAGTAAGTAAAATACTCACAAACATGGGTTACCGCACAGGTAACCACTGTATAGGCAGGTGGGGAGATTAGACCTGTCCCCACTCAGGATTAAGATATCGCTCTCTGTAGACGGAAAAGAGGGTATATCACCCTTCCACCAGGGTGGAAATCTTGATAGTAAGCTGTGCAGAGGCGCCAAAAGGATAAAAGTATGCTAAAAGGTTTAAAATGTTCGGGTGGTGGTGGTGGACCGGTCACTCCAACAAAGGACACGAAATTGTCACTTAAGGGTAAGACAATTTAATAAAATACTCCACAAACAATTTGCAACGCGTTTCACGGGCACGATCCCGCTTCATCAGGCAATAGACAAACGGAGTATCACGGCTAGACGTCCAATACACGCTTGGCACCTCTGTAGACAGAGGTGCCAAGCGTGTATTGGACGTCTAGCCGTGATACTCCGTTTGTCTATTGCCTGATGAAGCGGGATCGTGCCCGTGAAACGCGTTGCAAATTGTTTGTGGAGTATTTTATTAAATTGTCTTACCCTTAAGTGACAATTTCGTGTCCTTTGTTGGAGTGACCGGTCCACCACCGCCACCCGAACATTTTAAACCTTTTAGCATACTTTTATCCTTTTGGCGCCTATGTTGTCCTACAAGTAGAGGAGAAGATATCTAACAACTTCTCCTTCCGCATGAGGCCTTGTGAGCCCACCAGTTGGGTACTTGAATTCTGCAAAGCCTCATCACCCTTTGAGACTTAAACATTTTTACATTTTCTAGCATGTTTACATGTGTTCATACAATGGGCCCAATCCCATTCTCTTTTTCTCCTTAGTTTTCTCCTAAGAGATCATTTTCCATCTTCTGTTTAAAATAACTTTTGCACTCTGCAATTGAAAAACTACCAAATAGTAGCTGCAGGGAGGGGGCCCGACTCCTCCCTCCCTCTCCTTGAGCCCTCTCCGTGCTCCCCCCTCCATTGAAAAGATGTGTGGGAGGGAAGCCTCGATGTACAAACTTACCTTTCGTGCTCCATGCAAGGATCACATGCCCTCCTCTCTGTGGCTAAGTCCCTGTGTGTCTACTGCTCCCCCCTCCATCACTGCAGTGACTGCACTCCCCTCCCTCGCTGTGCCCCGGCTGGACACCCACCTTTCCAGCCCCTAGAAACGGGGATGTCTGTATCCATTTTAAAGAAATAAAGTTACCTTTTTATACTCATCTAAGCCTTGTGAACCATCTTCTTCTATGTCCCTGTGGGTTTAAAAACATTGGCCTCAATTCACTAAGCTTATCTCCTGTCTTTAATAACGTTTCTAGAGTTATCACCATGGTGATAAGGCATGTAATATTCAGAAAACCATTTTACCTCGAACCAACCTAAAGTTAACTCTTCTGCCTTTAAGTTAACTCTTCAATCCTTAAAATAATTCCAGAATTCTAAAGTTAAAGACAGGGGCCCATATGCAATTCACATTTTCTCCTCAGTTTTCTCCTAGGTGATAATTTTTCATCTTCTTTTTAAAATAATTTTTCCCGACTTCACAAATGAAAAAGTACCAAAAGTAAGTGAAAAAGTACTGTCAGAATTATTCTGAGTATTTTCTTGCTTGCTGGTGGCTTAAAATATATTTTATTAACAAGGTGTTAAAATATCAACTTGGAGAAATCTAAGGAGAAAAGGTTAATTGCATATGGGCCCATGACCGTCCAACTTCACCAGTGTGTCCAAAAAAGTAACCTTTCGGCAAATAAGCCATTTACAAAATTAGTTTAAAGCAATAATGCAAAAGCAGTTAATAAAATAATCAGAAAGATATTTAGGTCATTAACTCTCTTAATAGTCCAGAGGTTTCCATTATCTTTATACACCATACTAATTCAGAACTGGGTCCCTCTGTGTTTTCAGAGTGTGATCGTGGCCATGGATGAGCATAGCCATACTGTGAATGTGTGAGTATGGCCACACAGGCCAAGTAGGACCAAGGTGCTTGTGCATCGTTTTATTTGTCTGTAAAAAGCGAACCTTCAATCTAGTGGGCATGCATGAACAGTACTAATGGACACGAAGCATGGACATGCTTATTTGCTTGCTGAGTGAATTATTTTTGGAGGTACCTGGTGCTGGAATGGTGAAGTGTGCAAAAACAATGGAAGAACTTTTCTGAAATCTCGCTTAAAGAGACACTGAAGTGAAAAAAAAATATGATATAGTGAATTGGTTGTGTACTATGAATAATTACTAGAAGATTAGCAGCAAAGAAAATATTCTCATACTTTTATTTTCATATATATAGTGTTTTTTCTAACATTGCATCATTCTCTAATATGTGCAAATTGCACAACACTCAGCATTCAAAATGAGTCTTTCAGAGCAGTCTGTGAACTAATGACCTCTCCTCTGCCAGAGGAAAAGTAAATGGTTAACTAACAGTTGAGATAATAAAAGTCAGAAAACAGCCCTCTCCACGACTTTGAAAGTCGTAGAGCTTAATGGCTTGTTTGCATAGAGATAACAACTGGAGTTTCTTAACTCTTCCTGTACTGGAAACAATTAGACTGATGTATCTGATCTTAATGTTTTATTTCTTAGCTGTACTACACATACAAATCATAATATCATAATTTTTTTTCGCTTCAGTGTCTCTTTAAAGAGAATCTGTACTCTGAAATTCTTACAATAAAAAGCATACCATTCTATTCATTATATTCTCCTGGGCCCCTCTTTGCTGTTTCTACCACTCTCCGCCATGATCCTGGCTTTTAATTGCCAGTTTTAGGCAGTGTTTACAAACAAAAAACATGGCCGCTAACCAGGAAGTGATGTTTGTGTGTATCTATCTATCTATCTATCTATCTATCTATCTACCTATATCGGATCAGTGAATAATGGTGCACAGCGCCTATGCATAAAAATGGCGCCACATTAAAAAGATACGCTTATCGCTATTTATCGTTAGTACTGCATAATAATGGCGCACAGGGAAAAAAGAAGGAAAACGGCACACATTAACATTGTTTATCAATAGTGCCGTTCATATGCCAAACAGCAGACTTTATTGCGCACAGTAACGTTATTTATCAATAGCTAACCTACATAAGCCAAACTGCAGAAGTTATTTAACTGCAAAACGATGAATTTATTTAATGTGACACTGTCAAGGTTAGGGTTAGGCACCACCAGGGGAGATTTAGGGCTCATTCACACCAATGCGCTTCTGTCCGCTTCTGTGCGCTTTTTTCAGCAACATGTAAGTGTTAACATTATGTGCTGAGAAAAAGCGCACAGAAGCGCACAAAGTGTGAATGAGGCCTTAGGGTTAGGCACCACCAGGGGGTTTTTAGGGTTAGGCACCTCCAGGGGGGGGGGGGGTGGTTAGGGTTAGGCACCACCAGGGGGTGTTAGGGTTAGGCACCACCAGGGGGGTCTTAGGGTTAAGCACCACCAGGGGGGTGCTTAGGGTTAGGGACCTCCATGGGGGGTGGTTAGGGTTAGGCACCACCAGGGGGGTCTTACGGTTAGGCACCATCAGGGGGTGGTTAGGGTTAGGCACCACCAGAGGGGGCTTAGGGGTTAGGGATAGGTACAGAGAGGGTTAATAATAATAATAATAATTCCTTTTTTTGTATAGCGCCTTTCTCCTGTCGGACTCAAAGCGCTTGCGAGGCAGCCACTAGAGCGCACTCAGTAGGCAGTAGCAGTGTTAAGGAGACTTGCCCAATGAACTCCTTACTGAATAGGTGCTGGATTACTGAGTAGGAAGAGCCAGGATTTGAACCCAGGACTCCTACATCAGAGGCAGAGCCCTTAACCATTACACTATCCAGCCACCACCTGTTCTGTGTGTTCTGTGTGTTAACGCTAAGTAACAATAAGGCTTTAACGTTAGATAGCGATAAGCGACAAACGGATTAGCGGCAACACCGTGTGCCATTATTCGCAGGTGCCATTTTCAGATGGATCCCTATATCATGTTACAGTACATTACAAGTCTTTATTACATAGTTCTGCACTCCAGTCTCTCACAGTTCTCAGAGTGTTACAGGCTCAGAGAAGCTCTGTCTGTGACTCATACACACAGCATACAGAGCCTGCAGGGGGCGTGTATAACTTGTCTCTATCACAGCAGGGACAGCACATTCCTCTAAGCCTGGGTACTTTGACACAAATCTTTGAAGGACTAGATTCAGCACATGTGCCATGCAGGTAGTGTTGGGCGAACAGTGTTCGACACTGTTCGGGTTCTGCAGAACATCACCCTGTTCGGGTGATGTTCGAGTTCGGCTGAACACCTGGTGGTGTTCGACCAAACTGTTCGGGTTCGCCCGAACTGCTGAATGCCCGGCCGAACAGGGTCCCTGTTCGGCCAAACAGGGCCCTGTTCGGCCGAATACGGCCCCCCTGTGGGGTCGCAGGCATAAGGGGGAAGCATGCCCCGATCGCGGGGGGGGGGGGGGGGGGGGCGGAAATTCCCCCCACCCCCTCTGCTAGCGCTCCCCCCTCTGCCCGCTTCCCCATACAAAAGTTTGACGAAAGTAAAATAGTACCGGTGGTGGTGGCTGGCTGCTGCAGTGGCTGGCTGGCACTATGAAGTGACTGAGGAGGAGGAGTCGGAGTAGGACGCGTTGAGGGAGGCCGGGCAGTGGGCGGTTCAGCGGTAGTACCCTTGTGGTACTTCCGCCCTTTCTCTGACCTCACGTCCTCTGCGTGATGACGCATACGAGGGTACGCGTGACGCGTACCCTCGTATGTAGAGGACGTGAGGTCAGAGAAAGGGCAGAAGTACCACAAGGGTACTACCGCTGAACCGCCCGCTGCCCGGTGGGGGGAATTTCCGACCCCCCCGAGATCGGGGCATGCTCCCCCCTTATGCCTGCGACCCCATAGGGCCCCCAAAAGCGGGATGTTCGGGGAGTTCGGGGTTCGGCCCGAACATGCCGAACATCGCGGCCATGTTCGGCGAACGTTCCCGAACCCGAACATCCAGGTGTTCGCCCAACACTACATGCAGGGTACATGTGTCAGCTTTCCCAAATTCAAAGCGGAAAGGAGATTGTTGCTGTTGTCACACACCATGTTGCCGATCTCCAGCTGGTGCGGGGTCAGCCACTGATCCACCTGTTTGTTAAGAGCAGCCAGGAGAGCTGCTCCAGTGTGACTCTCCACTTTGAGGCAAGACATGTCTAAGATGGCGTGTGTAATACTCACGTTGCTCTGCTGTCCTGGTGCTCAATGGTACCTGCACGCGCGCGCACTTCCAGCTGTAGGTTGTTGTCTGTGGCCGGGGGTGTGCGCAGGGTTGTGCACTGTTGCGTAGCATGCCGCGCGCGCATGTGCGGGATGCGGCGCATATCGCGCATAAAGTCACATGCGTGCGCTGGAAATGTTGCACGGGAGCGCATACGCGCATGTGTCAAAATGGACGCACAGGGGCGTGGACGCGTATGCGCATGCGCGGAAGTTTTGGCGCCAATTTTAGGTATAAAAGACCTCCCCCAGCCAACGTCCACTGCTGTTTGTTCTGACAACTAGTGTGAACGCCTTCTCTGGAAGTACTCTTCTCCTGTTCCTGTTTACCTGTTGACAACCCCGCTTGCTTGACTACTCTCGATCTCCACTCCCTTGGCTTGACTTGGCTTACCTCGGATTACTCTGTCTGCTGCCTGCCTCGACCTCGGCCTGTACCCCGGATTACTCTGTCTGCTGCCTGCCTCGACCTCAGCCTGTACCCCGGATTACTCTGTCTGCTGCCTGCCTCAACCTCGGCCTGTACCCCGGATTACTCTGTCTGCAAGACTGCATCATCATCTTCACATAGTGGTATCAGTTCTCTCAACCACAAGTGAGGCTATCCCAGTTTGCGACCTGGTGGGCACTAGGCTGCGAATTCCAGGGCGACCCCCTCGGGTCATTATTGGTGAAGACCCGTGGTCACTTAGACCCCGCATCTGGGCAAAACCTTGCCTCCTAGTGGAAGGGTCAACTGGTCTCTGGACTATCTACATCTCATCTACTCAGCCTAACAGTGTTACACCGTCATACCTGGCATACAGCATAGGCCCTGGGGAGCTGGGTCTGTGTAGCTGGAGAGGAGATCGCAGCACCAGTAGAGTTGAACTGCCACTCAGCCAAGGAGTAGGAGGAGGATGACAGCGAAGAGGATGTAGCAGGAGGAGAGGAGGTGGCAGGAGGCCTGCCTGCAAGCTGTGGAGGTGTCACAAGTTGGTCCGCTGCACAGCCACATACTCCCTGCTTGACATCGGTCACCAGGATGACCCAATGGGCTGTGTAAGTAATGTAGTGGCCCTGACCATGCTTGGAAGACCAGGCATCTATGGTCAGGTGGACCCTTGACTCAACGCTGTGTGCCAGAGATGACACCACTTGCCTCTCAACTTCATGGTACAGTTTGGGTATCGCCTTTTTAGAGAAATAATTGTGGCCTGGTATCTTCCACTGTGGTGTCCCAATGGCCACAAATTTACGGAAGGCCTCAGAGTCCACCAGCTTGTATGGTAACAGCTGGCGAGCTAACAGTTCTGCCATGCCAGCTGTCAGATGGTGGGCAAGGGGGTGACGGGCAGAAATTTGCTTCTTCCGCTCAAAGATTTCCTTCACTGACACCTGGCTGCTGTGGGCAGAGGAGCAGGAACCGCTCAAGGGCAGAGGTGGAGTGGAGGAGGGTGGCTGTGAAGGTGCAAGGGAGAAAGCGGCTGAAGATGCTGCACCTGAATGAGGAAGAGGAGAAGGAGAGTGGCTTTTCTTTTGTGTGCTGCTTTTGCTCAGATGTTGTTCCCATTGCAGTTTGTGCCTTTTCTCCATGTGCCTTCATAAGGCAATTGTCCCTATGTGAGTGTTGGCCTTTCCACGGCTCAATTTTTGGAGGCAGAGAGAACAGATGGCATTTCTCCAATCTGAGGCAGACACATTAAAACATTTCCAAACAGTTGAGCCCCCCTGGGGTGATGGCACTATGGTGGCATCAGAAGCTGACGTTGAAGGGCATGTTGACTGGCTGTCTATAGGTGGCGATACATGGCGCTGGACACTGCCACCAGCTGTTTCTGATGACGAGCTCCCCCCTGCTACTTTCAGCAACTCGTCTCCTCCTACTCCTCTCTGACTCCCCCTCTGAACTGTCCCCCTGTTCATCTCCTCTATTGGGAACATATGTGGGATCCGTATCATCGTCATCATCATAATCATACTGCCCAGCTTCGCTTGCCTCAGACACCTCAAAAACTGCACCAACAGTAGGTACTTCATCATCTTCACACATTACGTCCATAGTGTCGCCGCTTAACTCAGACATATGAGGTGGTGTAATTTGCTTAGCGCCTTCATCTGGTTGTAACAATAATGGCTGTGAATCAGTTAATTCCCTACCAATTAACTCCTGCGAAGTGTCAAATGCAACGGATGTGGTGCTTGTAGTAGCGCTGGTGGCTGCGGAAGATGAGGTGTTCTGTGTTAAATAGTGAACCACGTCCTGACAATCTTGGGAGTTGATGGGACGTTCCTTGTTCTGAGCACTGTAATTTGGTCAAGGGCCGCACAAAATCACATCAACATGACCTTGCACAGACCTGCCGGGTGGCCTTCCTCTGGGTCTGCCTCTACCTTTGCCTGTTTTGTCCGTTGTGTCCATATTGGGGGATGAAGTGAAAGGTATGCACTGACTTGACTAATACAATGTGCAGTCACACAGGTGCAGTTAACAGGTATGCACGGAGTGGTATATCACACTGTGTGCACTCACGCAGGTAGGTGGGTGCACTGAACACAACAGGTAGGTATATGCAGTGATGAGGTGGGTGCACTGAACACAACAGGTAGGTATATGCAGTGATGAAGTGGTTCAGGTAGGTACATGCAGTGATGGGTATTACAATGTGCACTTGTCACACACAGACAGGTAGTGGACAGGCACAGTGACACTGCATGTGCTCAACTCACGTAGGTAGTTGGGTGCACTGTGAACAACAGGTAGGTAGGTATATGCAGTGATGGGTATTACAATGTGCACCTGTCACACACAGACAGGTAGCAGACAGGCACAGTGACACTGCGCGCGCTCAACTCACGTAGGTAGGTGGGTGCACTGTGAACAACAGGTAAGTAGGTATATGCAGTGATGGGTATTACAATGTGCACCTGTCACACACAGACAGGTAGCGGACAGGCACAGTGACACTGCATACGCTCATGTAAGTAGGTGGGTGCACTGTGAACAACAGGTAGGTAGGTAGGTATATGCAGTACTCGGTATTACAATGTGCACCTGTCACACAGACAGGTAGTGGACAGGCACAGTGACACTAAGTGCGCTCACATAGGTAGGTGGGTGCACTATGAACAACAGGTAGGTAGGTACATGCAGTAATGGGTATTACAATGTGCACCTGTCACACAGGTAGCCACTGAATGTGCTGGGCCTGGCAGTGGCACACACAGTATGAATTATCAGGGTGTCTATGCAACACAAGTGTCAGTGGGACACACAGAAAAAAAATAGATCACAAGAACAAGATTAGCTCTCAAAAAAGCTGTTGTGGGGTGCTATTTTAGCAATAAGAATCAGCAAGGAGCAAGCTAAGAAGCCTACAAGAGCCTAACTAATCTTTCCCTATGAGAGAGTCTGCAGCAGCTGTCCCTTCTCTATTTACTGCAAGCACATGAGTGAGTATAATGGCTGGCGGTGCATGCCTTTTATAAGGGGGAAGTGGCTCCAGGAGGGAGTGTAGCTTGATGTGCCTGCTGCTGTGATGTAGTGGGTCAAAGTTGACCCTAATGGTGCACTATGGGGGCAAACTGAACTTCCGGAAAAGTTTGCGGTTCTCCGCGATCACGAACCACCGTAATTTCGCTGGGAACCGTTCGGGCCATCTCTACTTATAGGATAGAAGAAATAAAGCTAAACATTTTGTTACAGAGTCTATTTAACAGAAGTCCTCTATATTAGATGTGTGTGGTAGGGTACTAGCATTCCACAACCCAGTGCATCCACAGCTATTTAATAAATTCATGTTGTCCTTCGGATACCCCTCACTGACTGACCCATGCATGCAGATTTTGATATGGAGTTTAGCAAAATTGCCAAGTTTGCCTCTTCTCTAATTATTTGTAGAGAGGGTTTTTTTTTTCAAAAACATTCCTTGACTGTCTAGAGACATAATAATTTGTCCAAGTAAATTGCACAATTTATTCACTGTATCTGGGGGACTGTAAGCACTGCAATACTTGTGGGATGCCTTGAGTCTGTGGGAATAATTTACCTCTAGTCTCCAGCTCATATCATGCCAATAAAAGACGCACATTTTCACGCACATAATTTACCAACATTTTTCTTTATGCATTATTGTCTTCTGTCCCTGCATTTGTAGACCAGTGTCTACCTGGATTCACTTACCATTTATTTATTTACAGTATGTATTGATTTATTTACTGTTTTCTGTGTTCAAGCTCATTCCTCCTTTCAGATTGTTGAATTCATACAATTTTACATAGCAGTATTGTTGCAGTAATTCACTACTCAGTTTGACTGAGTAGCCCCAAAAATAAAAGGAAACATGATTTAGACAGACCTGAGGGATGCTATATCACATTTCGAAGCCTGTAGAAGACATCATGTTGTTTTACTTATTGTCCCAAGCATTTTACTCCAGTAATTACTCTATTTACATATAACCAGTGCTGCTTGGATACCCCTTTTCAAAATCCGACGTGAATTCGGATCCGGATATCCGGATCCGAATCGGATATGCGAATCCAAACTTTTTGGTATCCGAGTAAAATCAGATATCCGAACCCAATACCCGAGATATCCGGTCGGATTCGGATATCCGGACAGAAAACCAGAAGTAGCCTGAAAATGGCTTAAATTGCTTCCAAAACTCTCTCTCTATCGCTCTCTCTCTCTCTGTCCTATAAAGATCCACAGTAGACAGTGAAGCAGCCCACAATGAGTGAAAAAGTAAAGATACTTAGCCCAGGTCGAGAGAATTATGTGGCAACAGCAGCAAGGAAGGACGGAGGATCCCCTCTGACTCCAACACTAGTATCATGGGCGTCACCCTGCTTTGTCAAAGAAGAGGAGAGACCGTCTCTCAGGGGTTGAGTATTTAAATATATAGATTATTTATGTTTGTATGTAAATTGCACAACAAAGCACTTTATTCATTGATGTATTCACAGTGTTTTTTCATATGGAATTTATTCATATCCTATTTATTGTGGTTTGCACTGAGGTTACTATATGCACTTTAATTACTGTTCAATACAGCCCCAGGGGCACTTTTCTGAGCCTCTGGTACTGATATCAGCATAATATTGAGTATGCTTACAGATGCAACAAGTTATTTATGCAAGGAATTTTATGGGATTTCTGTGTTTTATTGTTTGTTTTCCAAATAAAATTTAAGATAGTAAAGATAATACTGAAACTCATATCAATGTCAAAGTAGGAACATATGGTCAGTACAACTTGCAATACAGTGTAAAGTGACCATGATATTCATTATATCAAGTACTAGCTGATGACCCAGAGTTGCCCGGGTATGTATTTGGCTGGTGTTGGTTGGCTCCGTCCACTTTTTCTAACCCTAATACACAATTACTCAATTACCAAGTTTGTGAGTTTTGGGGTCCTTGGCATCAATATTTTTTATATTCCCATAGAAATTAAACAAATCAGATTGGCTGATTGTGGCTCCATCCCTCTCTGGCATTTGAACCCTAGTCACCCAATGACCAACTGTAGCAGGTTTGAGGCATCTACTATTAACAGTGTAAAAATGGCAGCAATTTAAATATTCCCCTTGAAAATGAGCAGGTGAATTTTGATTGGCTATTATAGGCACCACCCATTTCCCTGAATATTAATCTCAGTCAACCAGTGAACAATGAACATTTGGGCACAGTTTAAGAACCCTGCCATTAACAGTGTAATAAGGGCTGCCGTTTATAATTCAATGACCAAGTTTGTGAGCTCTGGGGTCCTTGGCATCAATAATTTGTATTTTCCCATAAAAATGAAACAAATCTGATTTGTGGCTCTGCCCCATTTCCTGAATTTGAACCCCAGTGACCCAATGACCAACTGTACTAGGTTTGAGGCTTGTGCTATTAACAGTGCAAGAATGGCATCAATTTTAATATTCCCCTTGAAAATGAACAGGTGAATTTTGATTGACTTTTTTTAGGCTGAACCTACTTTTCTGAATATTAATCCCAGTAACCCAGTAACCAACTGTGCAAAGTTTGAGATCCCTGCCATTAACAGTGAAGAAGGGCTGCAGTTTACATTTTCTCAGGGAAATCTGTTTTTGACTCCACCCAGTTTTTGTAAACTTGACACACAATCACTCAATGACCAAGTTAGTGAGCTCAATAAGCTCAATTCCTGTCATCAATAAGTTGCATTTTTCCATTGAAATTAAACAAATCTGATTGGCTGTTTATGGCCTGCCCCCTTTTCATAATTTAAACCCCTGTCTTCCAGTTATTGACTGTACCAGATTTGAGGCCTCTGCCATTAATAGTGTAGGAATGGCAGCAATGTAAATATTCCCCTTGAAAGTCAATAGGTTAATTGTGATTGGCTGCTGTAGGCTCCACCCACTTTCCTTAATATTAACCCCAGCCATCTAGTGACCAACTGTGTCAAGTTCGAGAACCCTGCCAATAACAGAATGGCTGAAATCAATCTAACACATCTGATTGGCAACTTTTCACCTAAAACACGTACATTATGATTTTGTATAACTTGTAATTTCATAATTTTCATAATTATTCATAATTAAATGCAAAATTATGATTTATTTGAAAATTACAACACAAAGTTATGAATTACAAAAATTACCAATTACAATTCTGTGTTGTAATTGCAAATGTTGTGGCATAACTACGTCAAACCTTTACTGGGTTTGGGTATGGCAAATATCGTTGACTGGATCATTTTATCTAGATAATGCAGTGCAAGCTTTGTATTGTAGTATTGAAAATACTAGTTAAAGATGGAACAAAAATTATTTTAAGGGTTCCATAATACTCATTACACAGGACATCCAGTTCAGATATTTTATGTAATTTAAAGATATTGATGATAGTAGCAGAACGTTTTCTGTACCATGTTAGCCAAACAAATGATGAAGGTAGAAATATATATATATATATATTTTTACAAGACTTTGTTTTTTTCTACCTACATACAGATAGTCATGAAATCAAGAACTGAGTGATGGGCATTTGTAACCCTCAACTAATCACTATTTTTTATAATAGGGAAATGTACGTATAGCATTTAGAAATAAGATAATCTCATTTGAGGCAGGTTGGTGTTGTGGCGATTGAATGTGTTCGCTGGGGTAACAGTTCAGGGGCCATATCGCTATACAGATGCATCGCTAAGCAACGGCAGAGCGATACATCTGTAGAGCATGGGGGTCCCCAACTTTCACCCTAGCGATTGCATCTGATTGCTACAGGTGGCAGTCAGTAAAAGTTTATAAACAAGTATAGGTATTTAATAATGGGTTAATAGGCTGGGGTTAAAAATGATCATTTTCATGGCACCAGGTCACTTAATTTTTTTTTTTTTAAATTTTAAAACTTTTTTACCCTAACTTTATTGATTGATTGTTGCCATTAGCTAGTCACATGCACACGTGAGAGCGTGCACGATCACAGGCACACATGGAAGCGTGTATGTGCACATGCATGCACGTGCACGCTTGGTGGCAGGTGTCAGTTTTTAATGTAGGACGTAGATTCTACATCCTACAACCTACAGCAGTACTAATTAGGATGTAGAATCCACGTCCTGGACCTTTAAGCAGTAAAAAGGACATCTATCGATTAAAGCAAACTTTTTTTTTTTAAATTGCAGTATGTTAGAGCACACATTACCACTCTAGAACCAAGTTCTAGGTGCAAGTTCTTTCTGCTCTGCCTCTCTGCTGTAAAATCATCCCGAGGCCTCCAGTTAAAAAAGGTGTCCGGTTCTGCAGGGCTGGACCATGTTTCTGCACAGGGGGGGTTTCTATCAACTCCTCAGCATATAGTCTAGTAATCACCTAACTGAAAGAATCTTATTCAGGTGGTGATAAGTTGTTAAAGGAATACTATCGATGTATGCATTTATTTTTAAATGCTGTATGTTGTAGCACACATTAGGACAAGTACTAGGAGCAATTTGATTCCTCACACAGCTGTTCCTCTCAGCTGTAAAATCCTCCGTCAGTTTTGGCCGTCAGTGTTTGATACAAATGTATCTATATGCTGAGGGCTCCCAGAGGGCTAAGCCCATGTCTGCACAGGGGAGTTGCTATCAACTCCTCAGTTTATAGTTTAATTATTACCTTGCTGAAAGAATCTTATTGATATGGTGGTAAGGGGTTAAAGATTCTAGCAATGTGTGTTTATTATCTTTGCTTCTCTTGACTGATAAAGATACTAATAATGCTAATTGTAGACAGTGGTCTGCCCCTCTCAGCAGCTTGTAAAGTGGATGCAGCCTGGAGTGAATCATCACAAGCAGACAGCCAGGCAAGCAGTCTGAGTGTAAACACAATAGCTAGTTATATTCCAGCAATATTCCAGCACATTTAGTTACCTGTTACCACCTCAGATCAGCCTATTTCTCCTCATGTCTGCTGCATGCTGTGAGTGACACAGTGAAATATATTTGTGAGCTGTGTGACAGAGTAACCAAGCAGCTCAGGGTGACCCAAACTACTATGAGCTGTGTGAGAAATGAATTTTTAAGCAGGGATAGTGAGAGAGAGACCTGGGTGAATAAATAAAGTGCCCCTAGCACTAGTGGTAATGTGTACACTAATATACAGTATTAAAAAAAAAAGTCGTTTCAATCGATAGTACTCCTTTAAGTTGCCAGCAATGTGTGTTTATTGTCTTCACTTATCTGACTGTTTAGAAAGGTATTATCAGCAGAGCCGGGACAGGGTCCTCCAGCACCCAAGGCTGAGAAACCAAAGTGCGCCCCTCCACCCCTCCCACCCCAGCTGTCACACACTGATTGCTATTAGACTAAGAGGCGCCCCAGGGCCCCCAACACCTTAACCTCTAGTTATCTGGCTTGTAGTCACTGCCATGTATCCCCTTTTCTTATTTCTCTCTGCTTCAAACACAAACGGGGGATGATAGCTGAGTGAGTTGAGCTCTTATGCTGCGCCCCGAGGCTGGAGCCTCTCTTGCCACTGCCTCAGCCCCTCCCTGATTATCAGTATATATTTATCAAGGTCCCCCACCCCCCCTCCCAGCATGGACAGTACTGAACAGCCAGAGCTTTGGTACCTGATGCAGAAAAGTGTAACATCACAAGCAGTCAGTCAGGAGTGGTATATACATATCTCCCTGACTGGTTTATTAGAGCAATATTACAGCACGTTTGATACCTATTACCTCCTCTGATCAGCTTTCCTTGTCAGACTCTCCTGCATGCTGTGAGGAGAACACGGTGAAGTATTTGTGAGCTGTGTTAGAAGTGAAGGACGATTTTAAAGCAGACAGAGAGAACTGTGGGAATAAATAATGTGCCCCTAGCACTAGTGATATAGTGAACCCTAATACAGAGTATCTAAAAAAATGATTTTATTGGTAGCTGTCCTTAAAGTCAGGTTTTTGTGTCTTAATTATTTTTTCCTAGTAGCTGACTACTATCCAGTAGCGATTAGTAGTCTGTGACTTCCTGTTGTGCTAAGTAGTGATGAGCACCAATTTTGCATAATCGTAATTTGGCATCATCATTTGCAATTATGATGAGAAATCGTAATGCTAGATTTCGGGTAAAATCACAATTTTGTGTCATTTTTGCATAATTTCATGCCGACTTTAGCAGTTATGTAATAACTAATGGGGAACCCTGTGGTATATTGAGAGATGCTTTTTGCCAGGGTCCCACAGTAAGTCAGTTGCAGAGTGTCAGGGGAGAGCGTGGGTTTTGGGAGTGTGGTGGAGCAACCTGTGGGGGCAGCCAGTGTCATAGCAGGTTGCGGTTGGTGCCTTGGTTGCTGTGCATGCTGGTGGAGGGGGGGTTAACAGGTGCTGGTGGCAGTCACACGGGTAAGTCTTAATACATCAAGAAAAAGTGTGTGATTTTTGCCTTCTAATCCCTTTTCCCCCTTATTGCATGCTACATGATCAGTATGCTCTTCACACACAATTATGTATCTCTTTTTGAAAATATTTTGAAATGTTAGGACTCATATTCTGCAAAGAGTTTTCAAATATAAAATATGCTCTTTACTACTGTTTCAGGGACTTTTGAGTCTGATGTAAGAAAGAGAGGGGATTGCTAGAGTCACAGTCAGTTTTAGTAGAAGCTGTCTTGGTCTTAGATGGAGAAGAATCCATAATGGAGGTATGGCCCTCTTTTGTAGTTCACCTTTCTGTGCTAAGCGTTTTGCCTCGTCAGATGACAATTTGTTTTGTGTTGCTAGCTATAGCCTTCCTTGCTGCTTGTGGAGTATTGGGTGCTCCATGTGCCTGCAGCATTTGTGCAGCAACTATCTGCTCCATATAATCTGCTTGATGCTTTGGCAGGTACATAATGAGTGAGGTATCTCTAAACTGATGTTGCCGGTTTACAGTGTGTCATGGAGGTCACTTAGCGTGTCCCTAGTCTGCAGCCGATGCTTTGGAGGCTAATGACTCAGTAGTCCACAGAGATGAGCGAAAATTCCAGTTTTCTTTTTACAAAAATAATGTTAAATTATATTTTTGAGCAAAAATGCCATCGAAAATAAGTTTTTTATTATTCACATTTTTTTTCCGGTAAAAATATAGATTTTTCACATTTCCGCACTAAAAAAATTGCACAGAAAATATCATTCTTCAACATTTTTGCACTTCTGGTGGTAAAATATTGATTTTCTGCATTTTTTCACAAAATGTTTCTCTAAATCGAAAGAAGCATTTTCGTTGTGAAAATGACTTTGGCAAAAATTTGCAAGCATCACTGGCAGTCTGCAATAGTGATGGCAAAACCATGCGATTTGCTAGGAGAATGGCTCCAGGCAAACAGTCGCCATTTGCTCACTCGTGCTAGGCATGAACAGTATGGGCAGTATGCACCCTATACTCATGTGTTAAATCTGATTGTGCAACATTTTGAGGACAATTACCCTGAATTCCAGGATGACCTGAAGCAGGCCAGGAAAGTGGCCGGACATTTCTGACAATCCTATGCAGCCATGGTTCTGTGAGACACCTTATTTGCGACAGCCCCACCAGATGGAATTTGACGTTGCTCATGGTGGATCAGCTGTGTCACCAGCAATGGCCTGTTAATGAGTACCTTTGGGACTCCTGGGTATGTAGGCTTGACATGTGGCCAGAGCTGTCACAATGTGTCATAGAGCTACTGGCTTGCCCTGCTTCCTCCCTTATCCCCCCTAGCTTCTATAGCTAATAATCCTAACTTCCCTCCAGGAACTGAAGCATCCTTGTTTTTTTTAAGACCAGACTAGATAGGTGATCCACCTCCTCAATTTTCCATCTTCCAGTTCAGACTAATATCTAGCTATATTTGTGGTGAGGTTAGACAGTTAGGCCGTATTAGAGCTACTTTTTTCATCTTTGAAAAATGTTTTATTGGCAAAACAAAACCCTCAAAACCACTGTCAAGCCTTAACCTCCTGGGCGATAATCCCGAGCTGAGCTCGGGGTGTGTCACGCAGGAGGATTTCTCAGGCCCTGGTGGGCCGATTTGCATAATTTTTTTTTTGTTACACGCAGCTAGCACTTTGCTAGCTGCGTCTAACTTCCGCTCGCCGCTGATCCGCCGCTACCCGCCGTGCCGCGCAGCCCCCCCCCCGACCCCTTGCGCAGCCTGGCCAATCAGTGCCAGGCAGCGCTGAGGGGTGGATCGGGACTCCCTCTGACATCACGACGTCGATGATGTCGGTGACGTCATCGTTAGCATCGCCATGGCGACGGGGGAAGCCAAGCAGGAGATCCCGTTGTGAACGGAATCTCCTGCTTGCGTTGATCGCCGGAGGCAATCGGAGGGGGTGGAGGGATGCCGCTGCACAGCGGCTATCATGTAGCTAGCGCTAGGTTAGCTATATGATTTAAAAAAAAAAAAAAAAAAGTGTTGCGCCCCCTCCTGGGTGATGTAATTGTATCACCCAGAGGGTTAACAGATTGTTGATACAGAACAGTGTTCTCACCCTTAATAAAACAAAGTTAAGTCGGGAGCGGAAACTACAGCACTCAATGAGCAAACCTGGAGAGCTAAAAGATATAATTGGCTTTATATTGGATATATTTTTCTGCTAAAGTTGACTACCCCTTTAAGTTCAAATCATATCTGATGTTCACTTGTTTTTGTTTCTAGTTTATTAATGAAATGGAAAGATCCCCACATGTGCCTTTTCCTGATGCTGAAAATGGATCAGCGATAAGTGAGGTCCTTATTATTGGGTTCGATGTATTCCATAGCTACAGATTTGCTCTCTTCAGTCTGTTTTTCATAATGTATGTTATCACGGTGCTTTCAAATCTCTTGATCATCTCGTTGGTATTTTCATCAAAACTTTCACATTCACCAATGTACATGTTATTGTCCAGTCTGTCACTGTCAGAGATCTTATTTGCCAGTAATATTTCTCCACTTATGCTGTATGCCTTAATCAGAAATGGAGCTAACATTTCTATTGCTGGATGCTTCACACAGTATTTCTTCTTTGGTTCATTTGGTTCGGCAGAGAGCTTCACTCTCTCTGCAATGTCCTGTGACAGATTTTTGGCTATTTGCAAACCTCTTCATTATAGACTGATCACAGGTCCAAAGATGTGTCTTCGCCTAATCCTTATCTGCTGGAGTTTGGCCTTTTTGGTTGCATCCATCCCATTAAGTTTCATAAAGACATTACATTTTTGTGGAACTAATATTATTGACCACATCTTCTGTGATTTTACACCATTAATAAAGATGGCTTGCACAGACACCTCCATCTTTGAAACTGTAGTGTCTTTACTGTCATCTGTTGTCACTCTGCTCCCTTGTCTCATAATCATTGCTACATATAGTTTTATCATCAGAACAATCTGTAGAATCCCATCATCAAAAGGAAAGGAGAAGGCCTTTTCTACCTGTAGTTCTCACCTGGGAGTTGTCTCTGTTTACTATTCCACCATGGTCATAGCCTACGTAGTGCCACCTGGACATTTACTCGTGGAGAACAAAGTGCTATCATTGCTCTATACTGTGATCAACCCCTTTGTGAATCCCTTTATTTACACCTTGAGGAACCAAGAGATCAAGGGAGTAATAATCCAGTACAAAAAAGAGATTCTAAATTATTTTTAATCAGTTTGAGGCTATGTATAGGTACTGATGCCCTTTTTAGAATATCCCAATTTATAATTATTAAATAACAGCAAAGAGAGGGAGAGCGAAAGAGAGATCTAAAGAGAGAGAGAGAGAGGTACCAGAAGGTATATTCAATAAGACAAACAGTAATGTTTCATGTAGTAGCCTCTTACACTATTACAACTAATTTGAAAGTAATTGGTTAGACACCTTCCAGGGGCAAACGCAGGATTTTTAAGGGGGGGGGGGGGTTCCTGAAAGGTCCAGAAGCACGTATGTCCCCGAGCGCTTCCGAAAAACAGGTGGCTCCATACTGCCCATGCACAAAAGTGCGCTGACGTATTACGGAGCTGCCTATCTTTGGAAGTACTCAAGGACACAAGTGTTTCTGAGGGCTTCTGGTAGCAGCAAATTTGAACGGGGTACAGCGCTGGAACAACTCCCCAAGAGAGGAACAGGAGATAGACTTAGTTTGGCAATTCAGTGAAATATGCCACATAGTGTCACATAGCGCAAGCGGTACCCATATGATGCAGAGATATATGCATCTGCGGAAGATGGCGGCGCTATATAAATACTAAATAATAATTTGCTTCACCAGGATTGCACTTTTATTTAGCTTTCCTGTATGACAAGAACACACAGCCAGCTCTAGGGGAAGAGGGAAACAAAGGTGAATGAAGGAGGCTGGTGCACACCAAGAGTGCTTCTGAGCGTTTTTCAAATCAACAGTGATTTGAAAAGCGCTTGGCTAATGTTACCCTATGTGGGTGTTCCCACAGCAGCGTTGTGATTTTTTCAAAATCGCAGGTATACTGCATGTAGCATGTTTTTGAGCAATTCATTCAAAAATCGCTCTGAAAATCACTTCACAAAATCACACTCACAAATTGCTAGCGATTGCTATTGTCATTTTGGCGTTGCACTAGCCCAGAGAGAGGAGTGGAGAAATTGAGAATAGCCTGAGATGGAGCAGAGAACTTATCTGTATTGCAGTCCCACATCACACAGGCTACTTGCCTGTAATCGGACTCCTGTCCCTGTCAGTCTCTCACACAAGTCAGAAAGAAGCCCTCCTGGAGTCTAGGGACTGTCAAAAACTTTTCAGCTTGTTAAACACCTTACCCACACATGCAGTCATTATAACAATGGGGAGAGACCAGACAGATGTTTGCCCACAAACCCTGAGTCCAGGCAAGCTCTGCATCATGCTGTGCATATTTACCAGCTTGCCTGCACTCTAATTTCATCATGTCTGACACTTCTGTGCTGTGGAAAGTCCAGGACTCCATAATCAACATTCTCTCACTGCAGGCTGCATCTTCTTGTGAGGGAAGCTGGGCTGCCTCTCTCATTCTATTAGCTGGAGGGAGGCACCAGAAGTAAGAAGGGAGGGAGAATGAGGCTGTTTATATTATGCGGGCTTCCCTGGCTGAATACACAGCTCAGTGCAGGGGGGAGGTTCCAGACACCCGGAATAGCCCCCTCAGTTCGCCAGTGCCTTTGGATAGTGTTGCTCAATTCCATCCATGTTAGATGTAGCAGCAATAGTAGCTTAAATATTTCTTGGTTTTGAAGTCAATGATAAACCATTCTGGAGGTTTATTCTGGTCTTTGGAGGGCATTTTTAGCAGTTACGTTCAACTAAATGACATGGGGAGAACATGGCCCATATGCAATTAACTTTATCTGCTGAGTTTTCTCCTAGGAGATACTTTTTCATCTTTAATTTAGAATAACTTTTCCGCACTTTACAATTAAAAAAGTACCAACACGTAGGTGTACATCAAAACTTCTGGTGTTTTATAAATGCATATTATTGAGAAATGTGATACTTTTGTGAGTTTGGAGCAAGCTACTGAGAGTTTCTTAGCCTGCTCGAAGATCAAACTAGTCAATTCTTAAAAGAAATAGGCCAGAGTATTCACCAAAAACCGCTTACGGGCCACAGGCTTTACTAACTACCCCCCCTCCCAGTGACCAGGCTAATTTTTACAAATTCGGCCACTGCAGATTTAAGGGCTCACTGCAGGGCGTACAATTCAGCACACATATGACACCCCCCTTTTCTGCCCACCAACAGAGCTTTCTATTGGTGCTGGTGGGCTCTGGTTCCTGCTGGCATGTTTGTGTTTTTTCAATTTATTTATTTGTATTCAATATTTTATCCTTTTTCTTTTTTTTAATTTTTTTATACTTCCTCCCTCCTCCCACCAGCCAATCAGAGTGATCAGCTGTCATCAGCCTATGACAGCCAATCACACCTGCACCTCCAGAGGGGACAGCGGAATGACATGGCTGTCCCCAGTACATCGCTGCCTTAGATCACAGCACTGTACATTGTAAATAGATGGCGGTTTCGCCATCTAACAGTCTCCTAGCGGTGATTGCCACTGGGAGACTAATGACGGAGAGGAGCTCCGTCATTCAAGTGGATATGCGCGCAATGTGCGCGATCTCCTGCAAAAAACACCCCCAGGACTTCATGCCAATTGGCGTGGAGCTGTCAGCAAAAGGTTAAAGCCTGGAATGGAAAGATAGAAAAAAAAAACATACTTTCTGAACCAGGTCTTCTCTCTGAGGCCAATGATCCATTCCTTGCCGTCCCATGTCACTCTGTTTGTCCGCTAGTGTTGGGCGAACACCTGGATGTTCGGGTTCGCGGACATTCGATGAACATGGCCGCGATGTTCGGGTGTTCGCGCCGAACTCCAAACATAATGGAAGTCAATGGGGACCCGAACTTTCGTGCTTTGTAAAGCCTCCTTACATGCTACATACCCCAAATTTACAAGGTATGTGCACCTTGGGAGTGGGTACAAGAGGAAAAAAAAATTAGCAAAAAGAGATTATAGTTTTTGAGAAAATCAATTTTAAAGTTTCAAAGGGAAAACTGTCTTTAAATTGCGGGAAATGTCTGTTTTCTTTGCACAGGTAGCATGCATTTTGCCGCCATGCAGTCATAAATGTAATAAAGATAAGAGGTTCCATAAACAGGGACCGGAAACGCTAACCCAGCAGCAGCACACGTGATGGAACAGGAGGAGGCGCAGGAGGAGAAGGCCACGCTTTCAGACACAACAACCCAGGCCTTGCATGAGGACAATAAGCGTGCGGATAGCATGCTTTTTGCCGCCATGCAGTCATAAATGTAATAAAGATAAGAGGTTTCATAAACAGGGACCGGAAACGCTAACCCAGCAGCAGCACATGTGATGGAACAGGAGGAGGCGCAGGAGGAGAAGGCCACGCTTTCAGACACAACAACCCAGGCCTTGCATGAGGACAAGAAGCATGCGGATAGCATGCTTTTTGCCGCCATGCAGTCATAAATGTAGTAAAGATAAGAGGTTCCATAAACAGGGACCGGAAACGCTAACCCAGCAGCAGCACACGTGATGGAACAGGAGGAGGCGCAGGAGGAGAAGGCCACGCTTTCAGACACAACAACCCAGGCCTTGCATGAGGACAAGAAGCGTGCGGATAGCATGCTTTTTGCCGCCATGCAGTCATAAATGTAATAAAGATAAGAGGTTCCATAAACAGGGACCGGAAACGCTAACCCAGCAGCAGCACACGTGATGGAACAGGAGGAGGCGCAGGAGGAGAAGGCCACGCTTTCAGACACAACAACCCAGGCCTTGCATGAGGACAAGAAGCGTGCGGATAGCATGCTTTTTGCCGCCATGCAGTCATAAATGTAATAAAGATAAGAGGTTCCATAAACAGGGACCGGAAACGCTAACCCAGCAGCAGCACACATGATGGAACAGGAGGAGGCGCAGGAGGAGAAGGCCACGCTTTCAGACACAACAACCCAGGCCTTGCATGAGGACAAGAAGCGTTCGGATAGCATGCTTTTTGCCGCCATGCAGTCATAAATGTAATAAAGATAAGAGGTTCCATAAACAGGGACCGGAAACGCTAACCCAGCAGCAGCACACGTGATGGAACAGGAGGAGGCGCAGGAGGAGAAGGCCACGCTTTCAGACACAACAACCCAGGCCTTGCATGAGGACAAGAAGCGTGCGGATAGCATGCTTTTTGCCGCCATGCAGTCATAAATGTAATAAAGATAAGAGGTTCCATAAACAGGGACCGGAAACGCTAACCCAGCAGCAGCACACATGATGGAACAGGAGGAGGCGCAGGAGGAGAAGGCCACACTTTCAGACACAACAACCCAGGCCTTGCATGAGGACAAGAAGCGTGCGGATAGCATGCTTTTTGCCGCTATGCAGTCATAAATGTAATAAAGATAAGAGATT
Source organism: Hyperolius riggenbachi (assembly GCF_040937935.1). NCBI lineage: Eukaryota > Metazoa > Chordata > Amphibia > Anura > Hyperoliidae > Hyperolius > Hyperolius riggenbachi. The sequence goes on from NC_090652.1 coordinate 66,036,100, forward strand.
CCATAAACAGGGACCAGAAACGCTAACCCAGCAGCATCACACGTGATGGAACAGGAGGAGGCGCAGGAGGAGAAGGCCACGCTTTCAGACACAACAACCCAGGCCTTGCATGAGGACAAGAAACGTGCGGATAGCATGCTTTTTGCCGCCATGCAGTCATAAATGTAATAAAGGTAAGAGGTTCCATAAACAGGGACCGGCAACGCTAACCCAGCAGCAGCACACGTGATGGAACAGGAGGAGGCGCAGGAGGAGAAGGCCACGCTTTGAGACACAACAACCCAGGCCTTGCATGAGGACAAAAAGCGTGCGGATAGCATGCTTTTTGCCGCCATGCAGTCATAAACGTAATAAAGGTAAGAGGTTCCATAAACAGGGACCGGAAACGCTAACCCAGCAGCAGCACACATGATGGAACAGGAGGAGGCGCAGGAGGAGAAGGCCACGCTTTCAGACACAACAACCCAGGCCTTGCATGAGGACAAGAAGCGTGCGGATAGCATGCTTTTTGCCGCCATGCAGTCATAAATGTAATAAAGATAAGAGGTTCCATAAACAGGGACCGGAAACGCTAACCCAGCAGCAGCACACGTGATGGAACAGGAGGAGGCGCAGGAGGAGAAGGCCACGCTTTCAGACACAACAACCCAGGCCTTGCATGAGGACAAGAAGCGTGCGGATAGCATGCTTTTTGCCGCCATGCAGTCATAAATGTAATAAAGATAAGAGGTTCCATAAACAGGGACCGGCAACGCTAACCGAGCAGCAGCACACGTGATGGAACAGGAGGAGGCGCAGGAGGAGAAGGCCACGCTTTCAGACACAACAACCCAGGCCTTGCATGAGGACAAGAAGCGTGCGGATAGCATGCTTTTTGCCGCCATGCAGTCATAAATGTAATAAAGATAAGAGGTTCCATAAACAGGGACCGGCAACGCTAACCGAGCAGCAGCACACGTGATGGAACAGGAGGAGGCGCAGGAGGAGAAGGCCATGCTTTGAGACACAACAACCCAGGCCTTGCATGAGGACAAAAAGCGTGCGGATAGCATGCTTTTTGCCGCCATGCAGTCATAAACGTAATAAAGGTAAGAGGTTCCATAAACAGGGACCGGAAACGCTAACCCAGCAGCAGCACACATGATGGAACAGGAGGAGGCGCAGGAGGAGAAGGCCACGCTTTCAGACACAACAACCCAGGCCTTGCAGGAGGACAAGAAGCGTGCGGATAGCATGCTTTTTGCCGCCATGCAGTCATAAATGTAATAAAGATAAGAGGTTCCATAAACAGGGACCGGAAACACTAACCCAGCAGCAGCACACGTGATGGATCAGGAGGAGGCGCAAGAGGAGAAGGCCACGCTTTGAGACACAACAACCCAGGCCTTGCATGAGGACAAAAAGCGTGCGGATAGCATGCTTTTTGCCGCCATGCAGTCATAAATGTAATAAAGATAAGAGGTTCCATAAACAGGGACCGGAAATGCTAACCCAGCAGCAGCACACGTGATGGAACAGGAGGAGGCGCAGGAGGAGAAGGCCACGCTTTCAGACACAACAACCCAGGCCTTGCATGAGGACAAGAAGCGTGCGGATAGCATGCTTTTTGCCGCCATGCAGTCATAAATGTAATAAAGATAAGAGGTTCCATAAACAGGGACCGGCAACGCTAACCCATCACAGATGGTCATTGTTCATGTTACTTGGTTGGGGTCCAGGAGTGTTGCATAGTCGTTTCCAATCCAGGATTGATTCATTTTAATTTGAGTCAGACGGTCTGCATTTTCTGTGGAGAGGCGGATACGCCGATCTGTGACGATGCCTCCGGCAGCACTGAAACAGCGTTCCAACATAACGCTGGCTGCCGGGCAAGCCAGCACCTCTATTGCGTACATTGCCAGTTCGTGCCAGGTGTCTAGCTTCGATACCCAATAGTTGAAGGGTGCAGATGGATTGTTCAACACAGCTATGCCATCTGACATGTAGTCCTTGACCATCTTCTCCAGGCGATCGGTGTTGGAGGTGGATCTGCATGCTTGCTGTTCTGTGGGCTGCTGCATGGGTGTCAGAAAATTTTCCCACTCCAAGGACACTGCCGATACTATTCCCTTTTGGGCACTAGCTGCGGCTTGTGTTGTTTGCTGCCCTCCTGGTCGTCCTGGGTTTGCGGGAGTCAGTCTGTCGGCGTACAACTGGCTAGAGGAGGGGGAGAATGTCAATGTCCTCTCTAAAGTCTCCACAAGGGCCTGCTGGTATTCTTCCATTTTGACCTGTCTGACTCTTTCTTCAAGCAGTTTTGGAACATTGTGTTTGTACCGTGGATCCAGAAGGGTATAAACCCAGTAATTGGTGTTGTCCAGAATGCGCACAATGCGTGGGTCGCGTTCAATGCAGTCTAGCATGAATTGAGCCATGTGCGCCAGAGTCCTGCCAGAATCCTCATCATCCTCTTGTGAGCGTTGTGATAGTTGTTGTGATGCATCATAGTCGTCACCTTCTTCCTGGTCTGCTGCTGCTGACCATTCGCGCTGAATTGTGGAAGTCCAACGTGCACCGCTCTGGCCCTCGTCAGTGGTGGCATGAAATTCTTGCTCCAACTCCAGCTGTTCCTCCTCCTCTTCTTTGTCATAGCTGCTGGGGCCAGCGTTTCCTGAGGCGGATGGCCTGATGTTGGTACCATCACGCTGATCGTTTTCTCCTTCCGATTCCCCCAGTTGCATCATGACAGCTGTTTCCTTGATTTTCAACATTGACTTCTTCAGTAAACACAGCAGTGGTATGGTAATGCTGACTGAAGAGTTGTCACTGCTCACAAGCAACGTGGATTGCTCAAAATTTTGGAGGACTTGGCAGAGGTCCAACATGTTGGCCCAATCGGATCCACAGAAGCTTGGCAGCTGTCCGGATGCGCCTCGGTACTGCGCCGTCATGTACTGGACCACTGCACTCTTCTGCTCGCAAAAGCGGGCTAGCATGTGCAGCGTAGAATTCCAGCGCGTAGGGACATCACACAGCAAGCGATGGTGGGGGAGATTGAAGCGCTCCTGCATCTTGGCGAGTGCCCCCGAAGCAGTACTTGAATTTCTACAATGTTTGGCCACTCGTCGCACCTTCAACAGAAGATCGGCCACGCCTGGGTATGTCCTCAGGAACCGCTGAACTACTAGGTTCATCACGTGCGCCAGGCAAGGGATGTGTGTCAGCTTAGCCAACCTTAAAGCGCGAATGAGATTACTCCCATTATCACACACAACCATGCCCGGTTTCAGGTCCAGCGGTGCCAGCCACAAATCCGTCTGTTCCTTTATTCCCCTCCAAATTTCCTCCCCTGTGTGCTGCTTATCCCCAAGGTAGATCAGCTTCAGCAACGCTTGCTGACGCATGCCAACAGCTGTGCTGCACTGCTTCCACGATCCTACTGCTGCTGGGTTAGCATTTCCGGATGAGGTACAGCTTTGAGATGCGTTGGAGGAGAAGGAGTCAGAGAGGTAGGTGCTGCTGTTGTTATCCAGTGGGAGGGACGGCGGTGCAGCTGTTTGCGGCGTGGGCAACACCCGCGCCGTAGCAGGTGAGGAATCGCTGCCAGGCTCCACAAGGTTCACCCAGTGCGCGGTAAGGGAGATGTATCGACCCTGGCCGAACGCACTCGTCCAGGTGTCAGTGGTGAGGTGAACCTTGCAGGCAACGGCATTCTTCAAGCTTCGGGTTATTTTGCTGACCACGTGCTCATGCAACTCAGGCACTGCAGAGCGCGCAAAGTGGTAGCGGCTGGGAACCACGTAACGTGGGATGGCCACTGACATCATGCCCTTGAAGCTGTTTGTCTCCACCACTCGATATGGCAGCATTTCGCAGGCCAGAAGCTTGGCTATGCTAGCTGTTACTGCCACGGCCCGGGGGTCATTTGCTGGCAATTTCCTCTTGCGCTCAAGCATCTCCGAGACAGACAACTGAACCATAGGGCTGCACACTGAACGGCTGTTGGTTGTTGTGTTTGATGACTGGGAGACCTCAAGAGCACTATTCCGGAAAGTGACAGTGTCAGCGTCGTCTGATGTTTGTGAATGTTGTTGTGAACCACGCAATGGCTGGGCTACTGCTGCTGCTGAGGAGGGTCTGGTGGTGAGTCTGGTGACCCCTGGTGGCCACAGAGTGGGATGTTTGGATACCATGTGGCGGGTCATGCTGGTGGTGGAGAGGTTGTTAATATGTTTCCCCCTGCTCAGGCGGGTCTTGCACACCTTGCAAATCACCATGGTACCATCCTCACTGCAGTCTTCAAAGAAAGGCCAGACTTTGGAGCACCTGCCTTGATGGCGATTTCTGTTTGCGCCTCTTTATGCCTGAAATTTTGCGCTGCCTACCTTGTGGCACAAGTCGAACTCGTGCAGCAGTGGGTTCTTCAACAGACTCATCTGTGCTGCTGCTACGACGGCGATGTTCTCCTTCACATACAAAATCTGGGTCTCTGTCAACATTGTCCATACCCTCCTCCTCCTCTTCCATCTCCTCAAACTCGTCATATGTGATTGTGGGCCGCCGCCGTGGAGTAGAGCTCCCCACAACAACCTCTGCGCAGCACACTCCAACGTCGTCTTCAAGATCTTCTCGGCCGACCTCCTGCAATTGAAACCCCTCCTGCCCAACTTGCTCTGGGATTTGGGTTTCCGAGTCCTCCTCGGACTCGCCTTGCATTTCAGTGCGCGGTGCATTTCCCACACTAAATGGTTGTGAATCCGGGCACAAAATTTCTGGCTGTTCCATTGACCTTTGAAAGGTGGAAGTTTGTTGGGCTGGGAATAGCTCCTGCGAATACCCCATTGTGTCCTGAGGAAATTCTTCGTACTGGTTTTTTGGCAGTTGTGTGCGTGGTGTCGCTGCCGGTTGTGTCTGCTTTGTGCCCACTCGCTCCTTGTAACTGGCTGAGGACTCGGACCTCGTGCGTGATGTGCTGGTGCTGCTTAACCCACTGCTGGACGCTTGAGAGGTCATCCAATTAATTATCTGGTCCTGTTCTTTTGAATTTGTGAGGGTTGATTTCCTGGACAACATGGGCGGTATTGAGTGGGTTTTCTTCGGTGCTCCACTGTGGCCTGTACGTGAACCGTCAGGGGGAACACCTCTTCCCTTGCCCCTCCCTTTTTCACAGGATTTCTTCTTCATTTCACTTATCCGTAAAAGTACACGCTGACTGGCAGCAGTACAGTGGCAGTACAGAAATGCTATACAGTGGCAGGTGAGCGGTGTACTACTATTCCCAGCAGCGACACAGAGCACAATGCTATACAGTGGTGAGTGAGCGGTGTACTACTATTCCCAGCAGCGACACAGAGCACAATGCTATACAGTGGTGGGTGAGCGATGTACTACTGTTCCCAGCAGCGACACAGAGTGGCAGTAAACACAATGCTATATAGTGTGGGTGAGTGGTGTACTACTTGTCCCAGCAGTGACACAGAGCACAATGCTATACAGGGTGAGTGGTGTACTACTGTTCCCAGCAGAGACACAGAGTGGCAGTAAACACAATGCTATATAGTGTGGCTGAGCGGTGTACTACTATTCCCAGCAGCGACACAGAGCACAATGCTATACAGGGTGAGCGGTGTACTACTGTTCCCAGCAGACACACAGAGTGGCAGTAAACACAATGCTATATAGTGTGGCTGAGTGGTGTACTACTATTCCCAGCAGCGACACAGAGCACAATGCTATACAGGGTGAGCGGTGTACTACTGTTCCCAGCAGACACACAGAGTGGCAGTAAACACAATGCTATATAGTGTGGCTGAGTGGTGTACTACTATTCCCAGCAGCGACACAGAGCACAATGCTATACAGGGTGAGCGGTGTACTACTATTCCCATCAGCGACACAGAGCACAATGCTATACAGGGTGAGTGGTGTACTACTGTTCCCAGCAGACACACAGAGTGGCAGTAAACACAATGCTATATAGTGTGGCTGAGTGGTGTACTACTATTCCCAGCAGCGACACAGAGCACAATGCTATACAGGGTGAGCGGTGTACTACTGTTCCCAGCAGACACACAGAGTGGCAGTAAACACAATGCTATATAGTGTGGCTGAGCGGTGTACTACTATTCCCAGCAGCGACACAGAGCACAATGCTATACAGGGTGAGTGGTGTACTACTGTTCCCAGCAGACACACAGAGTGGCAGTAAACACAATGCTATATAGTGTGGCTGAGCGGTGTACTACTATTCCCAGCAGCGACACAGAGCACAATGCTATACAGGGTGAGCGGTGTACTACTGTTCCCAGCAGACACACAGAGTGGCAGTAAACACAATGCTATATAGTGTGGCTGAGCGGTGTACTACTATTCCCAGCAGCGACACAGAGCACAATGCTATACAGGGTGAGTGGTGTACTACTGTTCCCAGCAGACACACAGAGTGGCAGTAAACACAATGCTATATAGTGTGGCTGAGCGGTGTACTACTATTCCCAGCAGCGACACAGAGCACAATGCTATACAGGGTGAGCGGTGTACTACTGTTCCCAGCAGACACACAGAGTGGCAGTAAACACAATGCTATATAGTGTGGCTGAGCGGTGTACTACTATTCCCAGCAGCGACACAGAGCACAATGCTATACAGGGTGAGCGGTGTACTACTGTTCCCAGCAGACACACAGAGTGGCAGTAAACACAATGCTATATAGTGTGGCTGAGCGGTGTACTACTATTCCCAGCAGCGACACAATGACCGGGGGACCTTGGCTAGCCTGGCTGGAGAGAGAACTACCCTGCCTGCCTACCCAAAGCTAAACCCACAGACAAATGGCGGAGAAATGACGTGGATCAGGTATTTATTTACCCGAACCACGTGACCCGTTCGGCCAATCAGAGCGCGTTCGGGTCCGAACCACGTGACCCGTTCGGCCAATCACAGCGCTAGCCGAACGTTCAGGTAACGTTCGGCCATGCGCTCTTAGTTCGGCCATATGGCCGAACAGTTTGGCCGAACACCATCAGGTGTTCGGCCGAACTCGAACATCACCCGAACAGGGTGATGTTCTGCAGAACCCGAACAGTGGCGAACACTGTTCGCCCAACACTATTGTCCGCTAGGTCGCAGGAAAGTTTTCTCCTTTTTCTAGACTTGGGAGGTCATGATGCTGCAGCATCCCAGCTCTCACAGAGCTCTCATAAAGAGGTGAAAGCTGTGCTGTGACACAGAGAGGTGGGGAAGGAAAGGAGAGGCAGGGCAGAGCTTAGGGGAGGGGCAAAAAAGCATTGGGAAATATGTGGGGAAAGGTGGGGAAAGCGCTTTCTTAACACCGGAAAGGTTGTTCTGCAAGAGTGCCTTTCCGGCAAAGACGTAGAGGGTGTGGTACCAATGTAGTCTGAGGACCTTCCAAAGGAGACAAAAAACAAGACATGGACACCAGAAGCCCCTGATAGTGTAGCACATCAAGGGTATGGGACACAAAACAATGGTATGTGCAGAATACTCACAAGAATAGGTTGCAAGACCGGTAACCACAGTGTAACGGCTGGCGAGGAAAGCCCGTCCTCACGTTTTTTTGGTCTTTAAAAATGTAGGTCGCTCTCCTGGAAAAGGAAAAGTGATGAGCTTAATGACCTAATTATGATTATGCAAAATTCCCATAATTCGCAAAATTACGATTATTACCGTAATCGAGATTTGGCAAATTGCACAAAATTACGTGAATTTCACTTTTATGAGGAATTTCGTAATTATGATCACTTTTTGTAATTACGATCGTTTATGAAACACAAACAAATCAGAATTTTGTGTTTAAAGGGGCACTACAGTGAAAAACTGTAAAATTGAAAATATGTGCAAACATATTCAAATAAGAAGTAAATTGTTTCCAGAGTAAAATGAGCCATAAATTACTTTTCTCCTATGGTGCTGTCACTTACAGTAGTAGCAGTAGGGTATTGTACCATGTTAGCCATCAGTAAAAGCAAGAAGTTTTAAATCAGGATGATACCATTTATTGGCTAACTAAAAAGACAAAGAATAGGCGAGCTTTCAGCTTTGCAGCCTTCGTTGGGCTTACAATCCTGTATACTTGCAAGCTGATGGTACAGACAGCTTTATACATGCAACATCAAAGGGGGGTACATAGATTTTTTTCAAGCATACATACATGTCAGTAAGATGCCTTAAGTGAAACAGAACATTTAAATAGGGTGGAAGGTTGTTAGCGGAGATAAGAATCCTTGTCAGGGCCGGCCCTAGACTTTTTGCAGCCTGAGGCAATTGCTATCGCCCACCACCCAAACCCCCCCCCCCCCGCTCGTCCGTGGGTGCGGGGGGGGGGGGGGGGCAAGCCGGAGGGGTAGCGGGCAGGTCGGGGTTATTGGGCCTTACAATACAGTGGGCGGCGATGCAGGAACTGACGTCAGTGGAGTGCTCGCTGGAACGCGGAAAAGGTGAGTCCTCCCCGCCCGTTGCCTCTTACGATCTGCAAGCGGCTGCTTCCTAATTACAGCTGGAGGGGAGCGCAGATCGAGGGGGCGAGGGAGGGGGGGTCCGACCCCCCTCCCCACCGCTAGGCCCAATACCCCCGACCTGCCCGCTACCCCTCCGGCTCGGCGGCCGCCCCCGGGGTGAAACATTTGCCTCAGGCGGCAAACTTCTAGGGGCAGCACCCGCCCGGGGGGGTGCTGCCCCTAGAAGTTTGCCGCCTGAGGCAAATGTTTTACCCCGCCTCATGAGCGGGCCGGCCCTGATCCTTGTTTACACCATGTTGCCAGACCTGGGAGTTGGACAGTCACAGAGGCATCGTAAATTCTGAGTTTACAAGTTTAGCTATATAGGCTGAGAAAGAGTTTGGCATTAAATATCTGTGCGACTGTACGACCCCTGTGGTGAACTGACCGCGGCGTCTAATAGACGCCACGCCAGTTCATCCCCACAGCCCGCAGCTCACTGCTCCAGCCTGCATAGTCTTCTGGCAGGCAGAGCAGGGCTACGGGAAGATGGCGTCCGAAGCCCTGTATTGGAGACCATTTTGTGTCTCCAATAGAGGGCTTTGGTTGCCATCTTACTCTAGCCCTGCTCTGCCTGTCAGCGCGGGACTTTCGGAGGCTAGCTCCGTTGCAGCAGGAAGATCGTCTGGGGAGCAGCGCGCAGGGAGAGGAGTCTTCTGCAGGTGAGTAAATGCTTTTTTTTTTACAGGTAATTATACATTTTTAGTGAAACGCTGCCCACATTAGGATAATTTTCTGGTGAACGCTGGCCACACCTTCTGAGCGCTATGGACGAGCTCAGCTCGGAGGATTTTTATCAAATAAAAAGCAGCACACGCAGCCGGCACTTTGCCAGCTGCGTGTGCTGCCTGATTGCCGCCGCTCTGCGGCGATCCGCCGCGAGCAGCGGCGAAAGAGGGTCCCCCCAGCCGCCCGAGCCCTGCGCAGCCGGACCAATCAGTTCCGGCCAGCGCTAAAGGCTGGATCGGAGGCGGCTGACGTCAGGACGTCGGCTGACGTCCATGACTTCACTCCGCTCGTCGCCATGGCGACAAGGAAAGCCAAACAAGGAAGGCTGCTCATTGCAGTCTTCCTTGTTACTTATGTTTGCCGGAGGCGATCAGAAGAACACCTCCGGAGCGCCCTCTAGTGGGCTTTCATGCAGCCAACTTTCAGTTGGCTGCATGAAATAGATTTTTTTTTATAAAAAAAAAACCTCCCGCAGCCGCCCTGGCGATCTCAATAGAACGTCGGGGAGGTTAAGATTGTTTTCTAAAGAGTGCTGGCCACATTACGATTATTTCCTGGTGAACGCTGGCTACATTACGTTTATTTCCTGGTGAACGTTGGCCATATTACGATTATTTTCTGGTGAACACTGGCCACATTACGATTATTTTCTGGTGAAAGATTGCCACATTATGATTATTTTATGGTGAATCATTGCTGTGTTATAATTATTTTATGGTAAATCCTTGCTGCGTTATAATTATTTTATGGTGAATCATTGCTGCGTTATAATTATTTTATGATGAATCATTGCTGCGTTATGATTATTTTCTGGTGATTCATTGCTGCATTCATTGCTGCATTATGGTTATTTTATGGTGAAAGATTGCCGCATTACGATTATTTTAAGTGAATCATTGCTGCGTTATGATTATTTTCTGGTGAAAGATTGACACATTACTTGTATCTTACGGTGAAACATTGCTGCGTTACGATTATTTTCATCAAGGGGCACCCCACCGGGGGGGGGGGGGGGGGCACAGGTTTTCTCACCTGGAGTGACAAAATGGCTAGCGACACCCCTGCCCTGAGCTGAGGGGGTTGGTGTGGGATACTACTGGGAGGGAGAAGCCGCCCCAAAATGTGATGGGTGGAAGGAATAATGGCAGCTGGATAAAACATAAATAATTAGGCTAACTTCTAAAAGAAGGGTGTAGCCCAAATATATTAATAAAAAATCATTAATACCGGAGAAACCAGACTCTTGAATAATAACATGTTTTGCGGATTGCAGTCTGCTTCCTCAGATCAAATAGCAAATGTGTCTGAGTAGCGTTTTGCAAGCAGGGCACGCCTCTTTCCTGCAAAGTACACCCCTTCCCCTATTAGGATGCCGACAAGCTGATTGTCAGCAATTTCAGGGGGGCACAGTAGATTGAAGAGGAAACCGAAAGCAGTACAGAGAGGACACAGATGCATGCTACTGAGCAAGAAATACGCCTCTGTGTCCATTTGCAATATAACATGCACCTCGGGTACACTTTAAATACTGTACTTTGGACACATAGGGCCATATGCAATTCACTTTTTCACCTGAAACTTGTCAATAAAATGTCCTTTAAGACCCCAGAAGGCAAGAACATGCTCAAAATAATTTTGATAGTACTTTTTAAGCAACTTTTTGGTACTTTTTTAGTTGAAAAGTACTGGAAAGATATTTAAAATCAAAGAAGAAACATTATCTCCTAGGAGAAAACTCAGGTGAAATAGAGAATTGCATATGGCCCATAATGAGAAGGCCAGATTCTCAGGAGAAAACCTTGATGCTGGGAAAAATTGAGAGCAAAATAAGAAGAGGTTGGCAGAGGCTAAGATGGATAGACAGCATATGTGAAACTATGAACGTGCCTATGCAACAGCTGAAAGAATCCATGATGGACAGACACATCTGGCGTGCAGAAGTACATACCGTATGGTCACGAAGAATCTGAGTCGACTAAACAAATAAGCATGAGGAAAGACTGTATGTTATGGGGCAACATAAAAAAGACAAAAGACTGTATGTTACGGGGCAACATAAAAAAGACACAAACCTTTTCACAGACCTTTTACAGCTTTTTGGAGCTGCACACTAGGGATGAACAAAATTGTGTCTGACATGTTCACAGAAATGTTCTCAAATTTCAGATGGGTCTGCAAATTTTCAGTGGACCATTTTTGTGATGTTGCATTGAAATCATTCCTTCAATCTGTAGCAGCACACCTCTCTCCACACATTAATTCAGGTAGACTGTAAAATTGCTACCATGTTTGTATGTACTCATCTGTCTCCTCTGCCTCACTGGATTTAATAAAGATTTTTTGGTTTATTTTCTCCTGGCTGCTTCCTTTCTCCACTTTGTTCTGTGCCTCATTAATTCTGTGATTCTCCCCTCATTTTTTCTCTGCTGTGTAGCTGTCATCTTCCTCATGGCTGTTGCGGACACCAGAGGAATTTGCTTGGCCCGACACGGTCCCCTGAGGCTGTGCTACCTCCGCTATCACTGCTGCTCAACTGCGCCACACACCACAGGTAAACTGGTTAAATTCCAGTTTACCTCAATGGCTCCCCGCGTGCACAACCCTTCATGCCACCTGCGCGAGCGCTCTCCCTCTCACCCACTGCAAGCGACAATATATACAATATATATGCACACAACAGACTTTCCCTAACTCACCTGCCATTACCACCATGACCTCCTGAGTCAGCAGCCTTTGATTCACAGCTGCTGACCAGAAGTATTGTATACACAAACACCTTTCTGCTCCCACCGCATTCCATAGGCTACAGACCCATAAATCCAGAAAGAAATGAATTGCCTCAAATGTTTATGCAATTGTTTTGTTCATTCACCTGAATTTAAGTTAAAAATCTGCACTTCAACTGCATCTGAGTTATTTCATTTAAAATTCATTGTGGTAATGTACAGAACCAAAATCCAAATATTTATGGTCCTAACTGTATAAGCAATTTTAAACATTAACTATTTGACATTCCTGGACGTGAAACTCACGTCCAGGAAGCCATGTGCGCTCCTGCGCGTCCACGCGGCCGATCCCGCGCGTGCATGCGCGCTCCCGGCCGGCGGTTTGTTAGCCAGTGAATCAGTGAATCGGGCAACGGTGCCCGATCACTGATTCCTCTCCCCCGCAGAAAAAGCGACAGCTTCTCTCGGAAGCTACGCTTTTTCTGCTTCCTATGTCGCTCTAAGCGTACGTGGTACGCTTAGAGTGACGTCACTGTAAACAACTCATGGCTGCCATCTTGTGGCCAAAAAGTAAACTACATCTAAATGTTAAATAAAAATAAAAATACACATATTTACAAAAAAAAAAAATACAATTTCAATCCCACCCTCCCAAAAATACCCACATAAAATGTTTAATTAAAAAAAACAAAAAAACATTACAATAAAAAAAAAAAGCACAAATATTTACCTAAGTGTCTAAACTTTTTAAATATCTATGTAAAGATGAAATATTTCTTTTTTTTTTTATTATAAGCTTGTAAATAGTGATGAATGCAAAACGGAAAAAATGCACTTTTATTTCCAAATAAAATATTGTCGCCATACACTGTGATAGGGACATAATTTAAATGGTGTAATAACCGGGACAAATGGGCATATACAATACGTGGGTTTTAATTATGGAGGCATGTATTATTTTAAAACTATAATTGCCGAAAAGTGAGAAATAATGATTTGTTTCCGTTTTTTTCTTATTCTTCCTTTTAAAATGCATTTACAGTAAAGTGGCTCTTAGTAAAATGTACCCCCCAAAGAAAGCCTAATTGGTGGCGGAAAAAACAAGATATAGATCAGTTCATTGTGATAAGTAGTAATAAAGTTATAGGCTAATGAATGGGAGGTGAACATTGTTCGGATGCATGAAGCGAAAAACGACTGAATGCGAACTGGTTAACATGTATCCGTGGTGACATGTGACATGAAGAGATAGACATGTATATGTACCATGTCGAACAAGTTAACAACCAGGCTGTGTTTCTTTTTCTTTTTTTTTCCTGCTTGAAAGAGTTAGGCCACTTTCACACACATTGGGCTTGATTCACAAAAGAGTGCTGTTAGCACGGCCGTTTTTCGCGCGAATTTTCACGTTCGCGCGCAATAAACGTTTTCACGCGAAATCGTTATTGTTTTCGCGCGAAAATTCACGTTTGCGGGCGAAAACAATAACCATTTCTCGTGAAAACGTTTATTGCACGCGAACGCAAAAATTTGCACGAAAAACGGCCGTGCTAACAGCACTCTCTTATGAATCAAGCCCATTGTGTTGGCTCGCAGTGTGTTACCCATTTTTACCATTAGGCACCGCTAGGACAATTAAAGTCTAAGGTACCTTGCACACTTAGGGCTTGATTCACAAAACAGTGCTAACAGTTAGCACGGCCTTTTTCGCGCAAATTTTCGCATTGCGCGCGATCGCGAATTTTTGCGTGAAACGATAACGTTTTGCGCGCAAATGCAAATTTTCGCGTTAAAGCCATAAAACTTTGTCCTGCAGAGGGCAACTTCTGAGAGCAGAACATAAATAAAAAAGCCCTATAGTTCATGTATTTTCACACTGGGACACTAAATATACTGCTTTTGAGCAGAGACAATTCAATCTACTTTGTAAATGTTTATACATAAAATAAAACCATGGGATATCTAAAAAAAGGCATTTTTAGGAGTAGGGGGGCAGATACAGTTGTTTATCCCATTAGTTTATTTTCATCCTGGTTCACTTTAACTTGCATTTACTAAAGTTCCTCTTTAAGGTTCAGAGTTATTAAATACAAGCATGTCGATAAAGAAACATTTTAAGGTTTGCATTTTCATGTATTTACTTGTTCATTTTACATACCACATTTTAATCCATCTGATGTTGTTCATATGTTTTGCAAACAGGTAAGAACAAAATAAATATCAACTTCCACATTAATATTCGCTGATTTGTTTATTTATAGAGGATGGCAATTACATGGTTGTGGTCTACTCACAAATCAACATACTATACGCTGTGTGTAAGAACTTCCATATGCACCTGCTCAGTTTACATATTCTGTTTGAATATTGTACTTTTCACATTTTACTTTTTGGAACCTCTAATGACAAAAATATTTGAAAGCCTTAAATGAAATGCAGTTGGTTCTCGTGCTTGTATTTCGAAGGTGGGAGGTAGAGACCAGAAAGAATAAAGTTCATTGTGAGGATAAACGTCTTCTAGAAAGTCTTTGGGATCCCCAGTTTCCTGTAGAAGACATCTGATGGCCACACTTTAAGATCCATACTTCTGATTCCTAAGTTATCTGTAGAAGACAACTGAAGGCAACACTTTGAGATCCATAGTTCTGATTCTGAAGCTTTCAGAATGATCAGGCCTGCTAGAGAGGTTTACCTTGTTGCAACAGCACTTGAGATGATTGCTGGGATGTTCACCAATGCCTACATAGTATGCTGTCTTTTACTTAGAAGACCCATGGGGAGAAATATTTCTTCCTCTAATTATATTGTGATCTCGCTTTCTATTTCTGTTGCGTGCTTCAATCTTTTCACTTCTTTTGATCTTTTAATAAGCTCACTGTACCCATCCTTATTTACTTTACCAGCATTGTACTACATTACCTGCTACATAACCTTGTGCAGCGTTATCTGCAGCTCATGGCTCACAGTCACGTTGTGCTTCTTTTACTTTATAAAAATCCAACATTTCCAGCAGGGATTTTTTGTGTGGGTGAAGATGAAGATAGACACAATTGTCCCTTGGTTAATACTAACTGCATTGTTTCTTTCATTGTCTGCCAGTAGCGTAATATTGCTCAGTCCCTGTCCAGAATTGCCTAAAAACTCAACAAACACAACAGCTGAAGTGACCTCTGATTTGGCAACAGTTCAGCAAAATGTTCTGGTTTATTCTCTAATAGTCAATAGCTTTCCATTCTTAACATCAGCAGTGCTTACATTTTCCCTCAGTCGGTTCCTGAAGCTGGAGAAGAATGCCGGGACATTAAGTAACACCAAGGTGAAAGGTTACCAGAGTGTTGTCCAGACCATGGCCTGCCTGGTGGTTTTCTATGCACTAATCTACCTGACTCTCTTTATAAGTGGACTGGATTTATTAGAGAAATCGAGTTGGCAGAACTTTCTGTGTATCGTCATACTTTACTCTTTCCCAATGGTTCAGGCTGGTTTCCTGATCAGGGGCAACCCCCATCTCAGAGAAGCTTGGAAAAAAATGTTCACTTTCATGCTCTGATTCCTCAGTACCACTAAGTCATACCTTACTACTACATGATAATCAGTTAGGTGTCTGCTGTATATTCTTACAGTAACTTTAATCACCTTGCTCCAATCATGAAGTAAATATGAAACATGCCTTATTAAAGGACAACCAAGTTGACATGTGACATGATGAGTTAGACATGTGTATGTATAGTGCCAAGTACATACATGACTATGCTGTGTTCCTTTTTTTTTCTTTCTCTGCCTGAAACAGAGCACAGTTTCTATATGGGTTGGGACTTGGTCGGACTATAGCTTTACCTTCACTATTTAGGAATCACAACCATAATATACTTTCCTGGCGGAATTGCTTCTGAGAACACGAAAGAGATAAAAACAATCAATCGTTAATAGATTTTAGCTCTGGCATACTTCAATGAATGTGTCATTGAGCAGAGACAATGAAACAGTAAAAACGTAAAAACTTGATTTAAATATAGAATAAAACTGCAAAACTAAAAAAGTCAATTTTAGGAGAAGGGAAGATGCAATTGTGTATCTCCTCAGTTTATTTTCACCTCGGGTGTCCTTTAAACTTGTTATAATTTGTCACCAGGGGCGTAACAATAGACCCTGCAAGGGATGCAGCCACAAGGTGGCCCAGATGTTGCAGGGGGCCCCATGGAGGGAGAGGTTTATTTTCCCTGTTCTGAGAGACTGACAACTAAGGGCATGGGGAAAAAAAACTTCCTGATCTCTGCACATTTGTTCTAATGATTGCATCTGCTCAGCCACTGATAAAGAATCATACAAAGTCTGCATGGGGAAAACACATTCAAATATGCACTAGCCAATTGAATAACATTGGTTCTCAGTTTACCCGTGCAGAAAGCGAGGGAGAAGGGGGGCCCCATCCAAAGTTTCACAGGAGGGCCCAGTGATTTCGAGTTACATCCCTGTTTGTCACCCCTTCTGTATTTTGGTGGTATTTTTGAAATATATATATATTTTAATACTTAGAGCACAACCACAACCATAAAAACAAGGAACACCAAGAGCCCCAATAATGTAATATGTACTGGTAAATGGTTACTAGATAGAGTAAATATTAATACTCACAAACCAGGGTTACCATTAGGCAACCACTGTAAAGGCAGGTTGGGAGATTTTCCTGACCCTACTCAGGAATAAGAAGTCGCTCTCTGTAGATGAGAAAAAAGGGGGTTCAACCCTCCACCCAGGGTGGACTCAATATTATGCAGGAGAACAGAGGCGCCAAAAGGATAAAAGGAAGCTAAATGAGCTTAAAAACCAAATTCTTGGTAAATAGAGGAGGTAGTGGTGGACTTACCTCCTCCAAGTAGACACACAACGACTGTAGTAAAGACAGTCAAAATATTTTATTTATGAACTCCAAATATGCAACGCGTTTCGCAGGTTTGTTCCCGCTTCATCAGGCAATAACAATGGAGCAATAGCATATGTGGTCAGTAGAAGAGCCAGGCACCAGAGGTGCTGTCTTTACTACAGTTGTTGTGTGTATACTTGGAGGAGGTAAGTCCACCACTACCTCCTCTATATACCAAGAATTTGGTTTTTAAGCTCATTTAGCTTCATTTTATCCTTTTGGCGCCTCTGTTCTCCTGCATAACAACCACAACCATAACTGTGTAAACTCAACTGAACATCCAGATGGGATGGAAAAGAAGAAAACTTTCCTTACATGGATTAAATTTCCCCTACAATCCTATGTGTGGCATCCTAAATCACGTTTGCAAATACTTATTTATTGTTAACCATATTTTACACTGGCCTTTCATGTTTATTTTCTTTTTAACCCATTCCCTTGTTGTATCTTCTTCTAGGTTGAAATCATTCGACTATAGACACAAACATACATTTTGTTTGAGCTGCTGTTGTGCTCACAATGGATCAATTATGATTGCGCAAAATGTTGCTTAATTTTGATTACGTTACAGCATTCTACGTTTGTGAATCATAATTATGCAATAACACATCATTTAGTGTTTAATGTGTAAAAATATTTGCATCTAATCACCAGTGTATTGCGCATGTGCAGCTATTAGTTAAACATACAATGCGAAAAATGAATTTATATGCGAAAAAAAAATGTGTTCATTAGCCAGTGTACTGCACGTGCACAGCTATTAGTTAAATATTCAATGCGAAAAATGTGTTTGTAAGCATAAAAAATGCATCTACATGCATAATGAAGCAAACAAAATTTAGCTTAAATTATGCTAACCTGCGTAATTACAATTAGCAATTACATTTACCGTATATACTTCTTTTTTTTTCCTACTTCTTGGACAGCACACCTATCTTGCTTCAACGGCTGTGCCAGGTCTAGCCTGTGTGGCTGATACAGACTTGATGCAAGCAAAAAAGTAAAGATGACCAGCACTTGCCAATTCCTAAAAAGCAGAATATTTATTCACAAAAAAGAGTGAATAAAAGTAGCCATGACATCCAGTACTGTTATCCAGTACTGCATAATGTGCACGTAAACAGTTGCACAGTTGTTTCACTTGACAAAGAGTGGTTTATCCGTTCGAAACGGCGACAGTCCGTTGTGACTATAATTGGGCTGCAATGGAGGCGTAACCTATTCTGGAGGAAGTCCTCATGCCATTGTATGCAGCTAAGAGCTATACTTACTACCAAGAGCTATAGTTAGATTCTGGGAGTCCGGATGTCATGGCTACTTTTATTCACTTTTTTTTGTGAATAAATATTCTGCTTTTTAAGAATTGGCAAGTGCTGGTCATCTTTACTTTTTTCTTTACCGTATATACTCGCATATAAGCCAAACCGTCTATAATCCGAGGTACCCACTTTTCCCTCAGAAACCAGGAAAAAGTGATTGCCTCGCGTATAAGCCCCCTCCACAATAGCCAGATGTGCCCCCAGTACAAGTCACCCTCCATCCCCATAGCCAGCTGTACCCCAAGGATGATACAACTGTGTCTCAAGGCCCCACTAGATGGCGTCATATATGAGACAAAGCGATTTCCACACAGGAAGAATCCCTGAACATTGCACCACTGACACATTGCTTGCACGCTCTGCTCCACAAGCCAGGGGACACAGGTAGTCCTGAGCAGCGCACTCTGCACACCATGTTGCAGGGGATGGGGGGCACGGACACAGCTAAGAGCCAGTAACAAAACCTGCCAGTAAAAAAACCTGCTTTACCATCTGTTCTACTCCACTGACTCATATATAAGCCGAGGGGGTAACTTTTCAGCACATTTTTTGTGCTGAAAAATTAGACTTATATGCCAGTATATACAGTACATACTAAAATGTTATGTGTAATTCGCAAATTTCGCATTACGATGCATAATTGAGATTTATGATGTTTAATTACGCATAGGCATAATTTCTGCCCACCACTACTGCTGAGATAATGTAAAAGCAATATTCACTCACTCTTTCTTACTAGCAGGCTACTTTGACACTGGGGCGTTGTATTGTAAAGACAGGATAGCAACTCAACAGAGTAGAAAAGTCACATTGCATGTTAGGCATATGTTGTGAGGCACACAGTCCATAGAAAGTAAGCTTCACTGCAACTGTTTACGTGCACATTATGCAGTACTGGATGACATGCCTCACATTGTTTCAATGTGTTCCAATGCACTGCGCTGCTAACGCACAGATGTAAACGTACCATTACAATATCATTGCATTGTATTAGAGATGTGTTTATATTGTCCAACACAATGCACTGCAATGTGTCAGTATGAAAGTATCCTTACACCAAATATTCTATATTTTATACAGGGAAAAAGGACAAATGTAGAAAAAGTTTGAAAAAACTGTCTCAGGGCCCATTCACACTTAGAAACGCAAAACGCCAGCGATTTTGCCGTGATTTTTCCGCAATTTCATGTGGAAAAATCACTGAACACTGTGGCGATTTTTCCGCGATCGCGTCCAGCACTTCTATAGCACTGAAACGCGATCGCCGGGAAATCACCTGAAAATGGTGCAGGCTACGCATTTGCGTTTAGTGTTTTTGGGCGATTTGCGGCGATTTGCGCAAACCGCCCAAGTAAGAATGAGCCCATAGGGTTTCATTACTCTAGCGCTTTTAAAAAACGCTAGCGTTTGAGCGTTTTGCCGACATCACAGCAAAACGCTCTAGTGTGAATGGGCCCTCACAAGGAATTGTTAAAGGAAATATGTAAGGAAAAAAATTGCCCAATTTTGGTACTACCTTGGACAAGGAAGCCTCTGGATAATCGCCCGTCCTACTCCTCCTGGCCATTCTTCTGATGTCCTCTCCACAAAACTGCTTGTCGACGCTTGTAGAAGCATGTAGACTGCTCGTGCATGTGCAGTAGTACGGAACTGTTCAGGCTTTTGTGGGAAAATACGAACCTGATTAGGTCCATGCTCCTGCGGCGCATGCATGAACAATCGTGTCTGCACATTAGCACAGACCCAATCGGGCTCCACTTTTTCTGCTGAGGCCCTTGCAGGTCTGTGCTACTGCACAGGCACAGTCCAGCAAGCTTCGGGACCCCAAAGAAGTAGAATGGAGGGATGGAGAGGGGCATGGGAAGCTTCTGGCGGATCCAGAGGCTTCCCTCTCCAGAGGTATCTAACTTTTTGTTTAATCAAACTGATGGGTTTACTGGGATCACTTTATCCACCACTACAGTAGGGGCTTGATTCACAAACCGGTGCTAACTGTTAGCACGGTCGCCGATCGCACGCAAAAGTCTGTGTTATCGTGAGCAAATGTCCACGATCGCACGATCACATGGCTTTGCACATGTAAAAGTCCATGAGCGGCACTTCACGTGCTATTTAGCCCCCCTGTGCCAACAGTTAGCACCGGTTTGTGAATCAAGCCCTATATCTACGTCCTCTGTGACTTCATCTAAGCCACGAGGATGTCTGTCTTGTAGCAGAAGCACAGCTATGCATCTTTGGGCTTGCTCCTGTGCACAACTGTGGCACTATCTGATGCAGCCCTAATTGGTGAAAGGTAATATACAGTATTTTCCCTGAACCAATAAGATTGATTTCTACCATTAAAAACACATTGGGCTTGATTCACAAAAGGGTGCTATCACAGTTAGCACACCTAAAAGCTTTGGACGTGCAAACTAGGGCGCTAAGTAGTTTGCATGTCCAAAGCTGTTACTAATCGCGCATTAAGTTGGTGCGCCAAAAATGACGCATCGTTGCGCGCAAAATGTCGCACCATTGCTGCACGCGAAACATTGCACCGTTCATGTGTAAAATAGCTTTTCAGGCTATTTTGCTTGCGAACGGTGCGGCGTATTGCGCGCAACAATGTAAGGTTTTGCGCGCACAGCGCAGTGTTAACCTTTGCACGCAAATGCTTGCACTCATACTAGCATGTGAAGCTGCTCCCAAGGTTTTAAATTTAGGTTAGGTCACTTGCCCGGAGGTTTGCCTCACCGTGGCGCAAGTGTCTAGTATAATATACTGTGCATGCAAACCATATTGGAAGCTAAAGTTCCTCCTAGTTTAATTAATACATGTTAGCACTTGTCTAGGATGCAAGGCATGCATTTTTCAGTCTGACAGAGGCGGTGTATGCCCGTGTGATTAACCATTCAATTGCAACATGTGTTTAGGGACGCGCAGCCTTTCCCCCAACGTTTTTTTAACTTTTGTAACTATGTAACTGTCAGGTTAGCTGCTCCCAGCCCCTCCTCCTGAGTTTCCTGTTTGCATAATAAGTAGTAGCAGATTTGCATATGATTTGCATCTGAATTGAATGCAAAGTGTGCAGAAAATCTATTTAGGTGCTTCACACTGAGCTGGTGGTCATTTCAGATGCAGCCTTAGTGGTATGCGCTGGCGTTCTCCTTGCTGTTCAACAAAATGTAAGTTACACATTTTTTTTGCTTAGCTGCTCCCAAGGTTTTAAATTTAGGTTAGGTCACTTGCCCGGAGGTTTGCCTCACTGTGGCGCAAGTGTCTAGTATAATATACTTTGCATGCAAACCATATTGGAAGCTAAAGTTCCTCCTAGTTTAATAAATGTTAGCACTTGTCTAGGATGCAGGACACGCATTTTTCAGTCTGACAGAGGCGGTGAATGCCTGTGCGATTAACCATTCAATTGCAACATGTGTTTAGGGACGCACAGCCTGTCCCCCCAACTTTTTCTAGCATGTGAAGCGCCCGTTTTTGCATCATAAATGCCTTTTCACTAGTGTGCTAACACTTAGCACCCTTTAGTGAATCCAGGCCATTATTTCTCAGTTTTACCAATGCCAGTTTAAAAATAAAAAGAGAAAAAATTTGGTTTGACTTTTCCTACCGTTTATCACACAACTTAAATTATGTTCCTATCACAATTTATGGCGAAGATATTTGACTCTGAAATAATGCTAATGTGTGCATTTTTCACTATGAACTGAGAAAATAGAAGTATTTTTTCTCATCACAATGCATAGAAAACAAAATTGTTCGAGGGAAAAAAATGTCATACTACGAAAGTCTAGTTTGTCTTGCAAAAAAAAAAAAATATATCTTTCATTTAGGTGTCATAAGTATGGATAAAGTCATTGCTGATTACATAGGGACATAGCTAAAATGTAAAAACTGCTCTGGTCCATAAGTGGGAAACAATAGAAGAGCTTAACGAGTTCTACTGCAGATTCGAGCAGCATCCCAACCAGCCCGTGGGCCAAACAGCATCGACTTTGGTGACCCCTCCCTCTGGGGAACTCGTCCCCCTGGCTCCTGTCTCTGTTCTGGAATCGGAGGTACTCCGGCACCTCCGTAAGCTAAACCCAAGAAAATCCTCTGGCCCGGACGGAGTGTCGTCTATCTGCCTGCGATCCTGTGCTGACCAACTAGCTCCTGTGCTCACCTCTTTATTTAAGCAGTCCTTATCGGATGGTACAGTCCCCTCCTGCTTTAAGAGATCTAAAATTGTACCAGTCCCAAAAAAATCAGGCAGCTCCGAGCACAATAACTTCCGACCAGTGGCCCTAACCTCTAACATCATGAAGCTCCTTGAGCGGTTAGTCCTGGCCCACCTGAAGAAGTCCACGGACGCCCTTTTAGACCCGCTCCAATTTGCATATAGAGCAAACAGATCTGTAGAGGACGCCATCAATGCCAGCATGGCATACATCACCGAGCATCTAGACAGCCCTGCCTCCTATGCTAGGATCCTGTTCCTAGACTTTAGCTCAGCGTTCAACACGATCTGCCCAGGCATCCTGATCACCAATCTGACGCAGCTCGGAGTTGACCCTACTCTTCGGGCATGGATCAAAGACTTCCTGACAAACAGAACGCAGCAGGTGAAGCTCGGCAACCACCTCTCCAGTGTTCGTACCACCAATACAGGGGCTCCACAAGGCTGTGTTCTGTCACCTCTACTGTTCTCCCTCTATACCAATAACTGCATCTCATCCACTGACTCTGTGAAAGTCATCAAATTCGCAGATGACACCACTATCATTGGCCTTATCGGTAGAAACGGGGAGTTGGAGTACCGCAGCGAAGTAGAGAGAATATGCAACTGGTGCAAGGACAACAACCTAGTCCTCAACGCAGCAAAGACTGTCGAGCTAGTCGCTGATTTCAGGAGAAACCCTCCCCCCCTCCCACCTGTCCTCATTGGGGGAACCGAAGTTTCTAGAGTGACATCTGTGCGGTTCCTCGGCACGACTCTGACAAACAATCTGAAGTGGGAACAGAACACCACCAAAATCCAGAAGAAATCTCAGCAGAGGCTGTTCTTCCTGCGCCAACTGAAGAGATTTGGCATGCCCAGGGAGCTGCTGACTAGTTTCTATACTTCCACCATAGAATCCATCCTCTGCTCCTCAGTCATTGTCTGGTATGCTGGTGCAACGGTCAGCGACAAACACAAACTGCAGAGAGTCATAACGGACGCGGAGAAGATCATCGGATCTCCTCTTCCACCTCTCGACCTCCTCCACTCAAATAGGATGAGGAAGAGGGCCACCATGATCTCCCGTGACCCCGCTCACCCTGGCAGCCGCTACTTCAAGCTCCTCCCGCTGGGCCGTCGCTATAGGGCTATACCATCCAAAACCACCAGGCGGAAGAACACCTTCTTCCCCCAAGCTGTTCGACTTCTGAACTCCAACCTCCCCCTATCTGGCCCGCATACCAGCGCACTCTAGCTGGGCTCATCGAAATTGACTCGTGGCCACTACCTGCACCTTTACTATTATCATTATTATCATTATTTACCTGTGTTTGTAATAGCAATGCATTTAAAGTGTACATGTTGTGCGTCTGTCTTGTATTATACTAATTTAGGCCTATGCCATGTGTACCACAAATAATTCCGATTACAGCTTTTGCTGTACTTGGTGAAATAAAGTGATTCTGATTCTGATTCTGATTCAATACACTAAAAAATGATTTATTTCACCAGTTCTTACAGTCTGCATTTTCACTGAAATTTGTAATTTGTATTTGTGTTTTGAAAATTGTTTTTAATCTGTGGTTTTCATAGTGAAAGCAATTTATTTTTATAATTTTTTGAGATTGTTCTCACTGCCTGTACACTTTGGTGGGCCTGATCTATTAGTTTAAGCAAAGGACTACTAAGGATAGGCAGGTTGCGTGTGTGTGTTTGTGCGTGTGTGTGTGTGTCTGTGTGTGTGTGTGTGCGTGCGCGTGTGTGTGTGCGTGCATGCGTGCATGTATGTGTGTGTGCGTGTGTGCGTGTGTGTGTGTGTGCGTGTGTGTGTGTGTTTGTGCGTGTGTGTGTGTGTGTCTGTGTGCGTGCGCGTGTGTGTCTGTGTGTGCGCGTGTGTGTGTGTACATGTGCGTGTGTGTGTGTGTGTGTGTGTGGAGGGGGTCAGTTGTTAAGGTTAGGCACCACCAGGGGAGAGTTCTGTGCGAGAGTAGGAAGAGGTTAGGTCATAGTGAAATATCAGGACATATTGTTCACTATATGAATTATGTAATAGAATATCAGTAAATTTACCAATATTCTACTACCACTATTTCTTGCACCCCTTAAATATATATATATATATATATATATATATATATATATATATATATATATATATATATATATATTTCAGTTATCCCTGTGCCCAAATTAGCTTGCAGTGCTTTTGAATGTACGCCCCAGAGCTGGATCAGTAGGCTTAAAGGGACACTTAATTCAGAAATAATAAAAATTAAAAAAAAAACAGTTTTGCTTGCCTGGGGCATCTACCAGCTCCCTCCAGCCGTGTTCCAGGAGTGTGTGAACCTACTACGTGAAACACCGAAACCTTTCTAAGTCCTAAAGAAAGCTTTCTTAGAGAGCCAGATGGTGCTGAGAATGGCGACAGTTAGCGGAAGTCCTTGAGTAGAAGCAAGCAGAAACAACAAGAGAGTAAGGGCTTGATTCACTAAAGGGTGCTAACACAGTTAGCACGCCTAAAAGCTTTGCACGTGCAAACTAGGGTGCTAAGTAGTTTGCACGGCAAAGCTGTTAATGTTATGCTATTTTAGTGCACGTAAAAAGTTTGCGCACGTAAAGTTTTGCGCGCAATGCTTTGCATGCAAAATCAGCCACTTCGCGTGCAAAGTATGCTTATCATGCTACTTAGCATGTGAAGCAGCTGATTTTGCACGCAAAGCATTACGAGAAAACGTATTATTATTATTAGCATATTAGCGCGTGCAAAGCCAGTTTGCACGTGCTAAGTGGCTTTTCACTGGTGTGCTAAAACACTTAGGGCTTGATTCACAGAAGCGTACTAAAGCCACTTAGCACGTGCAAACTGGCTTTGCACGTGCTAATATGCATGCAAAAGTTTGCGAGCACAAAGTTTTGCACGCACCGCTTCGCGTGCTAAGTAGCGTGATTAGCATACTTTTCACGCCAAAGCAGCTCATTTTGCACACAAAGCGGTGCTTGCAAAGCTTTACACGCGCAAACTTTTATGCGTGCTAAAATGGCACGCAAGCAGTAACAGTTTTTAGCACCCTAGTTTGCATGTGCGAAGCTTTTAGGCATGCTAACTGTGTTAGCACCCTTTAGTGCATCAAGCTCTAAGGCCTGGTGCACACCAAAACACGCTAGCAGGTCCGCAAAATGCTAGCAGATTTTGAAACGCTTTTTCTTATTTTTCTGCAGCGTTTCAGCTAGCGTTTTGCGGTTTTGTGTAGCGTTTTTGGTGTAGTAGATTTCATGTATTGTTACAGTAAAGCTGTTACTGAACAGCTACTGTAACAAAAAACGCCTGGCAAACCGCTCTGAAGTGCCATTTTTCAGAGCGCTTTGCGTTTTTCCTATACTTAACATTGAGGCAGAAACGCATCCGCAATCCAAAATCTGCAGCAGCCCGGGAGTATGCGTTTCTGCAAAACGCCTCCCGCTCTGGTGTGCACCAGCCCATTGAAATACATTACCCTAGCGGATCCGCACCCGCAAGCGGATCGCAAACTGCAGCCGAACCGCTCTGGTGTGCACTAGGCCCTAGGTTCTCAACGTGTGGTACGCGTACCCCAGGGGGTACTTCTGATGGTTACAGGGGGTACTCGGGCTTGATATACTTAACAAAGAATAAAAAATTTAGAGTTTTAGAAAATGATAAATCGTATGTACACAACACCAAATTCGTATTTTAGCTAATTAAAAGCAATAGTAAATGCTTGGGAATTGTTTAGAACCAATTATCATGTATTAGGATTTAATATATATTTATCAAGGGGTACTTCTGATAATGTTTACTATGCTAGGGGGTACTTGGTGAGTACAGGGTTTTAAAAGGGGTACACACCGATAAAATGTTGAGAAACACTGCACTAGGCCACAGAGTGGAGGAGACAGGTGGGGCACAGAGTTATGGAAAGTGGACACCACCAATCAGAAACTGAGAGTAGAGGGGACAGGTGAGGAGCAGACACTGGAGGGGAATGCAAGAGGGCATGGAAAGAGCGAAGGCGGAAAGTAAATTGCCATTTCTGTGTTGTTGCTCCAGAAAACACTTCTTCAGGAGTCAGGACTTGGCCCAAAAGAATTGGAAACTTTATGTTTCGACCTGAAAAAGTTTGAAAAAATCACCAGCAACTTCAGCCAATGTAAAAGAAAAAAAAATAATAATAATAAAATACATAAATATATATATATATATATATATATATATATATATATATATATATATATATATATATATATATACCCACACATACACTCATAGGCCCACACATACATTTATACTCAGGAAATAAGTGTACGTGCCTCATAAAGATCTTTACATTTCCTTTATGTCCTCAAAGAAAAGGTGTATGGAGCTCATATATCCTCCAGATGTTCTGCAAGTAACTGATCTGGCTTCATGCTATTGATGCATGCATATATGATGAGCATGGATAATGACAAGTCTTCTTTGGGTATTTGGGTGTCCATTTACTATAAAATATGTACGAGGTAATGCATTCTCCTGCTTCCCAATCTTCACCTTACCTAGCCTTATCCTGCCATCTACATTAGTGCTTTATAATGAGGATAACAAATAACTTTCACACGTAAGACATTGCTTATGCTAAAAAGCTTAAAAGAACACTAATGACATAGCAGATCATACTAAATTATTCAGGACTAAAAACGAGCTCTAGGTCGGTCTTTTCTCTACCGCCACCGCCGCCAGTGCGCATGCGCGTGCCTGCACCCACCGCTTGCTCCCGCCCGCACTCGCCGCACGCCCGCCATGCGCGCACGCACGCAACCGCCCGCCCACCTCGCTGGTCCGGTCCAGCTGTCCGTGTCTGTTACTGCGCACATGCGCAGTAACAAATAACAGGGACATAGGGACAAACGCTGGACGCAGCGACACAGGGGTTTTATAGTATAGGATGCCCCATTCAGAGGCTTCCTAGACTAGATGAAGCAAGATATTAGTATGAAGCCCTGCCCCAGAGCCGGCCTTCAGCATTCAAGGCTGAGACATCAAAGTGCGCCCCTCCATCCCTCCCACTTCAGCCGTCACACACGGATTGCTATTAGACTAAGAGGCGTCCCAGTGGCCCCAACCACTCCAACATCTTAATATCTAGTTACTGGCTTGCAGTCACTGCCATGTATCCCCTTTTCTTATTTCTCTTTGCTTCAAACACAATAGAGGATAAGAGGAACAATAGCTGACTGAGTTTTGCGCCCCCTCCTTCACTGCGCCCCGAGGCTGGAGCCTCTCTCGCCTCTGCCTCGGCCCGGCCCCACCCTGCCCCCTCAGTGATGTTCAATTATGGCAATTATGACATTTGTCCTTATTCCCTACAGCACGGGCAGATGGGGGATGGGGGAACAGCAGTCTGCAGTTATACACCTTGCCAGCAGTAAAGATGCCAGTACCAGTGATATATTTAGCCATGCACATCAGGAATGAGGTAATATTTTAGAATATTAACCACTTCACCACTGAGGGGTTTTACCCCCTGACCACCAGAGCAATTTTCACCTTTCAGCGCTCCTTCCATTCATTCGTCTATAACTTTATTATTACTTATCGCAATGACATGAACTATATCTTGTTTTTTCCGCCACCAATTAGGCTTTCTTTAGGTGGGACATTATGCCAATAATTATTTTATTCTAAATGTGTTTTCATGGGAAAATAGGAAAAATGTGTGAAAAAAAATTAATTACTTTCCAGTTTTCGGCCATTATAGTTTTTAAATAATGCATGCTACTGTAATTAAAACCCATGAAATGTATTTGCCCTTTTGTCCCGGTTATAAAACCGTTTAAATTATGTCCCTATCACAATGTTTGGCGCCAATATTTTATTTGGAAATAAGGGTGCATTTTTTTCAGTTTTGCGTCCATCCCTAATTACAAGCCCATAGTTTATAAAGTAACAGTGTTGTACCCTCCTGACATAAATATTTAAAAAGTTCAGTCCCTAAGGTAACTATTTATGTATTTTTTTTATTGTACATTTTTTAATTTTTTTTTTAATTAAAAAAAAAAAAAAATTGGGAGTGTGGGAGGTAATGAGTTAATTTTTTGTGTAAAAGTAATTTATTTGTATGTGAAAAATGTGTAGGGTGTAGTTTTACTATTTGGCCACAAGATGGCCACAGTAACTTTTTGTTTTAATGCGACCTCCAAGCGTCCTTCTGGATGCTCGGAGGAAGTACTTGGAGGCTGGGTAAGTGTTTTTTTTTTTCACAATGATCGCGCTGCTCATCGGAGAGCAGCGGATCATTGCTGGGCTTAGATCAACGAACGGGAATGAATTTTCCCATTCATTGATCTCCGGGCGGCGGCGTGTTTACTAGCGGCGGGCGGCGTGTTTACGAGCGGGAGCGCGGGCAGCGGCGGGAGCGCGGAAAGTACGGATCTCTCCGTCCCTGGGGGTTAAAGGATGGAAAAAGGGACGGAGAAATTCGCATGGGCGGGGGTAAAGTAGTTAAAACACTGACTAAATCATTTACCCGCTTCATGCCACAGGCTGGAGGGAATAAACGTGCACGCATGTACATGTGCGCTTCTGCGTCATGCATGCACTTTGGCACAATTGACCTTTACATAAATGTCCATTACATAAAAAGGATGTTCATGAATGTCTATTTTGTAGGAAGTGCTTAAAATGAGTGAAAAAACAAACAAACAAACAAAAATAAAACAAACAAACTTTATTTCTAATAAATATATTTACAGCAAAGTGTCCCTTCCATTTTTATGAGAATATCATAGACTGCAACCTGTGAGCTGTACACCTGCACTGTATCAAATGCATGTAACACTCTTGCATTGGCCATTAAGGCTACATTTCCTTAAAATGGAGAAATGATGTGCAGTGCAAGGTGGAGAGGCTTCTGGTGGCCAATCCACACTTGTTGTTAAAGATGCTCAATGCAGGCTCTGTAGGTGACATCAGCGAGTTCCTATACACAGGAGCAGAGCAGAGGGAGTGGAGGGGACAGAAAGGGGGGGGGGGGGCATCTGGCTCTGAGTGCAGCATCTGGGGGTGGGGGATCAGCATAGTATGCAGGGCACATATGTGTAGTGCACATATATACTCTGCATACTGGGCTACGGGAGCACAGGACAGGGGGATATTAAAGACCACCTGGGAAACTACATCCTCCTACTACATGGGTCATCTGACTGGGAAGGGGGGGACATCTGGCGACCTATACTGGTGGGACCACATCTTACTACCAGTACTGCAGAGATCATCTAACTACCTGGTCCGGGGGGAAGTGGGGTTGGGGGGTATTTGGCTATGCTGGGGGGAGAGGCATCTGGCTACCCATACTGGGGGTGACTGGCTACCTACAGCAGGGCTTTTACCTCCCTACCTTACCTCCCTACCTTACCTCCCTACCTGACATACCTACCTGTCAGATCTGTCAGATTTTCACTACCTACTGTAAGTGACAGCAATATAGGAAAAAAGTAAATTCTAGTGCATTTTAACATAGGAGAAATGTACATGTATGTATTTTACATTTTACAATTGTTCATTAATGAACTCCCCCTCAATACCAAAAACATTTTTCCTTTGATATTTTCCCTTTTCCACATCAAGTTCTCAACAATATTTTGATACATAGTTATTAGAAGTGGCGTTGGCGCTCCTTAACTAGACAACCTTCAAATGTTTATAAGCAGTCCCAAATTCAAATGTCCCAAATGCCACAAGGGGATGATCGCTACACAGATGGGGATAGCAATTCCCCAACACTTGTATTTGATTAGATATCTGTACAGCGCTCTATCCCCTAAAGAACTACACACAGTTCCACCATTAAATGCCCAAGTCTCTGATATCAAACAACACTCTGCATACAGTTCCACTGCTGCAAAGGGAAAAAAACCGTCTCCAAGTCTCTGGTAGTAATATATACTCTCACCAATGTTGCAAGGCTGATTTGCCACAGATCAGCTAAACTCGTGTATGGGTGAAGATTCTTTCCTTGTATTCCTTCTTCCACCACTTTACTCCTGGGTCATTATCACCTCAGAGAAATATATAGCATATCATAGCGTGAACCTGTATATAAATTTTCCACATATATATATACAATATTGGGTGCACCCCAACACTGGTACGTGCTCCCCACTGTGTGTTCCACTTTACACCGATCCCACTCCAATGAGAGAAATTCCTGCTCACCAGATATATATGCTGACCTTTACGGACCAGCAACAGAACATATGGATGCCTTGAGTTTAGATATCCCTCCAATACACCTCCAAAGTATTCCAGTATTTGCAGCGCTTCTTTCCGCAGTTCCTCAGATAAGGAAAATTGAAAATTGAAAGTGTGGTGTGGAAGTTCATAAGGACACAGGGTGTATAGCGGCCACAGTGGGGAACACTTGCATGTGAACAAGCACGGGTATAGTTTTTTGTGAACAGGCTTACACTATGTGCTTTTCAATTTATATATTTAAATATTTTGTTGTTGTTTTTTGATCTTTGAAATCTCAAAAAAGTAACATAGAAAAGGTAAAAACTGTGGAAAACAGGTTAAAAAGCTTTGTAGTTCATGCCCAATGTGATTAAAGTGGACGTGAATTCAGCTCCTCCTCTTTGTTCTAAAAGATAAGCAACAACATAATAACATTTAAAGGAAAAAAACATTTCTTTGTTACAGCTGATACAAATCCTGCAATAAATCTGCAGTGTGTCTACTTCCAGCTTTCATGGAAGCAGACATAGGGTAAACATCCTGTGTTTACAAATTGAATAAACTCTCAGTACATACAGGGTGCATTTCTCAATGTTTTTTCTTCTGTCCTGTGCAGGAGTTCAGGTCCACTGATTTTTCGTAATTTGATGGAATTATTAAGTAGACCTTCTAATCGACTACAGACATGGCATATTATACAGCTACCTGTAGTAAAAAGTCACACGTTGCCCTTGAAGTCTCAAGAAGCATTCAGGTCCATGAATAAGTAATTCTTCAGGGAGTATCAGTGACATCTTTTGTTACAGCGCGGAGTGTAAAGAACAAACGAAGGAGGAATTGTATATGAAAGGCATTTGTTGGGTCTTGTGATGTTTTCCATATCTGGAGAGATGTTATAGAGTAGAGGCATCAGGTGTGACGCTCTGCGTGCCGTAGTCAAGCTGCAGCAATGTAGAGAGAGGACCACTCAGCAATGGGAGGCAGAACTCAGCATGTGTTCCTTCTGCTGCTTCTGAGTGCCTCTCCTGCATGGAAACGTAAGTACAACTAGAAGTATACCCGCTTCCTTTAGGCTGGGGGCACACATAGCAGAAACACTGGCGTTGCGTAAAATGCTGCGTTTTATGCAGCAGTGTTAGTCAATGGGACGCAGAAATAGATGCGGAGACCTGGCGGTGTAGAGTATGCGTTTCACAAACGCTGGCTTTGTTGCATATTTTGCATGATCGGTGCCAAAATGCACATAATGAAAGTCTATGGTGACGCGAATGTATAGCGTTTTAATGCGTTCTATACTTTTTTATGCATTTTTTTCAAAAAAATACTTTTTTATGCGTCGTTTCCGCATCATGTTGTCTTCCTAGTGATTTGCATAAATGGAAATTTAAAAACGCATATAAAAGCATATGTGTTTTGTATATGCCAGTGGTAGAGAAACTTGGCTCTCCAGCTGTTAAAGAGACACTGAAGCGGAAAAAAATGATGATATTATGATTTGTATGTGTAGCACAGCTAAGAAATAAACCATTAAGATCAGATACATCAGTCTAATTGTTTCCAGTACAGGAAGAGTTGAGAAACTCCAGTTGTTATCTCTATGCAAACAAGCCATTAAGCTCTCCGACTAAGTTAGTCATGGAGAGGGCTGTTATCTGACTTTTATTATCTCAACTGTTCCTGGACTATTTACTTTTCCTCTGCTAGAGGAGAGGTCATTACTTCACAGACTGCTCTGAAAGACTCATTTTGAATGCTGAGTGTTGTGTAATGTGCACATATTATAGAATGATGCAATGTTAGAAAAAACACTATAAACCTGAAAATAAAAGTATGAGAATATTTTCTTTGCTGCTAATCTTCTAGTAATTATTCATAGTACACAACCAATTCACTATATCATATTTTTTTTTTCGCTTCAGTGTCTCTTTAAGGAACTACAAGTCCCACAATGCATTTGCCTTTACGAATCATGACTGTGGCTGTCAGACTCCTGCAATACATTGTGGGACTTCTAGTTCCTTAACAGCTGGAGAGCCAAGTTTGCCTATGACTGGTATATGCAAGTCGCAAACATTAAAATGCATGTAAAACGCATAAAAACCGCAATGCAAACGCAGTAAAAACACAGAAAAAAACTCAATACAAAATCACAAACGCACCTCCATAAAATGTACCTTTTCACACTATGTCATATGTGAACCCAGCCTCACTCCTAAGAAACTCCTCTCTCTTTCTGAGAACTAACAGTTTTTTGCAATGGGAGTCTGACCTGCTCACACTCGTCAGAATTAGCATGCATTGTACATTTTACATGTTCTGTTTTTGTCAGACATCCACTGCATTTCAGTTGCATCACATTTTTACTGCACTTCTTTCTTTCTTTCTTTTCTTTTTTTTTTTCTTTGCACATTTAGTGATTTTTCTGTATTTCAAAATGATAATGCAGAGCTGGTATTTTTGAATGGGATTTATAATTTGAGTTGAATGCAGTTCAACAGAAACAAAAAAAAAAAAAAAAACACAACAAAGGAAAATAAATAAATAAATAAATATATAATTACTAGTAAAAAGGCCCACCCGTTAAAAAACAGGCGCTAGGTCACAGCTGCTACCCCCCGCAATGCACGCACATACGCGTCTCGCTTGCCTGTTCCCTACCACTGTCTGAAGTATATGCACACAGGGAGCTGCTTGCTTGGCAGTTGGAAAAGCTGTTATTTCCCACAATGCAATGAAAACCTCTGTAAACCAAAAGACAGCAAACTGTCAGGTCCGGCCCTGTGTCCTAACTGCCCTGGCTGTGCACATGCTCACTCAGTACAAAAAAGCCAGGGACACACAGACAGGGAAACAGGATGACTCAGGGACAGTTAAGTTTTATTATATGCGTGCGTGTGGCACAGGGAGAGGCATGTGTGTGTGTGTATATGTGTGTGTGTGTGTGCGTGCGTGCGTGCGTGCGTGCATGCGTGCGTGCATGCGTGCATGCGTGCATGCGTGCATGCATGCATGCATGCGTGCATGCGTGCATGCGTGCATGCGTGCATGTGTGCCTCTCTCTGTGCCCCATGCTCTGTCTGTGTGCATCTTTCTGTGCCCCGTTGTCTGTGCTGTGTGTGTGTGTGTGTGTGTATGTGTGTATGTGTGTGTGTGTGTCAACCAGATACATTTTCATATATATGAACTTCATTGACATGCACAGAAAATCGCAGAAGAAAAACCACAGGAAAATAAACAAAAAAATTGCAAAATGCTGATTCAAGCAAAAAACATGAGATGATGCTTATACTGCAACATGTGGCAAATATTGTACAGTCAGTGTTATGTAGTCTGTGGCAGGGCGTAAGCTGAAAAGGGCAACAGAGCCGACAGTGTAAAAAGTATGTCCCCCTAGACTTCCTGTAAGTGGTAAAAAGGGCTCCTGTTATTTTATTACGACTATATCCTGGAAATGTTTGCAGCCCGGCCACAATAGAGGACATAATTTCTACACTATGGGCCTGATTCACAAAGCGGTGCTAACCTAGTTAGCATGCCTTAAGACTTTGGGCGTGCTAACTAGGGTGCTAAGTAGTTAGCAGTAGCACGCACCAAGCTAAATCAGTTCGCATGCTAAGTTTCGCGTTTGCGCGATGCGCCCAAAACGACGCATTGGATGCGCCCTAAACGCCACATGGGTGTGACATTTTTTTGGGGCACATCGGGTGCGACGTTGCGACGTTTTGCACGCACCGGGCAGCACTAAACTTAGCGTGTGAACGCGAAACTTAGCGCGGGCACCAATTAGCACGTGTAAAGTATGTTTAGGCGTGCTAAGGGGCTTTTCACAAGCGCGCTAACAGTTAGCACCGTGTTGAAGGTTAAGCAACATCATGGGAAGGTTAAAGGGAACCTTAAGGCTGAAAAAAAAAATGACTTTTACTCACCCGAGGCTCCCCTCAGCCTCCTGCAGCTGAACGGTGCCCTCGCCGTGTCCCTCGGATACACCTGGACTAGCCAGCGGCCACTTCCGGTTTGTCCGTCACCGGATGACAGGCTGGGAACGTGGCTGATTAACCGCGTCCCCGGCCGCAATAGCGCCCTCTATAATGCTATTGTGGCCGGGGACGCGGATAATCAGACGAGTTCCACAGCCTGTCGACCGGTGACGGCCAAACCGGAAGTGGCCGCCGGCGAGTCCTGGTGTATCCGAGGGACACGGCGAGGGCACCGTTCAGCTGCAGGAGGCTGAGGGGAGCCTCGGGTGAGTAAAAGTCATTTTTTTTCAGACTTAAGTATCCCTTTAAGGTTAGGTGCCGGGGGAGGGGGAGTTTAATGTTAGACTCCACCACGGGGGGAAGGGGAGGGACTTGCTTTTAAGGTTAGGCACCACCACAGAGGGTTTAAGGTTAGGCACCACAATAGAGGGTTAAGGGTAGGGTTATTGACTACATCCAGTGCTTTTTTGTAAATGGAATCATGCTCATTGGCTACAAAAAAAGGAACCTCTTTATAACCAAAATTAAGTGTATTGGCTACATTCAGCTTTCTTTTACAAACAAAATCGTGTTTATTGGCTACATATGGAACCCTTTTCTTTTTTTTTTTCTTTTTTTTTTTTACAAAGGGCAGTGAATTTTATGTGCTCAGATAAAATACCTTTTTTTTCAATAAACTGATCCAAATTCTTCAAGAAAGGTAAGATTACCTTTCTGTTTATACAAACAACAGCTTATTATCTTTTATGCATTGGACAGCTCCACCCCTGTTTTCAGTTGTGTAATGTACAAGTTATGTGTGTGCACTACAATGGAGACTGGACATAGATGTTATTCAGAGCCTGCATGTAGCGAATGTACTGTGTACAGAGCTATAGAATTGTATGGGCAGTGAGTTGGCATGCAGAACTATTCTGCAGCACAACTGACCACTGTGAACTAGTTAAAGAGAAACTCCAACCAAGAATTGAACTTTATCCCAATCAGTAGCTGATATCCCCTTTTACATGAGAAATAGAATGATTTTCACAAACAGACCATCAGGGGGCGCTGTGTGACTGATTTTGTGCTGAAACCACTCCCACTAGAGGCTCTGAATACCGCGGTACTCCTGGCAAACTGCCACAATGTAACAATGTTCACAGACAGGAAATGGCTGTTTAGAGCTGTCTAACAGCCAGAACAGCTAGAAACAGCTACATAACATGCCCACAGTAACAATGTCACCATGTAATACATGTCAGAATGTGAATCTGGGAGAGGAAAGATTTTACAATGAGCAAACACTGACTAAATCATTTATACATAATTATGGTAAAAATGAAGCACTTTTTTTATTACATTATTTTCAGTGGAGTTCCTCTTTAATTTTGTTCTGTTAACTTTTATTTCTAGATAACAATTTTGCATCTGCTTTATGCTCTTCCCCCCCCCCCCCCCCCCCCGAAATGACCAACATGCCTTCAAGTCATGGTAAGTATCTTCTTGCTAACAGCATTTTCTCAGATTTTTCTTAATGGTTAAAGAGAACCTGAGGTGAGCTCTAAGAATGCTATTAACACACAGAGACTGGGTCTGCATATAATGCCCAGCCTCTGTTGCTATACAGTTTCCCCCACAGGCCCCCCCCCCCTGCGCTCTGCTTGCCCTCCCATAAATCGCACACCGAGCTAGCGACACTCAGCGTGTCACAGCCGGCTGTTTACCTTTGCATTTGTCACTCCCGGTGGTCCCCCGCCTCCTCCATTGCGCAGTCCCCGCACTGCGTCCCTTCCCTCCCTGCTGATTGGAGGGAAGGGACTCAGGCGGAGACCGGCTCTATAGAGGAGGCGAGGGAGCGGCAAGAGTGGCACATCAGAGGTAACCAGCCGGCTGCAATATGCTGTGTGTCGCTAGCTCAACGTGTAATTTATGGCGGGCAAGCAGACCGCAGGGGCCTGTGGGGGGAACTGTATAGCAACAGAGGCTGGGAAGGATATGCAGACCCCAGGAAGGAGTCTAGCCTGATTAGCTACAATGTGCCTGCTGACTGTGATGTAGAGGGTCAAAGTTGACCCTAATGGTGCACTTTGGGGGCAAATCGAACTTCCGGTAAAGTTTGCGGTTCTCTGCGATCGCAAACCTCGGAAGTTTGCCGGGAACCATTCGCCGGCGAACCGTTCGGGCCATCTCTACTCATGACTACTAATCTCATGCTTTTGTTTTTATTCATATTTTCTTTTTTATTACATTCTCTGCACAATAAATAACATTATTTTTAATTGAAAAATTAGTTGTGGAGTAATCATCACTAGTCTGTATTACTAAACCTTTTTAACTTATCTTTCAGGGGCTACAGAAAAAGGCTGTACTCAAAGAGGTAAGCTGAGAATTTTTTTTTTTTTATAACAACTTTATGGAAACTCAAAGTGTTTTTTTCCCCTTTGTTTAAATTGTTTGTTTAACTACTTGCGGCAGCCCCAGGACCGCTACACGCCAATTGGCGTAAACGGTCTTCTATGGGGCTAGCAGTAGATTGCGTGCAGGCTGCGCGTGCATCTCCTGCTTGAGGGGCGGAGCTCTGCCCCGCCTTCAGTCTCTGAGTGGATTACTTTGTACTGCGCTGTGATCTGCAGCAGCACTGTACTAGGGACAGCTGTGTGAAACGGCTGTCCCCCTGGCCCACAGGAGAGCAATCGGCTCCTATAGGCTGAAGCATATAACAGCCGATCTCGTGATTGGCTGGCTGGGTAGGTGGCTGGCTGGGAGGAGGGAGGGAGGGGAAAGTAAAAAAAAAAAAAAGTTAAATTTTATTTAAAAATATATTACTTAAATATTTATTAAAACAATTAAGTCAATGAACAATGGGGGGGGGGGGGGGGTTGTGTGCTGTGTTGTGCGGCCCTGCAGCTTGGTCTTAAAGCTGCAGTAGCCCGATTAAGTAAAAAATGGACTGGTCACTAGGGGGGTTTAAAACCACGGTCCTCAAGGGGTTAATACAGATAATATATCAGCGCCAGGGGGACTAAGTATTTGATCGCTGCAGAGAATAGACAATGTGCAAAGTTCACACAAAATAGTATAAAAAATCAGGGCAGATCATAAGATGGATTCTACAGTTCACATTCAGCTGTACTTCACCACAGTGATCTTCCAATTCATATATTCACATGGTACCATCACCCAAAGGACTAAAAGGAGCTTACCAGCTGCTAACAACCCACATTATAAGGTTGTGTGTCTTGTATTCAGTGGTAAGAGGAACCAAGAAACAATCACCAAGAGATCCAGGTGTCCAACACTACTTATTTTAGCCCAGGTATAGCATCTAGGAATCCAGTATGGAAAACAGCAAAAAAAACAAACAGCAGATCTAAGTGTAAACCGTTTATGTGTAAAACATTGCATATGCCATAAAAAAGGGGGAATAAATTTCAATAAAACTTACATAGGGTGCCCAAGACCTGGGAACCGTCCACAACAGAGATTTGTGCGTGTATGCTGGTCCACAACCAGTAAGACAGTAAAAGGTTCCACTTGTCTCCTTCTTGGAGACATAAACGGTTTACACTTAGATCTACCATTTGTTTGCTTGTTTTGTTCTTTCTATACTGGATTCCTAGACGCTATACCTGGGCAAAGTAAGTAGTGTTGGACATCTGGATCTTTTGGTGATCGTTTCTTGGTTCCTCTTACCACTGAATACAAGACACACAACCTTATAATGTGGGTTGTTAGCAGCTGGTAAGCTCCTTTTAGTCCATTGGGTGATGGTACCATTTAAATATATGAATTGGAAGATCACTGAGGTGAAGTACAGCTGAATGTGAACTGTAGGATCCATCTTATGATCTGCGCTGATTTTTTTATACTAAATTGTTTGTTTACTAAGTTTTGTACTGATTTATTTATTTTTATATTAAAACATTTTTTATTTTAAAAATGTATCACTGGATTCACAGTGGTCTGTTGCAGATCATGGGCTTGATTCACTAAACCGTGATAACTCATATCATGGCCGCTCTGGCATTTTCACGCACAATTTTGAGTTTTTGTATGCAACTGCAAATTTTCATGTTCAATCACAAATTTCCGATTGCACGCAAAAATGTGCGCAAACCGCAAAATTGCATGCGAAAATGCTAGCGCGCCCGTGATATGAGTAATCACAGTTTAGTGAAAATTTGGTTTTGTGAACTGCAATAAAGACTGAAATAAAGACTGGACATAGACCTAAATACAAAGCATGCATGCATTGAGTAAGCATATTCTGGCTCAACTGTATATTTGCTGGGTAAGGTGTTTTCTGGATGCCTGAGTTCAAGATAACCAAGACTTTACTCTAGTATCTCCTTCCTGCTCTCAGAAGCCATTTTCTGCTAGGAAAGTGTTGTATAGTTTTAATTTCTTATTAGTGAGGGTCACACTGTAGTCTGACCCAGTCCTGACTCAGACAGGAACTGCCACTTACATATCTGATGTTTAACTCTTTCAGGCAGAGAAAGAAGAAAAGAAACACAGCATAGTTATTTGTGTGATAGTCACTGTACATACACATGCTTATCTCATCATGTCACATGTCACCTCGGGTATTCTTTAACCTCCCTGACAGTAAGCCCGACCTACGGTTGGGATAGCCACCGCAGAGGATCACATGGCCCCGGTAGGATTTTTTAAAATGAAATGTGTTCTATAGCCTTTAGCTAGCACTTGGCTAGCTAACTATATCCCCCATGTCCCTCCGCTCTCCCCTGATCCCCCACAATCGCCGCCGTAATACATAACCCCCCAATCAGCTCCAGGCTTCGCTATGGCGAGGATCGGGACTGCGCATGACGTCATGACGTCATGCCTGATCGCTGCCATAGCAACGAGTGAAGCTGATTGGTAAAGCTGGGGTTCTCGAGGGATCGCGGATGGGTAAATATTGCCGGGGATCAGAGAGGTGCTGCAGGGCTTGGGGCACATAGTTAGCTACCCAAGTGCTAGCTAAAACATATAAAACATTTGTTATTTTTAAAAAATCCCTCCCGCGGACTCAGCCTCTGAAACTGCATACCGCCAGGGAGGTTAAGGTCAGAAAGTTAAAGCGGAATATAACCCTGCATTTCAACTTTTCTCTAAAACATTATTTACAGTATATTATATGCAACCAGCATTTTTTTTTTACTAGACCAGCATTGGAAGGGTTACACAAAGTTCCTCGAGATTTCTGCAGACGCATCCGAAGCTGAAATAGATACATTTTGTTTACATAAATGTATCTAAGTGTTGAATGTGACTCATCTCTCTGACTGAGAAGGAGCTTGGAGGACAGCCAAAGAGTGTGTAACATTTATCAATAGATACATCTAACTAAATACAATGTAACAATCTGAACTTCTGCATATCTCTCCACGGAACTTGAAACCTCTGTGTTTAACCCTTCCAATGCTGGTCTAGTAAAAAAAAAATGCTTTTTGCATATAATATGCTGTAAATAATGTTTTAGAGCAAAGTTGAAATGCAGGGTTATATTCCGCTTTAAGGCTTGCCATCAG
Source organism: Hyperolius riggenbachi (assembly GCF_040937935.1). NCBI lineage: Eukaryota > Metazoa > Chordata > Amphibia > Anura > Hyperoliidae > Hyperolius > Hyperolius riggenbachi. The sequence goes on from NC_090652.1 coordinate 66,076,211, forward strand.
AAAAGGATTGTTTTTTAAAGAGGGCTAAATATAAGGAGAAGGTTGGGCAAAAAAAAGGAGGGACAATTGTCTAAACTGGCATAAAAACAATATTGCTATTTAAAAAAGCAAAAATAATCCCATCCTAAATCCTGTAGCACTAGCCAATAAGCTGCATCAGAGCCCAAACGAAGGGAACCAAGTTGATATGCTGTAATCCTCTGTGTCCTTGGGCAATACCTACTACAGTATAAAAAAGAATATATAAATTATGCTGTGTTTTGTTTGTGTTACAGAGGGGACTTCTCTAACTGTGCTAATGGATGAATACTTTCCTACACTGAATTTGAAAGATAACGTCAAACAAGTTCTGTTCAGCCTCTTTGCAAGATTTCCTTGTGTAATGAGACAGTATACTTCAGTTACTCTGGACAACACAGGTACTGGAAAGAATAAACACAATAACAAAACACACACACGCACGCACGCACGCACGCACACGCACACACACACCTGTTACTCACAAAATTCCACCAAACTCTGCAGGGAGCTTACAATCAGGATAGTACCTAATGCTAAAAGTGCTAATAAGCGCTAATAAACAGGCATTCTTTACACTCTTCATTCTAATTTAAGGATGCAGGATCTGAAGAACATGTCTCTACTGGTTAGTAAGCTTAAAAGGTAAGTTAAGTGAAAAAAGTGCAGTTTGACTTACTTAGGGCTTCTTCTAGCCCACTGTAGTTCTCCTAGTCCTTTGCTGTCATTCCATGCTCCTCCCTTCAACCGCTGTACCCCTTAGAAAGCTGGCTAACTCAGCCAGTCCCCTGCCACTGCACTGATGAAAACAATGAGATTGGTGCTGTTCCATCATGCCGGATCTTAGAGACCCTATTTACACTTAATGTGTTGTGTTGAGTTGTGTTGAGTTGTGGCATGTTGTTTCCCATTTGCCAAAATGGAATGCAACACAATGTATCTCAATGCAACTTAACACACTGCATTAAAGGAACACTATCGATCAACATGTTTTTTTTTTTTTTTAAATCTGGGATTGAGAGACTTCCTGAAGTGCTGTTAAATAATGATGAATACGATTTACTTGCATAGCTCTTTTGTTTACTGTATCAAATTCCTTTCACTCTTAACTGACAGCAGTCTGCTCTAATCTGACGGCAGAGTTAGCCATGAGGGGAGGGGGAATTACCTCATAATGTATCTGTTAACCCTGTGTGTGTGAGAGAAAGTCCTGTGACCTGTGTCTCTGACTGAACTGTCTGCAGAGAGCAGAGGAAATGTAACTTGCTGTTAGGAACTCACCTGGAGGTTCCCGCAATGCGACCGCTCCTGACGAGAGTCGTGTCGGGTCCTCCACTTCCGCATGTCGACAGCTGTCCTCCGCTGGTGATGCATGCACTGGGGATCGCTCTGCACATACTGGTGGGTGGATGTCTCACTCCTCTCAGCTGCAGTATGGTCTGAGGCGGCGACAGAGGTAGTGTCAGCTGACAGGATAGTCAGCTGACACTTAGGCAGGGGTTTATTTAATAAATATAAATTAAAGAATGCTGACCCTGGCCAGGATTGAGTCCTGGTCTCCCATGTCAGAGGCGATGCCCTTGGCCAGTATGCTATGGGTGACACACAGTCAGGAGGTGTTGCTGGTCAGCTGAGTGGTTAATCAGCTAACATGTATTGCTACCTGTGCCAGCTGATCTCTTCAGCTGACACTTAAACAGGATTATTGCCTGCGTGTGATTGGCTGCTGTGTGCATGTGGTCGACCACTGATTGGTTGCATGAAGTATTTAAACCTGCTGCATGCTTTCTGTCATTGCCTATGATAGCTTTGCCTGTGTGCTTCTGCTGGGTGTGATTTACTGCTTATTGATTACCTGTGAACCGACCTCTGCCTGGAATCTGACTACTCTCTGCCTGCCGCCTGAACCGACCTTCTGCCTGATCCCTGACTACTCTCTGATCTCTGCCCGGACCGACCTAGGATTTCCTGACCTTGATTTCGCCTGCTCTTTGTTGTGTACCTCGATACTTCTGATTGTACGTGTATGACCTTGGATTGTTACTGGACTCTGCTTATCTCCTGTTAGGTTCTGGTGAGTTACATAGTTCACTCTACGTTCGGCTCCTATACCTTGCACCTACAAGGCCTGGGTGTAACCGAAGTCGGGCAGGTGTTGTTTCCTTACCTCCCGTTCAAGTGGGGACGCGCAACATAGAGTAAAGAAGGTGGGGCATAGGACCTGCACTGTGAGCTGATAACTTGCCAAGTCTAACATTACACTTGCTATAAAGATTTGTAATTGTCTGCGACACCACAGCTTTTCATACTTTTTTTTTTGCTTTCAGGGGAAAATACTCTGTAGTCTGATATGCAAAAAATCAACACTTGCTGTGCATTGAAGCAGACACCCCTTTTCAGAATGATTTGTCCCAACTGAGCTAAATCCTACACACAATGAATTAAAACTTTTGCCTTTGATATTTTACATGAAAACTAGGGAAATATATACACAGCTTCTTAGACATTATTTGCATTGTCATTTTAGAACACCAGGTTTGATAGTGTTAATTTAAGTGTAAATCAAATAAAGCCTATGTGACATTGGCCAGCGACTGTACACACACTCGAAGTCTGAATGATTGTTGGATAATGCAGTCTTATTGGCTATCAAGCCAACTTTTATCTAGCGTGTGTGCATACCTTGAGGACTCTTTAACACTTCATGCATTGTTTTCAGTTGCGGTCAGTTGCATTGCATTTCATTTGCAACCCTCACACAACAATATGCAGCACATTAAGTGTAAATAGGGCCTTAAAGAGGAACTGTTGCAAAAAACTTTACATTTAAAACACATACTAATAAGAAGTATAGACTAACCAGCAAGCTCATGGTGACCCATTTCTCCCAGAGTAAAATGAGCCATAAATTACTTTTCTCCTATGTTGCTGTCACTTACAGTAGGTATTAGAAATCTGACATTACCAACAGGTTTTGGGCTCGTCCACCTCTTCATGGGGGATTCTCAGCATGGCCTTTATTCTTTATAAAAACATTCTCTAAAAGTGATTAATACAAAGATTGCAGGTATATAACTTTTTATATATATATATATATATATATATATATATATATATATATATATATATATATATATATATATATATATATATATATATATATATATATATAACTTTTTATATATATATATATAAAGTATATAACTTTTTAATTTTTTTTTTCTACATTTGGCCTCGGAAGTCCTTTAAGGATTCATACACTTTAGAAATAATAATCTGCTACATTGCGAAGTAATGTATTACTAGCCGACCCATGGCGTACCATACGCCGCATAAGAGGGTAGAGGGCAGGAAGGGGGGATTGGACCACCCCTCAACTGGGTCCCCCGTGTGTGCTCTACCTCCAGCTTAAGCTCAGCAGGAACCCCCCCTCACCTGGGTCCCCCATGTGCGCTCCCCCTCCTGCTTAAGCAAAGTAGCAGCCGCCACTCTTAGTAAGAGGCAGCAGGCAGGGATGACTCACCTCTTCCGTGTTCCATCGTGCGTTCCACTGTCGTCACTTCCTGCAATGCCACACACTGTATTTATGTAATTTGCCTTTTTAAAACAGAAGGAAATCTGCAATAATTCAGCTATAAGTGAACATTTGTGGTTACCCACAATGCACTGCTACTAAATATGCAAATTACCCCTTTTCCCCCTTGGTAAGCCAAGCAAGCATCCAGAACCACTGGTGTATAGCAAATCTATAGCTTTAAGTTTTACACAGTCATATCAAACCCACATGTAGACAGCCTGTTTCAGACTTTTGGTCCTCTTCAGTACATGGCAAGGATTGATATGGCTGTATGAGATAGGGCTTGGACCAGTACAACAAAGTAGCCAAGCAGCTCAGGGTGACCCAAACCACTCGGAATGTATAGGAGGATAAAAAGGACCGATAATGACCTCCTACTAAAAAAAAGCAAAGCTTGGTGTAATTTGCCTTCCTAAAACAGAAGGAAATACGCAATAATTTAGCTATAAGTGAACATTTGTGATTACCCACAATGCACTGCTACTAAATAAGCAAATTATACCTTTTCCCCCTTGGTAAGCCAAGCAAGCATCCAGAACCACTTGTGTATAGCAAACCTATAGCTTTAAATGTTACACAGCCATATCAAACCCACATGTGACAGCCTGTTTCAGACTTTTGGTCCTCATCTGTACATGGCAAGGATTGATATGGCTGTATGAGATAGGGCTTGGACCAGTACAACAGAGTAACCAAGCAGCTCAGAGTGACCCAAACCACTCGGAGTGTATAGGTGGATAAAAGGGTCCAAAAAGACCTTCTACTAAAAAAAACAAAGCTTGGTGTAATTTGCCTTTTTAAAACTAAAGAAAATCTGCAATAATTCAGCTATAAGTGAACATTTGTGATTACCCACAATGGACTGCTGCTAAATATGCAAATTATTCCTTTTCACCTTTGGTAAGTCAAGCAAGCCTATAGCTTTAACCTCCTGAGCGTCCATCACCGCCGGAGGCTGCCGCTCAGGCCCTGCTGGGCCGATTTTCCTCAAATAAAAAGCAGCACACGCAGCCGGCACTTTGCCAGCCGCGTGTGCTGCCTGATCGCCGCCGCTCTGTGGCGATCCGCCGCGAGCAGCGGCGAAAGAGGGTCCCCCCAGCCGCCCGAGCCCTGCGCAGCCGGACCAATCAGTTCCAGCCAGCGCTAAGGGCTGGATCGGAGGCGGCTGACGTCAGCTGACGTCCATGACGTCACTCCGCTCGTCGCCATGGCGACAAGGAAAGCCAAACAAGGAAGGCTGCTCATTGCAGCCTTCCTTGTTACTTATGCTTGCCGGAGGCGATCAGAAGAACGCCTCCGGAGCGCCCTCTAGTGGGCTTTCATGCAGCCAACTTTCAGTTTTCTGCACGAAATAGATTTTTTTTTATTACAAAAAAACCCTCCCGCAGCCTCCCTGGCGATATCAATAGAACGCCGGGGAGGTTAAAGAGACTCTGAAGCGAGAATAAATCTCGCTTCAGAGCTCATAGTTAGCAGGGGCATGTGTGCCTCTGCTAAAACGCCGCTATCCCGCGGCTAAACGGGGGTCCCTTTACCCCCAAACCCACCCCCGCAAGACTTGTTCGCAAGTTGGTCGTAAAATTTTCTCTTCCTGGAGGCAGGGCTAACGGCTGCAGCCCTGCCTCCAGTCGCGTCTATCAGACGCGCATCGCCGCCTCTCCCCCACCCCTCTCAGTGAAGGAAGACTGAGAGGGGCGGGGAGAGGCGGATATACGCGTCTGACAGACGCACGTGGGGCAGGGCTGTGGCGGTTAGCCCAGCCCCAACCAGGAAGCGCTCCCCCACTGTACGGAGGGGATTTGGGGGTGAAGGGACCCCCGTTAAGCCACACATGACCCTGCTATCTATGAGGTCTGAAGCAAGATTTATTCTCGCTTCAGACTCTCTTTAAGTTTTACATATTCATATCAAACCCACATGTGACAGTCTATTTCAGACTTTTGGCCCTCATCTGTACTTAGCAGGGATTGATATGGCTGTATGAGATAGGGCTTGTACCAGTACAACAGAGTAACCAAGCAGCTCAGGGTGACCCAAACTACTAAGAAAGTATAGGAGGATAAAAGAGACCAAAAATCCCTCCTACTAAAAAAAGCAAAGCTTGGTGTAATTTTCCTTCTTAAAACAGAAGCAAATCTGCAATAATTCAGCTAAAAGTGAACATTTGTGGTTACCCACAATGCACTGCTACTGAATATGCAAATTATCCCTCTTTGCCCTTGGTTTGATATGACACTACTTCTTTCTTGGACCAGCCCCTTCTTCTTGCTTGGACCGGCCCTGGGGGCAGGGCGCTACTTCTTTTTCTTGTTTGAAGGTTGAGGCACTTACTCTATTATATATATAGATAGATTGTATTGTATATATGTATTAGCGCTATGAGTCCTGTGGGAGAAATGCACTACAGAAATGTTTTTGTTATTATTTCATAAATGTTCAAAATATTACAAAACAGTTTGTAAAAATGATCAATCTGTCAATCTTAGGGATAAAAAACACTTAAAGGGACTCCAAGCAGTGCAGAAACTATGGAAAGATGCACATCATTTTAAAGCTCTCTTTCTCCTCTTTCCAATGATATATAAACCACCACCCTACCCCTTTTAGTTTTCGCTATTTTCGCGATTGAATTTGCCGCGGCCGCGATTTCGATCGCGAAAATAGAGAAAACTAAAAGGCGTAGGGCAACGATTTAGGTGTCGTCAGAAAGAGGAGAATTGAGAGCTTTAAAATGATATCCATCTTTCCATAGTTATATTGTATTACACAGGGCAACTTTTTGTCAAAGTCAGCAGCTGCATTCAGCAGAATGGAGCTGCTGACACTGGAGAAAGTGTCGTCCTGTGTAATACAATATAACTATGGCTTGATGGATATCATTTTAAAGCTCTCTTTCTCCTCTTTCTGACGACACCTAAATCGTTGCCCTACACCTTTTAGTTTTCTCTATTTTCGCGATCGAAATCGCGGCCGCGGCAATTTCAATCGCGAAAATAGCGAAAACTAAAAGACGTAGGGTGGTGGTTTATATATCATTGGAAAGAGGAGAAAGAGAGCTTTAAAATGATATGCATCTTTCCATAGTTTCTGCACTGCTCGGAGTCCCTTTAAAACACCAAAAAAGAAGGGATCTCTCAAAAACCATACCTCAAAAATTGTTATGAAGTAATGTCTGGACGATAATATAGCGAGAAAAACATACATATAGCAACAAACTTACCAACTGTATGAGTCATCAATAATAAAACAATATTACACTAATAATACAATAATTCACAGAATCGTCAGCGGGACTTTTTCACCACCCCACCGGTGAATCTGTAATTCTCCCAGAAGGAACATGCTGGGCAATTGGTGACTAGTGATGATCGCAACACCAACACCAGCCTACTCCCTCACATATCCCTGTTGATCCAGAGGAAGACGAAAAACCCTTACAAGGCATGGTCCAGTTAACATCAAAAGGGTAAAAAAAATCCTTCCCGACTCCAGAAGGCAATCAGATAACATCCCTGGATCAACATCATTAGGCATTACCTAGTAATTGTAGCCATGGATGTCTTTCAATTTCCTGGAATTTAAATTACCGCACATCCGATCGGAAATCGACATTTCCTATAGGAAGACGGAAAACATAAATTGGATTTATGCAGAAATACCAAATATACCACAAATACCATAACTTGGTCATTTTAGCCCAATCACAGAACTCTGAAGCAATGGACCAATCAGAGAATACAGAATCAACCAGAGAATGCAAAAAATGTCCAAAACAATTAGCAAAATCAGTTATCGGCATTGGTGGAAATTGGAATTTCTGCAAAATCGGCATTTCTGACCATTCCTAGTGCTAATTTCACTTATGTAAAATTTCACATAACATTTCACAATTACGATTACACATAATAATGATTTCAAAATTGAATGCATAATATTGATTGATTTCTATTTTCAGAAGCAATCTTCACTGACAAGGATGATTTCCTACAAAGCTTACTGAGAGTCCAGGACTACAGTTCCATTAACCAAATTCATAACTGCAGCCAACCCCTCTTGTCTGGACTGAAGAGGGCTCTGAAAATGTCACCCGCCGAGTCCATCATTTTAGTATTTACTGTTGGGTCCATGGCTGATCACAAAGACACTCAGCTGCTTTCTGAGCTCTATGCCTTGCTGCGGGAAAAGAAATCACAGGTAAGAACATTTTATCGGACATCCTTATCTGTTTTGTTCAGCAGGGCCGGTTCTAGTAACAATGGGGCCCCTGGGCAAAATTAACCATGGGGCTCCCCAATAGACACCCCCCAATAAAAAAATCGGCAGTAGGGACCCTTTATTGCAGCCAAATTTCCACCAAAGGACAGTGAAGAAGGGGCTGACACCACCTGGCTCACCTGAAAAATTTGCAGGGGCATTGGGGAACAGCAGTTAAGTTGGGGGGAGACACATTGGGGGCCCCTACAGGTTCTAGGGCCCTAGGGCAATTGCTCCCTTTGCCTCTATGGTTGCGCCGGCCCTGTTGTTCAGAAGATATTTCTTCTGTCATGTCAACGTTCCCATCCCCTCTCTCATTCCGTACACCAAATCCCACAACTTTCCACAGCACATACCAGACTGCTGCACCCCAGTCTCATCCAGCCTGTCACACATGTTCATGCTTCCTCATAGGAAAGAATGGGAAGGAGTTGGTTGGGGAGGTGGAGAGATTATTGGCTACAACAGTCAAGCATTCTGTTCCTCCAGTTAATGTCTAGTGATGCAGGGTCATTGTGACGGCTTCGAGGGACCAGTCAGCGAAGATAAAAATAACTTTATCCTACAGGGAGGCTGCTCGATTTTTAATTTTATGCTGGAGATCCACTTTAAACTATTGGTAGAGGGTTGGGGGCTTGGGCCAACTCCCCTTTTTGGAGGGTATTGGTGAAGGCTAGGCTGCTGTAGTTACGCAGCCAGTTCTCCCTGGGATACCCTAGGGACCAGACCAGATGCGACATAACTTCAGTATAGGGAGAACCAGGAGACTCACAGGTTTACTACCTAACTCCTCACTGGGAGACAGGACCAGGCAAGACAGAAGCTCCAGTAACAGTGAATGGACCAGATGAGTTAAAAGGACTCCGTAGCTTTATTGAAGATCACATCATTACAGAAAAAGCTGATGCGTATCAGGGAAGAGTAAGCCCTTAGTCATAACTTTAAATCACATCTCAGGTGTCTACTGTGAACTCGTCCTTGCAAATAAACAAACATAAAACAAAATAAATAATAAACATTGTTTCTGAATAAATATAAATGTATAGCTGATATACAAACATTAAGAACAATAGTACCACTGCATTATGTCCCCCAGGGGAACAGGAAGCCATCCTGAAGATCCAGAGTGCCTCTCTTATGAGGTTAAACCTCTGGAAATCAATCAAAAATGATTTGATATAGTTAGTTTGTTATCTCAGATCTGCTTTAAAGAGAATCTGTATTGTTAAAATCGCACAAAAGTAAACATACCAGTGCGTTAGGGGACATCTCCTATTACCCTCTGACACAATTTTGCCGCTCCTCGCCGCATTTAAAGTGGTTAAAAACAGTTTTAAAAAGTTTGTTTATAAACAAACAAAATGGCCACCAAAACAGGAAGTAGGTTGATGTACAGTATGTCCACACATAGAAAATCCATCCATACACAAGCAGGCTGTATACAGCCTTCCTTTTGAATCTCAAGAGATCATTTGTGTGTTTCTTTCCCCCTGCATCTCTCATGCACTGAAGTTTCAGGCTGCTCTTTTCTTCCTGCAAACAGCTTTGCCCTTGTCTGACTTTCCTCAAAAGCCCAGCCAGCTCAGAGGACGATTTATCCAGCTTGTAAAATATAAGAGAGAAGAGAGAAGCTGCTCTAATCCTAAATAACACACAGGCAGTGTGCATAGAGGGGCCTGGAAGGGGGAGTTCATAGCAGAACCACAACACTGAAGAACTTGGCAGCCTTCCAGACACAGGCCGACAAGTCTGACAGGGGAAAGATACATTGATTTATTACAGAGACTGTGATAGTAGAAAGTGCTGCAGTAAGCCAGAACACATTAGAATAGCTTTTTGAACTTGTAGGATGATAAAAAACAGGATGCAATTTTTGTTACGGAGTCTCTTTAAGGTTTGCTAGATCACTCATCAAGGAGTAAGGGAGCCTGTCAAAAAATCTCTGAAAATGCCCAATACAAAATAAGTTAACTGGCTTCCCCTTAAATTGGCCCTAGACTACAATACATACACTACACAATATACAGTAAACATATGACTATGGCAGGTATGAGATTTTGAGCTCATCTGAGGGACAGTTAAGTGACAAGACAATATACTCTATACAGCGCTGCTGAAGAGGTTGGCGCTATATAAATACTAATAATATACAGTTAAGCATTGTTTTGGTTTTTTTTCTTGGTTTTTTTTTCTACAGGTTTACATTATCTGGTCCTCACAGTATTGTACACTGAATGCCTCTGAGCAAGATGTACTCAATACTATTTCATCCCTCAGTTTTGGAAAAGTCTTCAAACTTCAAGCATCTCTTCATTTTTGGGTAAGAAGATGTTCTGTAAAATATGTGTTATCAACATCAAAAGTTATTGTGCAGTGTTAGCCATTAGATAAGGTAACGTTTTGAAGCAGTTAGTTTGGGAGGTTCAGCTCTTCTGTACATCTCCATCTTTAACCAGCTAGCACAGGTGTGGAACTCCAGGCCTGGAGGGCCAGATCCATGCCAGTGTTTAGGATGGACTGAGAAAGAGAGCAATGTGTTCTACCTGATGGACCACACATTTTCTGATTCAGACCCATCAATTCATTTGAGCTGTATCAAAAAGGTGTGAGGACCTTGAGCCTCAAAGGACCGGTTTGACATTCCTGAGCTAGAGAAAGATCTGTCAGCCTTTTACTGTAAGGGAGAACAACATAGGAGAAAGATCATGTATAACTCATTTTAATCTGGGACAAATGTACATTGTATAAGTATGTATTTAAAATGTTGTTTTTTTTTTGGTAGTAGTCCTTTAAAGAGAACCCGAGCTGACATTAAACTATTACAAAAACACACTACCTGATCCAGGGGGCTGGCTGGATCCAGTAGAGCCCCTTACCACCATTCCCTGCTGCTCCTACATCAATATATGCTTTAGTTTCAATGCTGCAAAAGAGCTCTTTGCTTTTCCTCCATGAGCACAGACCTCAGAGAGGAGGGAAAGTAGCGGGGAAGGACCATTCTTGAAACCAGAGCTGGAATTTGGCAGGAGTACGTCTTCTGAAAAGGATGCCCGTTTCCCTGTTAGTGGCTGTAATTTTCTTATCAGTGAGATTTACTATATTCCCGACAAGGTACCGCCAAGACAGAAGCTGTTTCTTCCATGTCTGAAAATTAACTCTTTCAGGCAGCAAAATAGAAAAAAAGAAAAGCAGCCTGGTTATTAATATGTTTGGCACTGTACATACACATAATTATCTCATCATGTCACATGTCACCTCGGGGACACTTTATGTATATAGCGGTGAAAGTGGTGCAGATATGGGTGGGTTTGTGGTGGGAGGGGGGGTGTTGAGGGCTAGGCATTAGTGGGAGGGTTGGTTGGGATTTAGGCATCAGTGGGGGGCGCTTTATTAGGCATTGGTGTGGGCAGGGGATTAGTAGTGGGAGGGCTCATGTGAGAATAGGGTTAGGTTCAGCAATAGTAAAATATCGGTAACATTTGCTGATATTTTACTGTCAGAATTACCACTGTCCATTAGTTAACTATTGGTATTTTTTTCTTCTAGCAGCTATTTCCAGGTGTCCAAAATTCCGCAGCAACCATTTTCCATGCATGCCTCTGCAGCTCCTGAAACTATATGGTTAGACAGGTAGACTTAGCTGCAGTGCTGCTCGGATACCCCTTTTCAAAATCCGGATCCGATTCGGATCCGGATACCCCGCTATCCGATCCGGGTCGGATATCCGAATTCAAACTTTTCCGATCCGAATCCGATTCGGATATCCGACCCTAGTATCCGATCGGATTCGGATATCCGTGTTTAATCCCGGAAGTGGCCTTTAAATTGCTTTAAAAAGGTTTTTTAGGGTATATGAGGCATGTAGCATCATAATTTTGAAAATGGAAACACTGATGATGTGGGGAGTGGACTTAAAATCCCCCCCCCCCCTAAAAAAATGGCTGTCAATCAACATCAGAGTGGTATCAGGAAGCAGTCGTACTGACGCAGTTGGGGCCTCCCCACAACTCGGACAGCAGACACCTCCAAAAAAAATTACACAGCTATTGTGTTTAGATAGTTGACCATGGCACTGTTGTAGGTACCACGGCACAGTAAAAAATTAGGAGAGGTTCCAGGAAGCGGTCGGTCGTACTGCCGCAGTTGGGGCCCCACAACTCGGACAGCACAGACACCTCCAAAAAAATTACACAGCTATTGTGTTTACATAGTTGACCATGGCACTGTTGTAGGTACCACGGCACAGTAAAAAATTAGGAGAGGTTCCAGGAAGCGGTCGGTCGTACTGCCGCAGTTGGGGCCCCACAACTCGGACAGCACAGACACCTCCAAAAAAATTACACAGCTATTGTGTTTACATAGTTGACCATGGCACTGTTGTAGGTACCACGGCACAGTAAAAAATTAGGAGAGGTTCCAGGAAGCGGTCGTACTGACGCAGTTGGGGCCTCCCCACAACTCGCACAGCACAGACACCTCCAAAAAAATTACACAGCTATTGTGTTTACATAGTTGACCATGGTAGGTACCACGGCACAGTTCAAAAAATAAGAACCTGGCTTCATGAAGATGGAGTCAGGAGGTTGTGGTGGTAAAGGGTGGTTAAGCAGCAAGCAGGCATAGTGATAACCACTCAGCCACTTCATTTCCCCCTCTTGCCAACAACAGGGGCCAGGAACTCACCAATTGCCCAAGCCTCGTTCATCTTTAAAAAAGTCAGTCTGTCCACAGACTGGCCTGACAGACAAGAGCGCTTCTCAGTGACCACGCCACCGGCCGCACTGAAGCACCTTTCCGACATAACGCTGGAAGGCGGGCAGGACAGCACTTCCAGGGCGTATTGCGCCAGCTCGCCCCAGATATCCAGGTGCTTCACCCAGTACTCCAAGGGGTCTACAGGGGTGTCGGTGTCAAGCCCGCTATAGGACCCCATATAGTCGGCCACCATCCGGGTCAGGTGCTGGTTCTGGCTTTGAGAGCCGGATGCTGCTGCAGGCACCTCCTCTCTAGGCAGCGGTACTGGTGTGGCATAGAGCGCCTTTGTCAGAGACAGCAGGTTTGTTGGGCGCCTGCTGATGCTGGATGCAGGCACCTGCTGCTGTGCTGGCTGGACTGAGACAGCAGGGGGGGTGGGAGTCCGGGGGAAGGCTTCCTCCAAGCGCCGAACCAGAATCCGCTGCAAGTCCCTGATTCGGCGCACAGGGTCTCCTCCTACAGGCAGGAACTGAGCCAGCTTCCCCTTCAGCCGTGGGTCCAGCATCAGGGTGATCCAGATGTCCTCCCGAGCACTCATCTCCTTCACCCTTGGGTCTTTGCGCAGGCACTGCAGCATGTGCACTGCCATGGGGAAGAGGGCTGCCATCTCTGCTGACCTATCATCTTCTGCACCGCTGACAGTGCTGTCGTCCTCCTCTGATTCCGGAGCCTCATCTTGCTCTCTCCACCCCCGCACTACTGCAGCTGCACTCCGCTGTGCCCCCTCCTCTTCAAGGTCAGGGACCTCCAACTCCTCCAAGTCCTCCTCCAACTCCTCCGAATCCTCCTCCTGCTGCACAGAGGTGGACTGTGAAGTGTGCTGCTGCTGCTCCTGCTGCTGGATCAAGGCTTCCTCTCCCACTTCCAGCAGAGCATCGAGGGCCTTGTCCAGCATGCACACAATGGTCAACCACTCACACAGCGACGCATGGTCCCGGCTGACCATGTTGGTGGCCTCCAGGAAGGGTGCCAGCACAAAGCACACCAGCTGCATTTTTCCCCACTCAGCAGGGCGGATGATGTCTGGGAGGTGGGTGGTGCCGGTCCCCAACAAGTTGGCATCCATGGTGGCTCTGGCCAGGTACAGGTTGACAGCCCGCCTCTGTTCAACCAGACGTTCCAACATCGCCAGGGTGGAATTCCAGCGTGTTGGAACGTCTATAATGAGGCGGTGCTGTGGGAGGTTCAGCTCCATCTGCACGGCTGTAAGGGTCGCTGTGGCACCACCCGAGCGGCGAAAATGACCCACCGTTTTCCTTGCCGCTCCCAAAAGAGTGTCCATCCCCTGGTAGGTGTGCAGGAATTTCTGCACCACTAGGTTCAGGACGTGGGCCAGACAGGGGATGTGGGTGAGGTTTCCCCGCTGGATGGCGGCAACCAAGTTTGCACCATTGTCGGCCACCACCTCTCCGACTCTGAGGCCTCTGGGGGTCAGCCAACTCCTCTCTTGCTCTCGGAGCTTGGCCAAGACGTGGTCTGCCGTCAGCTTGTTCTTGCCCACCGTGACCATCTGCAGCAGCGCTTGGCAGTGGTGGGCCTTCACGCTGCTGCTGAGGCGGGGTTGTTTGGCGGCGGATGGAACCGGATCAGAGCTGGAAGCTGCTGCACTTCCCCTGACCCTGCTGCGGGGTGGCACCACCCACCGTGGTGATGATGCTGCTGTCTCCTCTTCACCCCCTTCCACCAAACTGACCCAGTGCGCGGTGAAGGACAAATAGCGGCCTGTCCCGAACCGGCTGCTCCATGAGTCCATTGTCACATGGACGCGCGCACCAAGCGCATGATCCAGCCCACGCTCCACGTTGGCCTTTACAAAGCAGTGCAGTGCTGGGATGGCCTTGCGTGCGAAGTAGTGCCGGCTGGGGATTGGCCAATCCGGCGCTGCGCACTGCAGGAGCGCACGCATCCGGCTCCCCTCCTGCACAAACGAGTACGGGAGGAGCTGGGAGGACATGGCCCGTGTAAGCAAGCCGTTCAGCTGGCGTATGCGACGGCTGCCGGGAGGCTGAGCCCTGACCACAAAAGAGTCACTCAGCAGGGTCTGGTGGTGGGGGCGTTTTAGGCTTGCACGGGAAGCTGAGGAGGGAACAGAGGAGACCACTGAGGAGGACTGGCTGCCTGAACAGGCCTCAGTGTCAGCAGGAGTGGCAAAGCTGGTTATAGTGCTCTGACCTCTGCAAGGGCCAGCGCCAGCTTCCTTCAGCAGCTTGAATTCCTGATGCTCAGGTTTGTGCTTATTGCCCAGATGGTTGATGAAGCTGGAGGTGCCATAACTGGAGGGGTGAGACCCTCTGCTCAGCTTCACATGGCATAATTTGCATGTTACAAATTTGCTATCCAGTGAGGGCAGATGGAAAAACTGCCATATTGGGGATTGGAGTTTTCCCTTACGTGGCTCAGAACGGGATGCTGCTGTGGATTTTCTCCCGGTGGTGGTTGGGGCCTGGGGTTGAGTGGTGCGGCTGGTGGTAGTCGTGCCACTGACAGATGGAGCAGCAGCCTGCGGGTCACGTACTCCATGCCCACTGCTGCTCCTGCCAATCCCTGCAATGCTCAACCTGCGTGCCATACACACTGACTCCTCCTCCTCAGAGTCAGAGCTGACATGCCCCTCCGGTCGCTGGTAGTCCGGGTCCTTCACCTCATCATCAAACTCCCCTTCGTAAAACTGCTGGGATGATGAGCCCGCCTCAAACTCCTCTTCTGCTGACACATCATGGACGGGCTCCCCCCCAACAATTACTGTCAGCATCTCAGACTCTTCTGTAAAGCCAATTTTGCTGAGAATATTTTCTCTAGGGCTAGGGCTGGTGGTGGTGGCCTCACTGTCACTGGCTTGCTCCTCGTCATGCGCCATCTGCTGCATCACAGACGCGGCGTCCTTCTCCTCCAATCTGCGCCGCTGACCCTGCTTGAAAATTGACGCAACACGCTGCTGCGTCTCTGCAGCGTGACTGCCAGTGGGTAGCGGCGGAATGACTGATGCGGCAGAACTGCTGCCAGAGGCCGCAATGTTGCTCACTCTCCTTCTGGCCTTGCCCCTCCCCCGTCTCACACTGCCAGTGCCAGACATAGTACAAGACTCACTGTCACTGATGAGTCGACGTCACAGATGATGTGTGTGGGGTACTTGGTGCACTTTTATTATTGGCGGCGGGCTTGGAAATGATCAGCAGATTGACAGACAGGAGTACAACAACTAAACACACTGACACTGCTCACTCAGCAGCAGCACAGCAGCAATAATCTGTAGTACTAGCACTGTCTGCAACTACACAATATAAAACCACAGTAGCAGTAGTAATAGCAGCCCAGCCAGCAGCAAGGAGCCTGGAGTGTGTGCACACAGACACAGCACACACAAAGACACAGGACCTAGTAGCAGGCACAGGCAGCTGCTGCAGCTGAAAGACTGACTGACAAGACTGACTGACACTAACAAATTACACAGACTAGCTAAGCTAACTACAACACAGTAAAACAGTAAAACCAGAAGGTGTTTTAGTGTTAAAACGCTGGGTTATCACTGGGATAATGTACTTGCTTCAGCCAAACACACTGGACAAACTATCTCAGTGGCAGTCACAAAGCAAGGACGAGATTCTTAACATGCCCCCCTCCTTATATACAGGAGGGACTGGCCAAGGTTCCCCTCTGTGATTGGGTGCTTGGGCTTAGGCTGGGAGCGCTCTGATTGGCTGAATGACGTCATGGACATCATGTCCATGGTTACAGTACCCGGATTCGGATATCCGATCGGTATCCGCGGATATCCGGGTTATGCGACCAACTATCCGCATAGAGCTATCCGGATTTCCGTCCAGCTATCCGGAATCCGGATCCGATCGGATAGGCCTAAAAAGTTCGGATATCCGAGTCTATTCGGATATCCGGTATCCTGATGAGCAGCACTGCTTAGCTGTAGGTGTTTTTAGTTAAAGAAGAAGAAACAAGAAAAAAATAAGATTAACTTTATGTCTAATGCCAAGTTTAATTTAAAGGGAACCTGAAGTGAGAGGGATATGGAGGCAGGGGTCTAGTCCTGGAAAAAGAGGTGAGTGGACTCACCCTAAAAGCCTCTGTGCCGCGCATAGCGCAGTGGAGTGCAGCACAGTGGAGAGAAGCATTGTGCAGAGCAGCGGGGAAGGGCGGACATCTCCCCCCTTCCCTCACCTTGGGGCTCCTCTTCCTGGCTCTCCCCTCCAAAACATTTGCAGTGGCGGTGGCTGGCAGCGGGCATCAGTGGGTGGGACTTACCTCCTCCTCGTTCCGGCGAGTTGAAGCTGTGCTGCTAGTCTGGTCTAGTCAAGACCAGAGCAGTGGCACGCACAGCTTCAACTCGCCGAAACAGGAGGAGGTAAGTCCCGCCCACTGATGCCCGCTGCCAGCTACCGCCACTGCAAATGTTTTGGAGGGGAGAGCCAGGAAGAGGAGCCCCAAGGTGAGGGAAGGGGGGAGATGTCCGCCCTTCCCCGCTGCTCTGCACAATGCTTCTCTCCACTGTGCTGCTACCCTCCATATATGCTAGGGTGGTCGACGTCCACTCTACAAAAAAAGTATGTGGACGTCGTCCACCCGCGTTCACGCAGGACTCGACCCCTGTATGGAGGGTGCCATTTTTATGTCATTTTAAACAATACCAGCTGTCTGGCAGTCCTGCTGACCTATTTGGCTACCGTAGTGTCTGAATCACACCAGAAACAAGCATGCAGCTAATCTTATCAGATCTGACAATAATGTCAGAAACACCTGATCTGCTGCATGCTTGTTCAGTGTCTATGGCTAAACTTTATTATTAGAGGCAGAGGATCAGCAGGGCAGCCAGGCAACTGTTATTACTTAAGGCTGGGTTCACATATGATATAGCGTGAAAAAGTACAATTTTTGTAGGGGACGTTTGTGATTTTCTATTACGTTTTCAACGTGTTTTTGGTTCGTTTTTTACGCAAATGCATTTTCATGCATTTTGCGTGCATTTTAATGTGTTTGCAGTTTGCTAATGTAAAAAGCATATGCGTTTTGTATGCGTTTTTTTTATTTATGCAAATCACTAGGAAGACAACAGGAAGCAGAAACACAAAAAAAAAAACAGAAAAAAAAATATGCATTATCATAAACTTTCATTATGTGTGTTTTGGCAGCCATTGTGCATAATATGCAACACTACCAGTATTTGCAAAGCGCATACCGTAAACATACATTGAAACGCAGCTTCTTCTGCATCCCATAGACTAACATTGCTACATAAAACACAGCATTTCCCACTACGCTAGCATTTCTGCTATGTGTACACCCAGCCAAAAAAGGGAATAAATATGGCAGCCTCCATATAACGCTCACTTTAGGTGTCCTTTAAATATGTTGTTGTACAAAACATAGTTATTTTTACAAGTGACGTAATTTCCATTTCTTTCATATTCGGCAGTTTACAAATTCGTTGAAAATACTTTTGGCTAAACCTCTGAATTCCTCGGTTCGCATGTTGGACATGAGTGTAAATGTCAGCGGCAGTTATAAGGTGACATTTAATGTTGCATCTTCTCTAATGCACTTACTGGTTACCGGAGATGACAGATTCACTCTTAACTTCACTGATCCAAATGGTAAGAAATTTCTGGCTGAATATCTGTACCGATCCATTTCTGTCATCCTAACCGGGTAACCAATCTTTTCTCTTCTCACTACAAGCTACATACTGTATATACTCTACTATAAGTCTAGAAATGTAGGTCTGACTTCAAAAAATGATAGAGAGTGACTTATACAGGAGTCAGACCTAAATATTGGACTTTTTGTACCATCTTCTAATAGTGTGTCTTCCTGTAGGCTGCATCTGAATGACTAGCAGCACAGATGTGCAGAGCCCAATTATAGGCAGGGTACTCAACTTGCATGCAAAACAGATTCTCCAACATTAACAGAATGGAGGATGTTAGCATTCAAAACCCTTTGCATGAAGATTGTTCCGTACTTGACCCTTCCACCTTGATGAGGTCATCCTTCATGGAAGGGACGCTAACCTCTAATTACCAAATAAACGTAGGGTGAACCTAGGGCATCTGGCAATAAAATGGTATCTGGGCTCTGCACATCTTTTCTGGTAGTCATTAAAATGCAGCCTGTCTTGGGAAGAGCTCCCATCTCTCTCCCTACTGTATAAATCATCTAAGTTTACTTTATGGCTAGCTGCGCCCATTTGATATTTCAAGTTTTCATTCCATTTTTATTGAGTTGAGTCTTGAGTTTAGGGATTTAGTGCATAGTTTGCATCTATTTCGAATACAAGGCATGTATTTAGCCTCTAGGGGGCTGTGCACTCCTCTGCTGGTAGTCATTTCAGATACAGCCTGATTTAGGAGCACTGCCAATTTGTCCCTATAATCTATATAGTGTGTTGATGCAAGGGCGTAGCAATGGGGATAGCAGCCATAGCGTTGCTATGGGGCCCCGTGGCAGCCCTACGTCACAGGGGGCCCGCAGCTGAGAGGACTTTTTTTTATTTTTACTTTTTTATTTTTTTTTATGCAGCCGGCCGGGGCCCCCCTCCCACACCTCGGCGCCCCCCTCCCCTGCCTCACCTGGGGTCCCCCCTCCTTTTATCAGCGGTGAGTGAGAGAGCGGCATATACAGGAAGCTCCGGCGGGGTAAACAGCCACTAAAGGTTCAGCTGCCTCCGGGGAACACAGTCTCCTCTGTATTGCTGCTCGCACCGCTTCCTGGTTTATGCGAGCAGCAATACAGAGGAGACACCATAGCCCGGGAGGCAGCTGAAACTCTAGTTGCTGATTACACCGCCGGAGTTTCCTGTATATGCCGCTCTCTCGCCGCTGATGGAAGGAGGGGGTACCCCAGGTGAGGCAGGGGGGATAGGAGTCGGGCCCCTATCCCACTAACTACTCACCCACCTGGCTAGCTGTCTGCCTACCCTGCCACCCAGCTACCTAACTGCCCACCCGGCTACCTAACTGCCCACCCTCCCACCCAGCTACCTAACTGCCTACCCTGCTACCTATCTGCCTACCCTGCCTACCCTGCCACCCAGCTACCTAGCTGTCCACCTGGCTACCTATCTGCCTACCCTGCCACCCAGCTACCTAACTGCCCACCCAGCTACCTACCTGCTCACCCTGCCACCTGGCTACCTAACTTCCCACCCGGCTACCTAACTTCCCACCCAGCTACCTAACTACCCACCCATGTACCTATCTGCCTACCCTCCCAACCATCTACCTACCCTCCCACCCAGCTACCTAACTGCCTACCCAGTGCAGTGCCTGCACCACAAATAGTGTGCCAGCCTGCCCAACCACCCTCCCTCCAGGTAATTAATGTTAGCCCACTGTAGACCTAACTACATATACTGCATTATGTGGCATTATCTGGCGAAAATCTGATTGCATTTGGTGGGAAATCTGTCGCCAATCTGGTTGCATTTTTTTGGGAAATCTGCCACCAATCTGGTTGCATTTTTTTGGGAAATCCGCCTCCAATCTGGTTGCAATTTGTGGGGAAATCTGCCACCAATCTGGTTGCATTTTGTTGGGAAATCTGCCGCCAATCTAGTTGCATTTTGTTGGGAAATCTGCCAAAAATCTGGTTGCATTTTGTTTGGAAATCTGCCGACAATCTGGTTGCAATTTGTGGGGAAATCTGCTGACAATATGGTTGCATATTGTAGGGAAATCTGCCGACAATCTGGTTGCATTTTGTTGGGAAAACTGCCATCTGGTTGCATAATAAATACACCACTCCTAAAATGACTTATTGTTCTGGTATAATGCTAATGGGCTCTGAATACTAAAATACCTTTAAGCTTACATATGTATGTTTAATGTGTTGACCTTACAGTATAGGTATGTTCATTTTTATATGTTTCTTCTTTTAGGAAAGACAATAACATTCAAACAAAATCCCCGTTATTATGACTACATCTACTATAACTCATATGTCTACTTCAATAACTACAATTATCAAATGGATGTTATCAATTCCTATTTATTGAAAAATGTGGCTGCAGGAAATTGGACCCTGGATGTCCTGGGGGATGGAATCCTCACAGTTAAAATATTAGGAATTACTGGTAAGTTATGTACTGTAATCTCTAAATATTGTAGCACACTGTCTTGCTGAGGAATATTTTGAATTGACTTCTTGACATATGGCTAATGGCCAATTTAACCATTTCAGCCTGCGGGTATTTTTCACCTTATGCATCCGAGCAATTTTCACCTCCTATTCATTCGTCAATAACTTTGTCACTAATTATCACAATAGATTGATTTATATCTTGTTTTTTCCACCATCAATTAGCCTTTCTTTGGGTGGTACATTTTGCTAAGAATTATTTTTTTCTAAATGCATTTTAACAGGAATATTAAGAAAAAAATAAAAAACACTCATTATTTCTCAGTTTTCAGCCATTATAGCTTTAAAATAATACATGCTACCATAATTAAAACCTATGTATTTTATTTTCCCATTTGTCCCGGTTATTACACCATTTAAATTATGTCCCTATTACAATGTATGGCGCCAATATTTTATTTGGAAATAAAGGTGCATTTTTCAGTTTTGCGTCCATCACTATTTACAAGCTTATAATTAAAAAAAATTTCGCAATATATCCTCTTCACATGCATATTGAAAAAGTTCAGACCCTTAGGTAACTATTTATGTTTTTTTATTGTAATTTTTTTTTTCATTAAAAATTGTATTTGGGCAATTTTTAATGTGGGAGGTAAACAGTTATGTTTAAATGTAATAATGTGGGTTTATTTTATAAAAAAAAAATGTATGTAGATATAGTTTTACTATTTGGCAACAAGATGGCTACAGTGATTTTTTTTCCCTTTTTTTTAGCCCTGGAAGCGAAGTGCTCGCTTACAGGAAGCATAAGGAGGATGGGGAACTTTTTTCGTCAGAAAGACAGTTTTTCTGCCGGAGACTTAGATCAATGAATGTGAACTATGTGCCCATTCATTGATCTCCGGGCTATCGGGGGCGGCACAGGGGTGTGTGCGGGAGCGCGCAGAAGCACAGCAGCAGCCGACTGGGTGTGACAATCACATCCAGGCTGCTTAAATGGTTAAAGTAATACCTACATTATTTTGATGTGGTGAACAATCGATTATGTACCACTATGCCACATTGCCCCATGACCATAAGATGTTAGATCAGATTTCAGTATGCGTACAGTCAGGAAATTGTGGCAGTAGATTATCTGTAAATGGCTGATGGTACCTCTCCATGCTCTCACACAGAATTCACCTGGTGGTGTCTAAACTTAACCCCCCATGGTGGCGCCTGACCTTCCTCTGTGTATAAATGTTTTGTTTTACTGGACATGCTCTTAACCTCATTAGCGGGAAACCCGAGTCAGGCTCAGGCTGGAAATCCGCAGCCCAGAGCAGAAACCCCGAGTCTGACTTGTTTTAGACACCGGGAGACATATGCAGAGTCTTTGCGCAGCAGGCATTTGCAACTCACCTCCCCTGGGATCCAGACGTTGGCAGCAATTGTTCTTCTTGTCCTTGGAGACTCTTTATCCCTCTGGTGAGATTGTTGCCTGTCGTCATGATGGTAAACAGATGGATAATTGCATTGCTGGATCCAGGGGAGGTAAGTAAGTGCAGGGGCTGCCGCAGATCTATCTAGCGGTATGATTTTTTTTCCCACTTTTAGGGTACAAGCGCTTGGAAAAAAATTGCACTGCTTTTAGACCCTAAAATCCAGAAGTAATCATGTCACTAGAGAGGGTAATTGCAGATAAAGGATGTGAACACTCCTTGGCCCATATGCAATTCACTTTTTCACCTGAGTTTTCTCCTAGGAGATAAGTTTTCATCTTCAATTTAAAATAAGTTTCCAGCACTTTTCAACTAAAAAAGTACCTAAAAGTAGGTTAAAAAGTACTATCAAAATTATTTTGAGTATTTTCTAGCTTGCTGACAGGTTAAAAGGCATTCTATTAACAAGTTCACAAATTTCACCTAGGAGATAACTCAGGTGAAAAACTGAATTGTATATGCCCCCTTGTGTCCCTGGGACAAGTGGTTGGAGACAGTGGGCCATATGCAATTCAATTTTTCTCTTAAGTTTTCTCCTAGGAGATTATTTTGCATCTCAAATTTAAACAAACTTTTTCACATTTTGCAACTAAAAAATGTACCAAAAAGTAGTTGAAAAACTGCTATCAAAATTATTTTGAGTAGTTCCTTGCTTGCTGGTGATTTAAAATCCATTTTATTTACAAGGTGTGAAAATATCACCTAGGAGAAAACACCTGGGGCCATATGCAATTCACTTTTTCACCTGACTTTTCTCCTAGGAGATAATTTTTCATCTTCAAATTAGAATAACTTTCCAGCACTTTTCAACTAAAAAAGTACCAAAAAGTAAATGAAAAAGTACTATCAACATTATTTTGAGCATTTTCATGCTTTCTGATGGCTTAAAATGCATTTTATTGACAAATTTAAAAATATCACCTAGGTGAAAACTCAGGTGAAAAAATGAATTGCATATGGGCCCTGGTGTAGTCAGGCCCGGATTTACATCACAGGAGCCTATAGGCACAGATCTCCTCGCAACCTAGACTTCACCCTCCACGAAGCTACAAACTCCCACCGCACTGCACCACAAGTGGGCTGGCTGGCCCAGCGGTCACTTCTCTCTTACTTCCCTTGCCCTTCATAGATAGCTACATGTGTCCCTTAGCATTAATTAGCCAGAAGTCCCCTCAGAATTATGTAGCTAGAGGTGCCCCTGACTGAAGGGAGATCTGATAAGTGGAATGCTGAAAGCAGAATGAGTAACCTCTCATTTACACTTTGCTCGGGACTAATGCATAGGGAAAGAAGGAGGGAGGTACTCAGGTAGGGGAGTGAGCCACCTTTCCATCATCAGGCGCCTGTAGGCTGGTGCCTATAGTTCCTTATGGTAAATCCAGCCCTGGGTGTAGCATTATCAGTACTCCAGTGTGGAAACAGCAACAATGTACTGCAGTATTCAACTGTAGGTGAAAGGAGTGTGGGCACAAACCGGTGTAACAAAAGTATATCTATTTTTTTTTAATCTATGGAGCAAACTGAATCAACTGACCTGTTTTTATATCTTTTCCAGGGATGAACACGACTGGTAAGCCTCAAAGATAAAGGTATAGTGACCTGCGACACTGTATATACTCATAGCAACTTTTGCAGCGATTAAAGCCCTAGCTCAGCCAATCTTAATTTAATGCATAAAGTAGTAGATTTGCAAAATAAATGGACAATGAGATGGAAATAACTCCATCCACCTTATAATGAAGATTGTATGCAGCTTGGACATGGCCCGATATCCGGCACATCCTGCTGAATATGACTCAATTACAAGCTGGATTAGGATATAATTTGCATTCAATTTGCACGCAGACAGAAATTATTAACATCTACTTGTCTACTTGATCATCTTAAAGAAAACCTGTCACTAAAAAAAGTTCCCCTGGGGGGTACTCACCTCTAGTGAGGGAAGCCTCCGGGTCCTATCGAGACTTACCCCGTCCTCCTGTGTTCCACGGTGGTCTACGCTGTGCCCGTCCATACAGCGGGGATGTAAATATGTACCTTCCAGGCTCCAGCACAGGCGCAATATTGGCCCTCCGCTCAGAGATAGGCTGAAATAGCTGTCAGTACCTCACAGGCTCAAGTTGCCTGCGTAGTAGAGCAGACCTGACAGAGATTGGCTATTTCTGTCAATTTCCGCGCTGAGAGCTGCAACAGCGCCACCCGCTCAAGCCAGGGAAGGTAAATATATCAAGCCTTGTCAGGCTTGTCGAGCCAGGATTGCCGGGATGGGGGAAGCTTTATTGAGACCCTGAGGCTTCCCCCTCCCAAGGTAAGTGCCCTCCAGGGGATGTATTTTTTGATACAGGGTCTCTTTAAATTTGCCATGCACAAAGTCTTTGAATTGCACATTACTACATTTGCAATACATATATTTAGAGTATCTGGCTGTTTGTCTCCAGTAGCTCCCTTTTATATGGAAATGTTAGTGCAAGTTTATTGGACAGACCAGGTCACTGGTTGCTGTACAAATTCATCAAAACATGCCACCAACACCCACAAGAGGTATTCAGGGAGGTTCTAGGTGTGGGCACCAGGCAGTTTTTTTCCCAGACAGCAAAGACTACCTGACCCAAATTGCCATCCTCCACTGTTGCAAAGATTGCTTGACCATAATCCTCTCCATATGTACAGTGGGGGTACTTCAATTTGGCATTTTTCAGACAGAGCCCTACACGCTTGTCCCTTATCATTGGGCAACCCACGGCCAAGGGACTGTCTGAGGAGCTCCTGTCCTTATTTTCAATGGGCACATTGCTTTATGAGGAGAATGAGGCTGTCAAGTGATGATCATAATCTCCTAATTACAATTGCACACATTTTCGCATAATGTTTTACAATAACGGATTTGGAAATTGAATTGACTTTGGGTCCATTTGTCATTTTTCACGTAATTTTGTGCTAGCAGTTAATAGCAAAGCCTCCATACATGTTATCATCCCCAAAATTGCTATGTATGTTAAAGCAGAACTGTAGATAGAAAATAAACACATTGTTTCACTTACCTGGGGCTTCCCCAAGCCCCCAGCAGCTGTCCTGTCCCGCTCCGATCCTGCCCGAGCCTCCATTCTCCCGCCGCCACTCCGTCCCGTACCTCAACTTGTAAAAGTCGAGGCCAGCGTAGCCCTGCCAAGCGTATCCTTTCTTCGTGTTCCCCTCTGCAATAGCGGGGAACGAGTAGAAAGGATACGCATCGCCAGAGCCGCGCAGGCGCAGTGGCCCAGCTGCAAAACCGAAAGTGCCTGGCGGGAGAACGGAAGCTGGCCGAGAAGCGGCGCAGGACAGGATGGCTGCTGGGTGCTTGGGGAAGCCCCAGGTAAGTGAAACAATGTGTTTATTTTCTATCTACGGTTCCGCTTTAAGGGGAATAGTCGGAACACATATTGTTTTTCTTTCTAAAAGAGCTTGTGGTTTTTGGAAAAAAAATGATTTTTAACATTCATGACATTTTGCTATACAGTGTGAGGCCCAGTGCACACCAAAACCGTTAGCAGATCCGCAATACGCTAGCGGTTTTGGGAGCTGATTTCAGAGTGATTCTAGGTATGTTTAGAGAGGTTTTCTAAACATACCTAGCGGTTTTGCGTGTGTTTTTGTGTAGCAGATTACACATATTGTTACAGTAAAAGCTGTTACTGAACAGCTACTGTAACAAAAATGCCTGGCAAACCGCTCTGAAGTAGCGTTTTTCAGAGTGGTTTGCGTTTTTCCTATACTTTACATTGTGGACGAAACGCTTCCGAAATCCGCAAACGCGCAGCAGGAGGCACGTTTGCGGCTTGGCAAAAAACTCAAACCGCCGGTGTGCACCATCCCATTGCAATACATTAGCCAAGCGTTTTTCCAGGCGGATGCGGCCGGCGGATCGCTCCAAAAACCGCTCGGTGTGCACTAGGCCTGAGCTAATTTTTAAAATTATCTGAAAAACTGTATTTTTTAAAAAATGTGACTGGTTCCTCCTATTACCCTTAACATATATAGTAATTTTGGTGATGATAGTATGTATAGAGGCTTTGCTTTCAACCATTAAAATTGGCATGAAATTACGCAAAATTACAGGTAATTGCAAAATGGCAGTACCTGATAAAGGTTACAAACAAACAAACAAAATTAAATATGATTTTTCCTGAAATGTTCCCTTATGATTTTGCATCGTAATTATGATGCAATCGTAATTTTGCATTGTAATTCGGAAACAATCAAACTTAATTTAGTATGTAATCATAATCAGGAACCATAATTCTGCAGTTTTGCATAATTTCATGCCAACTTTAGCTGTTCATAGCAAAGGTCCCATATATACTATCATCACCAAAATGGTTATGGTCAGAGGAATGGTGGAAATAATACAAACAAACACATTTTCAAAAAGACCTTGTATTTTATGAGATAATCAGAGTAATAATAATAATAATAATAATAATAACATAATGCAAATGAAAAATATTTTTTAAACTGAATTTTTTTCCTTTGTATTTTTTTAAATCGATTTTCTCAAAAACAACAAGGTCTTTTTGAAGAGCACTTTTATTAGTCTTATTTCCACTATTCCCCTGAACATAGCAATAACTTGTTCCCACCATTCCCCTTAACAAACGTAGACATTTTGGTGACTATAGTATGTATTGGGGCTTTGCTATTAACCATTAAATTCTGCACAGAATTATTGTTTAACTTTGAGTAACTACGCAACACTATGAACTGATTATGCAAAATTAATTGGATGTCCAAACTGTAATTAGGTATGGCTGTAATTGCTAAAAATTACACAAAATTTCAAGTGATCGTAATTAGTATTACAATCATCACTACCAGGTATGATCATCACTACCAAATATACTAGATATGACCCAACAGTAACCCAAGACTATATGTATGAATAGTATTTGTTCTTTTTAAACATAACAATTATTTGTATTCCTTATTTCCTTTACAAAAAGAAAAAAAATCAAAAGAAAAAAAACTAAAAACAAAAAAAACACTGTAGAAGAAACAGGCATTAGTCTATAATATACTTCTTTTTGATAAACCTAATGCTTTCTTTTAGGAAGTTGCTCCAATTCCAACTGTCATCCAAATGCCACTTGTGAAGAATTTGGTGGCTACCAACAGTGCACCTGTAAAGAGGGGTTTGCAGGAAATGGCTCATATTGTGAGGATGTAGATGAATGCCAGGACTACACCAACAATTGCAATTATTTTGGGGCCACTTTTTGTTTGAATACGATTGGATCATACACTTGCACTTGTTATACAGGACTGAGATATGATAAAGACTTTGGGTGTGTTGATGTTGATGAGTGCGCCAATAGCTCTCTCAATGACTGTAATATCTTATTGGGTAAATGTACAAATTATTATGGGACTTTCACTTGTGGTTGCACCTATGGATATTACGGAGATGGAAAATTTTGTCAGGTCAATGAATGTGAACAAAGAAAGCCTTGCAAAGCTACTGAAGACTGCATAATATCTCCTGGATCCTATTATTGTATTGATCCTTGCTCTGTCCATACCATACTCACTGACACCTGGCGTAGTCCTTCTAACATCTATAACTTTGACAATAATTTGGATTGGATTCATTGTGATGTTTCCCTGAAAGGCTGGTATCGGTTTAAAGGCAGATACGATCAGAAAATGCTCGGGCATGTTGTGCCAGCCTTCAGCTGTGGAACCGAAGCTCCCATGTGGATGAATGGTTCTCACCCTACAGTCGAAGATGGTGTTGTTGACCGCACAACTTGTGCCAGCTGGAGTGGGGAGTCCTGTTTCTGGTCTAGGAACATTAACGTAAGAATGTGTCCTCAAGGCTTCTATGTGTACATGCTACAAGGAACTCCTATTTGCAGCTTAGGCTATTGTATGGGTAAGATTTTACACAGGACCCCAATGACCATATGTTGACTTTATTACAGCATTGATTGGTATGTGTTATCATTCTCCCACCTTCCAGAGTCCAACACTAATTGCTCAGGATTAGACTGTGCTGCTGATGAAGATTGTGGAGTCATTGATGGTGTTCAGGGATGTTATTGTAAAAAATCATCATCAGTAAATCAGACAGGTATGCAACAAACTTTGCCTGAAAATGAAGTAAATGTGAACTTTAATTTCTTTATTGTAGTCTCAAGATGTTTTTTATGATCTCTGCCTGACATGTTGACTTTAAGGAGTTTGGTGGAAGTTTTTCCTGTTGGAGAAATAAGCAACACGGATCACGGTATTTTATTTATTTATTTATTTATTGTATTTATAAAGCGCCAACATATTACGCAGCGCTGGACATTAGTTAAGGTTACAGACAATATGTAGGGGTGACATACAGCAAAATGACAATACATGAATACAAGAAAGACCAGATCATGCAGCTCAGTATGAGTACAAGGTAATGCTTAGTCACTGGAGGGGAGCATGGAGATTAGACAAGTTAGGTTCACTCAGATGCATACCATGGGTTCACAGTAATGGAGGTGCATGATCAGGTTGGACACAAAAGAAGGAGGGCCCTGCCCAAAGGCTTACAATCTAAAGGGAGAGGTAGGGACACGAGAGGTAGGAGACCAGAATTCAGCTGTGGGTTTAGAGCACTAGTGAGGGGTAGTAGGCCAGAGTGAAAAGGTGAGTTTTGAGGGCTTTCTTGAAGATGTTGAAGGAGGGGGCTGCCCTAATGGGTGGAGGTAGGGAGTTCCATAGTGTTGGAGCAGCTCTTGAGAAGTCCTGGAGGCGTGCATGGGACTGGGTGATGCGGGGGGCGGTTAGGCGAAGTTCATTGGAAGAGCAGAGTGAGCGGATAGGTGTGTACCTCTGAGTAAGATCGGAAATGTAGGTTGGACAGGTTTTGTGGACAGATTTGTAGGTCAGACACAGTATCTTGAATCTGATTCTGGACTGGATAGGAAGCCAGTGGAGGAATTCAAGGAGGGGATCTGCCATGGTGGAGCGATGGGAGCAGTGGATAATTCTGGCTGCTGCATTCATGATGGACTGCAGTGGGGCTGTTCGGGTCATAGGGAGACCAGACAGCAGGGCATTGCAGTAGTCAAGGCGGGAAATTATGAGGGCATGGATGAGGAGTTTTTGTGGTGGCAGAGGTCAGGAAAGGGTGAATCTTACAGATGTTACGAAGGTGGAAGTTGCAGGACTTTGTGAGGTTTTGGATGTGGGGAGTGAAGGAGAGTGCGGAGTCCAGGGTGACACCCAGACAGCGGGCTTGAGAGGTAGGGGGAATGGTAATGTGGTTAACAGTGACATGCAAATCTGGGAGGTTTATGGATGTCCGGGGTGGGAAGATCATAAATTCCGTTTTGTCTAGGTTTAGTTTCAGGAACCTAGCGGACATCCAGGAGGAGATGGCTGATAGACAGGAGGAGACCTTGTCCATGGTAGTGGTGGATATGTCAGGGGTGTGGAGGTAGATCTGGGTGTCATCTGCATACAGATGATAGTTAAAACCCATGGAGGAGATAACCTTGCCAATGGAGGATGTGTATAGGGTGAACAGTAGGGGGCCAAGGACAGAGCCTTGGGGGACTCCCACCGAGAGGTGGTTGGGGGTGGATGAGGACTCATTGAAACAAATATCGAAAAAAGGTTTATATAAAGTGAGACTGTTAGCATAAGAGTGAGAGAGATTAAGAAAAAGAGGGTCTACATAAAAGATTAGGTTGTATGAGCACAATATTCAAACTTATTTTAAGTGTTTGGCTGCATGCTGGGTAGCCTCAAATGTATTTTATTAGTACAATTTGAAAATATCTATTTAGAGAAAGCTCAAAAGAAAAGTTAATAGGATATGGGCCTATCTCTGTTGCATCTGTCTTACATCTGTGCCTTGTTGTGGGGCAAGCTGGTGTCTCCTCTCCTGCATGAACATATTTCACTGCAAGCAGATGGTAAATGACCACTATCATGAAAAATTTGACATGTGCACACACTTATAAGCAGGGCCAATTGTAGACTTTTTGCTACCTGAGGCAAACTTGTGAGGATGCAACCCCCCCCCCCTTTCTGATTTGGAATGATCGCATAGCACCCAACAATTTACTCTGCTTCATTTAATGTTCTCACATGACACGCTGCAGCTCAACATAATAGCACACTGGCTGGCTTTGAGGTTGTGACAAATAAACTGCTCACCCTCAGCCACTCCATTCCTCCTCACTCAGGACAGCAGTGCCACCTCCTCCCTTCTGCTTTGCAAGTCAAATGAAACACTGCTGATCTCCTGCCTCCCCCTCCTTACTCAATGTCAGACTTATCACACAGCACAACAAGCTGCTTTTCCCCAATGATGACCTCTTAACCTCGCTCACTCTCTTCTCTCTTCTCCTCCTACTCTGACTCCATGCTGTTAGTGTAAACACACAGTACAAACATCCGGGCCGCCCCTGTAATATCTGCACCTGATGCAAGTGTTCCACCTTGATGTATACACACGCAAGATGTTTAAACACACTTTATGCCTCCAATTTAGGAAAGCAATGTGATTTCTGCCCTTTAGGGATTATAACCCTACTCTGCATCAAATATGTAACTTTCTAAGGGACTTTTGGCATGTATCCCACTCTGCCATGCCCCCTTCCAGGTGTTAGACCCCTTGAAACAACTTTTCCATCACTTTTGTGGCCAGAAATAGTCCCTGTATGTTTTAAAAATTCTCCTGCCCATTGAAGTCTATAGCGGTTCGCCTGGTTCACACAAACTCAAACTTTTGTGGAAGTTCATGTTCGCGGTCCGCAAACACAAAATCTGATGTTCGGGCCATCTCTAAATACTTTCTCTACTTACACAACATATGTGTTTCACTGTCCACACTTTGATTTTAGTCATTTTTCTAAAAAAAAAAAAATTATACAAAAAAAAAGAGAAAACCTTCTTAGGATTCTCCATTTTAATTTGTCTATCTTCTTTAATCCAATCCTAATGCCATATTCTCCTTTACTCTCCTCTGCCTGATTGTGTATGCATTGCCTGCCTGCCTCCCAGTCTTCAGGCACTCCCACCCAGCTCTGCAATAGAAAATGCATTGGATCAGCATGAGAGATATTGGCCAATCAAAGAGAAACAGAGGTGTGGGAGGGGAAAACAGGAGGGAAAGATGCTTCAGCCAATCAGCCTGCATTAAGTCTGAGAGGAAAGTAAAGAAGCAAGAAAAGACAACCCAGCATTTCCTGCAACTTCCTTTGGTCGAACATGTACCATATAAGAGTCAGGGAAACTGGGGAATGATCATTTATCAATGAAAAGTAATAGTGATTTAAACTTTTGGATTGCCTAGTTAGCATCCTTATTACTTCTTTACCAGATAAAAATAAAGAATTGATTTTTGATTTTATGCCCGACAGTTACACTTTAAATGAGATTTACTGTTATTTTGGCTGTCGCCAACATTCATCACTTTTCTTCTTCCACAGATTACATCATACCCCAAGTCAGCTGCAGCCTAGACTATATTAAGGTGACTTTAAGCAAATGTCTGTTGGAGCAGTTGGGCTATGAAACATCATCTGTCCACCTGAGAGACAATTCCTGCAGAGGAACTATTGAAAGAGGAGACAAACTCTACATTACTCTGGTCACTCTCCCTGTAAAGGGCCACTGTGGAGCACAAGTATCGGTATGTCACTGTCAGCTAGTTACTTCTTCCTGAAGTTATATCACTGGAGTTCTGTGCCAAAGCAGCCACTAAGTGCACATTTTACCCAGTTTACATTTGAAATGACATTGGGCATAGCATGAAAGCTCATGTCTAGGCAAATAAAGAAATTAAAAACTTGTTGTGTGAAAATGGTGAATTTCACCTCCCCAGGAAGCAGTCTTCCAGTCCCTAGTCCTCCTGTTTTTAATGTCCAGGTCATATGTCACCTGGTCCAGTGGGGAAGTATTCAGCTGAAAGTGTCTCCAACCAGTAATTTCCATCAATCCTTATCCCTCTTGTCACTGTACTGGTAAGTTCGTGGGGGCCACTGGCCATATCAATCAATCTATAGAGTTAACTTAGTATAGAAACTCTATAGCCGGCCATACACGCATCAATTATTCTGAATCCCTTTCTGAATTATATTGTTATTATTATTAGTATTATACTTTGCATTTTTATTAATTTTTTCTCAAACAAATGGATATAAACAATGATAAGAAATGTATAAGCAAGTTGCAATCTCAAAGACTATGCTTATTCGTATCATAACATACAGTGTAATGAGCAATTACAATCAACACATTTGTAGGTCAACAATTATGTTTAAAGTGGTATAACAGAGAGAGGAAAAATACAATGAAATATATAAAAGAAACCAACTATAAACAGTAACTTGGACTCTTGTAGAGACTGAAAACCTCTCCCATTACACGCTCTTTCTTAAATAAGTAGAGTGTTGTACTGTGTTAGCCAACAGTAAAAGCAAAGAGTTTTGAATCAGGATGAATAAACAGTGAGCTTTCGGCTAGTCCGACGAAGGCTTTTTATAAGCCGAAAGCTCACTCTTTGTTCATCTCTAAGTTAGCCAATAAATGGTATCATCCTGATTCAAAACTCCTTGCTCTAAAATAAGTAATAGGCCCAAACTCAAACCCAACCGAAAGAAGTTATTGCTTGTTGGATACACCTCTGAGCCTAGACTCTAAATTCAGGTTAAGATGTGCTTAACTTAAAATATTATTATTATTATTATTATTATTACACTGTACAATACATAGGATTACAGACAATGTTAACAGGGCTGACTGACAACACAATACAGGTAATAGGCAATAGATATAACAATACAGGTAATAAGCAATAAGATCCACAATACAGGTATTAATACAATGTCAGATCATACACTGAAGTGGTAGTGCACTGCTAATAATACAAGTTCACCTATTCTGGATAGAGTGTACAATCAAGTATAATACACAAGGGATAATTTTAGTGAAAGGTGCCACTCAACTATTGTTCTAACATTCTCAATGAATTCACTTCAAGCCAAGTCTGAACCTGTTGTAATATGTATGAGCTGGGGGCAGGGGGGAGCAGGGAATCATGGCCCATAGCAGTGCACTGCATTGCATAGTACAATGCTTGTAGTTCAATTAATGATCAATATATTTGTGTTCAGTTTGCCATGTAGGGTAGGAATGGATCACTATCTGAGTTATTTACAAACCGACGGTGACTGAACAGCTTGACCATGATCTACCTTTGTGTGGCTAGCTTAAAGTGGACCTGAACTCACAACTTACTCTGCTCTAAAAGACAAGCAACAGCATATAACCTTTAAAGAAAAATGTTTATTTGTTACAGATGATACAAACCCTGCAATACATCTGCAGTGTGTCTATTTCCTGATTTCATGGAAGCAGACATAGGGTTAACATCCTCTGTTTATAAATGAGCTGCTCTGCTGAGGCTTCTGAGATTCCTTAAATGAAACAGCTGAGAGACCATATTACACTTGTGATTAGTCACAGATGAGGGTGCATTAGACAGGCTAAACTCTCTAACTACACACAGGGTGCATTTTTACAATGTTTTCCTCCTGTCCTGTGCAAGAGTTCATGTCCACTTTAAGCAGGTAAGATGCATTCTACGGAATTATCTTAATGTTGATTAATGTAAGGTCATGCACCTTGGTCATGCTTGAGCCATAACGCTATATAACCTAAATCGGTTACAACTAGGGACATTAATCTTGGAAAAGGACTTATATTTTTAATAAAAAGTTAGGCAATCATATTTACTGCCTAGCAGCAGCAACTAAAGCAAATTAACCTCCTGGGCAATACGAACAAGCTGAGCTCGTCCAGTAACGCCGCAGGGCACTGCTCGGGCTCAGGTGGGCCAATTTGAATAATTTTTTTTTAAAACACGCAGCTAGCACTTTGCTAGCTGTGTGTTTCTCTGATCACCACTGCTACCCGCCGAGAAAGAGGGCCCCCCTGCAGACCCCATGTGCAGCCTGACCAATCGCCGCCAGGCTGCGCTATGGGGTGGATCGGGACTCCCTGTAATGTCATGACGTGATTCTGTTTATCGCCATGGTGACTGGGAAAGCCTTGAAGGAAATCCCGTTCAGAACAGGATTTCCTGATGGGCTTGATCGCCAGAGGTGATCGGAGGGGTGGGAGGGATGCCGCAGGGAGGGGGAAATCATGTAGTTAGTGCTAGGCTAGCTACATGATTTAAAAAAAAATGTTAAAAAACCTCCCACGGCCACGGGAATCAAAACGCCAGGGAGGTTAAATCCTGGAGTGTATAAAATAAGACATGATGAAAAGACAAGATGCGGGTATACTACTCCTTTTGGCGTATGGGATACAGTTTTCAATTCATCAAAGGCTTCTAGGTACACACCATACAATTTTCTGTTAGATTTACCTGCCACATGTTTTTCCAACATGTTACATAAAAATTCTATCTGGCAGGTATATCTATCAGAAAATCTAACAGAAAAGTGTATGGTGTGTACCTAGCATTAGGCACTAAACTATAGGAAGTTCATTGATATTTCAGAACCACTTCCTAGGTAAATAGGTAAAGGAGGTCATTTTTGACTCTCACTTGTTTATAGTAGTGAGTTAAATGTACATTTTATGTTATTGCAAATAAAATAATAATATAAAGTATATTTCCATTTTTTCATGAGTATGGCAACTTCTATCCTCTCTTCCCTAACATTCTTTCTTTGTATGTATAATTAATCCTTGTGACAGCAACCACTTTTTTATATTTCTATCTTTTCATTTTCATTGTAAATTTATTTTATTGTCCTTTAAAATGATTATTTTTGCTTTAGCCTTCTATTCCTATACTCATTTTTTTTCATTGTAAATTATTGAGTAAGGTCTTCCGATTGTACTACTACTGCACCTCTGCTGGATTCTGCTGTAACACTACCAGGAAGCTCAAGCATAATATCCCCCAAAGGGGCTCTCTATTGGTGTATTTCTGAGATAGATTTCTATTGGTCAGATTAAAGGACCAATAAGATGCCCTGGGGGTAGAATGCAAGATGCTTTTTGCCAGAGCTCTATTCTCTGTGCTCTCAGACACAATTCCAAACTAGCTAGAAGCCCAAACAATTATAGCGGAATCATCCCATTGGTCGGTAAATAGACTAATAGGAAACCCCAGTGACAAATTCACACATGCTTTTGACAGGATTTCTTGAGTCTTTGTTATTACAGATGGATTATTATGGCAACTAGTAGAGGGGCTGACTAAGAGGAGAAGCATCTGAGGAGCAGGAAGAAAGATGAACACGTCCACCAGTTTATAAATACATTCTTTTGATGCAGTAGATTATAGTCAGACTCTCTAAGATATGATTTCCGATTGATTGCTGAGGGCTACTGCACTTTTTTTTCATTTTAAATGAATGTAAATGTAAATGTAAATACCTTACTGCAAATAAAGCTGTTGATTAATCTTTGTAAGTACTAATAATTCTTTCCTGTGAACATTTTTTTTTCAGAATAATGGAAGTGTTTACACGTATATAAATACTGTTTACTTGACTTTACAATCTCCTGGACCAATTACAAAAAGGAATTATTCTATCGACTTCAATTGTTCTTATCCACTGAATATGGAAATCATGCTTATATCTACCATCAATTCCTTCTCTGCGTAAGTTGCTCTGTCTTGGCGCATTTGCTGAAAACAATGTGGTGTCCATGTAGAGCTAGAGTGGTGTGTGCTCTCAGTATGCTGTGCTTATCCCACAGAAATATCCCACTATCCACAAATAGGATTTCTGTCATCATCAATCCCCACCCCTGAGGAGCTTAAAATGTACTAACCAGAGATATAAGTACTCATGCTAGTAGGAAACAAGATTGTTTTAAACATTTGTAGGATGCTTTTTTAAAAAAAATCCCTCTGTTCATACAGTTTTGTTTGGTAAGTGTAGGATGTGAGGCCCCTGTAATGAAAAGTGTAACCCTCTAAAAGAGGGTAATGTACTGTGTAACTGTATTTACATGTGTAAGGTCAACTTAGCATGTGAGGCTGAAATTATCCTCTGAAATTAGCATTGTGGAACTAAAACGGTGCATAGAGAGGGATGCCTAAGCGTTCATATGGTCCCATAGACTGGTTGCTAAGGCGGCCACATCAACAGAGAGGGGAATGTTCTGTAGGCTCTGCGCAAGCTAGGAGTGAGACACAGCGCAGGCGCAGGGAGGCAGAGCATGCAAGACAGAGCCAGAGGGAACTGGTTTAAACCAGTTTCCCTCAGAGCGCTCGTCAGTCAGTCAAGAGGCGGTGGTGAGGGAGTAAGGAGGCCAGTGAGAGAGGCCAGCATACAGACCACCAGCAGAGCAGGGGGCAGCAGTGGCCAAGCCAGGCAGTGACCAGAGGCCAAGTTAAAGTGACAGCAGGCAAGATCCAGGTGATTGCTGCCCTGCCAAAGAAACAGAGACTGTAACTAGCTATATTAAGGCTGAGTGTATTTTTGTCATCAGAAAAGTGATTATTATTGTCTTCAAAAGTAAATCCGGCATCAGTTATTACCAAATGTATCCATCAATCAAGCCATCCAACAAAGTGGCTATCAAATAAGGCAGTGAGCCCCAACATCTGACACAGATGTAAAAATAACTCTAAAGGAACACATATGATAGGTTATATGTTTATCTAAAAGGATGTTTTATTAGGTGAGTTTCAAGAATTTCAGGCTCAGAACATAAACGCTATGGAAGGGAGTTCCAAAGGCAAGGTAAAACGTGTGAGAAGTCCTGGATGTGAGAGTGAGATGAGGTGACCACACCAGAAGACAGGAGAGTGTCATGTGTGAATAGACTGGGGAAGGAATGAAATGTATTGTAAAAGTTGGTGAAAATGTGATTGTGGTGTTTTATTTTATCAATTTTTTATGCATTTTTCTCCATTTTAAGGTTGAGTAAAGTGTACCAGTTTACTCATATACTCTTTCCCTTGAATAGTGTAGATAATTGAGATCCTCCTTATTATAGAAGGAACCTCTAAATTATGCTCCCCTATGCCCTCCCCTTACCTCTTTTGGGGAAGAGCATGGAGATGGGGAAGAGGTATTTGTCCCTGAACAATGAGATAAAAAAGACATTGGCCTCGATTCATCAAGACTTATCGAATTGGTTAACGATAGTTCAGTAAAATACCGAATTCGTTAAGTTAATTTCAGGAATCATCAAATTTATCTACAGCTGTTAGCAAGCATTCAGTAATAATTTGGCAATAATTCGTTAGTGCTGCGTTAAAACAGAAGAAAGTGCAATTCATGAAAATGAAAGTGGGCGTGGTTTAGCTTTACATTTAGGATTAGTTATCTCCTTCACTGCTCTGTCGTTATTCCTGTCAGATCATTGCTGACAGAGAAGATGGAGCCATTTGAAGTGGTTATGTATCAGCTGAGAGTGATTCAAAGGCGCAGAAGGGCAAGAATAATGTCTAGAACAGGCATGGGCAAACTTGGCCCTCCAGCTGTTAAGGAACTACAAGTCCCACAATGCATTTGCCTTTATGAGTCATGACTGTGGCGGTAAGACTCCTGCAATGCATTGTGGGACTTGTAGTTCCCTAACAGCTGGAGGGCCAAGTTTGCCCATGCCTGTTCTAGAACCATATCAATTTGCAAGAGAATATATTTATTTGCTATAACAGGACATCTGCATTTCTCTTGAATTATCTTGTAAGAGAACACAGGCAGTGCCAGGGTTAACTAATTTGCTAGCTGCACTATTTTTTTTTTTCAGAAAAGGCTCCTATCAAGCCGTAGCTGGCGAAATTGTGGGATTGTCCCAAGCCACTTCCAGAATCCTGGTCCAGATGTTAAGCCCTATTCAGAATGTTGCTACGTAGTGTTCAAGGACTGCCTTTTACCCACAATTCCATGGGAATCTTATGGCCTTGTGTTAAAATTACCACTGTAAAATGGACACGTTACCGAATGATTACCGATTTGTTATTGATATTTTATCGAATTCACACCGAATGCGGAAAAACCTTGAATACAACTAAAAATCGATAAACTTCGAATTCGGTAATTTAACAAACTGGAAAAAGTGATCTCAAAGACAATGATAAATCGAGGTCATTTTGAGGAAGGATAGGGCGATGGTGGTGATAGGTGGAGGGTTACCATCCAGGTTTTTTTAACCCACTCACTGTATTTTCACTTGTAGGTTATCATTTAGTTCTTTGTTATATTTTTGTCTACAAATACAACACAAACTACAATTGTTTTATACTTATCCAATTTTAGCTTTATGTTGACTATCATTTCTTACAGCTCAGCTATAATTAATACTGGAGGGACTTCAAATTATACAATCAAGATGGGTCTCTTCCAAGATACCAACTACACCACTCCTTACACAGGCTCAGAAGTGTGGCAGAACTCTTCATCTATGCTGCACGTTGGTGTAATTACACTCAGTGCCACACATTCCCCTGCCATTGTGGTGATTATGAAGAACTGCTATTTAACTTCAACTGCTGACAAAAACATTGAGACCAAACATTTCATCATAAAAGAGAGGTGAGTTTTTTTTTTTTTTTTTTTTTTACATTTACTGATTATTATTCATATAGCACCAACATGTTCCATAGTTTTGTACATCCAAACAATAATGGAGACTATGAATGCACAAGTAGTTTGCACATAATACAATCAAACATCCTGCAACTAGTGATGATCGTAATCAACAAATTACGATTTCGCAAAATTTTTCATACATTTTCACAATTACACCTCTATGTAATTACGATTTGCAAATTCAATTGATTTCATGTAGTCATTCGTAATTTCACATAAAATTTTGCAAAATTTTGGGGAATTTCTTGCTGACTTTAGCAGTGAATAGCAAAGCCCCCATACATGCTATTGACACCAAAATTGCTACATATGTTAAGGAGAATAGTGGGTACAAGTCAAAAAAAATTTTTGCAAAAAGACCGTATCGTTTTTGAGAAACTTGGTTTTAAAAATGCAAGCAAAAAATGGTTTTTAAACTTAGAAAAATTAGAGTTTAATAACCATTTTTCTTTGCATTTTTAAAATCAAGCTTCTCAAAAACTACAAAGTCTTTTTGAAAAATTATTTTTGTGACGAATACCCACTATTCTGCTTAACTTATGTAGCAATTTTGGTAGCAATAGCATGTATGAGAGTTTTGCTATTAACCTCTAAATTCGGCAAGAAATTATGAGAAATTTAGCAAAAATTACACAAAAAAATGAATTACAAATTAAAAATTAATTACAATTTTCTCTGAAATTTTGCATTACGATTATGATGCGTAATTGTAAATTTTGATGCAAAATTTTGCACATGCAAAGTTTCGGCCCACCACTGCCTGCAACACAAATGCAATTGCAAAAGCTTCCAGCAGTCCAGGTACA
Organism: Hyperolius riggenbachi; assembly: GCF_040937935.1. NCBI lineage: Eukaryota > Metazoa > Chordata > Amphibia > Anura > Hyperoliidae > Hyperolius > Hyperolius riggenbachi. The sequence continues at coordinate 66,115,782 of NC_090652.1, forward strand.
TATTAATTGCATAAAATGAGTACAATGAAAACAAGAAACAATCTGGTGATGACCCTACCATTGTAAGCTTCCATGAAGATGTGACGTCTCCCAGAGCACCACTGCTGAATATATGCAAATTAACCATTGTACCCTTAGAAGCTAAACACACCTCCAGAACCGCTGGAATGCAATGATGTGTCAGCTTGTTAAATTGTACAGAGCCATAATAATCCAACATGCATACAGACTGTTTCGGATTGTTTGATCCTCATCAGTGCATGGCATGGATTAATTTGGCTCTATGGAGTAGGGCTTGTAAACCGAGAGGTACAGACTAACCAGCAAGCTCATGGTGACCCAGAACTCATTGGAGTGTGTAAGGGACTACAATGGTCCTAAAAGCCCCCTTACTAAGATGTTAAGAAAAACAAAAAATTGCTTTCCTAAAACAGAAAGAATTTGCGATAATTCAGGTTGGAGTGAGCTTGAGATGTCTCCCAGAGCACCACTGCTGAATATATGCAAATTAACCATTGTACCCTTAGAAGCTAAACACACCTCCAGAACCGCTGGAATGCAATGATGTGTCAGCTTGTTAAATTGTACAGAGCCATAATAATCCAACATGCATACAGACTGTTTCGGATTGTTTGATCCTCATCAGTGCATGGCATGGATTAATTTGGCTCTATGGAGTAGGGCTTGTAAACCGAGAGGTACAGACTAACCAGTTCTGGAGGTGTGTTTAGCTTCTAAGGGTACAATGGTTAATTTGCATATATTCAGCAGTGGTGCTCTGGGAGACATCTCAAGCTCACTCCAACCTGAATTATCGCAAATTCTTTCTGTTTTAGGAAAGCAATTTTTTGTTTTTCTTAACATCTTAGTAAGGGGGCTTTTAGGACCATTGTAGTCCCTTACACACTCCAATGAGTTCTGGGTCACCATGAGCTTGCTGGTTAGTCTGTACCATGAAGATGTGAGGGATAGACAACAGAAGATGAGAAAATGAGGCTGACATATGAGGCACTTAGGCTCTAAATCAAATGTAGATATGAATATATCCTTAAAGAAAACCTGAACAAGTCATTACTTACCTCCCGTGTAGTCTACTCCTCAATCTCTTTCTCCTCTCCCGCGTCCTGATTGTCCATTGTGATCAAGGGAATTCTCCACCCTCCATTTTGAAAATGGCCATTACCCCATAACAGCTTCCGGGTCAGCCCATTGTAAAACTGTAACATCGCCCACTTGAGCCATAGGGAAACATGGACATTACCTGGCACATCAGTTGTCCTCTCAGCGATAACTGACAGCAACTGATATATTTCAGTTCTGACAAAATGTTGTCAGAATTGGAAGGGATCTTTGTCAGAAGAAAATGGTGAGCTTCTGAAAGGAACTGATGGCAAGTTAACTATTTAATATTCATTTGACGTTACTTCATGTGTTTATTTTAAATAATTTTACTCAGTTCAGGTTCCCTTTCAAGGTGAATGTATGGCAGGTTTTATTCTTGTCTGCAGAGGTGTATTTAAAGGTTATCAGGCTTGAAGCATGACAGAGGAGGCGTGGAAGTGAGTTTCAAAGAAGAGGTGACATTTTTGAGAAGTCCTGAATTCAAAAAGAGTGGAGGAGGTGACCAAAATAATGAACAAAAAGGTAACACACTGTAGGATTGAAGTTTGTGGGTTGGACAGTATTTGGAAATCATTAAAGAAGTGTATAGAGGTGACAACTTATGAAGAACTTTGTCAAATGGACTAGGAGTTTGAATTGAATTTTCTCATCGATTGGAAGCTAGTGGAGGAAGGCACCATCAGAGAGGAGTGGGAGGAGAGGTGGATGAGATGAGATGAGCAGCAGAGTTCATTATCGATTGGAGAGGTACCAGTCGGGTTTTCAGTAGGCTACAAAGTTAGGCATTAGTGTAGTTAAGACAATTAAGGATTAGAATATGCACAAACATTTTAGCATCCTTTTGTAGGAAGAAAAGACAAATTTAGTAGTAATATTATTGAGAGGAAATAAGCAGGAGATATTAACTGGAATAATATGTAGCTTAAAAGAGAGCTTTGAGTCAAGTTTTATTAGGAGATTAGTATAGAAGCTACAGATGGGAGATCAGAATAGAAGCTCACAATTCTAGTTTTACTCCAGTTGTTCAAGTCAACTCAAGACAACTGGATGACATAAATGAAGACACAGCAGATAGGCAGGGACTTGAGATAACACACCTACTGAGACAAGCTTATAATTGCCATAGGTAGCATTGGATGTTTACGGTCTCATCCGCTAACCCCTGTGTCTCATGTCCTCCAACCCACTATCCTCGAGACATAAGCTTGCAAGGGCAGGGACCTCCTCCTAGTGTTTCCAATTTGAATGTAATCTATCATATGAACATGCACCAGTATTGCACCTATTCAGTAAGGAGTTCTTTGGGCGAGACTCCCTAACACTGCTACTGCCTACTGAGTGCGCTCTAGTGGCTGCCTCATAAGCGCTTTGAGTCCGACAGGAGAAAAGCGCTATACAAAAAAGGAATTATAAGAAATTATTATTGGTGATGTCTCAAACCCCACATCAACAATGTATGTATTTGTATTGCTGGATGTCCTAATTGCATAGGTATACATGTTCTCCACTATTTTTTGTGGTTTTGTACCATATAAAGTGCTACAGAAGATGTTGGTGCTATATAAATAAAGTAATAATAATAACAGTGCAACGAAGTCAAGATTCTTCTTAGTTCATAATAGGCCTTGCATTTCTGGTAACCTGGCTCATTTTGCTTCTGTGTAAACAATTACTTGAGTGAACCAGATACATCTGCACTAAACAAAATAACAATTTGCCTCGAGTAAATCTGTGAGATAGCCCTAGTGTGGATACTTTTTGCCTTTTGCATGGTGGTAGATGCCTAAATGGTGCACCATTCAGTTGATATTTGCAGTTTAAAATGTTAAACACATTCATGTAAAAAGTGATGATGAGTCAATTCAACCAGATGTCATGAGCTACAAACAAGCTGTGGACCCTGGATTCTGGAATACTACAAATTATACTAGAGATATCATTGTGTATAAACAGATGAAAGCACTCCAAATATAGAGCTAACATTTCAGGAACATCTCAGGGGTGCTTTATGAGAGTACTGAAACCCAAGTTTCATGGTAGACCTGGATTTCTGTGCCTTGATTGAAAGAAATATTAACCCTTATGACTGATTAATGGCCATTTTTGGACTGCTGGTTCATATTGCCTTTTATTTGTTAATGGTAATCAGAGGAATAAAATGAAAACCTTAAATTACCTGGGGCTTTCTCCAGCCACTCGTAGCCCGCGAGATCCCTCAGCATCCTCTGGGTCTCATCTGTGGTCCCGCTGGTGTCTCCATTAGATGAGCAACTTCGGACGAAGTCATGCACAACTAGACATACAAGGCCCATCCTCACACCTGGCTCGATCATGTACCTGTCGCCGAAAGTGTCCTGCACATGTGCAATTCAATCTTTCCTGAACCGTGCATACACAGGACGCTTGAGGCGAAGGGCATGTGATCAAGCCAGGTTCACGGATGGGCCATGCATGTGCAATTGTGCAGGACTTTGGCAAAGTCGTGCACCTAACGGAGTCACCAGCGGAACCACAAAAGGGACCCAGAGGACGCTGAGAGACCTCGCGGGCTATGTGGGGCTGGAGGAAGCCCCAGGTAAGTTCAGATTTTAATTTTATTCCTCTGATCAGGGTCCTTTTAAGGGTGGTCTTATCCACTTGAGGAGCATTGATCCTTTAGGCTTTGGACAACAGGATGAGTAGAATGTCCCTGCTGATTATTCTCTTTTCAGGTATAGGCACTTCTCTGCATGCTGGGGGCTGAAAAAAATGTTTTATCAATACATTGTGACAGCATCTACCATAGGAAAACTGACCAGAAATATGTTTTTAAATCAGCACCACAGAAGGGAAATGGAAAGCAAGATTATACAATCAGTCAGTTCTGTAGACCCTTATAGATCTTGACCAGGGGTGTAACTACAGGGAAGAGCCTCCTGCAACCACAGAGGGGACCAGAGCTGTAAGTGGGCCCCCAACTATTACTTCACTCCTAATGTTGCTCGGATAACCCCAATCATTCAAATAAATCTGGCCACTGCAGTCCCAAATGCTATAAACACCAAATTTGCAGAATATGTTAAGTAGAACAGTGGGAACAAGGGAAATTATTTTTTCAAAAAAAGACCTTATAGTTGTTTGAGATAATCTTTTAAAGGTTCAAAGGAAATTTTAAAGAAAAAAGTATACATATAAATGCGGTAAATACATTAACTACATTTACTGCATGAAATGTATACTATTTTACTTTGAACCTTTAAAATCCATTATCTAATCAAGATCTATAAGGGTCTTGTAACGATCCGTGTAGCAACACAGACGTCTGATTATGTGTGATCTGCAGAATCACCAATAATACTGACGCTATACCTGATTATGTGGTGATCTGCAATATCACCAATAATACACGTATAGCTGGCAAAATACAAGGTATGTGTTGTGCTTGGTGCAACAATAGACTGGGCCTTACCAGAAGAGCTGGTAGGCACTATAAGTATGTCCTCATGATTGACAGGAGCAGGCAGCCAATAGAAACAGCCCCTGTTCTCCTGCAAGTGCTGCTGATAGGTTGCACAGGCTTCTCCAGTGAAACAGACCCCCCCCCCCCCCCAGGCAGTGAGCAGAGAGAACAGGACAAGATATTTCCCAGGTTCCCTTCAGTGGTGTAACCCTTTGAGTCCCTGTTTGAAAATGTAAAGTTGCTAGTTGTGAAATCAACAAGCATGGCATTTGTAATGTCTCTGGGAAGTTAATCTAAGTTGTGGCAATTAGGTAAAATGTTAAGAAAGCCTGATGGACAGATTCAGAGCAGCAGAGGCAGTATAAAAAAACAGTAAATGTAAGAAATGTTTACATCTAAAGGGATTTGCCTTCTATTGTAAATACCTCAAGGCAGCTTGTAACAACACAGAGACACTCCAGATGCTCTGCTGTTATCAACAGCCTTTGATGAACTGAAGCCGTAGTACTTCGGTAACTTAGCAAACCTCTACCACACATGTGAAAATATTGATGAATTAGCACAGTGAAGTGTAAAATACCGAATGGTGTATTTTAAGGACTGGAATTTTGTTATCGAACAGCCTTTGATGAATTGAAGCCTATGACCCTTGCAAGATAAGCTACCTGGCTTTGAGGGTTACCACATTCTTGAACATTCAGCTTGTGTGTGGGGGATTTCCTGTCTTTTGGATGAAAATTTGATGAAGAATAACCTTTTATCTTAGATCTGGTGCTGATCTGGCCTTTATACTGTATTTCAGATGCCCGGCCCCCAGTAAAGGTAGTTCAGTAATCTCTGTACTGGAAAATGGAGTGTCCCGCAGTGGTCGATTTGCAGTTCACATTTTAAAACTGGTTGGAGGCCTACAACAAGTATATCTACACTGTCAGATTGGCTTGTGTGACTCCTCCTATTATACCTGTTCATTGGTAAGTACTTGTTTTAAATTTACAAATGCTAACTTGCATATTCTAATTGTAGTAACATTGGTAGTCATATTTCTCAGTGAGCTCACCATTTCAATCAGTTTGGATGAAAAAAGTGGTGCCTTGTGGCTTATATGGTATGTACTGTATATGTTTGTACACTCATATTTGAGATCTTTAAATGAGAAGTCCTTGCATTGGGTTTTAAAAAGATAGGAAAATCATTTTGTATGTATCCCTTTTAAAATAGTTTGTCCTTTACAAGGTAACAGCTTCAAAAGTTCACTTCTAGCCAGATCTCTGAACTTTGAGCCTGGTAGTAACTTAACCACTTCACCACTGAGGGGTTTTACCCCCTGACCACCAGAGCAATTTTCACCTTTCAGCGCTCCTTCCATTCATTCGTGTATAACTTTATTATTGCTTATCCCAATGAAATGAACTATATCTTGTTTTTTTCGCCACCAATTAGGCTTTCTTTAGGTGGGACATTATGCCAAGAATTATTTTATTCTAAATGTGTTTTAATGGGGAAATAGGAAAAAATGTGGGAAAAAATTATTATTTTTCAGTTTTCGGCCATTATAGTTTTTAAATAAAGCATGCTACTGTAATTAAAACCCATGAAATGTATTAACCCATTTGTCCCGGTTATAAAACCATTTAAATTATGTCCCTATCACAATGTTTGGCGACAATATTTTATTTGGAAATAAAGGTGCATTTTTTTCAGATTTGCATCCATCCCTAATTACAAGCCCGCAGTTTATAAAGTAACAGTGTTATACCCTCTTGACATAAATATTTAAAAAGTTCAGTCCCTAAGGTAACTATTTATGTTTTTTTTTTATTGTATTTTTTTTTTTTTTAATTACAAAAAAAAAATAAAAATTGGGGAGTGTGGGAGGTAATGAGTTAATTTATTGTGTAAATGTAATGTTTGTATATGTAAAATGCTTTTAGGGTGTAGTTTACTATTTGGCCACAAGATGGCCACAGAGTGTTTGTTTACATGCGACCTGTAAGTGTCCGGAAGGACGCTTACAGGAAGCAGTAGGAGGCTGGGAGACTCACAATGATCTCGCTGTTTCTGAAAGAAGCAGCAGATCATTGCGGGGGCTTAGATCAACGAACGGGAATGGATTTTCCCGTTCATTGATCTCCACGCGAGCGGGCGGCGGCGTGCACGAGCGGCGGGTGTGCGCGCACGAGCGGCGGGAGCGCGGACAGCGGCGGTAGCGCGGAAGGTACGGATTTCTCCGTCCCTGGTTTTTTAGGAGGGAAAAAAGGGGCGGAGAAATCCGTACGCGTGGGGGTAAAGTGGTTAAGGTTATGGGAGCAAAACAAATAAAAATGTCACTGGAGATTTTGGCGTTGCCACTGCCACCATAGGCCATAATAGAAATTACGTCTAAAGTGGTGTTCAGACAGTAATTTGGGCACCATCAAAAGATGGAGCCCAAATTACTATAAAAACAGGCAATTCTGGCAGCCGAATCACGTATTTCCCCACTGTCCATGGTGATCTAGAGGGGGTATAGTAATTACAGCCACCGTTTCTTTTGCAGGAACAGAGTGAGCCGTTCATTGGCTTTACCCTGCGCCCAAATTTAAGTGTACGCTTTGGGAGGTGCAATTTCATAATGAACCGTAATTTTGTGAAATTATGAAGTTACGTGAAGTTTTGATACATAATTACGGTTCACACGTAATTTATTACGTATTCTCCCGTAAATTTCGCATTATGATGAAAAATGGTGAATTACGATGCAAACTTTTGCATTTGCGAAATTTAGCAGCACCACTGGCATGGCCGGATTTCTGGCAAGGCCACATAGGCCATGGCCTAGGGCACCAGATAAACAAGGGGCGGCCTGCAGACAGTGGGCATTATTTGCAGGGCATTATTTGCAAGTGTCCAAACAAATGAAAGGGGTCAGGATAACTGCACTATTAGTACCAGCTGGCATCTGCCTGTGCTGTGCTACAGGCAGCTGCAGTCCGTTAACCAAACGTTTGTGAACAGTGTGTGACTAGCAAAAAGCCAGGCCTTGTCCAATGACATAGCAGCAGCTGCAGGCAGTTACAGAAGGCCGGGTCTCACACACTTGGCGTGGGGGATGAAAGGACCAGGGGCAGCACCAGCAAATAGTACAGAATACAGAAGGCAGCGTCTCACAGTACCCATTTCTTAATTATTGATTGGCCAGCGCTGTTACCCTGGAGACAGCAGTGGGTACAGGACTCACTTTTACGTGTTGCTGACCCCACCCAATGTCCAATTGTGAGCCACTTTTGACAATGTGTGTGTGGTGTATGGCTCCCACCACGCCCGTCACCTGTAGATCGCTTGATTGACCAGTTCCCCGTGTGACGTGATTGATTCACTTCATATTGCCATGGAGACCTCGGCACTAGCCGCAATAGAGGACACCAGCGGCCCAAAAATGTTTGGGTGGGTGGGTGTGTGGAGAGAGGTGGTAGGATACGGTTTCGGTTGGGGCGGCTGGTAATAGTCGGCCTTGGGCGGTAAGAAGTACAAATCCGGCCCTGACCACTGGACCTTAATATAGAACATTCTTCTAAGAATAGTCCCTTGGTACTCAAGAATCTGCTTCATTTGTCTATACCTACAAACTGCCCTGGTGCTGGAATTCAGTTCAGAAGTGTTTAACCCCATGACGATGAATGGCAAAAGGCCCTTATTGGCAACATGTTTTATTTACATTTAAATGAAGCATTTAACTGATATAGGCTTTTGCTATGTTACTCTAATGGGGTAAATACTTCTGTACTGAAGTCTACACATATATCTACCAATTAAGCTATGCCTAGTGGGTGCCTGCCATAACCTAGAATCAAATTATTCCAGTTATACTGAATAAAAGTGGCCTTGGGCCTGCGGTCTTCTTTACTGATTTCAGTTTTGAAAGGAATGTGACCAGAGAATTTAAGATACCTGAGTCAGGGGCAAACCCAGGATTTTCAAGGGGGAATTCCTGAAAGGTGTCCCTCAGCCATGCACAATAGAGTATAATAATATGGTAGGACATCATACTGGGTACACATAATGCAATTTACCATCCAACTGACAGGATCTGAAAATTATTTTTCTAAATGTCCGATCTGCTCCTGATTAGTGTTGGGCGAACAGTGTTCGCCACTGTTCGAGTTCTGCAGAACATCACCCTGTTCGGGTGATGTTCGAGTTCGGCCGAACACCTCATGGTGTTCGGCCTTTTTAGTTCGGGTTCGCCCGAACAGCTCAATGCCCAGCCGAACAGGCCAAACAGGGCCCCTGTTCGGCCGAACAGGGCCCTGTTCGGCCGAATACTGCCCCCCTATGGGGTCGCAGGCATAAGGGGGGAGCATGCCCCGGTCGCGGGGGGGTTGGAAATTCCCCCCACCCCCTCCGCTAGCGCTCCCCCCTCTGCCCGCTTCCCCATAAAAAAGTTTGATGAAAGTACCGGTGGCTGGCCTGGCAGTAGAGTGAGTGAGGAGGAGGAGTCCGGAGAGTGACGCGTTGAGGCCGGGCAGCGGGCAGTTCAGCGGTAGTACCCTTGTGGTACTTCTGCCCTTTCTCTGACCTCACGTCCTCTGCATACGAGGGTACGCATCACGCGTACCCTCGTATGCGTCATCACGTAGAGGACGTGAGGTCAGAGAAAGGGCGGAAGTACCACAAGGGTACAACGCTGAACCGCCCGCTGCCCGGCCTCAACGCGTCACTCTCCGGACTCCTCCTCCTCACTCACTCTACTGCCAGGCCAGCCACCGGTACTTTCATCAAACTTTTTTATGGGGAAGCGGGCAGAGGGGGGAGCGCTAGCGGAGGGGGTGGGGGGAATTTCCGACCCCCCCCCCCCCCGCGACCGGGGCATGCTCCCCCCTTATGCCTGCGACCCCATAGGGCCCCCAAAAGCCGGATGTTCGGGGAGTTCGGGGTTCGGGCCGAACATGCCGAACATCTGGCCCATGTTCGGCGAACGGACCCGAACCCGAACATCCAGGTGTTCGCCCAACACTACTCCTGATCGACAATGGGATCGATCAGAAGCAGTACGGATACAGATAATAATGCCCACATTGCTAATGACAGCCAACATTGCTAATGACGAGGAAAGTGAAGCATTCACACAGCAGGGCACAGGGCTGTGCTCATACCTGACTTAAGTTCCCCAGATCTGCTCCATGCTCTGTACACACTGCTGCTCCATGCTCTGTACACACACTGCTGCTCCATGCTCTGTACACAAACTGCTGCTCTATGCTCCGTACACACGCTGCTGCTCCATGCTCTGTACACACACTGCTACTCCATGCTCCGTACACTCACTGCTGCTCCATGCTCTGTACACACACTGCTACTCCATGCTCTGTACACACACTGCTGATCCATGCTCTGTACACACACTGCATCTCCATGCTCTGTACACACACTGCTGCTCCATGCTCTGTACACACGCTGCTGCTCCATGCTCTGTACACACGCTGTTACTCCATGCTCTGTATAAACACTGCTGCTCCATGCTCTGTACACACACTGCATCTCCATGCTCTGTACACACACTGCTGCTCCATGCTTTGTACACACGCTGCTGCTCCATGCTCTGTACACACGCTGCTGCCCCATGCTCTGTACACACGCTGCTGCTCCATGCTTTATACACACGCTGCTGCTCCATGCTCTGTACACACGCTGCTGCTCCATGCTCTGTACACACACTGCTGCACCATGCTCTGTACACACGCTGCTGCTCCATGCTCTGTACACACGCTGCTGCTCCATGCTCTGTACACACGCTGCTGCTCCATGCTCCGTACACATGCTGCTGCGCCATCCAAAGTTAGCTGTAGCAGGGAAAGAAAGGGTGTAGTGCTGTGAGCTGCAGGATGACTGCAGATATTCTGATGTCTCAACTTATGCCTGTCCCCAGACACTGCACTGGCCCTGGTCTGAGGCGGGGTTCTGAGCATCTGTAATCCCCCCTGCGTTTGCCTGTGTGAGGAGAGACAGGATAATTTATCTACTAGCTCTAATAGAGGTCTAATGTATGATAATCAAAATCTTATGAGTATAATTCCTACAGGTTGAGGCTCTCTCATTGGGGAAATATTACACTTAGGGCTCGTTCCCACTAGAGGCGTTTTGTGATTGTTTTTTATGCGATGACGATTTTTTTTAAATCGCCCTGAAAGTGCTTGTGCAATGATTTTTTTTTTATGAGAGCATTCACATCTAAGCGATTTGTTTCCATTCCGCTCAGCAAAGCGGTGCCTGGACCATTTTTGAGGCGATTCCGCCTCAATGGAAGGTATAGGAAAAATGCAAAATGCTCACAAAATTGCTTTGTGCAGTGATTGCATTTTTAAGAATAAATACATTGTATTTATTGTTTTCGGGATCAAAGAGTTCATTTCCTGAGTGACTTGCGTTAGGGAGTGAATTACAAAACCGCTCGGGAAAAGCAATTAGAAAAACGCTTTTAACAAAAACACATCGCCCACCCAAGCGCCGGGACAGGAAAAAAAATGCCTCAAAAGACTGCCAACGCTAACGGACTTGCTATCGGAACGCAATGGGAACGAGGCCTTATTGGTTCCTGATATGTGTTAATTTTTTTTATTGTTTTTTTTAAGGTCTATGAATATACAACAGATTATTTTCACTCTACAGCTGCAAGGGCAAAATGCACTATAAATTACCTTTTTCCTACTTTGCTGTCACTTACAGTAGGCAGTAACAATGTGACAAATTTGACAGGTTTTGGACTCGTCCATCTCCTCATGGGAGATTTCAGTTATTTCTTTTTTTACAAAAGCACTTACTGAACTGCAGTTGTTCAGTCAAACTGCCATAATAGTTTGCAAATGAGTAGAGGCTGGCTGTATAGATCCTTTCCAGAGAGTGCTTTAACAAAGAATAAAGATAATAATGATAATCTCCTACATGGAGATGGACTAGTCCAAAATCTGCCAGATCTATCAACTTTTTACTAACTACTGCACGTGATAGAAATGTAGAAAACAAAAATTGTAGTGCATATTACTCTGGAATAAATTTATGTTTTATTTTTACTTTTTTGAGTTCCACAATAATCAATTTTAAAGGGGCACTAAGGTGAAAATTATGCTTTTCCATTAACCCCACATCAGTTATTTAATATGGAGAGCATACATTTTACCATAGACCTTGTGTTAAAAAAGTAGCTGATAACACTAATTCTGCCCTCCTAGAGAGCTGAACCGCATCATTACCATGCTCTTTGCGATGAACTTCACTGATGGTAGCAGACACTCCAGCTGATTTATAAAGGCTGGCTCACACACTACAGAGAGCTGTACATGTAACTAGCTAAGTAAATAAATAAACAAGCTCCTAAGTAAGTAACTAATTAGCAGCCTGTTTTATCTATTTACTTAGCTAGTTACATGTGAGAACAGCAAAGCTCTCTGTAGTGTGTGAGCCAGCCGTTATAATTTAGCTGGAGTGTCTGCTACCATCAGTGAAGTCCGTTCGTAAACAGCTTAGTAATGACACAGCTCAGCTACATTTTTTTAACACAAGGTCTATGGAGAAATTTAAGCTCTCCATATTAATAACTAATGTGGGGTTAATGGAAAAGCATCATTTTTGCCAAAGTGTCCCTTTAACACAATATAACATGTGGATAATGTCCATTTATTTCACTCTGTGATAAGCAGTACGTATTTTGAAAGACAGACTGCTTTTTGAAGCCTTTTAAGTAAATGTATTTCAACATTAAAACTGTTATGCTGTTGAAATCCCATCTTTGAGCCTCAGTGTGGAATTATATGGTAATCTTGGCCCTTAAAGGGACACTTAAGTCAAACAAAAAAAATGAGTTTTACTCACCTAGGGCTTTTAATAGCCCCCTGCAGCTCTCCGGTGCCCTCGCCGTGTCCCTCCGATCCTCCTGGCCCCGCCGGCAGCCACTTCCTGTTTCGGTGACAGGAGCTGACAGGCTGGGGACGCGAGTGATTCTTCACGTTCCCAGACACATTAGCACCCTCTATACTGCTATATGGTATATGATATATGCTATAGCAGCATAGATGGCGCTATTGTGGCCAGGAACGCAAAGAATCACTTGCGTCCCCAGCCTGTCAGCTCCTGTCACCGAAACAGGAAGTGGCTGCCGGCGGGGCCAGGAGGATCGGAGGGACACGGCGAGGGCACCGGAGAGCTGCAGGGGGCTATTGGAAGCCCCAGGTGAGTAAAACTCATTTTTTTTGTTTGACTTAAAGGGATACTGTAGGGGGGTCAGGGGAAAATGAGTTGAACTTACCCGGGGCTTCTAACGGTCCCCCGCAGACATCCTGTGTTGGCGCAGCCACTCACCAATGCTCCGGCCCCGCCTCCGGTTCACTTCTGGAATTTCAGACTTTAAAGTCTGAAAACCACTGCGCCGGCGTTGCCGTGTCCTCGAGCCCGCTGATGGCATCAGGAGCGCACAGCGCAGGCCCAGTATGGTCTGTGTCTGCGCAGTACACTCCTGGTGACATCAGCGGGAGCGAGGACACGGGCGTGCAGGCGCAGTGGTTTTCTGACTTTAAAGTCAGAAATTCCAGAAGTGAACTGGAGGCGGGGCCGGAGCATCGGTGAGTGGCTGTGCCAACACAGGATATCTGCGGGGGACCGTTAGAAGCCCCGGGTAAGTTCAACTCATTTTCCCCCGACCCCCCTACAGTATCCCTTTAAGTGTCCCTTTAAACATTCATTTGTGTTTGAAGGTAACAGCGCTGCCTTTGAAACTATAATACCAATAACTTGTGCTCTCTGTTCTCTCCAGACTCATTCAGATTTCTGAGTCAGCCAGCTGGCTAGAGAGAGTGGTCAAAACTTTTGCAGCTGATAACTTTTTAAGGAAAAATCATTTTCTTTTTATGGAAAAAATGTTCTAATAATGATTTATGGAGTTAATCTTTTATTAGTTCTATTTTGTTTTTTTAAAAAAATATTTATATGATATGTTATATACATTCAATACATGTGCCATTGCAACACTCAGTTTGCTGTGCATTTTGTTGATCATTATATACTGGTCATTGTGTAGCATTCATTTGTCTACCAGCTCAGTGTCTGTATATTTATTTATTTTTTAAACATATATTTTTATTGTTTTTATCTTCCACAAACATTATATGGAGTAACAGAACAATGGTTATTTAACATACAGTATACAGTGGGATGCAAAAGTTTGGGCAAGGCTGTTAATTGTCATGATTTTCCTGTATAAATCGTTGGTTGTTATGATAAAACATGTCAGTTAAACATATCATGTAGGAGACACACAGGGATATTTGAGAAGTGAAATTAAGTTTATTGCATTTACATAAAGTGCTCAATAATTGTTTAAATAAAATTAGACAGATGCATAAATTTGGGCACTGTTGTAATTTTATTGATTCCAAAACCTTTAAAACTATTTATTGGAACTCAAATTGGCTTGGTAAGCTCAGTGACTCCTGACCTACATACACAGGTGAATCCAATTATGTGAAAGAGTATTTAACTACCTAAAGACCGCTCCACGCCCATGGGCGTGGCCACGGTGGCAGTCCCAGGACCGCCTAACGCCAATTGGCATCAAGTCCTGGGGCTGAAGTTTGCAGGAGATTGCGCGCAGGCTGCATGCGTATCTCCTGCTTGGGGGCGGAGCTCCGCCCCGCCTTAAGTCTCAGAGTGGCGATTGCTGCTCGGGAGACTGTTAGACAGCGTAATCGCCATCTATTTACATGTACAGCGCTGCGATCAGCTGTCCCTCTGGGGATCAAGAGAGCGATTGGCTGTCATAGGCTGAAGCCTATGACAGCCAATCACCATGATTGGCCGGCTGGGGGGAGGGAGGGTTTAATAGAAAAAAAAGAAATAAATGGTAAAAAAAAAAAACAACAACACATAAATATTGACAAATAACCAAACATCTGTGGGGGGCGGGGGGGTCGATCAGACCCCACCAACAAAGAGCTCTGTTGGTGGGGGAAAAGGGGGGTATCACTTGTGTGCTGTGTTGTGTGGCCCTGCAGCTTGGCCTTAAAGAGTAACTGTTAGCCCAAAAAATCAAATTAAATTCTCTATTTCAATGTGTTAAATAGTTTGTAAGGGAGCCAAAAAGGCAATGCTGAAGTTAAAAAGCAATCTAATTTTTTTACTGTGTGGCTATCATTCAGCCTTTTCTCCAAGCTCCTAAGGAGGACGCAAAGCCGCATAACAGATACTGCAGAGCATGCAGAGCATGCCCATGTCTGCCCGACCCCCCTCTTCCCCCCAGGACCAGGTGCAGATGTCTGCCCGACCCCCTCTCCCCCCCCAGAACCAGGTGCCGATGTCTGTCCGCTCCCCCCCCCCCAAGAGCCGATGTCTGTCCGACCCCCCAGGACCAGGTGCCGATATCTTCTCACCCCAAACAGCTGAAACGGAGAGAGAGCAGGAGCGGAGTACATCTACACACTTCCAGCGCCGCCACCGCAGATCAGCCACCGCCGAGTCACATGTGAGAGAATCACGAGCAGGAGAGAGTTGCACGGCGGCGGCTGCTCTGCGGTGGCGGCGCTGGAAGTGTGTAGATGTACTCCGCTATCCGATAGCCACACAGTAAAAATAAGATTGCTTTTTAACTTCAGCATTGCCTTTTTGGCTCCCTTACAAACTATTTAACACATTGCAATAGAGATTTAAATTTGATTTTTTGGGCTAACAGTTACTCTTTAAAGCTGCAGCCTGCAGTGGCCAATTATGAAAAAAAAATAGCCCGGTCTTTAGGGGGGTTTACCACTGTAGTCCTCAAGTGGTTAAGGGGGCCAATTGTAAGTTTCCCTCCTCTTTTAAATTTCTCTGAAGAGAGCAACACGGGAGTCAACATGGGAGGCTTTTAATTGCCAGTTTTAGGCAGTGTTTACAAACAAAAATGGCCGCTAACCAGGAAGTGATGTTTGTGTGTATTTATCTATCTATCTATCTATCTATCTATCTATCTATCTATCTATCTATCTATCTATATATATATATATATATATCATGTTAGAGTATACTTCAAGTCTTTATTACATAGTTCTGCACTCCAGTCTCTCACAATTCTCAGAGTGTGAGAGGCTCAGAGAAGCTCTGTCTGTGACCCATACACACAGCATACAGAGCCTGCAGGGGGTGTGTATAACTTCTCCCTATCACAGCAGGGACAGCACATTCCTAGCTGCCTAGTATTATTCCTAGTGATAATTATTATGTAATTATTATTAATAATAATAGTGTATTGAGAAAGCCCAAAACGACCCTTTGTACAGCAGAAAAAAATCTAGTCACCTGTTGTGTGCATAGTGTCAGTTCCTTTGTTCTTGTCTATTTCATGATATCATTGTTTGACTATCCAAAGTTTCTGGTCTTTCCTTTTAAGGTGAGGGGGCGGGGGGTCACCACCACTTGATGCTGCAAATGTTAAATATGCAGTATATTTATACGCAACAGTAATGTGATTTCCGCAAGAGTTTCTCAAGCTTATGTTTGGTCAGACTGGTCAACCAAAAGCTTCTCATGTGAGCCACCCATGGTCAGCAGAAATCACACAACAATTACTTAAAGCTCAATCGCTAATATGAGCATGTTTTTGCCACCCCTCCTTTTTCCTCTAAGTTACAGAATGTCTTGTGTTTGTGTACAGAAGTGTCCTCCTACCAGAGTTTCAGCTTTGGATGGTGCTAATTTTGAAGAAGTGTTGCTGGGGCCCATCAACCAGAGAGGTAAGCAGTCCTTTCTGTTACCCAATGGAATCTACAAGGTGTATTGAAAAGACAGTGGGGGGCTCACTTTTTGGAAACTATGTTATGTAAATACCAACGTACATGAGCAGTGGGATTGTCAGGGGGTATATTCAGTTATTGTGGAGAATGTTCTAATAGTCTTGGTAAAGAAAAAAACATGCATTGATCCTTTGTAACATGCTTTTATACATTCAGTGAAATAATATGAAATAAAACAGATTGAATAATATGCTTTTTTCATTCTCTTTTTCAGATGCAGGTCTTTCTAATGGAGGTAAGAAGCAATTCCCTTCTTTTTTATTCTTCTCCTTTTTCTTCTTTTCTTCTTTTTTTCCCCTTTTTTCTTCCTCATTTGTGGTTGTGGTTGAAGAGATATCTGGAAAACAGTATAGATATGCATGAGTAGGATAGGTTGTGGAGACTGGAGAAGTTTGTAGTTCAGATTTAAAAGCATTCCCTAGTTAACTTGATGGGATCATTGTTACCCAGTGGATGGGAGGGCACAGACTTACAAAAAAGGTAAAAAGAGATGTCTCATTTTACGGTTAAATTGGTTAGCTTTCTTGGGATGTTATCTAAACTCATATTCAGCTAACCTAACTGACCTGACCTAATGTCATGCTGTACAGATGACTTAACTGTACAGCATGAAAAGAGGTTAGATCTAAAACTGTGATGTCACAGGAGGCAGGGGAGACAAGCCTGCCCACAAAAGTAGAACATTGCAGCTGATGACTGCTCATTTAGCTACTATCTCAATTTACAATAAATCATGACTAGAACAAGTGTTTTATCCTAGAATAACACTATGTTCTAAACAACTTGTAATTAATAGTGTTATAAAGTGGTCCATTACAAGCAATTCCGTTATCTTTTTGTTTTTCAGACACTGTTGGAACAGCTGGGAAGTTCTTCATCTCTGCAACCATCTTCTTAATGTGGCTGTTCTACTAGTATTGCATTCTTAAACCCACACAATAAAAGATAGAGAATTTTTTGGGAGGGGAAACAAGACATGACAACCTCCATATTCCTCACCATTCAAGTTTCCCCTAAAACAATATCCATCCAGGGGTTCCTGGTGGATGGGGCACAGCTTATGTTGATCTTGGTCAGAACAATGGAAGGTGCCAATTTTTTTATTATTTTTTCTCATTTCTATACTACCTTGTACTGATAAACCATTCAATCAAAATGAGAACAAACGTTTTCTGGAAAGCTTATAAGGACTGGAACCCACTAAGGCAATTTTGGTAGCATTTTGGGATAGCCAGCGATTCCCAAAAACACATTGCCAATGAAAGTGTGTGTGTGTGTGGAAGGGAACTAAAAATTGTGATTAGTGGTAATCGCAATCGCAGGACATGTAGTATTTTGAGTGTGTTAGCACTCAATGCTAAAGTATATAAGCACCGCACAATTGCTTTTCAAAGTGATTTTGCAATGCTTTGGGGGCAGAGCGATTACAATTTGAATAAATTTTAAAATACCAAGGCTCATATGCAATTATATTTTTTACCTGAGTTTTCACCTAGGTGATATTTTTACAACTTGGAAATAAAATACCTTTTAAACCACCAGCAAGCAAGAAAATACTCATTACTAATTTTGAAAGTACTTATTCACCTACTTTTTGGTACTTTTTCAATCACAAAGTGCAGAACATTATTTTGAATACAAGATGAAAAATAATCACTTAGGAGAAAACTCAGGAGAAAAAATTAATTGTATATGGGTCCAGATGTCTGGATTTCCTGCTTCCATCCATAGCCCCGCCCCTAAAGGAAGATGTCACAGGTGCTTCTCTGATTGGTCATAGAAAAGCACCTTTTCCTTTAAGAGGTGGGGCTACTGACAGAAGTTGGACACAAGATAAGTATAATAAAGTTTTATTTAAAAAAGAATAAATGCACAAATCGCTAATCGGATAGCGGTGTACAGTTTACTGAACATAGCTTCTAAGCGTTGGGTAATCGTGATTGCAGTCGCACTAGGAATCACTGCATACGGTGCTGTGGCGATCTTAAAGCACTGTATTGATTCCTAGTGGGTTCCAGGCCTAAATGTCATATAGGAGCAGAAGTTTTTAACTAGTACAAACTAGTAGGCATGACTATGAAGATATTGAGATAATTTGATAATTTAAGTGTGTATCGACATGCAATACAATTGAACGCAAGTTCTTGCCTGTGGAGTGCCTCCTTCTACTAAGAATCACTGTGTGGAGCAGAGGTGGTGTACCTGCCTGAGGGAGTCACACCGGCAATTGCTCTCCTGACTTAGGATTGAGCCACAAGAGTAAAAGTTCAGTCAAGCAATCACTGGATAATTTGATAATTTGTGTGTCTGTTCATAATTACTGATAATGCTTTTGTAGAACTTTGCCATTTTATATATGGGATGGTATTACATGGTTAAGATTAAAATAACTACTCAAATACATGTGTATATACTGTGTGTGTGTGTGTGTGTATATATATATATATATATATATATATATATATATATATATATATATATATATATATATATATATGCACAAACACACTGGTGTTATTGTTGTGGGCAAGTAGTGCGTGTACCTTGCATCATGCTATTAGCGCAATCTGTGGTAAATGATCAACATGAGCATTATGGTAACATGCATCACCTCTGCACCATGTGCATGTACCAGGGGTTAGTGCATCAACCCCCTTGAATGATACAAAGTTTACTGTTAAAGTCTCCTGTATAAGTGAGGCTTTATATAAATGTATGAGTAGTTCAGAAGGGGGTGAATTCACTTTGATAATGTATGATTTGTGAGCTTTACAGTTTTTTTTTTATTTTATTGTATTGTATTTTATTGTACTATTTTTTTACATTCAATACTTTATATTTCATTTCTAACTATTTTATTGAAGTGTTTTAGATTTTTTTTTTTTTTTTTTTACAAATAATACAATTAAATTGTGTTTTTAAATGTTGGCCTTATTCTTTATAGAGTTATAATGAATACTATAACTGATGTTATATATTATTTATATATATATATATATATATATATATATATATATATATATATATATATATATAATTTATATATATATATGTATATATATATATATATATATATATATATATATATATATATATATATATATATATATATATATATATATATATATACACACACACACACATATCTCTAGCATTGGTGTAGCAGCAGTACCAATAGCAGCCACAGAAAGTGTTGTGGGGGCCAGAAACAGAAACAGTCCAGTGGTATGTTTTGTCCTTTCTTAATTGAGCTGAAATAACTCAATCAATCTTTATTAGTGGCTGGATTGGTATTTGCATGGAAATCAGAAATGGTTATAATGCTCACTGCAATTGAAGTACAAAAGGGATGAAAATTGCCATATGCACATAACCTATCTTCATTTGCATACATTTACAAGATCTAAACAAGAGTGATACAAGTCATACACAGTATACACCACACAAAGCAAAAGCAATCTAATCCTTGTGGCCATCTTCTCAATAAATACAAATAGTAATAAACCTCTCATTAAAGGGAACCTTAACTGCTGCGGAAAAATAAATTCACTTACCTGGGGGCTTTCCCAAGCCTCCTGCAGCCGTCCTGTGCCCGCGCCGGTATTTCGGTGCCCTCCGGTCTCCCTCCGCCGCTGAGTTTCGATTTCGGACGACTGCCAGTCGTCCTGGGGCCTCTTCCGCATTCCTTGTCGTAAACTGCAGTAAAGCGCGTCCGCATGACGCCAAACGCGTCATCGCATGACGTCAAACGCGTCATGCGGACGCGCTTTACTGCAGTTTACGACCAGGAATGCGGAAGAGGCCCCAGGACGACTGGCAGTCGTCCGAAATCGAAACTTAGCGGCGGAGGGAGACCGGAGGGCACCGAAGGACCGGCGCGGGCACAGGACGGCTGCAGGAGGCTTGGGAAAGCCCCCAGGTAAGTGAATTTATTTTTCCGCAGCAGTTAAGGTTCCCTTTAATACTACAGTTGCAGGGAATACGGAGCATGCATTCTCCTCTATGCAGAAGGCCATTAATCTCACTGGAATTCATACCTTATGTTGAACTTTGCCAACAAGTGTTTCTAGACCAGTGAGGGTCCTCTTTTTCTTTTGCCCTAAATTTTTCCAAGCATCAAGGATTTCTCCAAAGAATATGTTCTTCTCAATATGTGACCAAAGCTTTTGAGTTGTAACAGTATTATCAACCCTTCTAGTAAGCATGTTGGATGTATTTCTTTAAAGAGAGTCTGAAGCGAGAATAAATCTCGCTTCAGACCTCAGAGTTAGCAGGGGGATGTGTGCCTCTGCTAAACCGCCGCTATCCCGCGGCTTAACGGGGGTCCCTGATCCCCCAAATCCCCTCCGTAATGCGGGGGAGCGCTTCCTGGTTGGGGCAGGGCTAACCGCCGCAGCCCTGCCCCACGCACGTCTGTCAGCGCGTATCTCCGCCTCTCCCCCGCCCCTCTCAGTCTTCCTTCACTTAGAGGGGCGGGGGAGAGGCGGCGATGCGCCGCTGATAGACGCGACTGGAGGCAGGGCTGCAGCCGTTAGCCCTGCCTCCAGGAGCGACCAAATGCACGACCAAGTCGTGCTGGGGTGGGTTTGGGGGTGAAGGGACCCCCTTTGTGCGGCGCACGTGCTCCTGCTAACTTTGAGCTCTGAAGCGAGATTTATTCTCGCTTCAGAGTCTCTTTAAGTATTGACTGGTTAGATCTTCTGGCAGCCCAGGGAACTCTCAGTAGCTTTTCCACAACCACAATTTAAAAGCATCAATTTTTCTAGGCATGGCCTTATTTATGGTCCAACTTTCACAAACAGATCTTACTACTTAGAAGACCATAGCAACACATATAAACACCATCAACCATCCCAGACACTCTCTCCCTGCAATAACCATAAACCATACAATACTTGCTTCAAAGCCGTAACTTAAACACAGCTAGACTGAGAAGGTCTAATCCAAAGAAATAAAAATAAATATGCCTCATGCACTGTGCATTCCTTTAAGTCCTGTAAAACAAGCTCATATATCCTCCAGCCTTCCTTTGTTGAAGTAATTGGATCTGACTCCACCCCGAAGAACACAATAAACATCAATGATGAATCTTCTCTGATCGTCTGGGTGTCATTTTACAATAAAGTATGTAGATGTCATAGGCTGAGTCCATCCCTGTCTTTGCTTTTATTTAAAATTCTAATTTCCACTTTAAAAATCCCAAGGGGTTTTTATCCTCTTTTTTTTCAGCTATTTTCTCCTCCTTATTCAGTCGTGTACACTGATATTTTATAATAAAGTTGACAAAGAACAGTCATACGCATGACATTGCTAATTCTGGGAAATCAAATCTTGGGACCATCAGCCTTGCTGAAATGAGGTAGACATGTAAAACTTCCACTAAGAATTACTGAATCATAGCAAAAAGCTAAAAGTGAACAAAAGGCGGGACTTGTTATTGAATCCATTAGGTAATAAAGACACAAGTAAGGCACCAAAAATAAAATAAATAAATATTAAAGCATATAAATGTATTATATACATACTAAAAGCCATCAATTAAAAACAAGTATAATTGTTCTGCGACTGAAGCAGACTTTTTTTTTTTATGAGAACTTCTGTGTGGTCAGCCTGGTGGGTGTTCTCTATATACACTTTCTAAATAAATATATAGCCAGGATGTTGCACTCCTCTTACACAATTCTATATATAACTAAGTTAAGTTTGCAACTGGTTCGCTACACCTAATAACAAACTACACGTCATTCAATGCGGGTATTAGTGCTCTATACAGTAGTCTCTGAGAACTGAACAAATTCAAGCGCCATACACAAATTGTCACTACAATTACCAACTATAGTCCACCAAATATCATGAGATGGAAGGTAGCTGTGGTCTTCAATTTCCAGATCCCTGGAAAGACAGAAAACAGCATAGTAGTGCAGTATCTTCCATTGAACATGCACCACCATGTTCCTGTGGCTACAAAACCCGTGTGATATGCACTGCAATCTCCACCACCAACATCTCATGCAATGCACTCACCAGATCCTACTGCTGCTCAGTCACAAACAGCTTGATACACTTTGTCAGAAACCCCAGTTCCGATGGAATCACTCCTGCATACATACTTGGTATATAGGCAAGTCAACCAAAAGCAGTTACCGTAAATAGTAAACACACACTGCCATAGCATACTATTGCTTTTAAACATAGGGTAATAAAAATGGTAAAAATGGTAATACACTCACATGTTCCAATAAAATATGTGCATTGTCTATTAAAAAACAACAACCTAGGATCAAAACAGAATGCTCCCTCCACCTGCTGCTGTTGGCTCTACGCAAATTCTGGAAAAAAAATGTTGCTTTCATCTATTCAGTGGGAGGGAAGAGGACATGGGGGAGCAGAGGAGAACACAGGGGGAGCGGAGGAGGAGAGAGGGAGACAGAGAAAACAAAAGGGACAGCAGATGGCACATGAGGGGCAGAGGAGGATACATGGGGCAGAGGAGGATATGTGGGGGGGAGGGGCACAGGAGTACACATAAGGGACACATGGGGGACACAGAAGGACACATGGGGAAGACCAGGGCCGGCCTTAGGTTTCACAGCGCCCTGAGCATAACCAGATTTAGGTGCGCCCCCCCCCCCATTCATCCTCTTCACGCGCATGCACACACATGCAGATCACACAGACACAGACCACACACACACACACACAGATCACACAGACACAGATCACACACACACACATGCAGATCACACAGACACAGATCACACACACATGCAGACCACACACACATGCAGATCACACACACATTGTGCCACACACACACACACACCACACTGTACAAAGACACACACACACACACACTGTATACACACACACACACACACTCACACACTGTACACACACACACACACACACACACACACACTGTACACACACACTGTATGCACAAACACACACTGTACACGCACAAACACACACTGTACACACACACACACTGTACACACACACACATTGTACACACACACACACACACACTGTACACATGCGCACACTGTACACAGACACACACACTGTACACAGACACACACAAACACACACACTGTACACACACACACACACTGTAGACACACACACTGTACACAGATACATACACTGTACACACACATACTGTACACAACACACACACACACACTGTACACACACTGTACACACACACACACACACACACACACACACACACACACACACACACACACACACACTGTACACACACACACACTGTACACACACACACGCACGCACACACACATACATACACACACACACACACACTGTACACACTCACACACACACACACACACACACACACACACACACACACACACACACACACACACACACACACACACACACACACACACACACACACACACACACACACACACACACACACACACACACACACACACACACACACACTGTACACACACACACCCCCTGGCACTCAGCTTCCCTCCCTCCAATAAAAGTGTATTCCCCACTGCACAGTTTCCCTCCTTCCCTCTGATTAATGTGCCCGCTCTGAGCTCCTCTCAGTTCCCTTCCCTCCCTCCCTCCAATGTAGAGAACGGTGCAGGCAGTGGCTCTCACCATCCATCTTGCAAACAGCAGCTTTGCTCAGCTGAGCTCCCTGGGCATTCTTCTTAGTTATAAGGGCTTTGTTTGATGACCTCATCAAGCCAGGACCCTTAAAGCGGTTTAAAACCCTGACATAATATTCAATGAAAACATGTTTGCCTACTTTTTATATGCCATACGGTTATCATATTTGCATTTGTGCATAAGTATTATTACTCATTTAGAAGTTATAGGTTTCCAAAAGTACAGTTTTGTGCTTTGTGAGCTGACTTTCCATTTTATTAATAACTGGTTTTATTCATTGCTGTTTTGCAGCCAGACAAGCTTTCAGTGTGTCTCTGTCTCCAGCAGCTTCTCTGCAGTCAGAGAATGTGACACATTCCTCACTTGATACATTTAAGTAAACACAAGATAATAGTATTTGAAGTTCGGATGTGGCAGCATTTCACTGCACTCAACTTTCAAGCTCCGTATGTAACCCTTCAAATGCTGGTCTAGTAAAAAAAAATGCTGGTTGCATATAATATGCTGTAAACAGGGATGAGCAGAAACTACGCCAGTGCGAATTTACGCATCGTAGTTCGCATCTACGCATCGTAGTTCATAGGTGAAGTTTCAAAACTACGCTTACGAATTTACGCGTAGCGAAGTACTGCTACGCGTAGCTTACGCCCACCATGCGTAGTTAACATGTGTATTGCGTAGTGAACTACGAATGCGTTACTCGCGTCTAATTTTCCGCATGCGATTGTATGCTTACAAATTTACGCATTGGAAAGGGGAATGTACGCATAGAAGGGTTCCCAGTATGTGCATTTATAGAGAAATTAATGCGTACAATTTTCTGCATACGTGCATAAGTATCCGCATACACTACGCTTCGCACTATGCGTAATTGCGTATTTTAACGCGTATTCTACGAAATGCATACGAAGCAAATATTTGTTTTCGAAGCCGTAGTTTGGCGAAGCGTAATTGCGTAAAACTACGCGTATTTCCAGCGTAGCGAAGTTGGCTGACTACGACCATCCCTGGGCCTGTAAATAATGTTTTAGTGCAAAGATGAAATGCAGGGTTATATTCCACTTTAAAGCCACAATGCAGAAGAATGCCTCGGGTGCTCAGCTGAGCAAAGCCGGTGTTTGTGAGATGGACGGTGAGAGCCACTGCCTGCACAGTTCTCTACATTGCAGGGAGGGATGGAAGGGAACTGAGAGGAGCTCCACAGGATTTCATTGTAAGATGACTCAAGGATTTTATTAATAAAGAAGTACAAGCAGCTCCTGTAGCCAGGCTCCTTCCCTACTGCCAACAGCGAGGAGAAGCATTAGTGACAGCATGACAGTGGGGAGAAGCATTAGTGACAGCATGTGCCTGATACCAGAAGGCACACCAGAAGACTACAGCACTGTGAGTTTCCAGAGTCCAAAGGGCACTGATAACCTGGCAGGAAGATTCTGGACGATGTTACATAATACTTTGGACAGAGATTTTGTGAGTGGGGTTTGTTTTGAATGGTAATTTTTGGGTGTGGAAGACAAGCTGGCAGAGAAAGCCAGGAGTACATAATTTGGACATTAGTAACTTTTAACACTGCACAATTCTTAGGATGGTTTTAATAATGTATTTACCTCACTAAAGGTCATTTGGTGAGATTTCACAGAACTAGACTGTTAGGAATAATACAGTGTCCTGCTTTGGACCTGGACTATGGTGAAATATTGTTGACTTTGGCATAAGTTGAAGTTCCTTTTTCATGTCTATGCCGTATTATGGACACTGTTTGCTAAGGACTTATACTTGCCTAGCAACAAATGTTCTTCATTGGCTTGTGGCAGGGGTGTTGCTAGCCCCAAAGATCAGTGGCACTTGCCCTGCATCTATTCTGGGGTGTCCACACGGCACCACACAGTACCCAACATGCCCCACAGAGGCACCACAGCACCCAGCATGGCACTACACAGCAACCAGCATGGCACCAGAGCAAACAGAATGGAAATACAGCACCCAGCATTCCCCATAGAGGCACCATAGCACCTAGCATGACACCATAGCACCCAGCCTGGCACCACAGCACACAGAAATGGGGGTTATGCTGGGTGCTATGGTGACTCTATGTGGGCATATTGGGTGCTATGATGCCAGGCTAGGTGCTGTGATGCCTTTATGGGGGTATGCAGAGAGCTGTGGTTCTTCTATGGTGCATATTATTAGATTTAGTGCCTCATTTGGAGGCCTGTGGGAGGGGTGTAACCCTTTAAAAAGGGGTATTGTGAAATAGGAATGTAATTTGCCTTTATTTAGTGAAATTGACATATTGTGTGCACTGCACCTTTAACAGCAGTATTGTGAAATCAAAACGGTGATTAGAAAGAGAGGCCATTCACTCAGATTGTCGCATAGACTTGTTGCTAAGGCAACCGCATCAACAGATAGGGGAATGTTCTGGAAGTTCTCCACTAGCAGAGCGAGCCCCAGCGCAGGCGCGGAGGAGCAGAACGTGCGAGACACAGCCTGAAAGAACTGGTTAAAACCAGTTCTCCTCAGAGCACCAGTCAGTCAGTCAGGAGGTGGTGGTGAGGGAGGAAGTAGGCCACTAGGCCAGTGATAGTGGTCACAGCAGTCACCACATGAGGCAAAGCGGGGGCCCGGCGGCAGCATACAGACCACCAACAGAGTAGGGGGCATCGGTAGCTGAGCCAGGCAGTGACCGGAGGTCAAGTTAAAGCGACAGCAGGCAAGATCCATGCAATTGCAGGAGGAGAGAGATCCTGTCAGGCCAGATGAGTATAGGCCTTGTGCCAGCATCTAGCCACAATTGTGATCAGAAGGGGCCAGTGTTCAGTAGAGATTTTCTGAGTAAAGAGACAGTTAACCCAAGTTACTGAAGGGCATATTCTGAGGAAAGTGGTGTGACTAAAATCTGCCTGTCTGATAAAGCCTTAAAGAGACAGTAACATTGTGGTGATAATCAGCTTATTAATGCAAGATAGTGCTGCCCTGCCAAAAGAATAGAGACTGTAACCAAGTATATTAAACGTGAGTGCCTTTTTGTTATCAGAAAAGGGAATAGACTCTGATAGCCCCTCAGAACTAATACAGATCAGCCGCTGGTAGTGATCCTGACTCAGAGACATTTTTTCCTGTCAATCTGCTTCAGTTATAAGTCATCAGTTCTTCAGTTGATGTGTTCATCAGTTATCTACTAAAAGCCTGATATGAAAAGTGAACCAAAGTGTTATTTATGTGTTACCTAAGTGCACAGCCTAAGAAAGAGTAAGGGAACAAAGGCCGTGGAGATAAAGAGAACCTGTCAGTGAGAGATAAGTAGACCTGTTAACCTGTCAGCATTAAAGGAGAAGATTGGAGGAGGAGTTTCACTGCATCTTGTGTTACTAGGTGAACTACAGTGAAAAGCGGAGTGACATCTGACAGAGATAAAGAGTCAACAGAGTTAGAGATACAAGTTTGCAATAACAAAATCAGAGCTTATTCAGCATAAAATTCAAATAGTATAAGAAAAGAGTCAAATTGAGGGAGTGAGATATTGAACGTATAGCTGGGTGCATTGGTCAATTTTGTGATTTTATTTTATTTTGATTTTGATCACTTAATTATTTCTTTATTTTGTTTATTATTTTTCCCTATCAGAGAAGTGGTGCTTAAGAGATATAGTAATTTGAGAAGTACCGTAGATAGAGCAACAGTCTGAGAGACTTTTCTGAGTAAAAGTGAACATCATTTGGATGCCATATTGCCAACCAACGAACTATGGAAACTGTTTCAGTACCGCATTGAAGAGACTCATTAATCCCCCGCTTGGCTACAAGGGACTGAGACTGTATAGGAACTGAATTGCTCAGTAGACCTGTTCCTGCCCAAGCCCCTATACCTCAGTAAATGATACTGTGATAAAAAGGTGTTGTATTATAAAGTGGTTGATGATTGTACAAGAAGACCTGTTATAGCTCAAATTATATTTAAACGTTTCTGTACAATGTAACTTTTTTATTCCGCAGCTTTTACCAATGCACCGGCTGTGAAGAGGAGAAGATTGTATAATTCTGACCTGTGATGTGCAAGGAAAGTGTATATTGTTGTTAAAGGTGTTACTGGTTGAGAAAAGTTACCAGTTGACCATAGGGATGTTCATTCGGATTCCGCGGAAATGCAATTTCTGAAATTCCGATTGGAAATTGCATTTCCGCATCGGTATACGGAAATCGGTAATGCAAATGCATTAAGCGGATTTCCGCCGGAAATCACGGAATTTCCGCCGGAAATCGCGGAAATTCTGCCCGACTTTAACATCGATTTTCTCAAAAACTATAAAGTCTTTTTGAAAACTTTTTTTGCATCTTGTTCAGGAGATTCTGTTTAATAAACTCTGAAAATTTGGTGTTTCTAAAACTTAGGGGGCTTTGCTATTAACTGCTAAAGTCGGCGGATTTTTACTGTAATGTAAAATGCAGAAAATCTGCATCTGCCTATTTTCTGCATTTACATTACAGTAAAAATCCGCCGACTTTCTAGAAACACCAAATTTTCAGGGTTTGTTAAACCGTATCTCCTGAACAAGATGCAAACATTTTTTTTTCAAAAAGACCTTATAGTTTTTGAGAAAATCGATGTTAAAGTCGGGCGGAATTTCCACGATTTCCGGCGGAAATTCCGCATCGGAATGCGGAAATTGGTAGCGGAAAGCGGAATCGGTATTTGGCAATAGCGGAATGCGGATTTACTGCGGAATCGGAAATTGGCATTTCCGACCATCCCTAGTTGACCACTGTTAGGTCACAAATAAATCCTTGATATTCGCATCTGAGTCACTGTCTGGTGGATTCCTCTCATTCGGGGCCGAGTGCTAAGGATAAATCGGGTTACAGGGGGTTAACTAGATGGTCAGGAAATGCTATGGGGGAACTGGCAGCTGGCCAGCTTGCCCAGCAAAAAAACATATCAGCCAGCACAGAAGCCAGATAACTCTGTCTAGTTGTATTAATCGAGAGGGGAGCTTAACCCAACATTTTGCTGGGCAGGTCTACTTAGACCGCTGTTAAGTTCATGTAAATTTGGCTCCACCAATGACCCCACCAAAATTCCGGTGCATGGCCACGTCTATTTTTCGTCTGGAGTGCCCAAAAATGCCCTGAATCTCTTAGAATCCTAGCAACGTCCCTAGCTTGTGGATTAATTGTGTAGCACCTGTGGAACTCCTGTATAAGAGATCCTCTCTCAATAAGATCTTTCCCAGAATATTCTGTGTCTAGATCCTGTGTCACTAAGTTCTGGTCCTCATTCCTGTATCCTTTGTTTTGCCCCTGTAGCTGCCCTTCTCGCCTTGACACCTTGGTCTGATTCTTACATTTGCTTTTGGCAGTGGCGTAGCTAAGGAGCTATCGGCCCCGATGCAAGTTTCACATTGGGCCCCCCAAGCACTCTATACATAGCAAATTAGTACTTAGAGAAAAGAAACCAAGCAAAAGCAGCACCACTCAAGAGATATAATTAACCCTTTCCACTTTTACGGAAAAACCCGATGCACTCGTATGTCCCGCTTTACGGGACATCCCTGCAGCGGCGGTTTGCAGCGCATCGGGACCGCCACAAACCGCCGATCACTGTGCGTCGGTTTGTGGGAATGTAATAATACATGCCCACACTGGTAGTGCCCCCCAGCCCCATACCTGATTTCCCCCCATCAGCACTAGAAGAAAGTAACATTTAGATTAAATGTCACTTCCATTTCTTTCCTGTTTTTTTTTTTTCTTAATAAAAATTGCTTGCTGATTCATTTTTGCAGATTCCATTCTGCAAAAAAACTGAAAAATAATTGCAGATTATTTTTTTTTTCTTGCAGATTGCCTGCAAAGTTGTAGAAAGAATGAATGGCATCCTATGGGATGGACTGGGGTGGGTGTAAATAGTTTGCCAGTATTTTATTGCTAATATGCCCAATCAAAATACCAATAATTGCATTGTGTGTAGGGACAGTAAGATCCCGGGTCGTGGGCATAAAACGACCTATTATTGCGAAACTTGCTCACCCAGGCCCGGATTACACCCAGGAAACTGTTTTTCAATTTACCATACATTGGCTTTCTCCTCTGCCACCAGCCAATAGAAGATGCCAAACTGTCCAAATAAGGTATCAAATTAAACGTTATAATGTGTTCTTTAAAATAAGATATACTATTTTATGGGCGTACGTTAAAAAGGGGCGCTGGGAAAAAAGGGCTCGGGGGTTTTAAACGATAAGCATGGATAACGTTTAAAAATATATTGTACTATATTTCGTTTATAAATAATGTTTTATAAAGTTATAAATCATTAAATAATGTGCATGAAATCAGCAATTGTGAAAATGTTAATCTTCCGTTTAAAAACTGAAATGCATAATAATGTTTAAAAAAATTAGTAAGTAACCCACCCTGTACCTACCCCTAACCCCTAGACCCCCATATTGGTGCCTAAACCTAAGACCCCCCCTGGTGGTGCCTAAACCTAAGACCCCCCCCGGTGGTGCCTAAACCTAAGACCCCCCTGGTGGTGCCTAAACCTAAGACTCCCCTGATGGTGCCTAAACCTAAGACCCCCCTGGTGGTGCCTAAACCTAAGACCCTCCTTAGTGATCACTGTATTGTGTGTAGAATAATGTTTTAGAAACAGTAAGGGATAAAATATATTACAATTTACGTTACGTACTGATCGCTTTATTTTGTGAATAATAATGTTTTACAAACAGTAAGGTACAGGGTCGGACTGGGCCACAGTAGTACAGTTTTTTCCCTCGGTGGGTCCTGCTTCCAGGTCTCTGGTGGGCCCCCCTCCTTGTCTGACAGAGCTCCAATTGCTGCCCGCAGCACAAAAATTCTCTTCTCAGTGCTGTAATCACTCATGCTGAGAGCAGTGACGTAGCTAAGGAGCTGTAAGCCTCGATGCAAATTTTACAATGGGGCCCCCCAAGCACTCTGTACATAACAATTGATACGACGCACCAAAACCTGCCAATGGCAACTACAGTGTCAGAGGTGCAAGAAGGGGATGGGAAATAGCTTGTTAATGATTACCACTGTTCAAAGTATCTATAGAAGTGAATATTATGAGCACAGGACCAATAGAGAGGTAATACTGTAGTTGAGGGAGGGCCCCTCGGGGCCCCTTTGGCCAAAGGGCCCCGATTCGGTCGCAACCTCTGCGGTCGCAACCTCTGCAAAGAAGGACATTACTTTATATTGAAGGAGGGGACTCTATGCAAAGTTTTTCTGGGCAGCAGTGTCTCTAAATTACAATGCTGCTAAGATCATGTACATTTGGCCCTGTCCATAATACATCTTGACCATGCCCACCTTCTGGTGCATGGTCACACCCTTTTTCCCCCGCAATCATGGGATGTGTGGGCCCCAGGTTGAAATTTCTTTGGTGGGCCCCCGGTGTCCCAGTCCGACCCTTGTAAGGGATAACATTTAAAATAATGTTTTATTGAAATAGGAAACGTAAATTATCACAAGCAGTTATAAAACATTACAAATCTTTGGACGCCGTTGGAAAACGTTATTATTCTTGGGCGCCCTTTTTTCCTGTTCGGCGCCCAGTAAACGATATTTATTATGGGAGTTAATGGCGGCGCTCGATTTGTCCACTAGCCACCTGCACCCTTTTTTACTGTTTCCATGTTACGGTGTTATGTTCCATGTTGAAATGGGAGAGAGAGTAAGAGGGAGAGGGCATTTCTCAAAAAAAAAAAAACCTCCGAGCAGAAACGACTCCCTTTAGGAAAGAACTCCGAGTGGAAAGGGTTAAAGGTAAGTATGCACGTATACAGTGCACTCATTTTTTTCAGTAAACACTTTTTTTCACATTTGTCTGGTATTAAGAGATTTGCTGCAATGAGTGAGCTTTTGATTGCGCAGCCCATAACAAAGACTATGCATATACTGTACACATGTCAAGCAGGACTTTTTCTACTTATTAGAGAAACTTTCTGAAACACACAAAAAACTTTGGTTTTTCTTGTTTAGTATCCCATGGACACAAAGCAATCTATCAAATCTCGATTTCTATTTGACAGAAACGTGGAGATTAGTGTCTGGATGGCTGCTGTTAGACTTTGGCACATACAAAGAGATGTCTTATGCGGAGGATACAATGTTCATATCACATGATTCTATGTGTGATCGCGGTATTAGTATCACATCCCTAGTGTGACCATTATTTTACATTTCATTTCCATTTCCTGCCTTGAATTCTCTGTACTCCGTGTGACCATCACAACCAGAAAAACAGGATAAGTCCGGCTGTATTGTGTGCTGCAAATAAGTAACTTTTATTGCAGCGATACCGCTAAAGTGCCCATATATCTCTTTTAGCGAGTCTTTGAAGAGTATTAATAACACCTTTTGTTATGGCCATGAATGTCAAGAATAAAAATAGCAAACTGAATATAACAAAAGTTCTAAAAGGTGTTCTATGATTTCATCCCTTTGTGAAGAGAAGTTATAAGAGTGGGCAGCAGAGGTTGTGTAAGAGATTTAAGCGAAGAATGGGGAACTATCAGAAAGCAATAGAGAGCACAGCACATCATCTGTTCCTCCTGGTCTTGGTCTGTGCGTCTCATGGACAAACACGTGAGTACATTCTGAGAGTTATTATGTTTTCCTTTATTCAGAACTTTATCTCAATTCCCTAGCAAGATACCGTATTCTCCGCCATATAAGACGCTCCCAAATATAAGATGCAACCAAGTTTAGAGGGAAAAAAACAGGAAAAAATATACACACTAAACCTGATGCATCCATGTTCCAGGAGCTTGTAGATGTCCTCTCCCAATTGGTGTCCTCCTGTGTCCCCCATGTGTCCCCTTCTGTCCTCCCAGGTGTCATCTTCTGTCCCTAGATATCCCCTCTTCTGTCCCAAGGTATCCCCTTCTGTCCTTCCTTATGTCCGCCGGTGTCTGCTTCTGACCCCAGGTGTCCCATTTTGTCCTCCCTACTGTTCCCAGGTGTCCCCTTCTGTCCCCAGGTGTCCCCCTTCTTTCCTCAGGTGTCCCCCTTCTGTCCCCTGTGTTCCCGTCCTGACCCCGCGCCTCTGCTTCCCTCCCCATGTCTCCTTTCCCTGTCTATATATATTAAAGTGCAGTGGCAGCTGTGTCTTACCTTTCCAGCAGCGCCCGCAGAAATAGCCAACCTCTTCTCCTCCCCACTTCTACCTCTAGTGTTGGTTTGTACTGATGACATGATCAGTACAAGCCGTTCACTAGAGGGAGAAGTGTGGAGAAGAAGAGGTCGACTATTACCATGGGCACTGCTGGAGAGGTAAGACACAGCTGCTGCTACACTCTAATATATACGTAGGGAGCGGGGACACAGGGGAGTGTAGTGGAGACACGGGGAGGGAAGCGGAGGAGACACGTGAGAGGGAAGTGGAAGCGCAGGGACAGAAAGGGAACACAGGGCACAGAAGGCAGGACAAGACAGGGAATCCCCACCATGGAAGGGGTTCATATCGGCAGGTGTTTGTAAGTCAGGGATTCCCTGTTTTCGCCGTATAAGACACGGAGGCCCATATGCAATTTATTTGTTCTCCTGAGTTTTTGCCTAGGTGATATTTTTCATCTTCTCTCTAAAATAATTTTACAGCACTTTATAATTCAAAAAGTACTCAAAAGTTAGTGAGAAAGTACTATCAAGACTATTTTGACTATTTTCTTGCTTGCTGGTTGTTTAAAAGGCATTTTATGACAAGTTGTGAAAATATCCCTTAGGAGAAAACTGAGGAGAAAAAGTGAATTGCATATGGGCCAGAGTTTTCTCCCCATTTCTTGGAGAGAAAATATGTGTCTTGTACGGCAGAAAATACAGTATTTATTTTGAAGAGATCCTGAAGTGAGAGTAATACAGAGGCTGCCATCTTAATTCCCTTATAAACAATGGCAGTTGGCTGACTTCAATGCTAATGCCTTGCCTCTGATGCTGAGAACACACAATGAGCTTTTCCGTTAGATTTCTGATTGATTCCCCAATCGTTTTTCTGATCGATTTTTATTCACCGCTATGAGAAAATCGTTTAGAAAAACGATTCAAATCATAAGGGTCCTTCGGAAATTATCTATCGAGTCATCTATCTGCCGAGAAAACTCCTAGGGCGTGATTTAGTAAACGGTGCTAACCCAGTTAACACGCTTAAAGGCTTTGGGGGTGCTAACTAGGGTGCTGCTAAGTAGTTGGCACATGCAAACTACTTAGAACGGTAGTTAGCACATGCAAACTACTACTTAGCACCGTGCTAACTAGGGTGCTAAGCAGTTTGCACGTGCTAACTAGGATGCTAAGTAGTTTGCATGTGCTAACTATGGTGCTAAGTAGTTTACATGTGCTAACTACGGTGCTAAGTAGTTTGCATGTGCTTCCTATTTAGCACGTGCAAAGCATGTTAGCACATGCAAAGTGGCTTTTCACTGGCGTGCTAACACTTAGCACACTTTTTTGAATCAACCCCAGTTAGCACGCCTAAAGGCTTTGGGCATGCTAACTAGGGTAATAAGTAGTTAGCACATACAAACTACTTAGCCCCGTAGTTAACACATGCAAGCTTAGCACTGTAGTTAGCACATGCAAACTACTTAGCACCATAGTTAGCACATGCAAACTACTACTTAGCACCGTGCTAACTAGGGTGCTAAGTAGTTTGCACGTGCTAAGTGCTAACTAGGATGCTAAGTAGTTTACATGTGCTAACTATGGTGCTAAGTAGTTTGCATGTGCTAACTACTTAGCACCCTAGTTAGCACGTGCAAAGCATGTTAGCACATGCAAAGTGGCTTTTTACTGGGGTGCTAACGCTTAGCACCCTTTTCTGAATCAAGCCCATTGACTTTGTTCTGACACCACTGGCTGCATGCTTTTTGCCTTCCCCTGGATCAACTGGGATATGTGAGGGTGCAGGAGAGAAAGATAGCTATTGTTTACTTTTTTATTGTGTCACTAGGTAACTATGAAAGGTGTGTCTCAAAACCAGGGATGCTCAAATAGCGACTTTGGATGAAATCTGAATAGGTGTTACACGGATTTCATCCAGTTTAATAAAACACCTGTGCGGGTGGGAGAAGGGGGGGGGGTTAATTTTACCCATCGGCGTCCCTCGGCATCTCCCACGATGCGTTCCAAGTGGCAGTCACTTGACTATACACTTCCTCCTTCAACCTGGAAGGAGGAAGTGTTTGTAATCACGTGACCACCGCATCGTGGGAGGCACCGAGGGACTGATCTAAGAAGACGCCAATGGGTAAGATTCCCCCCCCCTCGCCCACCCGCACAGGTGTTTTATTTAACTGGATGAAATCCGAATAACACCTATTCAGATTTCATCCAAAGTCGTTATTTGAGCAGCCCTACTCAAAACAACCAAAGTCAAAAGCTCACCATGACAGCAAGGCAACTGGCATTGTTTATAAGGGAATGAAGATGGAAACCTCCATATTTGTACCATGTCAGGTTTTCTTTAAAGTGAACCCGAGCCTCCACATCCCTCTCACCTTGGGTTGGGGGTGGAAAGAGAAAGTTGGCAGGCACACAGATGGATCAACTACAGTAAAGAGGCACAATGGGTTGATTCACTATAACAAATAGCTTGCCTTATCAGAGTTAACATGCCTTATTAGAGTTAACATGCCTTATCACAGTTAATGTGCCTTATTCGAGGCCCAATAGGCTGCCTGTCACTTGACAGGAAACTTGACAGGCAGCCTAATGGGCCAATCAAAGTGCGGAGATAATGTCCTTTAACTACCTGAAGACCGCTCCATGCCAATTGGCGTGGACGCGGCGGCAGCCCCAGGACCGCTGAACACCAATCGGCATGCAGTAGTGGGGATGGAGTTTGCAGGGGATCACATGCGCCAATGCGTGTGCATCCCTGCTTGAATGGCGGAGCTCCGCTCCGTCATCATGGCTGGTGAGGGGGAGGACGGGAGGGAGGGTTACAAAATTAATTTTAAAAAAAGCATATTTATTTTATTTTTTTCAAAACATTTTTATTAAGGTTTTCAGCAGATTTTTTTCCAAGGAACAGTGGAACTATATAAACCCATTCACATTGCTTATAAGATTATCGAGAAGACAGAAGCTCCAAAGTCCCTCACCCTTCCCACCCTAGCCCCCCCCCCCCCCACACACACCGTCTAGAGCCCCTCCCAAGGATGCACTATGTCACAATTTCTGTTCTGGTCTAATAGTTAGATAGCCTAGTGCTTTAATGCCATAGCGAGCTTAGTTCTGAGTCTTAAGTTGCCCTAGTGTACCTCCAATGTTTTCCAGGCAGTACCAGGAGGTATAAATGAAGTCTCTCATTAGAGCAGTAATCTGTTGAGAATTGAACCGGTGTAAGATAAAGTTCCTCCAAATCTTGAAAAAGGCTGTAGTTTTCAGCTCCTTGGATTGAAGAGTGTTAAGTCTTTCCATATTAAAGATGTACTAGAGTTCTTGCTTCAAGACTGCTAGATCTGGAGGAGAAGGGTCAAGCCATTTACATAAGATCGCTCTTCTGGCTGCTATCATTATAATATGGGACAAATGAGAGGGGCATTCCTGTGGTGGTTTGGAGGAAGTAGAAAAATAGTTAAAGAGCATTAGCATTCGTGATTTTGTTAGTTTCTTTTTGCAAACTTTATTTGTATAATTAAGGACCTTGTCCCAAAATATCTGGATTTTAGGACATTCCCACATGCAGTGAATAAGATCAGCACTGATTAAAGAGCACTTTGGACAGTATAGATTATAACCAGGTGTGCGGTATTTTGTATTTAATATTAAAAGCATGCTTGCCTTTATGTATGAAAAGCAGATGAGAAGATCTCCACTATTCATCCCGGGTGATTTTCCTAACCATCATATTGCCTTCCAGAATTTGTGTCCCTACTTCCTTCTCGTTTAGTATTTGTTCCCATTTTTTCATGGCATTGGAAGCTATGCTAAAGTTTGACAGACCCCTGATAGCTGCATATAGTTCAGCCAGAGACATGTGCTTAACAGTTGGTTTTAGTATGTTATCAAATTTTGTAGGAGTCATTATAGATGATTCTGAGTGAAGATTTGCAGCAACCATGGATCTGATCTGAGCATATGTTAAGAAGTCGCCGGGTGGTAAATCAAATTTTTGCCTCAAATCAACAAAATAAATCCATTTCCCTTCTCTGATGTTGAACATGTGGCCCAGCGATTTGAGTCCTTTTTCTTCCCAACTGGAAAATGTTTTTTGAGGGATTCTAGGAGGGAAGTCAGGATTGCCCCAGATTGGGAGATATTTAGATATTTTATAAGGAAGAAGACATTTCATTCTGACAGCTTTCCATGCTGCAATGGTATCTCTGAAAATAGAGCTGTGCTTTAATCTCAAGGGGAAGTTCTTAAGAGAAGCATGGAGGAGTCCAGTTAGTGTCCAGGGGAGTGCTTGTTCCTGCTCTAGTTTCGTGTGTGAGTATTGTACACTGGAGGTAACCCAGTCATGGGAGTGTCGAAGCATAGCTGCTAAATTATATTGTCTGATGGAGGGAAGATTTAGTCCACCTAGTAGTTTTGGCACAGACAGTTTAGCTCTAGAGACCCTAGGTTTCTTTGTTTTCCAGATACATTTTGACCATGCTGAATTAAGTGCCATTACATCTTCATGTTTCAGGAGGAGTGGGACCATCTGCGTAGGATACAAAAGTTTCCCCATAGAAATCATTTTTATCGGGGCTACTTGACCCGCAAAGCCTATAGGAAAGTTTTGCCATTTCTCTAATTGGGCTATAATGTTTTGGATTAGTGGGGTGAAATTAAGAGAGTAAGCATATTTACTTAAAAAAATATTTGCTTAAAAAAATAAACAATGGGGGAGCGATCAGACCCCACCAACAGAGCTCGGGGGGGGGGGGAATCACTTGTGTGCTGAGTTGTATGGCCCTGTATCGGGGCCTTAAAGCTACAGTGGCCTATATACAGAAAAATGGCCTGGTCTGTGGTGGGGTTTAACACTGCGGTCCTCAAGTGGTTAAAGTGATTGGACCCGCAGGGGCTCAGGGCAGGCTGAGTGGAACTCTTGTCATTGCCAATTAGCAGGCATAAGTTTGTAGCACATGCTATGCTACTCTGATAAGGCATGATAGGTCTGATAAGGCATGTTAATTCTGAAAAGGAATGTTAATGCTGATAAAGCATGTTATCTTTGATAAGGCATGTTAACTTGGATAAGGCACACTATTTGTTATAGCGAGTCAACCACAATGCTTCATATATAATCAAAAGAACTGTAAATGTGAGCTTGTTGGCACTACTGAAACTTTGTATTGCTAAATAAAGTGCAAGTGCATTTACAGATCCGACATAAATACAAAGTAGATGCAATACTTTTGGTGGTGTTGGTGGGGATGCTGGGTGGTGGCAGTAGGCTGTGAACAAAACTGTCACTTATGAATATTATTGTGTCATGGGGAACCCAGGCAAGTGTGAGAAGTGTAATACCCTCATTGACACAATACAAGTTGCCAGTAGTGCCAATATAACACTTCTTAACACCCCCATAGCAATCATGGCCAGTATAACAACCCTCCTCCTCATAGCAACAAGTATGGCTACTATATTATGCCTCCCCATAACACATGCCGCCATTATACCCCCCCCCCCTTCCTATGGCAAGTGTTGCTACTGGCTAGTATACTCCCCTTCCTCAAGTGTAGCCAGTATACCTTCCTTCCCCCTCATAGTAAGTGTAACACCTCTTCCCCTAGAAATTATGGCTTGTATACCAACCCCTTTCCCGCCATAGAAGTGCAGCCAGTTTACCCTACCCTTAAAACAAGTTTTTTTGTTTTTTGTGGTGTGCAGTGTCCGGTGGATTTATTTGCCTTGGGACGTTGCCACTAGCGGAGCCTGGGCGTTGGCCGGGTGCTTTGCACCTGTTGAGCTGGTTGGCACAGCCCGGTTGGTCGGGGTGGTTGGGATGCTTTGGCACAGTTTGGAGTTTATGGAGTGGTGTGGAGCTTTTGGATTGTCCCACTGTGGAAGTTTGTGGAGGGTGTGGATGGTTTTGGGCTGGACGCTTTCTGCTCGGATGTGGGTGGGGTCTGTTCGTTGTTTGTTTATTTATCTATTTATTTTTCCTTCTCTGTGGTGCCTCTTGTGCATCGCCCTGTAGTCTCCCTGTGGGCGCCTGTATCTGTTACTGTCCGGAAGCAGCTTGCTGGCTGGTAGGAGGTGACTTAAGGTCGGGGTTGCCGGGGAGGGGGTGATTGGGGACAGCGTTGAATGGGTGTGTGGATATGTAGTGCACTATTTTTTTTTTTTAATATACAGCATAATCACTGTATCACCTCATGTTGGCTGTTATTATTGGTATTTTCTTTTGATTATCATTAATAAAATTAAACTCTTCAAACTGTGATGCAAACTTTACCCGACATGAGGACTAGCACTGCTGCGAAGCCTTACAATCAGTCGGGATATACCCTGTAGGTATGCTGAGTTTGAGAAAAAAAAAACCAACAGGTTTAACATCCCTTCCCATAGCAATTATGATCAGTATAAAACCCTTCCTTCCAACAGCAGGTGTGGCTGGTATAACACCCCAACCCATTAGCAAGTGTGGCTACTAGTATAACACCCCCACCACTTCAAGCAAGTGTGTGCAATATAACACCCATTTCCATAGCAAGTGTGACCAGTAAAAAAACCTCTTTTCATAACAGTTATAGCCTGTATAACCAGCTTTCTTCCCACAGCAAGTATGGCTGTGTTATACCCCTACTCCAAAACATTACACCCAAAATTATTCTCTAGACACCCCTACTACTTAACCCTCCTGGCGGTTTGCGAAAAATCCGCCAGGGGGCAGCAAATACTTTTTTAATTTTTTTTTTCTTTTTCATGTAGCGAGACAATGTCTCGTTACATGATAGCCGCTGCTCAGCGGCATACCCCCAGCCCCTCCGATCGCCGGAGGCGATCGGAGATCAGGAGATCCCGTTCAAAGAACGGGATCTCCTGGAGGGCTTCCCCCGTCGCCATGGCGACGGGCAGGATGACGTCACTGACGTCATCGACGTCGTGACGTCAAAGGGGACTCCGATCGACCCAACAGCGCTGCCTGGCACTGATTGGCCAGGCAGCGCACGGGGTCTGGGGGCGGGCGCGGCGCAACGAATAGCGGCGGAGCAGCGGGTAGCGGCGGCGATCGCATTGCACACGTAGCTAGCAAAGTGCTAGCTGCGTGTGGCAGAAAAAAAAATATGCAAATCGGCCCAGCGGGGCCTGAGCGGCGCCTTCCGGCAGCATAGCCCGAGCTCAGCTCGTGCTTACCGCCAGGAAGGTTAAGAGTACGGTAAAGAATCCACTACCTGCTTCAAGTACTGGGTCAGACCTCTTTTTCTATTCACTGCAGCCCAGTGCTGTGCTACATATCCCTGTAGGTGTTTCTGCACTATTCTGCATATTAGAGATTGAGGAAGAGAGGAGAACCCCCTTACTCTCTACCTTCCCTGTGGTCACAAGCATTACAGATACTACTGCTACCATGGGTGGCACTACACTGGGGCATGCTGGGGCACTGGTACACCCTGGGAATCATTATGCCCCCGATTGATAATAATCCTGATTCAAAAATGCCTGTCTGTAAAATGCAAGCTCTAGTCACCGACACTGTTTAGTTACTAAGATACGAATTACACACAGAGTGTTTTTCTCCCATCTGCCTCTTCCCCCTCCCCTTGCTTGTAGACTCATAAGACACCTGCTGGGGGCTGGAATGATTTGTCTTTGATCAGTCCACACAGGAGCAGCTTGCTAGCAATTAAGGATTAAAGCATGCCAGCAAACTAGCCAAGTACATCTGTAGGTAACTTTTCAATAATAGCTCCTTCATTTTGGACAATCTGCTATCTCAAAATCCTCCGTTTGTGATGTTTACATTTGGTTCCTATCATTGCTGAACTAGTTAGCCTTAATCTTATCATCTGAGTTAGGTAAAACATATCTAAAGGTTGCCATACAAACAATCATTTTGATCATACAAATGGGCCCCACCAGCCAGCCATTGTGCCCCCTTAGTTCCCCCAAAAATATGAAGCTGGGGCCGCCACTAATTGCTACACCCCTGGAGGTGAGGCTTGCTGTTGAGATGTGCAGCAAACTTATTAAAGCACATTATAAAACATAACTTGATTATTTTCTCCTATTATTTTTTTAGCTAAATTGAATTGTAGCGTTATCTTATTTTGATGTGTATCTCAATCTCACTTCACTTTCTAGAGATGACTAGCAGACCCCCGGCCTCCGGTAAGAGATTGTCTCTGTTTTATTTGTTATGGAAACTGAGGGG
This sequence comes from Hyperolius riggenbachi, assembly GCF_040937935.1. Lineage (NCBI taxonomy): Eukaryota > Metazoa > Chordata > Amphibia > Anura > Hyperoliidae > Hyperolius > Hyperolius riggenbachi. The sequence goes on from NC_090652.1 coordinate 66,157,113, forward strand.
AAGAGTGACGTCTTGTAACACATTGAATTCCAGAAGCTCTTTCTTGGACTTAAAGTAGCGTCTTAACTTACAAAATGTAGTTTGGACACAAAGATTCAACCTCATTCTTTTTTGTGTTAGAGATACTGTAAATGGTTTCAGTTCCCGCTATGTCTGGAGTGGATTTGCACAATACATGCCTTTAATTGACCATGTCTAATGAGAACTGTAATGGAAATAAGGTACAGTAGACAGGCTGCCATACACTGGTCGATAGCCACCGGATTGACTAAAGGATAGATCCCTCTCTGATTGAATCTGATCAGAGAGGAATCAAATTCAGCATGAAAACGATTCACAACCTGTGGAGCTGCTGCTGCCACCTGCTTGTCGCCCCCAAGCCTTCCTGCTTTCCTACTCCCCCGGCTAGCAGCAATGATATTACCTGTCTGCTGGCGAAAATCCTCTGGTCCGTGCTTTCCCTTTCTCCGCCTGGCCTTCTCTGTCTCCTCTTTACTTCCTGTCCCGTCCTGTGACAATCAAAAGTTCCAACAGTAAAGGGTGCTCTACTGTTTGAACTTCACCTTCTCACAGGATGGGACAGGAAGTGAAGAGGACAGGGACAGTAGGGACCCGGGGACTCACACCAACAGACAGGTGAAATTATAGCCAAATAGAACGCTGCTAACAATGCGCTCCCGACCCGCCGGCGATCAAGCAACATTTTCTACCTGGACAGATTGACTAAATCGATTGATTTCGGATGGAAATCGGTCGACCGGTCAACATTTGCATTAACGATTTCACAGGACATTCAATCACATCTTCACAGGAGATTCAATCCCATATATCGAAGGGAAATCAACTTAGTGTATGGGTACCTTTAGTCTCCATCTTCTAAAGGATTTGTTCACCACTTTTGTTGTCCAGAATTACATTTAGGCCAGTTTTACACATAAATGTGCATTTGAGGTGGGGTTCCCTCCCACCCGCCCGGTTGCATTGCATCAAACGCACAAAACCATATTCATATGACCCTGCGTTTGGCCTTGCATTGCTGTTGTGTTATCCTGCGGTGAAACAAGGTAACAGAACACAGGTTTACAATGCAAGTGTAAAGACGGCCAGAGGGCTGTGAAGAGGAAACATTCAGACAGTGTCCTGCATGTTCTATTTATCTGGTAAAAGTGACACAACTCTTTTATCCAGGGTTGCTTGCCAGAGATCGCAAATTCAAATTTACCCGTGATCACGGGTAGATTTTCCTGATTGCAGAACTTGAATTCAAATTTGAAGAGCGATACTGCTCCCGAATTCAAATTTGAATGAACCTGAATAGTCAGGCAAAGAAAGATATCCCGCTGCACCATGGGTGGGTAAAAAATTTTCCTTCAATTTTATTAGCACATCAGTAGAACAAAAAGGCTGACGCGTATCGGAGCTCAAGGCTCCTTAATCCTTGGCTATGATTAAGGAGCCTTGAGCTCCGATACGCGTCAGCCTTTTTGTTCTACTGATGTGCTAATAAAATTGAAGGAAAATGTTTTACCCACCCATGGTGCAGCGGGATATCTTTCTTTGCCTGAATGTTCGAGACCCTTGATCCCTGCTCCTTTGGGTTATGCATTGGTGGTTGCAGCGATTCCACTCCTCCATTTGTTTACCTGAATAGTCACTCTCAAATTCGGCCATGATCACGGGTGTTAACGCGTGATCACGAATTCAGCTTCGGTATCCAGGGGATGACGTCATTGGGCCGATCAGAAGGCCCCCAGCCGAGGCCCTAGCAACCAATCAGAGGAGGGGAGCCTGTCCCTCCCCTCCTCTATATAAGGCTAGTGTAAGGTCTGTGTGCAGGCTAGGGCCTGCTAGCCTAGGGTAGCCTTAGCCTACTAGCTAAGTTAGGTTAGGGATTATAGTTAGTTGTGTACTAGTACTATTTTAGTTAATTTGTACTGTTAGTCTGTGAGTTGATTAGCTTCAGTACTGTGTTAGTTACTGTACAGGCCAGCATCTGTTGTGATCTGTGACTGGCTGCATGTCGTCTGCCCGACCCTATTGATTGCATCTATGTGTGACAGACTTTTACTGTCACTGTCTGTCACACGAGTTAGTTATCGACTACTGTATACAATACTTTTAGGGATTATAGTTAGTAGTAGTTGTGTTACCTATGTACTAGTTTACTTAATTTGTACTGCTAGTCTGTGAGTTTATTTAGTGCCGCAGACCCACTTGGAGACCAAACGTTTTCAGGACTACAGTGAGTTTCTGAAGCTAAAGGACAGTGGCGCAGGCAGTGGTCAGAGCCAGACAGCCACTGCACAGACTTCAGCAGCAGCAGCAGCAGCATCCAACCCTCCTGCTCATCCCGCATCAGCAGCAGGAGCACAGAAACTCACTGCTCCCCCCCAGGGCAGCTAGTCCTCAGTGGCCTCATCTGCTCCCTCCACAGTCGCCTCCTCATCCTCCCATGCAGGCAAACACCACCAGACCCTTCTCAGCGAGTTCTTTCCCGGTGTGACCGAGGTTCTGCCTCCCACCAACAGGCACATCTAGGTGCTGAATGGGTTTATTGCCTGGGCCATGTGCCCCCAGTTCCTGCTATGCTCCTTTGTGCAGGAGGGGAGTGACATGAGAATGCTCCTACAGTACGAGATCCCGGAGTGGCAAATCCCAAGCCGCCACTACTTCTCCCGCATGGTTCGCTTTGCTTTGGCGAACGTGGGCCGCTTCCTTGATCACGCCATGAGTAAGTGGATCCACGTCACCATGGATTCATGGAGCAGCCATTTTGGGACACACCACTACCTGTCCTTCACGGCCCACTGGGTCAGCCTGGTGGAATGCGCCAACGAGGAAGCAGCAGGTCCATCCTCGGGCACATCAGCGGCACCACACATCCTCGGGCACACGCGGGGTCAGGGAGAAGCAGCAGCTCTCGCCACCAAGTGACCCCGCCTAAACAGCAGCGTGAAGGCCCGTCATTGCCAAGCGCTGCTGGAGATGAGAAGCCTGGGAAAGAACAGTCTCATGGCAGCCAACGTGCTCCGCTACCTGAGGGAGCAGAAGACATGACTGACCCCCAGAGGCCTCAGAGTTGGATCGGGGGTGTCTGACAATGCAGCCAACCTGCTGGCTGCCATCACCAGGGGACACTTGACCCACGTCCCCTGCTTGGCCCACGTCCGGAACCTGGTGGTGCAGAAGTTCCTGCCCCCCACCAGGGGATGGACAATCTGTTGGAAGCGGCTCAGAAAATTGTGCTCACTTTCCACCGATCAGCCACTTCCACAGCAAACCTGGCCGACATGCAACAGCTTGAGGGCCTGCTATGACACTGCCTTGTCATCGATGTGCCAACTCGCTGGAATTCCACCCTGGCAATGTTGGAGCGGTTGGTTGAGCAGAGGAGGGCTTTCAACTGCCACATCATTGAAGGCACTTTCTCCGGCACCACCAAACTCCAGCTCCTCTCCAATGCACAGTGGGGGCAGGTGCAGCAAGTCTGCTTAGTGTTGGCTCCCTTGCTGCAGGTAACCAACCTGGTCAGCGAGGAACGAGCATCCCTCTGCCAGTGGGTGCCCTTTGTTTGTCTGCTGGACAGGGCACTTTGTGATCTGCTGGATGTGGGAGAAAAGGCCCTGAACAGCAGCCACCTGTGCAGTCCACTTGTGCGCAGGATTTTGAGTTGTTGGAGGAGGAGGGGTTGGAGGTCCTGGACATTGCTGTTAAGGGGGAACAGCGGAGCACAGCTGCAGTGGTGCGAGGGTGGAGAGAGGAGGAAGAGGCTCAGGGGCCAGAGGAGGAGGAGGACAGCGAACTTGAGGCCACTGACCCTGATGTCTCTGCTGGACAGTCCACCCTGTTCCCCATGGCAGCACACATGCTGCAGTGCCTGCGCACAGACCCCAGGGAGGACGTCTGCATCAGCATGATCCTTCCTGGACCCACGGCTGAAGGGGAAAGTGGCTCAGTTCCTGCCTGCTGGAGACCCTGAGCAGTGAACAAGGGAGTTGCAGAAGATACTTGTTCAGCGATTGGAGGAAGCCTTACCCCAGCCTTCCACCCCCTCTATCCCTGTCCAGCCAGAACAGCAGCTGGTGCCTGCAGCCAGCAGCAGCAGCAGCATCAGGCGCCCAGGAGACCTGCTGTCCTTGACAAAGGCACTCTACATGACGGTAGAGCAGTCAAGAGAGGAGGTGCATGCAGCAGCATCCTCCTCTCAAAGTCAAAGCCAGTGCCTGACCCGGATAGTGGCCGACTACATGGGGTCCTTCAGTGGGCTTGACACCGGCGAAGAGCCTGTGGACCCCTTGGAGTACTGGGTTGAGCGCTTACAGATCCAGAGTGAGCTTGCGCAGTACGCCCTGGAAGTCCTGTCTTGCCCCCTTCCAGCGTGCTTTCCGAGAGGTACTTCAGTGCGGCCGGTGGCGTGATCACGGAGAAGCGCTCACGTCTGTCCCCAGAGTCCATGGACAGACTCACATTTTTGAAGATCAACCAGGCCTGGATTGAAGGCACGTTCCAGGCACCTGTTGTCAGCAAGAGGAGTACATGAGGTGCCTAGGAAAAAAAATTTCACAACTTAAACCTTCAGTCCCCTGCTAATTTGGCCTGGTTTTTCTGTAGGTGCTGTGGTACCACCGCTAGGTACCATGGCCCATTACATTGCCTGCTGCCAAACGTCACTCCTCCTCCTCATGCTGCTGTTGTATTTAACCTCCTGCTGTCTATGTTCCCACCGCCAGGGTCCACAGAATTATGCGCTGCTGCCATGCTGCCATGCCACTACAATAGCTACATTTTGTGGTAAAAAAAAAAAAAATATTCTGAGGTGTCTGGGTTGAAAACTGTGCTGTCCCAGTTGTGTATTGGACACAATGTGGGCTTCACGACTGCTGTTTGGACCTCCTGCTGTTAGAGTTTATTTACAGCCGTGGTACCAATGCTAGGTGCCATGGCCCGTTACATTGCCTGCTGCCAAATGTCACTCCTCCTCCTCATGCTGCTGCTGTATTTAACCTCCTGCTGTCTGTGTTCCCGCCGCCAGGGTCCACAGAATTATGTGCTGCTGCCATGTGCCACTAGCTATTATGCCTCTACAATAGCTACATTTTGTTGTAAAAAAAAAAAAAAAACATTATGAGGTGTTGAAAACTGTGCTGTCCCAGTTGTGTATTGTATACAAAAAAGATAAAAGTAGAGGCGCTCCACACGATTGCTGATAGAAAACTTCTTGACAACCACCTCCGCTGGCGTGACCAGGATAGATCCTCTTCACCTTTCAATAGCCAGTCATACAATGTCACAGCGCCAGGTATTATATTGTCTCAAGCAAACAGGCAATCCAATCCAATTCCAGAGATATATTAGATCTGCATACTTCCTGTGTGACTCATTTCACCAAAACAGAGAAGCAGAAGAAGATTTCTCTCAGTGGATATCAATAAAGTGTTTATTCTACCATACATGGCACATAAAATGAAGATATCAGAATCACTTACATCAGGAGGGTCCTATGCCAATATAGGACCCCCTCTGGACTTATCGCTTCCCACCCTTTTGGTACTACAGGACACGGAAAAACGATCACTGCTGCCCAGCCCGCTCTCGTCCCGACTAGTTTCGGCCTTCCGCCGTCATCAGGGGATACGAGAGCGAGCAGGCTAGGGCACATCTATAAGAGTAGGAGCATAATTACCTGTCCCGTGTCTAGCTACTGTCACCGCCCGGAGCGCCCGAACACGCTGAAAGTCACTTCCGGTCGGCGGCCATACTCCATCCGGTTGCGTCAATGGAGCGCATACGCATTCCACCCATACACAATAAGAAACAATGCGGAAATAACGTCGCATGGTATACGTAAACCGACGCTTAATGCGTGATTAAATACGGGTGACAGCAGCGTGGTGACTATGGTCATAGAACAGTATGCTCATATGGTTAAAAACATTAAATGCATACCATAAAATAGAAATAACCTTCAAAGTAAAAACATCAATTAATTCATCTTAAAAAATAAACAACATGCAATTAAAAACAAGGGTCTATACTCCCAGCAGAGGCTTTAGCGCCATCTAATGTCCACATCTAATATTGCACCTTATCCCAGAAAACTTTATATAATCATATTTGCACCTAAAATGCTATAGGATATAACTCACACTCAATCATCTATTACAATTACGAAAAGATTACAGAGATATTATTGCACGCTAAATGACGCTATCCCACAATACAGCACAGCATATATGTTATATAAAAAAATATATAAAAAACAGTAATAATAAAATAAATTTACAATAAATCCTACCTTTCACATTTCATATCGGATATTCACATATGTCAAGAATTAGCTAGAAAACAGTTAAGGTTAAAATCAATATTAAGACCAGTTGGATACATACAGTTTAATTTTATGATCCAGTTAATTTCTGACTTTACTAGATCCCTATCTTGATTACTACCCCGCCAGTTCTTTGTTACTTGATCGATAGCAGAATACACAAGACCTTTGGGGTTGCAGTTATGCTGTTCCTTAGACACAGTGCGCAGACACTGAATGGTCCATATATCCATTCCTAATGTTATTAACATGTTCGTACAGTCTCTCCCTGAGTGCCCTCGTGGTCAAACCCACATACTGTAGGCCACAAGGGCACTCAAGGAGATATATCACCATCCTAGATTCACAGTTTAGGAATGTCTTAATCCCGAATATTTCTCCACTTTTATTGTTCCTAAAGGAGGTCGTTTTTCATGCCACCTTAGTACAGTGTCTGCACGCATAGCAATTACCACATTTATAAAAGCCAGTAAAATTCCCCAGACGTCCTGAAGCTTGTATAGGAACATCTATTGCACTTTTAGTGATGATATTTTTTAAGATGGGTGCCCTCCTATACGTTACAGTGGGATTATCTGGTAGAATGTTGGCCAGTTCCAGATCTGCCATTAAAACATGCCAGTGTTTTTTTAGGATATTTTTATTGTTTATTGTGTATTGGACACAATGTGGGCTTCACAACTGCTGTCTGGAACCTCCTGCTCTTAGTGTTTATTTACAGCCGTGGTACCAATGCGAGGTGCCGTGGCCCATTACATTGCCTGCTGCCACACGTCACTCCTCCCCATGCTGCTGCTGTATTTAACCTCCTGCTGTCTGTGTTCCCACCACCAGGGTCCACAGAATTATGCGCTGCTGCCATGCGCCACTAGCTATTACGCCACTACAATAGCTACATTGTGTTGTAAAAAAAAACATTCTGAGGTTTCTGGGTTGAAAACTGTGCGGTCCCAGTTGTGTATTGGACACAATGTGGGCTTCATGACTGCAGTCTGGAACCTCCTGCTGTTGGTGTTTATTTACAGCCTTGGTACCAACGCTAGGTGCAATGGCCCGTTACATTGCCTGCTGCCAAACGTCAATCCTCCTCCTCCTGCTGCTGCTGTATTTCACCTCCTGCTGTCTGTGTTCCCACCGCCAGGGTCCACAGAATTATGCGCTGCTGCCATGCACCACTAGCTATTACGCCACTACAATAGCTACATTTTGTTGTAAAAAATTCTGAGGTGTCAGGGTTGAAAACTGTGCTGTCCCTGTTGTGTATTGGACACAATGTGGGCTTCACAACTGCTGTCCAGAACCTCCTGCTGTATGGTGTTTATTATTACAGCCGTGGTACCAACGCTAGGTGCCATGGCCTGTTACATTGCCTGCTGCCACATGTCACTCCTCCTCCTGCTGCTGCATTTAACCTCCTGCTGTCTTTTTTCCCGCCGCCAGGGTTCACATAATTATGCACTGCTGCCATGCGCCTCTAGCTATTACGCCACAAATTTAGCTATGCTGTTGAAAAAAAAATTACAACAGTTGAGTTCTGTAAGTGAAAAACATTAAGTTGGGTACAAGAGGAAGAATATAAACACACACAACACAAAAAAAAAAGATGGTGGTGAAGAAGAAGAAGAAGAAGAAGAAGAAGAGGAATAACCAGGTGAAGAAGAAGAAGAAGAATAACCGGGTGAAGAAGAAGAAGATGAAGAAGAACCAGGTGAAGAAGAAGAAGAACAACAAGAAGAAAAAGAAGAAGAAGAACCAGGTGAAGAAAAAGAAGAAAAAGAAGAAGAAGAAAAAGAAGAAGAAGAAGAACCAGGTGAAGAAAAAGAAGAAAAAGAAGAAAAAGAAGAAGAACCAGGTGAAGAAAAAAAAGAAGAACCAGGTGAAGAAGAAGAAGAACCAAGTGAAGAAACAGAAGAAGAAGAAGAAGAAGAAGAAGAAGAAATGTTTTCCATCAATTTTTTTTTAATTACACCTATTTAATTGTGATTTCTCTTTAAAAAAAAATGCTTTAAGGCCATCCAAATTCGTGATCACGACTATTACCTGAATTCAATTACCGATCACGACTCAAATTTGAATCAAATTTTATGGTCGTGAATCCAAATTTGACCCGGGCTCGATTTTGAATGTACGCGATTCGAATTTGGGTACATTCGAGCATGACTGGTTTTATCTCCTTTTAAACCATGTACTGTAGATGTTGTATTACAAACAAAAAAGATACTATAGCTGTACTTTAAACACAGTGGCGTAGCAATAGGGGATGCAAAGGTTACGACTGCACTGGGGCCCCTGGACCAGAGGGGGCCACTAGGGATTCTCCTTCATTCATCTTATTAGCTTTTAATTGATGCTATGTTGTTAATGAATACTTCTACTGTATATGTGCATTGCATAGTGGTAATCCTTAACAAACAGTTTCCTCACCGTAAACACACCTTTCTGACACTGCAGCTGTCCTTGTTTGGTTTGGAGCATCATATCAATAGAGTGTTTGGGCCCCATGTAAAACTCGCACCGGGGCCCTAAGCTCCTTAGTTACGCCACTGCTTAAACATAAAGCTGTTTTGGGATATATGCCCAATACAAGGTAAGTTTCTGTATGGGTCCTATAGGGAGTGAGGCTCAAATCAGGTAATTTAGGTACAGGGAGGTGTACAGTTATATTAGCCACTGATGCAGTCTGAAATGTAAAGTTGTGTGACATAGATAGAGTAACATCATGGGACCCACAGGAGTCCAGAGGCTTGCTTTTTGCCTTTTCACATCATCTTAAAGAGAATCTGTACTCTAAAATTCGTACAATAAAAAGCATACCATTCTAATCATTATGTTCTCCTGGGTCCCTCTGTGCTGGTTCTGCCACTCCCTGCTGCAATCCTGGCTTGTAATTGCCAGTTTTAGGCAGTGTTTACAAACAAAAGACATGGCTGCTAACCAGAGTGTATTAGGCTGAGAGGAGCTAAGTCTGGGACTCACACAGAGCCTGGAGGGGGCGTGGAGAGGGTGTGTATAGCTTCTATTCTATCACAAGAAGAGCAGCACATTCCTGCCTAAGTGCTTGAGCCCGACAAAGCCGTCAGAGGGAAGAAGATCTATATATATAATAGGCTAAGTGCCTCAACCTTCAAGCAAGAAGAAGAAGTATCGCCCTGCCCCCAGGGGCGGTCCAAGCAAGAAAAAGCTAAACAATGCATTCCAGTGGTTCTGGAGGTGTGTTTAGCTTCTAAGGGCAACAATGGTTAATTTGGATACATTCAGCAGTGATGCATTGGGAGACATCTCAAGATCACTCCAACCTGAATTATCGCAATTTTTGTCTGCTCCAAGAAAGCAAACTTTTGTTTTCCATAGCATTTTAGTAAGGGGAATTTTAGGACCATTGTAGCCCCTCCCTCACACACTCCAATGAGTTCTGGGTCACCATGAACTTGCTGGTTAGTCTGCACCTCTCGGTGTTACAAGCCCTACTCCATAGAACCAAATTAATCCATGCCATGCACTGATGAGGATCAAATAATCCGAAACAGTCTGTATGCATGTTGGATTATTATGGCTCTGTACAAATTAACAAGCTGACACATTATTGCATTCCAGCAGTTCTGGAGGTGTGTTTAGCTTTTATAGGCAACAATGGCTACTTCGCATATATTCAGCAGTAAGGCACTGGGAGAAATCTCAAGCTCACTCCAACCTGAATTATTGCAAATCTATCTTCTATATATATATATATATATATATATATATATATATATATATATATATATATATATATACAGTAAATATATATAGGCATCAATTCATAAAGCATTACCGCATACGGTAATGCTGAAAGCAGCAGACTTTCCCGAGCACTTAGCAATGTGTCTATTCATAAAGGCTGTTACCACATGAAAAGCTACAATTATCGACCAGGGAGATAAATTACTGACTTGGCTGCAGTTACCTCCAACACGTCAGTAAATTGTCAGCAAATGTCAATTCATAAAGCCTTCAACAAGCGGTAAGCCTGACGATAGTTACCGACACCTCTGGTGAGGTGTTAATGCAAAGTGCAGGGAGCCGAAGTCTGTGTGAGTCATCTGAGCAGAGAGCCGTCTGTGTGAGTCATCTGTGCAGGCATCTGTGCAGGCAGGGAACGTCTGTGTGATGCTGGGTACACACCATGCGTTTTCCCGCTTGATCCGCGGGTCGATCAGGATCGATTCGACTATTTCTGACATGCTCGATTCGGGCTTCGATTGTTTCTGACATCGATTTGCATGTTAAGTATGCAAAATCAATGCCAGGAACGATCAAAGCCCGAATCGAGCATGTCGGAAATACTCAAATCGATCCCGATCGACCTGCGGATCGAGCGGGAAAACGCATAGGACTTGATTCACAAAAGAGCGCTAACTGTTAGCATGGCTGTTTTTGTGTGAATTTTCGCATTTTGCGCACAATTAAACATTTTCACGGAAAAACGTTATCGTTAATTTTCTCGTGAAAACGGTAAAGATTTCGTGCAAAAATTCGCGTTTGCGCGAGAAATCGATAACGATTTTGCGTGGAAACATTTAATTGCATGCAAATGTGAAAATTCACGCGAAAACGTCCATGCTAACAGTTAGCACTCTTTTGTGAATCAAGCCCATGGTGTGTACCCAGCATGAGTCGTCTGTGTAAGTCATCTGTGCGAGTCATCTGTGCAGGCAGGGAAAGTCTGTCTGAGTTGTCTCGGTGAGTTATCTGTGCAGAGAGCTATCTGTGCAAGTAGAGATGAGCCGAAATTTTCGAAATTTCGAACTGCTTTTATTACGAATGCGAAATTTAACATTACGATCCAAATTCGTAATTTCGTAATTAATTTTCAGATCGTAATTTACAATTTCGTAATCGAAATTTCACTCCCGTAATGACGAATTTCGTGTCTCCAACCGAAATTTTACTTTTTCAGGTTTGTAAGGGTTTCTATCCCTCTAGATGCCTAAAATGAATAGCACAGCCAGCCTCCTCCCTCCCTCCCTCTCTCTCTCTCTCTCTCTCTCTCTCTCTCTCTCTCGCTCTCTCTCTCTCTCTCCAGAGATCTGTAGTATTTCAAAACCATACTCACATTCATGACATGTCCAGGGATCAAACCCAGGCCAACCACATGGAAGACAGCTATGCTCACCACCATACCACCAAACACACACTAAATAGACTGCTAACCTAAATCTTACTTGTAGACAGTCATATGAGACACATGCTGGGTGCAGGGCTTTGTGATTGGACCATGGACCATGCGATAGAGTGAGGTGCAAAAATGAAATCATGCCTAGCAGAGGATGGTTTCACAATGCTAAATGTTAGGCTGGCTGTGGTGCAATTGGTTAGTGCGTCTGGCTGGTAACAGCAAGGTTACAGGTTTGATTCCATCCAGGCATGTCTTTTCCTTTTGCGTTCAACAGTTGTCCAAACAGAGCCAACAGAGCCCCAGATAGCCATGTAGAGTTAGGTCACAGCTAGCCTGGCTGTGGTGCAATTGGTTAGTGTGTCTGGCTGGTAACAGCAAGGTTACAGGTTCGATTCCATCCAGGCATGTCTTTTCCTTTTGAGTTCAACAGTTGTCCAAACACCGAGCACAAAGTTTTGCATGCGTAAAGTTTTACGCACGCAAAATACCCCATGGGGTTCAATGGCGCAGCGCGCGCACGCAAAAGGAAAAGACATGCCTGGATGGAATCAAACCTGTAACCTTGCTGTTACCAGCCAGACACACTAACCAATTGCACCACAGCCAGGCTAGCTGTGACCTAACTCTACATGGCTATCTGGGGCTCTGTTGGCTCTGTTTGGACAACTGTTGAACGCAAAAGGAAAAGACATGCCTGGATGGAATTGAACCTGTAACCTTGCTGTTACCAGCCAGACACACTAACCAATTGCACCACAGCCAGCCTAGCATTTAGCACTGTGAAACCATCCTCTGCTAGGCATGATTTCATTTTTGCACCTCACTCTATCGCATGGTCCAATCACAAAGCCCTGCACCCAGCATGTGTCTCATATGACTGTCTACAAGTAAGATTTAGGTTAGCAGTTTATTTAGTGTGTGTTTGGTGGTATGGTGGTGAGCATAGCTGTCTTCCATGTGGTTGGCCTGGGTTTGATCCCTGGACATGTCATGAATGTGAGTATGGTTTTGAAATACTACAAATCTCTGGGAGAGAGAGAGAGAGAGAGAGAGAGAGAGAGAGGAGGAGGAGGAGGAGGAGGAGGAGGAGGAGGAGGAGGAGGAGGAGGAGGAGGAGGAGGAGGAGGAGGAGGAGGAGGAGGAGGATTGGTTGGTTATTCATTTTAGGCATCTAGAGGGATAGAAACCTTTGCAAACTTTAAAATACTAAATTTCGTAATCGTAATTACGAAAATTTGCGTAATTTGCGAAAATTACGAAATTTCGATTACTGCTAAAAGCGTAATTGTAGTAATTTCGCGAAATTTCGGAAATTCGTAATTAGGTCATTACGCTCATCTCTATGTGCAAGTCATCTGTGCAGGGCAAAAGAGAGATATCGCCACACTCCTCTACTGTACCGCTCAATAGGCGGTGGTAATTTACCGACCTTCAACGGCAGCTGGGAAAATCTTTATGAATTAGCACACAGACCAGGAAAATATCAAGTGCTGTATTTTCCCGACAAGATTTTTTTTTATTGCACTGCTTTTTATGAATCGAGGCCATAATAGGCTAAGTGCCTCAACCTTCCAGCAAGAAGAAGAAGTATCACCCTGCCCCCAGAGCCGGGCCAAGCAAGAAGAAAATGTAGTGCCCTGCCCCCAGGGGCAGTCCTACACTTGCCACTGAGCTGGAGGGGGTAGCGGGCAGGAAGGGGGGGTCAGACACCCCCCCCCTTCACCTGGGTCCCCCATCGGCACTCCTCCTCTAGCTTAAGTTCTATTGAAAACAAAAGTTTGCCTTCTTGGAACAGAAAGAATTTGCGAGAATTCAGGTTGGAGTGAGCTTGAGATGTCTCCCAGTGCATCACTGCTGAATATATGCAAATTAGCCATTGTTGCCCTTTGAAGCTAAACACTGCATCCCAGCGGTTCTGGAGGTGTATTTAGCCTCTAAGGGCAACAATGGTTAATTTGCATATATTCAGCAGTGATGCACTGGGAGACATCTCAAGCTCACTCCAACCTAATTTATCGCAAATTCTTTCTGTTCTAAGAAAGCAAACTTTTGTTTTCCATAGCATTTTAGTAAGGGGGCTTTTAAGACCATTGTAGCCCCTCACACACTCCAATGAATTCTGGTTCACCATGAGCTTGCTGGTTAGTCTGTACCTCTCTGTGTTACAAGCCCTACTCCATAGAGCCAAATTAATCCATGCTATGCACTGATTAGGATCAAACAGTCTGTATGCATGTTGGATTGTTATGACACTGTACAAATTAACTAGCTGACACATCATTACAATCCAGCGATTTCAGAGGTTTGTTTTTAGCTTTTAAGGGCAAAAATTATTAATTTGCATGCATCCAGCAGTGATGCACTGGGAGACTTCTCAAGCTCACTCCAACCTGCATTATCACAAATACTTTCTGTTCTAATAAAGCAAACTTTTGTTTTCCATAGCATTTTAATAAGGGGGCTTTTAGGACCATTGTAGCTCCTCACACACTCCAATGAGTTCTGGTTCACCATGAGCTGGCTGGTTAGTCTGTAGCTTAAATTCAGCAGCAGCCACCGCTATTAGTAAGAGGCAGCGGGCGGGGATGACTCTTATGCGTTCCACTGTCGTCACTTCCTACAATGCTGTCCACTTACAATACAGTGGGTGGCATTGCAGGAAGTGACGACAGTGGAACGCTGAAGAGGTGAGGCATCCCCGCCCGCTGCCTCTTACTAATAGCGGCGTTTGCTGCTGAACTTAAGCTAGAGGGCGACCCCCCTCCCCGCCGCAAACTTAAGCTGGAGGGGGAGCGCACATGGGGGACCCAGGTGAGGGAGGGGGGATCCGACCCCTCCCCACTGCTGTGCCCAATACCCCCTTCCTGCCCACTACCCCCTTATGCGGCGTATGTTATGCCGCGGGTCGGCTAGTTAGATTATATAACAGAGATAATACAGCCACTGTGCAACTAGGAAAGGCTGCCGTAAGACAGACCACATTCAAACAGGTATAGGAACTTATAGGATAGAAGAAACAAGGCTGAAAATTTTGTTACAGAGTCTCTTTAAAGGGAACCTAAACCGTAGTCAGTAAAAAGAGTTTAAGTAGGAACACACTAGGCAGAAACACATATGTGTTTTTCATAGCAAATAGTGGGAAAATGCATATGCAATTCTGTCTAGTGTACTTCTACCTTTTCACTTACCGCTTCTATCAGCCCCTTGCAGCTGCCCCCTGCCTGCGCCAGTCCTCAACAATCCTCTGTAAACGAGGATGCATGCGGCCAGGGCCGCACAGGCACAGTGAGAATCAAAACTAAGCAGCGGCCGTGGAACGAGGGATTGTTGAGGAATGGTGCAGGCACAGGACGGCTGCAGGAGGCTGGTAGAAGCCCCACGTAAGTGAAACTCTTTATTTACTAAGTTTTAGGTTCTATTTAAAGACACACTGAAGCAAAAAAAAATGATATAATGATTTGCAAGTGTAGTACAGCTAAGAAATATAACATTAGGAGCATACACATAAGTCTAATATTGTTTCCAATACAGGAGTTAACTGTTATCAATGCAAAAGAGCCACTGAGCTCCACGACTTTCAAAGTCGCAGAGAGCTCTGTCTTCTGAAGATTATTATCTGAAGTGTCTGGCACTGTGTTGTTTTTTTTCTTCTGCGGAGAACAATTCAAAAGTTCACTAGCCTGCTCTGTAAAATCATTTAGTTTGCTGAGTAGTGTGTAAACTGCAAATTTTAGAGAATGATGCAATGTTATAAAAACACTATATAGCTGAAAATAAAAATATGAGAATATTTTCTTTGCTACTAATGTTCTAGTTATTATCTGTACTACACAACCAATTCATTATATCATATTTTTTTTCCGCTTCAGTGTCTCTTTAAAGTGAATCAGAGGTGAAAATAAATTGATGCGATAATCACATGTATCACTCCAGCTACTCCTAAAATTGCCACATTAGATATTCAATGGTTTATTTTTATGTTTAAACATTTACAAAGTACATTTAATGTTTAATTGTCTCGGCTCAATGGTGTCTATCAAGTGTGCCAGAGCTAAAATATATGGACTATTGACCTTTTTTGTTTAAGTCATTCTCTGCAGGGAACATTTTTTGCTGTAATTCTTTACCAGTGAGGGTTAAGGCCCATACACACGTCGGATTTTTCTGAACGACGGGTCGTTTGAACGTCCCGTCGTTCGTACGCGGAATCAGACGTGTGTACAGACTATCGTTCGCGTGATAAGACTGGTTTCCAGCGATCCGCCCGGCGGATCGCTGGAAACCAGTCTTATCACCCGAACGATAGTCTGTACACACGTCGGATTTGACGTGCGAACGACTGAACGACGGAACGTTCAAACGACGGGTCGTTCAGAAAAATCCGACGTGTGTATGGGCCTTTAGGCTTTGATCCAGCAAGTGAGAAACTGTTAGTTGCATACCTGAAGGTTTACTCTTTCAGGCAGGTAAAAAAACAAAAAAAGAAACAAAGATGCAAACAAACACAGCTTAGCTATTAATATGTTTTGCACTGTACATACACATGTCTATCTCATCATGTCACATGTTACCTCAGGTACACTTTACTTATAAAATACAGTTAGGGCTCGTTCACATTAGAGGCATTTTTGGCCTTTTTTCAAGCGCATGCGATTTTTAAAATTGCCCCCAAAACACTTGTGCAATGAATGTCTATGAGAAGGTTCATATCAGCGCGGTTCGTGCGCTGCGCATTCAGCAAATGGGTCCCTGGACCATTTTAGGGGCCATTTTGCTATAATGGAAGGTATAGGAAGAGCACTTAACGCTCAAAAAATTGCTTTGTGGGGCAATTGCGTTCGCGTTTTAAAGAATAAATACTTTAGGCTTTATTCACAAAGCAGTGCTAACCTAGTTAGCATGCCTAAAGGCTTTTCACCAGCGTGCTAACTGTTAGCACTGCTTTGTGAATCAAGCCCCTTGTATTTATTATTTTCTGGATCAAAGAGTTCACTTCCTGACTTCCTGTGTCAGGGAGTGAATTAAGAAAAAAGAAAACGCTCAGGAAAAGCACTTAGAAAAGCGCTTTTCACAAAAACGGAACACGCAACCAAGCGCAAGGAATTGAAAAAAATACACGAGCGACAAAAACACCCCAATGCGAACGCTAACACGAACGGAACGTGATATGAACGAGCCCTTAACCACTTGCCGACCGCCTACTTCATATTGGCGGCGGCAAAGTGGCAGCCCCAGGACCACGTAACGCAGATTGGCGTCAGGTCCTGGGGCACTCTCTGGCCGGGGATCGCGCGCTGGGATGCGCGCGCATCCACCGGCAATAGGCTCCGCCCACCCGCGACGTCAACCCGCCGGCCAATCGGAAGCGCCGGCGGGTTGTTAACCCCGCGATCGCCGCTACAAAGTGTATAATACACTTTGTAATGTATACAAAGTGTATTATACAGGCTGCCTCCTGCCCTGGTGGTCCCAGTGTCCGAGGGACCACCAGGGCAGGCTGCAGCCACCCTAGTCTGCACCCAAACACACTGATCTGCCCCCCCCTGCCCCCTGATCGCCCACAGTACCCCTCAGACCCCCCCCTGCCCACCCCCCAGACCACCATTTGCACACAATCACCCCCCTAATCACCCATCAATCACTCCCTGTCGCTATCTGTCAACGCTATTTTTTTTTTAGTCCCTAAACTGCCCCCTGCTCCCTCCTGATCACCCCCCCACCCCTCAGATTCTCCCCAGACCCCCCCAGACCCTCCCCCCCCCCTGCGTACTGTATGCATCTATCCCCCCTGATCAACTGTCAATCACCTGTCAATCACCTGTCAATCACCTGTCAATCACCCGTCAATCACCCCCTGTCACTGCCACCCATCAATCAGCCCCTAACCTGCCCCTTGCGGGCAATCTGATCACCCACCCACACCAATAGATCGCCCGCAGATCCGACATCAGATCACCTCCCAAATCCATCGTTTACATCTATTCTCTCCTCTAAACACCCACTAATTACCCATCAATCACCCATCAATCACCCCCTATCACCACCTGTCACTGTTACCCATCAGATTAGACCCTTGCGGGCACCCAATCGCCCGCCCACACACTCAGATTGCCCTCAACCCCCCCCCTTATCGATTTGCCAGTGCATTATTTACATCCGTTCTTCCCTGTAATAACCCACTGATCACCTGTCAATCACCCCCTGTCACTGCCACCCATCAATCACCCCCTGTCACTGCCACCCATCAATCAGCCCCTAACCTGCCCCTTGCGGGCAATCTGATCACCCACCCACACCAATAGATCGCCCGCAGATCCGACATCAGATCACCTCCCAAATCCATCGTTTACATCTATTCTCTCCTCTAAACACCCACTAATTACCCATCAATCACCCCCTATCACCACCTGTCACTGTTACCCATCAGATTAGACCCTTGCGGGCACCCAATCGCCCGCCCACACACTCAGATTGCCCTCAACCCCCCCCCCCTTATCGATTCGCCAGTGCATTATTTACATCCGTTCTTCCCTGTAATAACCCACTGATCACCTGTCAATCACCCCCGGTCACTGCCAACCAACAATCATCCCCTGTCACTGCCACCCATCAATCAGCCCCTAACCTGCCCCTTGCGGGCAATCTGATCACCCACCCACACCAATAGATCGCCCGCAGATCCGACATCAGATCACCTCCCAAATCCATCGTTTACATCTATTCTCTCCTCTAAACACCCACTAATTACCCATCAATCACCCCCTATCACCACCTGTCACTGTTACCCATCAGATTAGACCCTAATCTGCCCCTTGCGGGCACCCAATCACCCGCCCACACGCTCAGATTGCCCTCAGACCCCCCCCTTATCAATTCACCAGTGCAATATTTACATCTGTTATTCCCTGTAATAACCCACTGATCACCTGTCAATCACCCATCAATCACCCCCTGTCACTGCCACCCATCAATCACCCCCTGTCACTGCCACCCATCAATCAGCCCCTAACCTGCCCCTTGCGGGCAATCTGATCACCCACCCACACCAATAGATCGCCCGCAGATCCGACATCAGATCACCTCCCAAGTGCAGTGTTTACATCTCTTCTCTCCTCTAAACACCCACTAATTACCCATCAATCACCCCCTATCACCACCTGTCACTGTTACCCATCAGATTAGACCCTAATCTGCCCCTTGCGGGCACCCAATCACCCGCCCACACCTCAGAACGCCCTCAGACCCCAGCCCTGATCACCTCGCTAGTGCATTGCTTGCATCTATTTCCCCCCTCTAATCACACCTTGAGACACCCATAAATCACCTCCTGTCACCCCCTAGCACACCTACCCATCAGATCAGGCCCTAATTTGCCCCGTGTGGGCTCCTGATCACTCGGCCAAACCCTCAGATCCCCCTCAGACCCCCTTCCGATCACCTCCCCAGTGCATTGATTGCATCTATTTTCCCCTCTAACCGCCCCCTGAGACACCCATCAATCACCTCCTGTCACCCCCCTAGCACTCCTATCCATCAGATCAGGCCCAATACATCCTGTCATCTAAGAGGCCACCCTGCTTATGACCGTTTCCACAAAATTTGCCCTCTCATAGACCACCTGTCATCAAAATTTGCAGATGCTTATACCCCTGAACAGTCATTTTGAGAAATTTGGTTTCCAGACTACTCACAGTTTTGGGCCCGTAAAATGCCAGGGCAGTATAGGAACCCCACAAGTGACCCCATTTTAGAAAGAAGACACCCCAAGGTATTCTGTTAGGTGTATGATGAGTTCATAGAAGATTTTATTTTTTGTCACAAGTTAGCGGAAATTGGATTTTTATTGTTTTTTTTCACAAAGTGTCATTTTTCACTAACTTGTGACAAAAAATAAAATCTTCTATGAACTCACCATACCCCTAACGGAATACCTTGGGGTGTCGTCTTTCTAAAATGGGGTCACTTGTGGAGTTCCTATACTGCCCTGGCATTTTAGGGGCCCTAAACCGTGGGGAGTAGTCTAGAAAACAAATGCCTCAAAATGACCTGTGAATAGGACGTTGGGCCCCTTAGCGCACCTAGGCTGCAAAAAAGTGTCACACATGTAGTATCGCCATACTCAGGAGAAGTAGTATAATGTGTTTTGTGGTGTATTTTTACACATACCCATGCTGGGTGGGAGAAATCTCTCTGTAAATGGACAATTGTGTGTAAAAAAAATCAAAAATGTGTCATTTACAGAGATATTTCTCCCACCCAGCATGGTTATATGTAAAAATACACCACAAAACACATTATACTACTTCTTCTGAGTACGGCGATACCACATGTGTGACACTTTTTTGCAGCCTAACTGTGCTAAGGGGCCCAAAGTCCAATGAGTACCTTTAGGATTTCACAGGTCATTTTGAGACATTTGGGTTCAAGACGACTACTCACGGTTTAGGGCCCCTAAAATGCCAGGGCAGTATTGGAACCCCACAAATGACCCCATTCTAGAAAGAAGACACCCCAAGGTATTCCGTTAGGAGTATGGTGAGTTCATAGAAGATTTTATTTTTTGTCACAAGTTAGCGGAAATTGATATGTATTGTTTTTTTTTTCACAAAGTGTCATTTTCCGCTAACTTGTGACAAAAAAAAAATCTTCTATGAACTCACCATACCCCTAACGGAATACCTTGGGGTGTCTTCATTCTAAAATGGGGTCACTTGTGGGGTTCCTATACTGCCCTGGCATTTTAGGGGCCCTAAACCGTGAGGAGTAGTCTAGAATCCAAATGCCTCAAAATGACCTGTGAATAGGACGTTAGGCCCCTTAGCGCACCTAGGTTGCAAAAAAGTGTCACACATGTGGTATCGCCGTACTCAGAAGAAGTAGTATAATGTGTTTTGAGGTGTATTTTTATACATACCCATGCTGGGTGGGAGAAATCTCTCTGTAAATGGACAATTGTGTGTAAAAAAAATCAAATAATTGTCATTTACAGAGATATTTCTCCCACCTAGCATCTGTATGTGTAAAAATACACCCCAAAACACATTATACTACTTCTCCTGAGTACGGCGGTACCACATGTGTGGCACTTTCTTGCACCCCACTTTCTTGCTAAGGGGCCCAAAGTCCAATGAGTACCTTTAGGATTTCACAGGTCATTTTGCGACATTTGGTTTCAAGACTACTCCTCACGGTTTAGGGCCCCTAAAATGCCAGGGCAGTATAGGAACCCCACAAATGACCCCATTTTAGAAAGAAGACACCCCAAGGTATTCCGTTAGGAGTATGGTGAGTTCATAGAAGATTTTATTTTTGTCACAAGTTAGCAGAAAATGACACTTTGTGAAAAAAAACAATTAAAATCAATTTCCGCTAACTTGTGACAAAAAAAAAAAAATCTTCTATGAACTCACCATCCTCCTAATGGAATACCTTGGGGTGTCTTCCTTCTAAAATGGGGTAATTTGTGGGATTCCTATACTGTCCTGGCATTTTAGGGGCCCTAAACCGTGAGGAGCAGTCTTGAAACGAAATTTCTCAAAATGACCTGTGAAATCCTAAAGGTACTCATTGGACTTTGGGCCCCTTAGCGCAGTTAGGGTGCAAAAAAGTGCCACACATGTGGTATCGCCGTACTCAGGAGAAGTAGTATAATGTGTTTTGGGGTGTATTTTTCCACATACCCATGCTGAGTGGGAGAAATATCTCTATAAATTGACAATTGTGTGTTAAAAAAAGAAAACAATTGTCATTTACGGAGATATTTCTCCCACCCAGCATGGGTATGTGTAAAAATACACCCCAAAACACATTATACTACTTCTCCTGAGTACGGCAATACCACATGTGTGGCACTTTTTTGCAGCCTAACTGCGCTAAGGGGCCCAAAGTCCAATGAGCATCTTTAGGCTTTACAGGGGTGCTTACAATTAGGCACCCCCAAAATGCCAGGACAGTGAACACACCCCACAAATGACCCCATTTTGGAAAGTAGACACTTCAAGGTATTCAGAGAGGAGCATAGTGAGTCCGTGGCAGATTTCATTTTTTTTTTGTCGCAAGTTAGAAGAAATGGAAACTTTTTTTTTTTTTTTTGTTACAAAGTGTCATTTTCCGCTAACTTGTGACAAAAAATAAAATCTTCTATGAACTCACCATGCCTCTCACTGAATACTTTGGGATGTCTTCTTTCCAAAATGGGGTCATTTGGGGGGTATTTGTACTATCCTGGAATTTTAGCCCCTCATGAAACCTGACAGGTGCGCAGAAAAGTCAGAGATGCTTGAAAATGGGAAAATTCACTTTTTGCACCATAGTTTGTAAACGCTATAACTTTTACCCAATCCAATAAATATACACTGAATGGGTTTTTTTTTATCAAAGACATGTAGCAGAATAACTTTCGCGCTCAAATGTATAGGAAATTTTACTTTATTTGAAAACTGTCAGCACAGAAAGTTAAAAAAGTCATTTTTTTGACAAAATTCATGTCTTTTTTGATGAATATAATAAAAACTAAAACTCGCAGCAGCAATCAAATAGCACCGAAAGAAAGCTGTATTAGTGACAAGAAAAGGAGGTAGAATTCATTTAGGTGGTAGGTTGTATGACTGAGCAATAAACCGTGAAAGCTGCAGTGGTCCGAATGGAAAAAAAGGCTCTGGTCCTTAAGGGGTTTTATGACTGCAGTCCTTAAGTGGTTAAAATGGGGGCACAAGAAGCAACCTAAGCATGGCATCCCTTTGTTTACATGTACTGCAATATGTGGCATAAATGTTATATGAGAGAGAGACAGAGAGAAAGACATAGAGGGAGTTTAGCTCATTTTCAATTCTTGCTATGTATTTGCACATCATGGGCCGTATACAATTAACTTTTTTCCTGAGTTTTCTCCTTGGAGATAATTTTTTCATGTTGTATTTAAAATGATTTTCAGCACTTTGCAATTTAAAAAGTACCAAAAAGTCAGTGAAAAAGTGCTATCAGAATTATTCTGACTATTTTCTTGTATGCTGGTGGCTTAAAAAGTATTTTATTGGCAAGCTGTGAAAATGTCAATTAGGAGAAAACTCAGGAGAAAAAGTTAATTGCATATGGCCCCATGTGCCTTTAAAGAGGGACCATAAGTGGAAATGAACTCACCACCAGTGCGAAGCTGAAGGCAGGCTCAGTTCTCAGCCAATTGAAATCCAGCTGAAAAAGTAAAATCCTTCCCACTCAGTAACATTGAAATTCAGCCTTGGGTGCACAGACTTGTGGGTAATGACATCATATGCAGCTCCTTCCTGATTTGCATAATACTGACATTAAAGGCCAAATATCTCAGCAGCACTCAAGCACTCATACCTCCTACACACTCCAAATTTTGTAGGTAGGGAGGGGACACCCCAAACTACCTATGTGCCAAAAGTAGTTTAGGATTAACCTCCTGGGCGATAATCCCGAGCTGAGCTCGGGGTATGTCGCGCAGGAGGAGTTCTCAAGCTCTGGTGGGGCGATTTGCATTTTTTTTTTGTTACACGCAGCTAGCACTTTGCTAGCTGCATGTAACTTCCGATCGCCGCCGCTCACCGCCGATCCACCGCTACCCGCCGTGGCGCGCAGCCCCCCCTCCCCAACCCCTTGCGCAGCCTGGCCAATCAGTGCCAGGCAGCGCTGAGGGGTGGATCGGAACTCCCTCTGACGTCACGGCGTCAATGACATCTGTGACGTCATCCTGCCCCGTCGCCATGGCGACCAGGGAAGCCCAGCAGGAAATCCCATTCTGAACGGGATTTCCTGCTTACTCTGATTGCCGAAGGCGATGGGAGTGGGTGGGGGGATGCCGCTGCACTGCGGCTATCATGTAGCGAGCCCAGGGCTCGCTACATGATTTAAAAAATAAAAAAAAAATTAAAAATAGTGCTGCGCCCCCTCCTGGGCGATATAATTGTATCGCCCAGAGGGTTATTAAAGAGGAACTCCAGTGAAAATAATGTAGTAAAAAAAGTGCTTCATTTTTTACCATAATTATGTATAAATTATTTAGTCAGTGTTTGCCTATTGTAAAATCTTTCCTCTCCTGATTTACAGTCTGACATTTATTACATGGTGACATTTTTACTGTGGGCAGGTTATGTAGCTGTTTCTAGCTGTTCTGGCCGTTACAGACAGCTGTGAACAGCTATTTCCTGTCTGTGAACATTGTTACATTGTGGCAGTTTGCCCAGAGTACCGCGGTACTCAGAGCTTCTTCTGGGAGGGGTTTCAGCACAAAATCAGTCATACAGCGCCCCTGATGGTCTGTTTGTGAAAATCATTATGTTTCTCATGTAAAAGGGGGTATCAGCTACTGATTGGGATAAAGTTCAATTCTAGGTTGGAGTTTCTCTTTAAGGCACTCCAGAAGGAACTCAAAACATACCTTCTGAAAAAAAGAGGGAAACTGGGGAGTCAGGGGAAAATTGAGAGGGGAGGAGGCACCCTAAAAATATTTCTAAATCATTCAAGAGTATAAATAGACTAAAACAGTTAAAAGCATAAATAAGTTCTTTTACTCACCTAGTCAATTAAGATTTTAGTTGGCTGAGGATGTCAAAGAGACATATTCCTCCTGTAGACTGTAAGAACGACAGTTATGGAGGTTTGAGAACATTGGATCAAAATACAAGAATGAGAAAGGCTGAGTGGTGTGAGAATAGTTTAAATGGTGAGGATATGAGTATAGATGGTCTTGGAATGCCCTGGTCTCTAACCATAGATGGTGTCCTACATGATTTAGTTCTTGATTCAGGAGTGTTGATATCAACTAAGGCCCGGTTCACATTAGCGTTCCCTGTCCGGATCCGCCTGATTGGATCCGGACCGTATATTGTACAAATGGAACGTACGTTCCACATAGCAATGCAAAGGCTGTGCGAACGTTCACACGCGTCCGTTGCGTACAGTACGGAGCCGGACCGGATCCGGACTCCGGACACTTTTCCAACATGCGCTATTTTTTGGTCCGGCTCATCCGGCCCATGCACCCGGACCGGAGCCTGACTGCACCATCCAGAAACAGAAAACCAATGCGAAACGGAAGCACAGAACACACTGGCTACAAACACCTGACGTTCTACCCCACTTCCTATGCGTATTTTAGCAGCGATTTTGTATGGGGACACATGGGCAAGCATTTTGGAGTGGAGCAGCAGTGGCTTTTAACGTGCTGGAGCTGTTGGCAGTATGTCGGAGGTGGAGATGAGGCCTATACAGCGGTGGACCTGATTCCACAGGTGCACCTTCTGCTGACCTCCCAGACCCCAAAATGTTTATATATCTCTACTCTCTTTTGCCAAACGGATCCGGATCGCATCCTGATGTACACCTGTTGCAACCTGACCGGATCCGGATCGGATTCGGATCAGAACTGTACGGTTCCGATCCGGATCTGATCCGGATCTGGTCAGGTCATCCGGTCCGTTTGGCAGAGAAACGCAAGTGTGAATGGGGCCTAAGTTGATTGGATAATTTTTTTTAAGAATAGAAACAGTAAATGTTAAAGGGGCAAATTCGGGTGCTAAGAGAGGAAGAATTTTAAGTGAACTTAATATAAACATTATAGATATTGCCTTTTTACAGGAGACTTATTTAAAAAAAATTATAATCTAAGTAAATATTATAAGAAATATAGCCAATGGATTCTAAACTCCAAGGCTGTGGGTAAATCAAAAGGGGTTGTGATTGTGATAGCCTCCAAACTTAATTTTGAAATAGAACTTATATATAAAGATGATGATGCAAGATTTTTGTTGGTGGTTGGTAAATTAGAAAATCAGGATGTAACACTGGCAAACCAATTCTGGACAAAGTAGGTTTATTAAAAAATGTTTAGATAAGGTTTGGGAATTTAAAAAAGGAAAAATAATTGTGGGTGGGGATTTTAATACAACTTTAAATCCGGAGGTTAATTCATTGAAGGAAAAATCTAGTATTGGGAAAACCCAACTAAAACAGCTGTTGGGAAAATTTAAGAGTAAAAGATTGGTGGACTTGATTGAACAAGATAATTTATAATTTATTAGAGGTTAAAGACGTCAAAATAGGATGTATTACATACTCATATCATGCTCCAGTGTTCATCACGTTAAAGTGGAATGGTACTAGGGGTAAAGAATACATTTGGAGACTGGATGAACAATTGCTTAAGGAACCTGGCATCAAATATGAAATTATAAAAGAAATTGATTTATTTTTTAAGGAGAATGAAAACACAGTCTCCTCTGAGCGAACTTTATGGGAATGTTGCAAGAGTGTGATCAGAGGAATATTAATTGCAAAAGCAAGCAGGATTAAATCCGAAAAAAGAAAGAATTAGAAAATTTGATGTCAGCTCTTAATGATGCAGAGCAAATACATAAAAGATCACCAGATGAGGGGAATTACACAGGGTTAATTCAGATCAGACAATCTGTGAACTCTTTGTTGAATGCAAGATGTCGAATACAATATAGGCAATTAAAAAAAACATAAATAACCAGGAAAAATCATGGCAAATTTAGTAGAAAAAGTACGTAATTACATAGAAAAAATAAAGGATAAAGCAGGGGATCTACATTATGATAATCAAAAGATGGGGGAAGTATTTATTCATTTCTTTGAAGAATTATTTAATCAGAAAATAGATAGAGTAGCAGCCCAAATAGATGAATATATTAAGTCAGCTAAACTTCCACAATTAGAATTGAAATGAGGAAGAGATGTTGGAGGAACCTATATCGATAAAAGAAATAAAAGATGTAATCTCCTTATTAGAAAATTAAAAAAAAAGTCCGGGTCCAGACGGCTTTGGCGCAGATTTTTACAAGATGTTCGCAGATAGCTTAGCACCAAAATATTGTAAGATGATTAATAAAAAAAATGGAAAAGAACCCTTCTCTAATAGTGGTAATTTAGCAACTATAACTCTTATAACAAAAGAGGGAACAATCTTGATAATTGCTCAAGCTATAGACCTATATCTGTAATCAATACAGACGTAAAGATTTACGCTAAAGTTATAACCATAAGAATGGAAAAAGTCTTAAATAAATTCATAGTTAAAGAACAGTCAGGATTCAGGAAAGGTTACCAAATGAGGGATAACATCTATTCAGCATTAGGTTTCCAACATAGAATGAACTTAAATAATGAGAAGGCAGTATTTTTAGCGATCGATGCAGAAAAAGCTTTCGATAGAATAGCTAGACCTTTTATATATTCAGTGATTAAAGGGACTCCGAGTAGAAACTATGGAACAATGCATATCATTTTAAAGCTCTCTTTCTCCTCTTTCCAATGATATATAAACCGCTGCCCTACGCCTTTTAGTTTTCGCTATTTTCGCGATCAAAATTGCAGCGGCCGCGACTTCGATCCCGAAAATAAAGAAAACTAAAAGGCGTAGGGTGACGATTTAGGTGTCGCCAGAAAGAGGAGAAAGAGAGCTTTAAAATGATATCCATCTTTCCATAGTTACATTGTATTACACAGGGCGACTTTTTCTGCTGAATGGAGCTGCTGACTTTAGGAAAAAGTCGGCCTGTGTAATACAATGTAACTATGGAAAGATGGATATCATTTTAAAGCTCTCTTTCTCCTCTTTCTAGCGACACCTAAATCG
The DNA here is from genome assembly GCF_040937935.1 of Hyperolius riggenbachi. Taxonomy (NCBI): domain Eukaryota; kingdom Metazoa; phylum Chordata; class Amphibia; order Anura; family Hyperoliidae; genus Hyperolius; species Hyperolius riggenbachi. Next base: position 66,184,215 of record NC_090652.1, read on the forward strand.
TGTCTCTATTTTCGCGATCGAATGTGCGGCCGCGGCAATTTCAATCGCGAAAATAGCGAAAACTAAAAGGCGTAGGGCGACGGTTTATATATTATTGGAAAGAGGAGAAAGAGAGCTTTAAAATGATATGCATCTTTCCATAGTTTCTGCACTGCTCGGAGTCCCTTTAAATATTTTGGGTTTGGGGAGATAATGATAAATAGAATCAAGGGTTTATAGATAAATCAACAAGCCAGAGTAAAAATTAATGGAAGCTTATCTAAATCCTTTTCTATAAGTAATGGAGTCAGACAAGGCTGCCCACTTTCTTCGATACTATTTAACTTGGGGATCGAAATACTAATTTCATTAATACAAAAAGATTTTGCGGTTCATGGCTGGAAGATAGGAGATGAAAATAAAATATTGGCTTATGCCGATGATCTGTCATTGACCCTGCGTGATTCCCAGACATCAATTAATAGAGTCTGCAGAATCGTGGATGAGTTTTGTTATGTGTCAAATTTTAAAATAAATAACTCCAAGGCAGTTTTGCTAAATCTTGCCTGTGATTTGAGTGTGCTGAATGAAATCAAGGCAGAACATAATTTCAATTATACCAACACCAAAATTAAATATCTTGGGATTAATATTTGTTCGGATATTAATCCTCCTGCCAGTCTATTAGAAACCACCAGGGGGCAGCGCAACACTATTTTTAATTTTTTTTTTTAAATCATGTAGCGAGCCCAGGGCTCGCTACATGATAGCCGCTGTACAGCGGCATCCGACCGCCCGCTTCGGTTGCCTCCGGCGATCTTTGATCAGGAAATCCCGTTCATCCCGGGATGACGTCACCGACGTTGTGACGTCTAAGGGAGTCCCTGATTGGCCAAGCAGCACATGGGGTCTGGGGGGGTGGTGCAGTGCGGGGATCGGCAGCTAATCGGCGGGTGGCGGCGGCGATCGGGCAGTACACGCAGCTAGCAAAGTGCTAGCTATGTGTACCACAAAAAAATTATGCGAAGCGGCCCAGCAGGGCCTAAGAAATCCTCCTGAGCTCGGGCTTACCGCCAGGAAGGTTAATGATTTATTTAAGGAAAACTATATAACAACTCAAAGGCAGTGTATAGATCTAATGAAAGCGATGGAACATTCACCCTTAAACGTCATAGGGAAAATAAACTATATTAAAATGAAAATTCTTCCAAAGATACATTTTATTATGCAAAATCTACCCATTGCAGTCCCTCAATCCTGGTTTTCGAAGTGGCAAAAGACATTTCGAGAATTTATTTGGGGAAAAATTAAACATAGGATAGCTTTTAAAACAATTTGTCGCTCTAAAAACATGGGTGGGATGGGTGTCCCGAATATTGGGCACTATTATAGTAGTATACTGTTAGACAGACTTCTGGACATAAAAATAAAGTTACCAAATACATTTTGGTGTTTGGGAGAAAGAGAGTTGATGGATTTTTCCTTGGTAGAATCCTGGCATCCAGTTACAGTCAAGAGGTTAGTAACAACAGTCTCCCACCCTCTTTTGACTCCAACACTTCAATCTTTTGAAGAAATATTGGATTTAATGAAAAAAAAAAAGCTGTCTCATTGTTGACAACTATAGGAAATAACCCAGATTTTGCCCCTGGATTAGAAAAACATTGGTATAAGGAAAGTAGACTCAACCCGACTACATCACTTTTAGAACTTATAAATCAGGATAATTTCTGAATAAATATAGAGAATGAGAAAAGCTTATGGTAGTGTCAATTAAAGCGGAATATAACCCTGCATTTCAACTTTGCTCTAAAATATTATTTACAGCATATTATATGCAAAAAGCATTTTTTTTTTTACTAGACCAGCATTGGAAGGGTTAAACACAGAGGTTTAAAGTTCCGAGAGATATGCAGAAGTTCAGACAGATACATTCTATTTAGTTGAATGTATCTATTGATAAATGTTACACACTCTTTGGCTGTCCTCCAAGCTCCTTCTCAGTGAGAGAGATGAGTCACATACAACACTTAGATACATTTATGTAAACAAAATGTATCTATTTCAGCTTCGGATGCGTCTGCAGAAATCTCCAGGAACTTTAAAGCCCTGTGTAACCCTTCCAATGCTGGTCTAGTAAAAAAAAAATGCTGGTTGCATATAATATACTGTAAATAATGTTTTAGAGCAAAGTTGAAATGCAGGGTTATATTCCGCTTTAAATAGTTTCCTTGCAAGGTTAAGAGGGAAAATGAGTAAACAATTAAATCCCTTCGAGAAATGTTTTCATTTAGCTACAAAGCAGGAGATTTCGATTTCCTATTTGTATAGGTTTGTTGGTGAATTTTTTTACTCTACTCTCCCCCGTTTTTTTAAACTATGGGAAAAAGAACTTGATCTGAAGGGTGATTTAGATTGGCGAAAAATCTTTAAAAATATCTGGATACCACAAAATTCTAGTTACCAGCTTGTCAATTATAAGGTATTGGCAAGATGGTATATTTCACCCTCGTGATTGGGAAGAATGAGAAGAGGGAGTACAGATGAAAGATGTTGGAGATGCAATATTGAGTTCACTCAACCATATGTGGTGGACCTGTCCGATTATTGCAAAGATATGGCAGGAAATAGAATTATTTTGTAATCAGAGGGTCCCAAATTAATGTAATTTTAGCAACCGTGTTATAATTTTTGGGGAAAGGGTGACCTGTGTGGAGGAAGGGGATGATACCTTGCTAATACCTGCGGCTATAGTGGCCAAAAGATTGATAGCCCAAAACTGGATAAATGTAAATCCGCTAAGTTTAAGAGAGTGGTTACAAGAGATGGGTCTTTTTTTGGAAGTGAAAGAGTGGGAGTCAAATGAGCCATCCCCTGGTAAAAAACTAAATAAATGGGCAGAAATTTAGAATTATCGAGAGTAAGGCAGAAGAAACATTATCTGTGGTTGTGGGCCCAGAGGTTTTTGGATAGACTTAAGATCCAGGGTGGAGTTAGACGTTTGTGGTGTGTAGTCATGTGAATGTTTTAATCTGAAGGTTTGTGTGATAGATTGAGAAAGTTATTTTCCCGTGAGGGGGTGTATAGAAAAAAATATATATACAATGATGATAGCACAGCTCAACACAGGAGCACAGCAATGAAGCAATGTTTTCTTTTAGTTGAGCAGGTGACTAATCTGAGAAAAAAGATAAAAATAAAATAAAAGTTATCTATCCAACCCTTAAATTATTTTACAATATTTTTGGGGCACCTCCCCAGCTTGTAATTAACCTACATAGTTTCTCCTGTCTGGCCAAAGGAACACAACTGTTTAAACTTTTTTGAACCATTTAGAAGTTGTATAACAAATGAAAAATAAATATCACTCTTTACAAATAATAAAAGGAAATTATGGACAAGAAAATGTAACAATGCTTTCATCTAAATATAAAATCGTGGTTGGGGTGTCTTGGCACCCTATGGAAAAAAAATACAGGAGACAAAAAAGGGAGCCCAATAGTGCAGTATGTCAATAGTAGGTGTGTGGAGAAATCAATTGATTGAAAAGGCTACTCACAAAGGAGGGTTGCAAGGGGCAACCGACCACAGGAAGCAGGTGGAGACCATAAAACCGACTCCACCCGGGGTGGTCCTGAATGGACCTGGTTGCGGTCGCTCTCTTAGACAAAAAAGGATGGACAAAACATTAACCGTGGTAAAACAACGGGTGTTCTGTCACCACCCCTCGGACAAACATGTACGGGGGTATAACTATGCACAATAAGGGAAAGATGCGCCCTGATTTGAATAAAAGCTTTTAAAAACAGTTTAAAAACGAAAAAGAATAAATGAAGTATCTTACCTCAATGACGAAATCTCTGTAAACTTACAAAAGATTTTTATTTGAGCACAGGCAACGCGTTTCGCGGGTCTGAGCCCGCTTCCTCAGGCCAATACAGTGCCTAGAACAGCAGGAAGAGTTCCTCAATATACATACATATACACATTTCATAAAAAAATATAAAAATAATAGCGGTCAGAGTACATATATAAATGAATAAATAGCATAACATGATTTAATTTGGCAGATTTATCCATGCCCTAATAGTTGATTCTATGCTGTGCATACGCAAACACATATTTATGCGCACGCACACACACATCAAAGAGAACATACTACTGTGTCTCATATCTAAGGGCAAACTTGATGGTTTAGTCTAAGCTTCATTTGCCGTAATGCACAATACCATTATTATTATGCACCTTCTAGATATGTATGTATATTGAGGAACTCTTCCTGCTGTTCTAGGCACTGTATTGGCCTGAGGAAGCGGGCTCAAACCCGCAAAACGCGTTGCCTGTGCTCAAATAAAAATCTTTTGTAAGTTTACAGAGATTTCGTCATTGAGGTAAGATACCTCATTTTTCTTTTTCGTTTTTAAACTGTTTTTAAAAGCTTTTATTCAAATCAGGGTGCCTCTTTCCCTTATTGTGCATCTAAATATAAAGTTGGTCTTACAGGACAATTGCTTCTTATCTATTCCAGGTATTGATCATATGATTGTGTAGCTGATGAGGCTTGAGCGAGCTGATGCTGTTAAAGCACTGTACTGAGGGCCGTGTCCACCGGAGGTTACTGAATGGCCGCATAGTCCTGGAGCTCCGATCCCCTAAACTATTCAGAGCGGCTCACAGCGATGCCTAACACCATAAACCACCAGAGCGAAGCAGAGGAGGAAGGCATGGACATGGAGACGATGCGGAAACGCAAGAAGAAGCCGCCGATGCCCGCCAAACTTACTGACTTCTTCCCCAGCAAACAAAGGACCTCTCAGCAAGATGGCGCCGGCGCGACAAGGAAGGACACACAGCGCTCTGGAGCCCAACACACCTCTCCCTCCTCCACCAGCCAGAGCTCCAGAGCGGCATCCAGGGACTCCTCTCCAGACTCGGTCTCCCCAAATTCCAGAAGCCCGGCCAAAAGCAGGCAGAAACTCGCCGATGACTCCAGCATGGAGAGACAGGTAGGCCTGATGCAATCCCCGGCAGCAGCTGCAGCACCGAGCATTGAAGCTTTCCCAGCCACAGAGTCAGTCATTACACAGGCTAATCTTAGAGACATGCTAGTTGCACTCAAACAGTCCTTACTAGCAGAACTGATGCGAATCACTTCTCAGATACAAACGTCTATAGATGATTTGGGGGAAAGAGTTTCTCACAATGAAGAAAGGCTAGAAGAACTAACAGCAAGGCATAACAAGATAGTGGACTCTCTAACTGACAAGAACACTGATCTGGCCTGGGTTAAATTGAAGATGGCAGACGCAGAAGACAGAAACAGAAGATGTAACCTAAAATTTAGGGGAATTTAAGAACAAATAGCTCAAGCAGATCTCAAAGGTTTTCTGACCGATCTGATTAAAACTACACTGCCGGGCTTAGAACCCTTTGAACTGATGATAGATAGAGCCCACAGGCTTCCCAAGCCAAGTTTCATCGCAGAAAACAAACCCAGAGACGTCATTGCTAAATTTTTATGCTACACCACAAAGGAAAGACTGCTTCATGCTACCAGAAGAGCGGGGTCCCTACCAGCACCTTACCAAAGAATACAGATTTTCCCTGACCTTTCGCAGGTCACACTGTCAGCAAGGAAAATACTACAGCCGGTCACTAAGGCCCTGCGAGACAATGGCATCTCCTACAAATGGGGTTTTCCAGTAAAACTTCTAGTTTCCAAGGAGGGAGCAACAACAGTGATTAAATCACTGGAGGAAGGCCTAAAAACCTTACGCATCTGGAAATTGAATCCAGCACCTGTACAAACACAGCAACCCCGCAAATCCTCTGCCTCTAAACTTCAAGTAGAATGGCACAAAACTAAATAATGGGGGTCACTTACTTTTCTTTTTTCTGTTTCTCTCTGCCCAACCTCCGACGGAGATGTATTTGAGTTTTAACACTCTTGCACCCCCACTCAGATGTGGGTCTTTTAAGATGTTCTCCACATCTACACATGGTTATAAGTTTTTTACCACCTATGGACTTAAGTTTTTTGTCTCCTCTACGACATCCTGGGTCACAGCTCTCTCCCTGATTATCCAAGGCTCCTACCAAGCTCAGAAAGACACTAGCACATTCTCTTTCCCAAACCGCCAATCTGCTACTTTCACAACAATCCAACTTCATCCCGCTAGATGAAAATTAAGCTAATGTCTATAAATGCCCACGGCTTAAACTCCCCCCAAAAGAGATTTAACATGTGGGAAGAGGCGACCAGATCTCAAGCGGATATCATCATGGCCCAAGAGACACACTTTGCGGAGGGCAAGGTTCCCAAAATTTCCCACAACGCTTTCCCGGCTATACTACTAAGCAACTTTCACAAGAAAAAGAGAGGGGTGCTAATTGCACTTCACTCGCGACTAAACGCATCCATCGAATCTATAGTACGAGACCCTCAAGGAAGATTTCTTATACTTATCTGCTCAATTAAAGGGGCACAATATACATTGGTATGCATTTATGCTCCTAACACGGCGCAAGCAACATTCCTCAAAAAGACTTTAAAAAAGATCAAGGAAGTCCAAAAAGGCCAGCTCATCATGGGAGGGGATTTTAATGCCCCCATATTTTCTACACTAGACTCCACTTACAAAGGATCCCTCAAGACCTTTGCATTGCAACCATGGCTGCACTCAGAAGGACTCTACGACCCTTGGCGGGCACTTCATAGTAACGAAAAAGACTTCAATTTTTACTCACAGGTGCACAGATCTTATAGTAGAATTGACTACTTCCTAGTACCAGACAGAACTTTACAAACAATCTCAGAAGCCCAAATTGGATCTAGACTCTGGTCGGACCACTCACCGGTCTTTATCACCCTAGAGGCCCCTGCCTGCCTCCCAGCCTCCAAGACCTGGAAGCTCAATAACAGCATCTTGTCATCCCCTGAGGATGTCCAATGGTTAAAAGACCAGCTAAGAGAGTTTTTTAAATTTAACGACACCCCAGATATAAGTATTTTTACACTGTGGAACACTCATAAAGCGTTCACAAGAGGTTTGCTCATGAAACTTGGAGCCAGAATAAAAAGACAAAGGCAAGCTAAAATTAACGACTTATTAACACAAATTAGGGCACTGGAGCAAAGAGTAATCTATTCCCCCTACCCTACATTAGAAGCAGAACTATTCTATCTCAGACAAAATTTCCGTTCACTTCTCCTCCAAAAGTATAACTGGATGGTTCAACATTCTAAAGCCCTTTTCTTTTCTCAAAACAATAAAGCAGGTAAAATGCTAGCCTTGAAACTCAAAAAAAAAAAGAGTCAGATCCACCATACAAAAAATTATTCACCCCTCTACTCAGAGGCACTACACAAACCCCCAGGATATAGCTGACACGTTCAGCGACTATTATCAATCATTATACAATCTCTCCCAAGACACTAACACCTTCCAACCAACCTCACAATCCATAGAAGACTTCCTAGACCCACTTAATCTCCCTAAAATCTCGGCAGACCATCTAGAACAACTCAATAAAGAAATATCTACAGAAGAGGTACTATTGGTAATTAAGCATCTTACACCTCAGAAAGCTCCAGGCCCTGACGGGTACACAAATGAATTCTATAAGACATTTGGGGGTATTCTGGCTCCAAGGTTGACTACCCTATATAATAATATAGTAGACGTTGGCAAACCCCCAGAGGAATTTTTGAATGCTAATATCACGGTCATTCATAAGCCTGGTAAAAATCCTTCTAGTACATCAAATTACAGACCTATCTCACTCCTAAACGGAGATACCAAAATTTACGCCAAAATATTGGCAAACAGGCTAGTCAAATTTCTACCACTGATCATACAAGTGGATCAGGTAGGCTTTACCAAGGGCCGTCAAGCCCCAGACGGTACTAGAAGGATGATCAACCTTATGAAATATGCGAAACTCAGCAAGATGCCTTCTCTGTATCTAACTTTAGATGCAGAGAAGGCATTTGATAGAGTACACTGGGGATATCTCAAACAAACCTTACTAAAATTTGATATCTCCGACCCATTTGTCCACGCCATAATGGCTTTGTATACAAACCCTCGGGCGTCAGTCACACATGCAGGGTTTTCTTCCAAACCCTTCCAGATCTCGAATGGGACCCGCCAGGGGTGTCCGTTATCCCCACTCATCTTTGTTCTTATAATGGAGACCCTGGCGGAGACCATTCGAGCTAACCAGGAAATCTCTGGACTTCAAATAGGAGAATATCACCACAAGTTAGCATTGTTTGCGGATGATGTCATGCTAATTATCACCAATCCCCTCACTTCATTAAAACATATTCAATCAGCCCTCTCAAACTTCTCCAAAGCCTCATACTATAAAGTAAATGAAAGCAAATCCCTCATGATGAGCAAAAATGTAAGTGACACATTAGCCCAACAAATCTCTCTCGTTTCCCCTTTTCCCTGGACAGAAACCTCTCTAACATACCTAGGCATCCAGCTTCCTAAATGTACGTCGGACCTTTATAACACCAACTTCCTTCCCCTAATTAAACAGGTTTCAGCAGATATAGCCAACATTCAAAAAGTAGAACTTTCTCTAGCAGGTAGATCTGCGGCGTTTAAAATGCAAATATTACCTAAAATACTTTATGTGTTTAGGACAATCCAAATCCCAGTCCCTCAAAAATTTTTCTCTGAACTAAACAAAATAACTTCTAAATTCTTCTGGGGTGGGAAGGCACATCGAATATCCCACAAAACTATTACAATCCCAAAATCCTATGGAGGATTTGGTTTCCCATGCATGAGCACCTACTATCATGCATGCATCCTAGATATGGCAAAGTCTTGGTGGACCCCAACAGATAAAAAATTGTGGCTAGATATAGAAAAAGAAATGATTGGTATGGACCCTAAAATATTTTTATCTATTGCTCTGCTACAAACCCCCCCCCCCCCCCCGCAATCCCTAAACTACCATCAGTATTAGCTACTCTACAATCGTGGAGACTCCTTACTTTAAAGGACAAATCGGCAATAGAGGGGACCTCTTTGAAAATCCCAATCCAAATTTTAAAAAATCTCACACCTGATCTTATCCTAACACCATGGGTACAGAAAGGTATAGTATATATTAACGACCTACTACACCATAACTCCATGAAAACCTTTGCCACCTTAAGATCCCAATATAGCCTTCCACCATCTGAAATTTTCACCTACATAAGAATCTCCCATGTTATTAAAAATATAAAACCCAAACCCCCATACTTACCTATCTCCCTCAACGCCTTTTTAAACTCTCCATTTACTATATTTACTATGAAGAAAGGCATATCTTTGTGGTATGAGCATCTTTCTTCCGATAAAGCACCTAACCTGAACACCTACTTAAACAAGTGGTACAGAGACCTCAAAATAAATATCTCAAGCACACAAATCGCCCAGGCCTCTAATTCCATTTCTAAACTCTCGGCCTGTTCATCTCATTGGGAAACGCACCAGAAAATCGCACTAAGATGGTACCTAACCCCGAAAAAGTTAGCACTCTTCTCCCCAAATAACAGCCCTATGTGTTGGCGATGTAACATTCTACAAGGGACGCTTTTACATATATTTTGGGAGTGTAAACAAACACAAGGAATGTGGCAATCCATTTCAGAGGTCATAACCTCAATAATTGGGACCCCCTATCAACTAACACCAGAATTAGCCCTATTACATGTAGGAATTGACTCCTTCTCCCCAATACACAGAAAATTAATAACCCACCTTTTGTGTTCCGCAAGACACGCTATTACCCTCAACTGGGGTCAAACCTCTATGCCCTCCATACCCAAAATCTTAGCCGCTGTATCTAGCAATCTAAAGTTGGAATACCATATTTACAAATCTGAAAAAGTGACTAATTCACTTCTAACACTGACAAAACTGGCTCATAATGAGCTCCCACAGTAAACACGCAAACACCTGAACCCCCCCCCCCATAGCCCATCAAAAAAAAAAAAGTTACAAGAGATAAGACCAAGCCGTTTACTGACATCAACTCTTGGTACAACCTTTCTTTCTGAGCCACTGTAACCAGGATAACACACCAACCCTTCATTGAATGGAAATTTTCGGTACACTTAATGTTCTAGTTCAGCCTGTAGTCTGACCGATAGGGTCACAATGTAGGTAAGGTTTGTGTTTATTGTTCATGTTTATTATTAGAGTATCTACAATAAGGTTTTAAAAACTTTTTCAATGACTTGTATAGATCACTATAGCATCCCAGTGTTCTGTGCAAATTTCCCCTGGGTAAATACAAAAATATCCTGAATCATATCCTACCACCCTCTGATGGGGAACGAAAATCTAGCAAATATTGGTGTCTCTAAGGTTATCTAACTGGCATAAGCACTCAACAGGTAGTTGGCATAGCCCCTGGATCAGTACTTTCAACCGACACACCACATCCAATAACCTTTGAACACCTATCCTAGATACCACCGTCACATAGAGCCTCGCTGGAGGCCAAGTAATAGCTAGCCAATGAACTTACTAAACTGACGGAGGGTAGGAAATTTTCCTTTCTCCAAACAATCAGCCTCTCCAGATAGTAAACATCAAAAACAGACACCTCGTCACCCTTATTTTATAATCCAAGAGTAAGGTAGGAGATATGATGAAGGATTTAAACACCCACGAAAGAATTGTACAAACACTGCATCAAAACATTTATCACACAGGGGCATAGACTACTTCCCATTGTCTCAGCATAAGGTATGGACTAAATATATCTTACAAGTCACCATGTTATCGATCTTATATCATCTAATGATGCAACTGTTTTATAGTAAGTTTTGTAGATTATGATACAAATGCCTTCTTTGTATTGTTCTAAAAATTTTAATAAAAATTTAATTTGGAAAAAAAAAAAGCACTGTACTGATTGTTTTGGTGCCATTTTTCCTTGCTAATTTGGGTGCCCAGAGTTTCAGCCAGGTGATGCACAAATTAGTAAAAAAAAAATAGACATTTGTCAGCCTGCAATAGCCAGTGCCCAAATTATGTGCCCCCCCCCCCCACCCAAAGTTGCTACATCTCGGAGTGGAGCTTGGAGTTTGTGCAGGAGCTGGGAGACCCATTTTTTGGCATCATCCTGTACCGAAACGGTCCACACTGATAATGAATGGTCTCGGTGAGGATTGCCATTGTGATGAAAGACATTAGAAGACATAACCACATTATTGTCTCTTTTTTGTTGTGTTGTATTTCGCAAGATGTATTGAATTGTATTGTTATATTTAGCTTTGATATGTCTCTTGCTTTGTTTTTTTAGAAATGCCCAGCAGACCTCCGATCTCAGGTAAGAGATTGTCTCCCATCATTCCATCTGTTATGGAAACTGAAAGGTAGATCATCATCATGTAATACATTGGATTCCAGAAGATCTTTCCTGGGCTTTATGCAGCATCTTAACTTAACAAATACAGTATAATGGTTGATTCATAAAAAACCCCTGAGAATTACCGGTTTACTTCTGATTTCTTTTTTCTTATAAATTAATCTCAAAAATTGTCTCCAGGGTCAGGCCGACGCAGAGGCAAGAGAGGCTCCAGCCTCAGGGCGCAGTGTAGGAAGGGCGCACAACTCACTCAGCTGTTATTCTCCTATTGTGATTGAAGCAAAAATCTTTAAAAACATCTGGATACCACAAAATCCTAGATAGGAGCTTGTAAATTTTAAGGTATTGGCAAGATGATATATACCCTCTCGATTGGGAAGAATGAAAAGAGGGAGTACAGATGAAAGATGTTGGAGATGCAATATTGAGAAAGGTTCAGTCAACCATATGTGGTGGACCTGTCCGATTATTGCACAGATATGGCAAGAAATATAATAATTTTGTAAGCGGCGGGTCCCAGATTCATGTAATTTTAGCAACTGTGTTATAATTTTTGTGGAAAGGGTGACCTGTGTGGGGGAAGTGGATGATACCTTGCTAATACCTGCGGCATATATATATATATATATATATATATATATATATATATATATATATATATATATATATATACAGAAGTTGTGCATAAAAATATACAATGATAATAGCATAGCTCAACACAGGAGCACAGCAATGAAGCAATGTTTTCTTTTAGTTGAGCAGGTGACTAATCTGAGAAAAAAAAATAAAAAAGTAAAATAAAAGTTATCTATCCAACCCTTAAATTATTTTAAAATATTTTTGGGGCACCTCCCCAGCTTGCAATTAACCTACATAGTTTCTCCTGTCTGGCCAAAGGAGCACAACTGTTTAAACTTTTTTGAACCATTTAGAAGTTGTATCACAAATGAAAAATAAATATCACTCTTTACAAATAATAAAAGGAAATTGTGGACAAGAGAATGTAACAATGCTTTCATCTAAATATAAAGTTGGTCTTACAGGACAATTGCTTCTTATCGATTATAGGTATTGATCATATGATTGTGTAGCTGATGAGGCTTGAGCGAGCTGATGCTGTTGAAGCACTGTACTGATTGTTTTGGTGCCATTTTTCCTTGACTAATTTGGGCACCGAGAGTTTCATTTAGGTGACGCACAAATTAGTAAAAAAAAGAGACATTTGTCAGCCTGCAATAGCCAGTGCCCAAATTATGTGTCCCCCCAAGTTGCTACATCTCGGAGGGGAGCCTGGAGTTTGTGCAGGAGCTGGGAGACCCATTTTTTGGCTTCATCCTGTACCCAAACAGCCCACACTGATAATGAATGGTCTCGGTGAGGTTTGCCATTGTGATGAAAGACATTAGAAGACATAACCACATTATTGTCTCTTTTTTGTTGTTGTTTATTTCTCAAGATGTATTGAATTGTATTGTTATATTCAGCTTTGATATGTCTCTTGTTTTGTTTTTTAGAAATGCCCAGCAGACCTCCGATCTCAGGTAAGAGATTGTCTCCCATCATTCTATCTGTTATGGAAACTGAAAAGTAGATCATCATCATGTAATACATTGGATTCCAGAACATCTTTCCTGGGCTTTATGCAGCATCTTAACTTAACAAATATAGTATAATCGTTGATTCATATAAAAAAAAAACCTGAGAATTACCTGTTTACTTCTGATTTATTTTTTCTTATAAATTAATCTCACAAATTGTCTCCAGGGCCAGGCCGACACAGAGGCAAGAGAGGCTCCAGCCTCAGGGCGCAGTGTAGGAGGGGCGCACAACTCACTCAGCTGTCATTCTCCTATTGTGTTTGAAGCAAAAATCTTTAAAAACATCTAGATACCACAAAATCCTAGATACCAGCTTGTCAATTATAAGGTATTGGCAAGATGGTATATTTCACCCTCTCAACTGGGAAGAATAAGAAGAGGGAGTACAGATGAAAGATGTTGAAGATGCAATATTGAGAAAGGTTCAATCAACCATATGTGGTGGACCTGTCCGATTATTGCAAAGCTATGGCAAGAAATACAATTATTTTGTAATCGGCGGGTCCCAAATTAATGTAATTTTAGCAACCGTGTTATATTTTGGGGGAAAGGGCGACCTGTGTGGAGGAAGTGGATGATACCTTGCTAATACCTGCGGCTATAGTGACCAAAAGATTGATAGCCCACAACTGGAAAAATGTAAATCCGCTAAGTTTAAGAGAGTGGTTACAGGAGATGGGTAGTTTTTTAGAAGTGGAAGAGTGGAAGTTAAATGAGCCATCCCCTGGTAAAAAACTAAATAAATGGCGTAAAAATGGGCAGAAATTTTGAATTATCGAGGGTAAGGCAGAAGAAACACTATCTGTGGTTGTGGGCCCAGAGGCTTTTGGATAGACTTAAGATTCAGGGCGGAGTTAGACGTTTGTGGTGTGTAGTCGTGTGAATGTTTTAATCTGAAGGTTTGTGTGATAGATTGAGAAAGCTATTTTCCCGTGAGGGGGTGTATAGAAAAAATATATATATATATATATGTAAATATAGAAGTTGTGCATAAAAATATACAATGATGATAGCATAGCTCAACACAGGAGCACAGCAATGAAGCAATGTTTTATTTTAGATGAGCAGGTGAGGGTGACTAATCTGAAAAAAAAATAAAAAAGTAAAATAAAAGTTATCTATCCAACCCTTAAATTATTTTACAATATTTTTGGGGCACCTCCACAGCTTGCAATTAACCTACATAGTTTCTCCTGTCTGGCCAAAGGAACACAACTGTTTAAACTTTTTTGAACCATTTAGAAGTTGTATCACAAATGAAAAATAAATATCACTTTTTACAAATAATAAAAGGAAATTGTGGACAAGAGAATGTAACAATGCTTTCATCTAAATATAAAGTTGGTCTTACAGGACAATTGCTTCTTATCGATTCCAGGTATTGATCATATGATTGTGTAGCTGATGAGGCTTGAGCGAGCTGATGCTGTTGAAGCACTGTACTGATTGTTTTGGTGCCATTTTTCCTTGACTAATTTAGGCGCCCAGAGTTTCAGCCAGGTGACGCACAAATTAGTAAAAAAAAAGAGACATTTGTCAGCCTGCAATAGCCAGTGCCCAAATTATGTACCCCCCCAAGTTGCTACATCTCGGAGGGGAGCCTGGAGTTTGTGCAGGACCTGGGAGACCCATTTTTTTGGCTTCATCCTGTACCGAAACAGCCCACACTGATAATGAATGGTCTAGGTGAGGTTTGCCATTGTGATAAAAGACATTAGAAGACATTAACACATTATTGTCTCTTTTTTGTTGTTGTTTATTTCTCAAGATGTATTGAATTGTATTGTTATATTTAGCTTTGACATGTCTTTTGCTTTGTTTCTTAGAAATGCCCAGCAGACCTCCGATCTCAGGTAAGAGATTGTCTCCCATCATTCCATCTGTTATGGAAACTGAAAGGTAGATCATCACCATGTAATACATTGGATTCCAGAAGATCTTTCCTGGGCTTTCTGCAGCATCTTAACTTAACAAATATAGTATAATAATTGATTCACAAAAAAAAAAAACCCCTGAGAATTACCTGTTTACTTCCGATTTCTTTTTTCTTATAAATTAATCTCACAAATTGTCTCCAGGGCCAGGCCGACGCAGAGGCAAGAGAGGCTCCAGCCTCAGGGCGCAGTGTAGGAGGGGCGCACAACTCACTCAGCTGTTATTCTCCTATTGTGTTTGAAGCAAAAATCTTTAAAAATATCTGGATACCACAAAAACCTAGATACCAGCTTGTCAATTATAAGGTATTGGCAAGATGGTATATTTCACCCTCATGATTGGGAAGAATAAGAAGAGGGAGTACAGATGAAAGATGTTGGAGATGCAATATTGAGAAAGGTTCACTCAACCATATGTGGTGGACCTGTCCGATTATTGCAAAGATATGGCAAGAAATAGAATTATTTTGTAATCGACGGGTCCCAAATTAATGTAATTTTAGCAACCGTGTTATAATTTTTGGGGAAAGGGCGACCTGTGTGGAGGAAGTGGATAATACCTTGCTAATACCTGTGGCTATAGTGGCCAAAAGATTGATAGCCCAAGACTGGAAAAATGTAAATCCGCTAAGTTTAACCACTTGCCGACCGCACGCTTATACCGTGCGTCGGCAAAGTGGCAGCTGCAGGACCAGCGACGCAGTACTGCTGCGTCGCCAGCTGCAGGCTGATTAATCAGGAAACAGCCGCTCGCGCGAGCGGCTGCTTCCTGTCAATTCACGGCGGGGGGCTCCGTGAATAGCCTGCAGGCCGCCGATGGTGGCTCGCAGGCTAAATGTAAACACAAGCGGAAATAATCCGCTTTGTTTACATTGTACGGCGCTGCTGCGCAGCAGCGCCGTAAGGCAGATCGGCGATCCCCGGCCAATCAGCGGCCGGGGATCGCCGCCATGTGACAGAGGACGTCCTGTCACTGGCTGCACAGGACGGATAGCGTCCTGTGCAGCCCGGATCACTGGGGGGACAGGTAGGAGAGGGAGGGGGAGGGAATGTCGCCGCGGAGGGGGGCTTTGAGGTGCCCCCCCCCGCAACATGCCACCAGCAGGAGCGATCAGACCCCACCTGCACATCATCCCCATAGGGGGGAAAAAAGGGGGGCGATCTGATCGCTCTGCGTGCCAGCTGATCTGTGCTGGGGGCTGCAGAGCCCACCCAGCACAGATCCCATCAAACAGCGCTGGTCCTTAAGGGGGGGTAAAGGGTGGGTCCTCAAGTGGTTAAGAGAGTGGTTACAAGAGATGGGTAGTTATTTGGAAGTGAAAGAGTGGGAGTCAAATGAGCCATCCCCTGGTAAAAATAAATAAGTAAATGGCTTCAAAAATGGGCAGAAATTTTGACTTATCGAGAGTAAGGCAGAAGAAACACTATCTGTGGTTGTGGGCCCAGAGGCTTTTGGATAGACTTAAGATCCAGGGTGGAGTTAGACGTTTGTGGTGTGTAGTCGTGTGAATGTTTTAATCTGAAGGTTTGTGTGATAGATTTAGAAAGTTATTTTCCCGTGAAGGGGTGTATAGAAAAAAAAAAATATATATATATATATATATATATATATATATATATATATATATATATATATATATATATACAGAAGTTGTGCATAAAAATATACAATGATGATAGCATAGCTCAACACAGGAGCACAGCAATGAAGCCATGTTTTCTTTTAGTTGAGCAGGTGACTAATCTGAGAAAAAAAAATAAAAAAGTAAAATAAAAGTTATCTATCCAACCCTTAAATTATTTTAAAATATTTTTGGGGCACCTCCCCAGCTTGCAATTAACCTACATAGTTTCTCCTGTCTGGCCAAAGGAGCACAACTGTTTAAACTTTTTTGAACCATTTAGAAGTTGTATCACAAATGAAAAATAAATATCACTCTTTACAAATAATAAAAGGAAATTGTGGACAAGAGAATGTAACAATGCTTTCATCTAAATATAAAGTTGGTCTTACAGGACAATTGCTTCTTATCGATTATAGGTATTGATCATATGATTGTGTAGCTGATGAGGCTTGAGCGAGCTGATGCTGTTGAAGCACTGTACTGATTGTTTTGGTGCCATTTTTCCTTGACTAATTTGGGCGCCCAGAGTTTTAGTCAGGTGACGCACAAATTAGTAAAAAAAAAGAGACATTTGTCAGCCTGCAATAGCCAGTGCCCAAATTATGTCCCTCCCCCCCCCCCCCCCCCCCCCAAGTTGCTACATCTCGGAGGGGAGCCTGGAGTTTGTGCAGGAGCTGGGAGACCCATTTTTTGGCTTCATCCTGTACCCAAACAGCCCACACTGATAATGAATGGTCTCGGTGAGGTTTGCCATTGTGATGAAAGACATTAGAAGACATAACCACATTATTGTCTCTTTTTTGTTGTTGTTTATTTCTCAAGATGTATTGAATTGTATTGTTATATTTAGCTTTGATATGTCTCTTGTTTTGTTTTTTAGAAATGCCCAGCAGACCTCCGATCTCAGGTAAGAGATTGTCTCCCATCATTCTATCTGTTATGGAAACTGAAAGGTAGATCATCAATATGTAATACATTGGCTTCCAGAAGATCTTTCCTGGGCTTTCTGCAGCATCTTAACTTAACAAATATATTATAATGGTTGAGTCACAAAAAAATAAAAAAATAAAAACCTGTGAATTACCTGTTTACTTCTGATTTCATTTTTCTTATAAATTAATCTCACAAATTGTCTCCAGGGCCAGGCCGACGCAGAGGCAAGAGAGGCTCCGGCTTCAGTGCGCAGTGTAGGAAGGGGGCGCACAACTCACTTAGCTGTCATTTTCCTATTGTGTTTGAAGCAGACAGAATAAGAAAAGGGGATACATGGCAGTGACTGCAAGCCAGATAACTAGAGATTAAGGTGTTGGGGGCCCTGGGGTGCCTCTTACTCTAATAGCAATCAGTGTGTGACGGCTGGGGAGGGAGGGATGGAGGGGCGCATTTTGGTGTATCAGCCTTGGGTGCTGGAGGACCTTGTCCACACTCCGATTGTCTCTCCTTATCTGTTTATCTCTTTAGCAGTGGTGGGCTGAAATTTTGCATCCAAATTCACAATTACGCATCAGAATCGTAATGTGAAATTTCAGAGAAAATCGTAATTAATTTTGTATGTAATAGTAATATTTCATGATTTCGCATAATTTTCTTGTTATTTTGCGTAATGTTCTGCGGACTTTAGCGGTTAATAGCAAAGATCCCATAAATACTATTGCTACTAAAATTCTACATTTGTTAAGGAAAATAGTAGATAGCTAACGGGCAATCGCGCACCCGGCGCAGGAGCAGCAGGGCAGTCTATCTGGACGGTTAAGTGGTTAACACAACTGTGAAATCACATACCATTCTATGATGTCTTATCTTTCCACCTGCTATGATCTATGGCAGAGAAGGTCAACTCCTAAAGGTTTGTCTCAGCAGTGGGAGAGAGGGAGGAAAGGATAAGGGGAGGGGGGATTAGTCTTCAGTCATTTAAGTGTCAAGGTCTAAATCCTAGGGACCAGCGAGGTGTTAGTGTACAAAGGGCAGGGACTTAATAAACGCGAGCTTATGACCCGCACTTACTGGGAATTCCTTGTTCATGGGAAATAAT